>NC_134406.1:135235200-135835200 GCF_038048845.1 Mixophyes fleayi | reverse complement strand
ATGTCCCAAAATTTTACAGGCCACCAAAAGCATCTTCTGCACCTCACGGTTATTTTTCAAGATGCTCTGCACCACCAAGTTTATTGTGTGAGAAAAACAGGGAATGTGATGGAATTCACCCAGCTGTAAAGCTCGCACAATATTGTTGGTGTTATCAGAAATTACATATCCTGGGGAGAATCCAAGTGGTGTATAAGCCATGCATCAATGACATCCCTTAGTTTTCATAACAAATTGTCAGCTGAATGCCTGTTAGTGAAGCCGGTGATACAAAGAGTAGCCTGCCTGTGAGAAATGTTACGTAGTGGTGTACATGCTGCTGTTGTTCCTGCTTGTGAAGGCGAATGACCAACCCAGTGGGCTGTCACAGTCATATAATCTTTGGTTTGGCCACGTCCACTTTGTGAGCCAAATAAGTACATTTTTACGAACAGTTTAGTACAGTTGTGGAATAGCTTTTCGTGAAAAATGGTGTCGCAATGGAATTTTGTAACGGGGACACAAAACATCAATTAACTGTGAAAAGCCAGCTGCGTTTATAGTGAATATTGGACGCAGGTCTAACACTAGCATAGTCGCCATGGCGTCTCTGATCCACTTTGCGACTGGGTGACTGAAACAATCTTTTGCTAGAGGAAGCAAATATAACAGCACAGTTAATTGCTGTAAAGTACTAGTGCTCTTCTTCTTGGGCTTCTTATGGGAGGAAGATTCACCACCAGCAGCAGCAGCAGCAGCAGCAGCGGGACTAGCGCTCAAGCATTCTTCAGAGGAATCAATTATAGTGCAGGAGTCATTGAGCCTTACCAAGATGGATGCAGGGCTAACTCCGATCGCTACTGAGGTTATTGATGAGAACGGTGTTGTGGATGTAGATTGCAGGCGTCGGGATGTAGGTCAGAGACGGGTCCTAGCTGATGATGGAGTGCTTGTTTTTATTTTTTGCCATAACTTTCAGCTTTTCCCAACAGCTTGCCATGAACTCTCGTCAAATGGCGTAACATGGATGAGGTTCCAAGATGGTTATGGTCCCTCCCCCGACTGACCATGGCTTTACATACACTACAAACAGCTATACAACTGTTGTCAGGATTTGGGTAGAAATAATTCCACACATAAGAAGTGTCTTTTTTGGTCTTATGCCCAGGCATGACAATGGCCTTCTTCTTGTCACCTGCCAGAACTGCTTCCACTGGTGCAGGACTTACACAAACAACCTCATCCTCATTAGTGCCCTCGTCGGCTACACAAATATCCCCCTCATCCTCTTCAAATTCCAAAGTGGCATCCTTAATTGGTGTATCACCAGCTACACTCGGGCTGTTCAGGCACACATCAGCAGAAATGCTGAAAGGGCCCTTCTTTATGGGTACACTATCAGAATGCTCACGATTACACATATCACTCGTGGATGGACACTCCTCAGGGATTGGTGTCATTTCAGATTCTAAGCATACATTTTCCTCTAATGCCTTACTGTTTTCTTGCAGCTCTGCTTTCACACAAACAGTACTGGTGCGCAACTTTTGGACGCCGAATTACTTGGTCTTGCTTGGTCACGAGTGACCTTACAAGAAGAAGCCTCAGTAACATTTTTAGATCTCGCACTAATAGAGAAAGGCGAATGCCTCATTCTTTCTTTGCCACTGCGTGTGTAGAATGGCATGTTGGCAATTTTTTTTTTATCAGCAGTTAACTTTTCCTCTATTACAGCTCTTTTTCTCTTCAACACAGTAAAAGGTGTTTTTTTCTGTGATTTTTTCCCTGACTTCAAAAGACTATGTACTTTTACTTGGGTTTTACCAGATGACGTACAGGGAAGACTACTATCAGGACTGGTGGCAGCAGCTGCTTGCTGCTCCTGCTCGTATGTGTACTGATATGAATCCATTTTAATAAGACCCCAAACACTTGTGGTGCAAATTCAGAAATGTATAGTGCTGGTATATTAGAATTTCAGCAGTCAGAAAATAGTTTTTTTGAGAAGGGGGGAATATGACACCTCAAACACTTTGTAGTGCAAATTCAGAAATAATATAGCGCTGGTATATTAGAATTTCAGCAGTCAGAAAATAGCTTTTTTAGAAGGGGGGAATATGACACCCCAAACACTTTGTAGTGTAAATTAGAAAAAATGCCTCCTCTATACTCCTCTCTTCCTACTCTATTCCTGCGACCTAACCCTACTCTATCCCTCTCTCAAATGGCGCTAGATCACCGTGGAGGTGGCTATTTATTCATTCTAAAACTCCAGAGATCCATCCACGTCACAATGACGTTTTGCCTTGTTTTGGAATCCGAATAGGAGCGAGAGTACAGAGCCGACTCGGTTCTCTGGGAACCGAGCCTGCCCATCTCTAGCTCCCATTCAAAACACAATTAGAAATACAGCTCAAGCAAACATCTTTACCTATCATAAAGGTTTGAGAAGTGCCTATATACTTACCTAAAGGTACGGAGATGGTGCACCATCACATGTTAAGTGGCGCTTACCAGGATGTACTGAATGTGCTGGATCACACCACCCTCTATACCATAGTTCATTTGTTGAAGTGCAGTGAGATTAGAAGTGAACAGTGCCATTGCCAGTCTTCATTTGATGGCAGCATTCATCTAAACCAATATTGCTCTGAGACTGGAAATACATTTTTTTGATGTGTACAAATGTACAGTGTAAAACCAGAGATAGATGTAGAGGGTAATGTTATGATCATTCTTGTGCAAGAAGCCACACCTGAAAATGGGCCAGACTGTGACACAGAGCACACAAGCCCACATATGTAAAAAAAAACTTTGCACAGTCTAAAGAGGTCACAAAGGACCCAATTATTAACTGAACAACTTAATCAACTGGTGTCACTGCTAACCCAATACACCATTAGGGGCTGAGTTCAGACTTGCAGCTCTAGGGTAGTGACTGAGCCAATTTTTTAAAAAATAGTCAGAGGAGCCCAATTTTACCCTCGGCCACACCAGCTTTTGCTTTTACTAGAATTGTTAGTTTGGGTCTGGAAATCTTGGTGGTTGTTGATATGTGTTCTAATAATAGTGTTGGTTGCTGAAAGTTATACTTGAATTTAAACCTACAATAAGAGAGAAAAACAGTTATCACTAAGATCAGGTTTCAGCCAAAAATGTATTTGCTCATAGTTGGAGACATCTCTATAATATTGAGATCCCTGCAATATGAGGATGTGGGAGTTAAAGATTTGTTTAAGATGCATAAAGAATTTCTATCTATCAAAACATAAGTAGAGGAATGTCATCTTCCAGATGTTAAAGGGAATTCCCATTTGTGTTCTCTTAAATATCTCTGTATTAAACAAGTTTGGTATCCATAGGTAGCCTTTGTTTAGCAAATTTGAGCATTACACTTTCATTTATGGTAGGTGTCTGCCTTAGAAAAATAATAATTTACTGTGAGAAGCAGCTTAGCATACCGTGTGTGTGTGATTTACTCAGTGTTTGGAGATTTACACAAGGAACAGCAGGGCAGTATATCTTATTAGGAAACTTTGTACAAATAATAAAAAGTTTATTATAAGGATGTCTTTTTTTCTTAGTAACCTAAATATGCAAAAAACACGTGGAAAGAAAGAATAAAAAAAGGCAAATGGGCTATATTCGGGCTTTGACAGAGTGCAGTGAGTATTGGAGACATTTCCACATAACAGTCCACTGTTTAGAAGTCCACCTAAGAAGCAATAATCTACAATCATGTGCAAATCAATGTACCAAAGGCAAATGTCAAGAAACCTATGGACTCAGGTCCTTTGTACTGCCTTCCTTATGAAGACCATTAGCTAATTACTGAGCAAGAAATTCGGGTTTTACAGTTTCTCTGTTTGAACTGGTAACAGTTAAAGCAGAGCATAACTGTTTTGGTATAAATAGTGGTTAAGCACGGTTTTATTTCATATCTTTATTACACAGAATAAATTTATAGAAATTTCTAAAATTTTCACCCAGCATAATTGAGTTTTTCCAGCTTCTTCTCTGATCTATGCTGGCTTTTTGCAAGTTTTTTCCATGCTAGCCAATATTCTGAGACATGTTTTCAAATGAACATAATGCAACATTAGGTAAATATAGGAGCAACTGCGTGGAAATATGACTTTAATAAAAACTTATTATTTTACAATACTGTATGTGACATGGAGATTATGCAGCTTCCACATTGGAAAATACTGAACCGGTGCTATTTTTTGGTATTCTGCCATAACACTGAAATCTTAACCCAGAAAAACGATAGGGAATCCCAACCAATTAACCATGAAGAATCATATGTCAGATATAATGTTTTAGAAAATGGATGAATACATCTGCAGACAGTTGCCTTTCATTATTTGTACTTTAAGGGCTTGATTTATCAAGTAACTTAAAGTGAACGTAATTTGTGTTTTTGCATGCACATATAGAAATTGCATGCATGTATGGTCATATTAAACTACAAGAAGATCTGAAAAAAAAATATTTTAATAAGAAAAGCATATATTAGGATGTTACTAATGCCTATTGTAAATAAATTGCTTTTCTACAGTTGCTTTTAATTGCAAACACAAGCTGACATGCATATGCAACCGTCAACACTATCAATTGCCACTTACACCGGCCCTGTACCTGGTGATATGGCTAAACATACCTGAGAGATGCCTAGAGCTTGAAATGGACGAATATGCATGCTCTCAACCTTGGTACGCCTTTACTGTACACTGCAGTCGTGCATACACCCCATCCCTCCCCCATTATGCCCTTCAAAAAGTAGGCAGCCAAAAGTGTCATTTGATGAATTGTGTGCACTTGTGTTCAATGGTGTATAATCCGTTTCTGAGCATATGAAGAGCAATTTAAATATATGGCACACAACGGGAAGCAGATCCTAAATGTTATATATTTAATGGATTTAATGTATTTCAGACAATCACATAGGTATTTGCTGTTATTTATACAGGCTGATCATAAAAGTGCCTCTACAGCCATTTAAAATATTGTGCAATTCATATTGTGTGGCACGTAGATATGGTAAGGCTGGAAAGTAATAACCATATTACCTAAGTATAGTATAATACCTTCGACATTTGCTTATTTTTTTTTTTAAGCATATATACACCATCATTTCAGTTTAATACCATCCAAGTGCTTCAAAATTATCGAGTCAATTGAATCATGCAACAGGTACTTGTCGAATTGTTTCATTAGACGTTCATTATAGAAGTTTATGTGACTTTGACATATTTATACAATGGAGTAAATGAGCAGCTACTGCATTCACTTTTGTTCCTCAGATGTCCAGGAATACCCATAGATAATTAGATCATTAGAATTTTAATTCTGCAATAATTATCAGACTTAACTCTTACCTGCAAGAGCAACAATAACAAAATATATGGGTGAAAACACCATATGAAATAAAATACATACATTCACGTTCTTATGTAGTTAGGATAGACGTAAAGTAGCAGACCATAACCAACTTAATAAAAATCTATTTTGAAAGATACAGTAAAATCATATTTCGTTATTTTTTATCAATTGTAAAACATGTTTCCAAGTATTTAAATTTTTTCGTTGTATTTTCTCGTGCAGGATTTTCTTGTTGGAGACATTATAATATATCTATTGTTTTTATTTAATTTTTTCTTTATTATGCGTTGCTTAGTGGAACTATACCTCTCACTAAAGGTTATAGGGTTTTATTGTCAAGTGTGGGAATTTTTCCCATGTGTGAATGACTCATGAATCACTATTGATGGCAGGAATGAACACTGTGACTATTAACTATTGTCCATAAGGTCATCAGAATTATGAGGAAGGCTGTTTCTGCACACCTGTTGCTCCCTAAACAACAGGAAAAAAGGCTGCAAGTTTCAATGATTATGTGGTCCCAACACTGCTATGCAAGAAAAAAAAAAATCAATGATATTACATGTTTGCAAAGTACTGTATATTAGTTACAAGTGGGGCAGCTGCCAGATTTTCTACTACTGTTATAAATCAAACATATCTGTTTTTGTACAACATTGGCCAGGAGAACTGGAAATTACTGCTTGTACATGCTCGGGTGAAGTGATTCCGCCAAGTATTTTTTCCTTATGTTGTAATAAGAAAAAAAGTCAGGGCTGAATCATAAAGATTTATGTTATTAGCCTATTTGTTGCAATCCAATATTTTTTTTTATTCAAAGAACAGAATACACTGTTTCAATAAACAGTGTGAACTGCTTCATGGACAGACATCATCTTTATTGGGGAAAAATAATAGAGTGATGGTAATAAACTGAATATATTACTTTTTAGCCCCAGCCCAAATCTTTCTGTGCTTGTTACCCAAATAGAAGTAAAACACATTAAGATAATTACCTATATTTTGTGCACTATGTTTTAAATATTAAAATACTAACATTATAACCAATTACTAATATATGGTCTTTGCTTCCAGGTCACTGGCAATAAAGAGTTAATGATCATAGATCAAGCATAAGACTAAAATCCTGGAAGCAGAGCAGCTTGAGCAGAATTTGACATTAAACATCTAGTTCATTATATTGTACAATGGTGTGGGCCGGCAGGTGTAATTCACATCAACATTGCTCTGTGACTGATCCTGCAGCCCACTCAATGCTTTTACATTCTAGCTTGAAAAATATGCAATATGATGCAGCAGTTATCCTTTTTTTTTTTATCAAACTCCCATTGTCCCATAGATTGTAAGCTTACGAGCAGGACCCTCTTATCTCTCTGTCTGTATGTGTCACCCAGTATTGTTTTATTGCTGTTTGTTCCCAATTGTAAAACGCTACAGAATTTGCTGGCACTATATAAATAAATGTTGATGATGATGATTATAATGCTCTGTAACTTGCCTAAACAAGTGTAAAACCAATATAGTGACTTCCTAGTTCATATTTAAATAGTAAAGGCAGCAACAACTTGCAGCCTGTGTTTGGTCGGAGAGTCCAGAATTCACTTCAAACTATACATCATCCTATTTTATTAATATAGCGCCAGCAGACTCCATAGCACCTTACAATTGGGAATAAACAGTAATAAAACAATACTGGGTAATACATACATACATACGGAGAGGTAAAAAGCCCCTGATCGCAAGCTTACAATCTATGGGACAATAGTTTGATACACAAGGGTAAGTGCTACATCATATTGAATATTTGCCCAGCTAGAATGCAAATGTTACAAAGTATTTTGTGGGCTGTATGCTCAGTCACACAACTATGTTGGTCAGAGGGTTGTTGTCTTGTGTTAGCTGTGTAGAGGGTGGTAATAGGGTAACTTCGGGAGTTAAAGAGGGTGGCAGAGGAATATTATAAGCTTGTCTGAAGAGGTGAGTTTTCAGAGAACGCTTGAAGGTTTGAAGACTAGAGAAAAGTCTTGTGGTGTGAGGGAGTGAATTCCATAAAATGGGTGCAGCCCGAAAAAAAGTCCTGTAACCAGGAATGGGAGAAAGTGATGAGAGTGGAAGAGAGACGCAAATCTTGTGCAGAACGGAGATGTCTAGCTAAGAGATATTTTGAGTAGAGATGGGCGGGCTCGGTTCCCCGAGAACCGAACCCGAATGAACTTCCGGAATCCGAGTCGGCTCTGTACTCTCCCGCCTGTTCGGATTCCAAAATGAGGCAAAACGTCATTGTGACGTCGTTGGATCTCGGATCTCGCGATTTTTAGAATTAATAAATAGCCGCCTCCACAGACATCCAGCGCCATTTGAGAGAGGGAGAGAGAAGGGATAGGCGACGGTCGCATTAATTGGAGCAGGAAGAGAGTAGTAGGAGGCATTTTTCCTAATTTACACTACAAGTGTTTGGGGTGTCAGATATTCCCCTCTTTTTAATATATGGGAATAATCTAGACCCAAACAAAAAATCTGCTTTGGGCATTTCGATTTATCGTACAGTCTTTGCAGGGTGTTTTTTTTTCTATTTAACTATAAGTGTAGAGTGTAATATACAGATAGACACCCAACTGCCTTTTTTGCTATGGATTTCAATAGGTCTTTTTAGTGCATTGTCTGGCACCCTGAATTGGTGTGTGTGATAAAAGCACACATCCCGGGGGGGGGTCAGCGCTCGTTGACATTTATTAGCTGTAGAATTACCTCACTTATCCAAGAAACAGGTGGAGCACTAAATTATGTTATTTTAGCCCCCAAAAATTATTTTTTTTAACAAATTTCAAAACAAATCCAAACAAAACCAAAACCAAAACACGAAGGTAATCCAGAACCAAAAAACCAAAAAACACAGGGGTCAGTGAGCCCTCATCTACAAAATACTCAACAACACGTCCCCCTCTTGCATCTCTGAACTCATCTCCAAATACTCTTCCTTCTTAACATCTTGGATCTGCGTCTGACCTATATCTTCTCTTATTGCCACCTTTTGCTCTCACTTCCAAGAGGTCTCCTGTGCTGTTATCTACCTGTAGATCTCTATACAATGCCTAAAAACATTCAAAGCTTTAATACAAATCCTTTTACCACAGCCTATCACACTCCCAACTGAAATTACACTGAGTATTGTGTGTTCCGACACCTGACACCACTGCTATTGAGCACTCTGCGTCTGCTCTACTCCACACCCTACTTGAGTCTTTCTTCCTCCTTATGTCTAAGCTTTTTCCTAGTTAGGGGAAAAACATGGTATTAAAGAGTGCCATAGCAGAAATTGTGGGAAAGCGTAGCGATTCAGGGCTTCAAACAGGGCTTCAATGTGCATGCACTGGCCCACATATGCTCAGAAGAGCAGGTTGTGTGCCCCAGGAGGGTGGACTGGCATTACAGAGCTCAGCCCAAAATCTTTCTATGAGGACCATCTTCTGCTCGTGATTTGGAGAAACACAGTATCAATGTCAAAGCCTACTCTATACATTTAGTAAGTTCTAGCTTTAATATTAGAGCATGGATATCAGGCCGTGAGACATCCCTGTTTTTAAATGGTACCAATAGAAAATAGCCAGATATCATTATCAGACTATTTCTTTGCAGGATACTTTAAAGCTGGCTGCATATAGATTCTGTAAACTCTTCTATACTTCCTGCATGGGATCCTGTTAAACAGATCACTAACGAAATAACTTTGAAGTGGTATGTCCCTCTAAAGAGAACTACCTTCATCAGGTTTAGTGCTAGGGATTAGTAGGACAGGTTATATGACTATGCATGGACCATAGTTGCCCATCTGTAATTTATAGCTTGTAGTTCTTTTGACCTCACCTCATTGTTGTTACATTAAATCATGTATTAGTCCGGCGGTTCCCAAACTGTGCGCCGCGGCTCCCATGGGTGCCGCGGCACTGTCGCTGGGGTGCCGCGGGCCAGCCATAAAAAAACAGAAAGAGCACATAAACTTACCAATCCGCCGGGCGCCAGGACCCAGCAGCCTCCTCTCTCCCGCAGCTGTCACTAACGTCGATATTCAGTGACAGCTGCGGGAGAGGGGAGGCTGCTGGGTCCCGGCGCCCGGCAGATTGGTAAGTTTATGTGCTCTTTCTTTTTTTTATGGCTGGGAGAAGCGGAGGAGGACAGCGGGAAGCGGAGGAGGGCAGAGGGCAGCAGAGGAGGGCAGCGGGCAGCAGAGGAGGACAGCGGGCAGCAGAGGAGGACAGCGGGCAGCAGAGGAGGACAGCGGGCAGCAGAGGAGGACAGCGGGCAGCAGAGGGGGACAGCGGGCAGCAGAGGGGGACAGCGGGAAGCAGAGGAGGACAGCGGGCAGCAGAGGAGGACAGCGGGCAGCAGAGGGGGACAGCGGGCAGCAGAGGAGGACAGCGGGCAGCAGAGGAGGACAGCGGGCAGCAGAGGAGGACAGCAGGCAGCAGAGGAGGACAGCAGGCAGCAGAGGAGGACAGCGGGAAGCAGAGGAGGACAGAGGACAGCGGGAAGCAGAGGAGGACAGCGTGACAATGGGCAGAGGGGCAGCGTGAGAGGGGGCAGAGTGACTGGATGCAGAGGGGGGAGTGTGACAGAGGGCAGAGGAGGGGGAAAGTGTGACAGAGGAGGGGGAAAGTGTGACAGAGGAGGGGGAAAGTGTGACAGAGGAGGGGGAAAGTGTGACAGAGGAGGGGGAAAGTGTGACAGAGGAGGGGGAAAGTGTGACAGAGGAGGGGGAAAGTGTGACAGAGGAGGGGGACAGTGTGACAGAGGAGGGGGACAGTGTGACAGAGGAGGGGGACAGTGTGACAGAGGAGGGGTACAGCGTGACAGAGGGCAGAGGAGGAGGACAGAGGGCAGAGGAGGAGGACAGCGTGACAGAAGAGGAAGGACAGCGTGACAGAGGAGGAGGACAGCGTGACAGAGGAGGAGGACAGCGTGACAGAGGGCAGAGAGAGGGGGGGCAGCATCAGAGGGGGCAGCGTGAGAGGGGGCAGAGTGACTGGATGCATAGGGGGCATTTTTGCATACAACTAAATAAGTATTTCTGTCCTGACCTAAATACTTATTACATTTTTTTGACCCAACTACTTCTAAAACAGGACTGCTCAGTAATTATTTTGGAGGGGTGCCTTGAAAAAATTTGGAGACTCTAAGGGTGCCGTGAACTGCAAAAGTTTGGGAACCACTGTATTAGTCTATAAAATACACAGACAGATCACTGGTTAAATTAATAATTCATATAATTGTGAGTCAATCTTATAAACACCTGGCAATATAGTTTGGCACTCAGATCCAGATGCATCCTAATCATATAATTAGTGATCTACCTGTTTTATAAATGTCCTAAATAATAGTTTAGTTCACATAATACCTCAGCAATGCATTACAATGTGCATAAAAAAAATCAACAGACATCTAAAATAAAATTACACTGTGTGAAAATATTCAATGGACAAAATTAATGCAAGGGACTTCAGAAAACTCCCATTAGTGGTGATCAGGAATAATGCAGTCACCAGACCCATTATCCATTACTGCTTTGGCATGGTTTCATGAAGTTCAGACATTTCTGCTGCACAGTTGTAGGATTATGACATCAGTTGGATTTATTTAAAAATGACAAATATATCTGTCTCGAGTGCATTGTAAAGTATGCTGTGTAACACTGTTAGCATAAATACTGTACGTCTGCTGCATTACTAAAGCCTCTTAAAGCCCCACTGTGTCCAGTGTATACTAAGGTAACTAGCAGATGTCTGATTAGTGACAGCATTTATACATTTCCAGATTACATCCAAAAAAAGGAAGTGTTGCTGATTGTTTCTGCTATCCACAGTCCGTGTGCTTTTATGAACATATTAAACAGGATTACTATCCCCAACGCCAGTATTAGTTTTCTACTTGTGAAATATTATCCTTGTATGGTCAGAAATGTAATTAAAAAAAGATGGATAGTAAACAGAACACCTCAGAATCCCCAACTTTAATAGGAAACATTGTGTAAGGCTGGAAAAGGAAGCTACAGATACAGTGTTATGCCTATATCCAATGTCTCTTATCTAAAAGTGCTTTTACATAAATTAAGATTTTATTCAACCCACAAATTAATTTTATACTAAAGTTGTGATACTGCACTGAGTAATGTTGAAAACTTGAAATAGCTTAATGCTTAAGTAAATCTGTCCATCAACCTTTCTGTCCCAACAACTGATAAAAACACATGTTTAATGTGTGTAGATGCAGGACTTCCCAACATTAGATCAACTGTTTTAAGAATTGTATTACAGTCCATTAAGACAGTGGTCGAAGTGGAAATTTACTGTAGAAGTGGAATTATGGAAAATGTAATGGGAATGTAAATGAATGGAATTTTATAGTTTTACAATGAAGGCAGTAGAAGTGGCGTAATGTCATACCACCATATACATCTCCACTTCCACCCCTGTTTTTAGGTAACATCCTCTGCAGTGGCGCACCCCCCCTCCGCTAACTAAGTGCCCACCATTGTGGCACTGTCCTATACAGCAGCCGCGGCGCTGTCAAAGAAGTGTCCGCGGTGGTGCTGTATTGTATAGCAGCTCTCACGTGTTTTTTTTTTTCTGCCTAATTATACTGTCCAGCATGTCAACTGGCGACCCAATAATACTGTTTCTGTGTGAGCAAAGGCACTGGAGACTGGAGAGTGACAAGAACACTGCTACCCCTCCTTTGTCTGTCTGAGCAATGGCACTGGATCTCCGGTGGAGGGCGGTACATATGAATCCCAAAACCCACGAGTTCTGACCACGCAACAATGACGTTTAGCCTTGGTTTCAGTTCCAAAGAAGCAGGAAAATACGAGCAGTCTCGACTCGGTACTCAGATTTGTGATGTTCGGGGGGGGAAGGGGGGGGGGCTTAGATTTTCGAAAAATGCAATTTCTGCTTTATGACACATATGTTAGCATCCTTATGGCTCAGAGTTAAGAGATATGGGTCCCGACTTATTAAGGAATGTAAATGCCATTACACACCTTATTTTGCATTGTTTGCTCTGCGCATGCGTGAAACCAAGGCATACGACAAAGAACGAAATTCTGGTTCGTATGTAACTGACACTTCTGACAGCCTACAATTTCTGTGACGGAACGGGAAGGGGAAGAGGCATATGCATGTAGTCAATGTACAGTAAGGACGTGCCAAGGTCAAGAACACACAGCTGTGTCTGATTCAAGCTTTGGGCAATCTCGTATCACTTGCACGAGCTACAAGTCAGACGTAAGTGCAAATTGATAGTAATGAATTTTATGTATAGTAGACATTAATATGATCCTGATGAATATTTTCTCGAAATAAAATAAGTTCGAAACGTACATTGCTTTTTCAGGTGGAAAAAGCAATTACCTGAAAAAGCAATGTGCGAAACGTACATCGGGGTTTAGTGACGTCATTAGGACGCCACTCACACCCGACAACATAGACAGGCACTGATCTCCCGTCTCAAGTAAACGCTCCAACGCTTTACTATGGCGTGTTTTGTGCGCTACATTATTATATATACTTATATGAAAGGGGAAAGGGGGTCACTATAACTATATAGGCAGTCCAAGGGAATAATAGGAATAAATCTATGGACTAAGCCCACGCGAGTAGCGCTATTACACGCTCATGCAATACTGAGGGTATGTGACATACCTATGACCCTGTGTGTTTGGGAGAAGTCTCCTTTGCGTTGGAGAGTGTGGGACTTATATGAGTAGTGATCAGAATGATATATTCAAGATAAAGCTACACAGCGCTGTATATATATATTTGTCAGAGAAATCTATGACATATGTTTTCAGACTGCGTGATGTGATTCAATTAAATCTATAATACACAGCAATTGATGCTTATTGAGATCACTCCTTTATCTCTCAGAACTACTTTGGAGATTAGTTGTATCAGTATATACTACATCAAGAGATTTTGATGATTAATATCCTATTAGGAGATTAATAATGAAGGGAATTTTCTCTTGATGTCTTAATAAGGATTCTTTTCCCTGTACTGTTGTCGGGTGTTTTTGTTTTAACACAACACACACACACAATTTACCATTTTTAATATTTCGCATTTTAAATATATACAATAAAAGTCAAGTTTTATACTTATACATGGAATTTATTTATAAGGGACTGGAGTGCCTCTTATGTTTTTTCTTTTCTCTCTCTATATGCTCTATGCTTAAAATTATTGAGAGTGCACCATATCTATCTTTGGATTTTATCATAATTTTGTCATAAATAAATAGATAACGAGTCCCACCTGTGTGCGACCACATCCCTATGTTACTTTGATATCATAAAGTAATCACTTGTGATGAGACCTGGATCTTCCAGTACGATCCTGAAACCAAAAGACAGTCTGGAAAACACTGTCATCACCAAGAATGAAAAAAACTCGTCAAAGCAAGTAAAAATTCAAAGCACTGCTCATTGTTTTTTTCGATATCAAGGGTGTAATTTTAGAAGAATGGGTTCCAGAAGGCACAACAGTTAATCAGCATTATTATAAGGAAGTTTTGCAAAAGCTGAGAGAAAGTCAGATAGAAACGTACGCAACTGTGTAAAAATAGTTTCTTTCTTCACCAGGACAATACGCCTGCTCACACAGCACTTTCTGTGAAGCAGTCTTTGACTGACTACACTTGAACATTCTCCATATTCGCCCGATTAGTACCTTGCAATTTTTATCTTTCCGCAAAAGTTAAATCAGTGCTTAAAGGGACACATTTTGAGTCAGTTGATTGCTGTAAAGAAGAAAATGGCGGATATGTTGAAACAAGTGACAGAAATTGATTTGCTCCTTGCCTTCGACCAGTGGAAAACAAGACTACAGCGATGTATTAGTGCAAATAGGGAGTATATTGAAGGGGACAAATATTAAATTTGTAATACCAATAAATAAAGGGGAGTTATTTTATCAGTCTCGTTACTTAATAGACATTCCTTGTGTGTGTGTGTATGTGTGTGTGTGTGTGTGTGTGTGTAAGTTTTGACATTGTATACTAGTTTTGACAGGTCCATGTGGCCATTTATTTTAGTATTATTTTTACTCTGTTTATTTCTATATAACAAACTTGACGAACATAGTTTTTGTTCAATACAAGTATGACAAAATCTGAGTTGACTAGATAATTATACGAAGAACATGTCAAACCTACCTTGGAGGGCAGGCTTGCAAGTTGCAAGGAACCGGTACTATGACTGGCCGATTTTTAGCATTACAAAAAGAAGTATTGACTTGAACTCGCAGATCTCTGTAACAACCTTCTTTAGTGTTCATGTGACCTATAAAAGGACATAAAATATATATTATATGTTTTGGGCATAATACAATTCCATTACATTAGAAGACAACTTTAGAGAAAAAGTTTAGCTGGATATTAACATAATTACTAAAATTACTATGTTCTTCAGTTGATTATTTTG
The DNA here is from genome assembly GCF_038048845.1 of Mixophyes fleayi. Lineage (NCBI taxonomy): Eukaryota > Metazoa > Chordata > Amphibia > Anura > Limnodynastidae > Mixophyes > Mixophyes fleayi. The sequence continues at coordinate 135,820,364 of NC_134406.1, read as the reverse complement.
TTATTATTCATAATAATCCCCATGTGCCATAATTTCTGAAATTCGATTAGCTATTCCCATATTTTGCATTAAGAGTATGCTATCCAACTGGTATGTATAAAAGAGCTTATAACTACATCGGGATACTGATACTGCATTTATATATTATTGTGCTATTCCAAAGCTTATCAAATAGTCCAGTGGCTGATGTGGAAATTTAGAAGTGGCAGTATGGAGAATTTAACTCAATAAAATGTGATAGTTTTACAATGAAAGCAGTAGGAGAAGTGGTGGTATGTCATACCACAATATACACTCCCATTTCGACCACTTGGTTCACCTGATTATTTTCCTGCACAAGGTCACCTGAGTGTCATGGCTTTGCCCAAATCCTAACCTGCTCCTCAGGCGATTGCAAGACAGAAGGTTTCTGTGTATGCAGCAGGAACAATAGATGGGTCCTAGGAGGCTTATACAAGTGTTTCAGAAAGAAAAATGTTACACTAACAAAGCCAGGGGCTGGCAGGGCTGGGAGGCACCTGGGCCGATCCCATAGTGGGCTACCTTGGGCTGGGTCACTTGGCTACCTGTGTTTTTTTCCCTTTAAAATGTTCCAAATAGGCTGCTGAGCTGTGTCCCCTGAACAAAGCCATGTTACAACTAAGGGTCTATGAGAGTGTGAACATGCTTTTTATGCTAATTGTCTTTTCCACTATTGGGAATAGCTATGACCAGATAAGTCTGTACAAAATGCATTGTGTTTTTTAATGCAAAAACATAAAAAAAAGATTATAAATCAGAGAGGGAAACACAGTAATTTCATATGTGTGTTAATATCCAGCTCAATAAGCAACACTGCAATGTCACTGTTTAGAAAAGTATACATAAAATTCTTGGATGAAGTTCATATGAAAAAGTATTAGCACTAACAATTATTTCCCTATGGCCTTAAAAAGGTCAATACTAGCATTTATAAAAGTTGAACTTGTTTAGATAAATTAAAAATGTTTTTCTTTATATACAGACAAGACAAGAGAGTCATAAGAGAAAACAACAGAACTGTTTGATTACTTGTTTTTCATAGCAATAAAAACAAAATGATCATGAAGCAGTATCTTGCCAAAAAAATAATGAGCAATGGAACACAGAGTATTCCAATAAAATAATAAGCAGTAAAACAGGGATCATTGCTGAAAAACATAGAATAAATAAAGCACATTGTTCTATTCTGAATAAATCTCCATAGCTAATCTCTGTTCAATCCAGGGTTCACAGAGCCTATCAGTTCTTGTATGACAAGAACTGGGCACTAATAGGCAAAACACATATGTAACCACCAGCAAAAATACATAAGCACACAAAAGCTCTTGTGGTACTAACATTTGAGTGTACAATGATCCCAACTGTTAGCTCATTGGTTGAAACATGTCATATTTTTTATTACTATGTGGACAGTTGGAAACTGTTAAGTTTATTGCACAATATCAAATTGTAGTCATATTGCAGTGAAAAAAATAACACTGCATTAACGAAATGATTAGAGATGGAATTTACAAAGCACATTCGATGCACATGCAAGAAGCATTGGCTTCGCACATATGCCACAGCATGGTCTGCCTAGCACACTTCAAGTGCATTACTACTCTTTTCTTCCAGGACATGCCTACACAAACTAGATGTGCATCCATATATGCATAGAGGTGAAAAAGTAGAAAGGTCCAAAACCCAACCACTTTAGTACACTATTACCCGGAATATTAACCTCTCCTAAAAAATTGCTTGCTATAGCCTCATTTATGGCTTATATTTATCATGAGTGTGACATACATCTTTATTACATGTAGCAATTTTGTGTGTGTGACGCTTCCATCACATTGCTTGTAGTCACCCATCTACCATGGGTGCATTGTGTGCAGTGCAGATGGCCCATAAGTCAAGTGTGCCCTATGTCGTCCCCTTGTGGCCTCTCTACAGTCAGAGAGACATCTCCAGGCTGGCAGGAATGATACTCCCAAGGATCACTTTATCTGCATCAGCGTGGTTTTAATGTTCCACTCCATTGGGTACCAAGCATAAGTCTTGCACATTGGTCACTGAATAAAATGCCCCTGCTTAGAGTGCACCAACAAATGTGCACATTGAGGTGCAAAATTGGGTCTTTTCCTATACTTTTAATGGGACCAAAGACTGACCGCTCGCACATAATTTAGCAAAGTAGATATGGCCGTGCTCCCCAAGGAACAAAAAAAATGTCCTTAAACTGCACTCTTAAGTTGGGCTGCATTGTGTTGGAAATATTTCAGTGATGGATGAGGAATCCCCAAGGGCGCAGGGTGTCAGTAAGTGATATGTACCAGTGGAGGAATAGGGATTGTCTTTATAATATGTACAGACATAATGAGAGCTAATACTGGTGCCTGTACACATTGCATAGATATGTACCAGTGGAATAGGGATTATCACTTACTGACACCCTGCGCCCTTGGGGATACCTCATCTATCTTTTAGAGGGTAGGAATTCCCCCAAGTGGCAGAAATCCACATGACAACTCTTAGGAAGCACAGATTATACATCTCATTGTCATATATCCTAATAATGTCCTTAATTTCAATAATCACACAAAATGAAATCTCATTTCTGTACTGCACCTCAAAACTAAGCATGATGATTTCCACGGGTTCAATTATTTCACATAAGTGATTATTTTTCCACCACCATGACTTACTCCTTTGATAATGATTTGCCTACTTTGATATTGGTTTGCCTACTCTGAACTTTGCAAGAAATTAACTCAGTGCTCCACTCCTGTGTTTAGTCTGTGTATAACTCTGCTTCTCAACAAATGCTGCCATCCTGATTAGAAAACGAATGAAACTTTTGGGAAATCTAGGCACACTGGAGGAAATTAAGCTGTGCTGCAGCTTCACAGCTGGTATTGCATTCTGTAAAACTTTGTAAATAAGCTCTAGTGGTTTCAGTCATTAAAGCACTTTAAAAAAAAAAAAAGTAGGGATGTGCACCGGCCACTTTTGGTGTCTCGTGTTTTGTGTTTTGGATTCGGATTTGCTTGAGGTTTTGGGTTCGGATTTGTTTCGCAAAACACCTGACGAAAGGTTTTGGTTCGGATTTATGGTTTTGGATTCAGATTTATTTTGAAAAAAACATAAAAAGTGTTAAAAACAATTTTTTTTGGTTTATTTTCACTCCTACGCTATTATTAACCTCAATAACATTCAATAACAATCATTTCCACTAATTCCCAGTCTATTCTGAAAAACTCACACCTCACAATATTGTTTTTAGTCCAAAAAGTTTCACCGAGGTAGCTTTCTGGACTGCATAGTGCAGTGGTCCCGGTACACAATTTGGTACCGGGGCCACAATACCTCCGCCTTCAAATGGTCTGAATTCCACTGCACAGCTGCCTGCTCCTACATCCTCTGCAGCATATACAGGGTGTAGTTCGAGCGTGTCAATACCTCTTGTTTTTGACGATGACAGGTCATTTTCATTAATTTATGATTTGGCAGCAACAGTCAACGTTTTTTAATATCTGATACGCCTCTATCTGGACTGCATAGTGGAGTGGCCCCGGTACCCAATTTGGTACCCGGGCCACAATGCCTCCTCCAACTTTCAAGTGTAGTGTTTATAATTTATAAAAACTACAGTAGTTATAGCACGTCAATACCTCTTGTTTTAGACGACCATGGTACAGAGCATTCATCATTGAGATCCCATCAAGTATGTGAAAGACAGACAGGGTCGAAGTGTTATTTGTTGACTTTGTTAACAAAAAAACTGTCCCTGTTGCAAATATTCGTGCAATGAAGAGTGCCTTTTTCTATTAAAGGCTCAAGCTTTCAAATGTAGTGTTTATAACTTATAAACACTACAGTAGTTCTAGCACATCAATACCTCTTGTTTTTGATTATGACAGTGCATTTTACTTTTGGTTTAATTTGTTGAATTTGTTTTAATTTTGTTTTACTTTGTGCTCATGGCAAATGACTGTTGAATGGTCACATAATGGCAAAAAAAGAGTTGCAAGATGGAATTGTCCTTGGGCCCTCCCACCCACCCTTATGTTGTTGAAATAGGACATGCACACTTTAACAAACCAATCATTTCAGTGAAAGGGCCTACCAAACTACTGTGGCTGAAATGATTGGTTTGTTTGGGCCCCCACAAAAAGAGCTGACAAAGAAATAAAAGAGTTGCAAGATGGAATTGTCCTTGGGCCCTCCCATCCACCCTTATGTTGTTGAAATAGGACATGCACACTTTAACAAACCAATCATTTCAGCGACAGGGCCTACCAAACTACTGTGGCTGAAATGATTGGTTTGTTTGGGCCCCCACACCAAAAAAGCTATTCATCTCTCCCTGTACAAACTAAACAGGCTCTAGGGAAGATGTCGTCCTCATCCTCAACCTCTGATTCCTCTCCCCCTACAGTGTGTACTTCCTCCTCCTCACACATTATCAATTCGTCCCCGCTGGACTCCACAACCACAGGTCCCTCTGTACTATCTGGAGGGCAGTGCTGTACTTGATTGAGGAATTGATAATTAATTTTTATGAACATCATTTTTTTCAACGTTCTGAGGAAGCAACCTCCTTCGCCGCTCATTGACCAGGTTCCCTGCTGCACTAAAAACTCTTTCCGAGTACACACTGGAGGGGGGACAACTCAGGTAAAATAGAGCCACTTTGTACAGGAGCTTCCAAACTGCCTTTTTTTCCTGCCAGTAACAATATGGACTGTCTGACATGTCTATTTGGATGGTGTCAGCAAAATAATCCTCCACCATTTTTTCTATTGTGACAGCATCCAATCATCATCATTTATTTATATAGCGCCAACATATTCCGTAGCGCTTTACAATTGGGGACAAACATAATAAACTAATAAACAAACTGGGTAAAACAGACAAAGAGGTGAGAAGGCCCTGCTCGCAAGCTTACAATCTATGGGACAATGGGAGATTGACACATGAGGTTAAGTATACATTTTGCATCTTGGCCCAGCCAGACTGCAAAGGTAAGGTGACTCATAAGCTAAATGTTCCTGTCACACAACAATGTTGGTCAGGGAGTAGTTGTCTTGTGTGAAATTGTGTAACAGGCTAAAGGTAGTGAGGTTAAGAGGGTGGTTGAGGAATATTATAAGCTTGTCTGAATAGGTAGGTTTTCAGAGAACGCTTGAAATTTTGTAGACCAGAGGAGAGTCTTATTGTGCGAGGGAGAGCGTTCCATAGAGTGGGTGCAGCCCGAAAAAAGTCCTGTAACCGGGAATTGGAGGATGTAATGAGGGTGGATGAGAGACGCAGATCTTTTGCAGAACGGAGTTGCCGAGTTGGGAGATATTTTGAGACAAGAGAGGAGATGTATGTTGGTGCAGCTTTGTTGATGGCCTTGTAGATTAGTAAAAGTATTTTATATTGGATTCGGTAGAAGACAGGCAGCCAGTGTAGAGACATACAGAGTGATTCAACAGAGGAATAGCTATTTGCAAGGAAAATCAGTCTTGCCGCAGCATGCAAAATAGATTTTAGGTGTTTGAGTCTGTTTTTGGGAAGACCAGTAAGGAGGGAATTGCAATAGTCAATGCGGTAGATGATTAGTGCATGAATTAAGGTTTTAGCAGTGTCTTGCGTGAGATATGTGCGGATTCTGGAAATGTTCTTTAGATGTATGTAACATGATTTAGATATAGAGTCAATGTGGGGAACAAAGGATAGGCGTGAATCAAGGATTACACCTAGGCAGCGAGCTTGTGGGGTGGGATTTATGGTCATGTTATCAACAGAGATAGAAATGTCAGGTATGCTCTTGTTGGCGCGTGGGAATATTATTAACTCTGTTTTAGAAAGATTAAGTTTGAGTTGATGAGAGGACATCCAAGATGATATGGCAGAAAGACAGTCAGTTACACGGGACAACACAGATGTCGAGAGATCAGGAGAGGCTAGATAGATTTGGGTATCATCCGCATAGAGATGATACTGAAAGCCAAAGGAACTTATTAGATTTCCAAGAGAGGCGGTATAGATAGAGAACAGCAGAGGACCTAGTACCGAGCCTTGTGGTACTCCAACTGATAGGGGAAGCGGAGCAGAGGTGGCTCCAGAGAAATTAACAGTGAAAGAGCGATTAGAGAGGTAGGATGAGAACCAGGATAGAACAGTGTCTTGAAGACCTAGGGATTGCAGCGTTTGTATGAGAAGAGAGTGGTCAACGGTGTCAAATGCAGCCGAGAGATCCAGGAGAATTAGGAGAGAGTAATGGCGTTCAGTCTTAGTAGTGATCAGATCATTAACAACCTTGGTCAGCGCAGTCTCTGTGGAGTGTTGAGAACGAAAGCCAGACTGAAGAGGATCCAACAGGTTGTTTGCAGAAAGAAAGCGTGTGAGGCGAGTATAGACAAGCCTCTCTAGAAGCTTGGAGGGGCAAGGGAGCTGAGAGATGGGACGGTAATTTGAGAGAGAGTTTGGGTCAGAGTTTTGTTTTTTTAGAGTAGGAGTAATCACTGCATGCTTGTATAGTGATGGAAAGATGCCAGTAGAGAGTGAGAGATTACAGATTTGAGTTAGAGGTGAAATGAGCACAGAAGACAGGGATCTACCAATTTGCGAGGGAATAGGATCAAGAGGACAAGAGGTAGAGTAGGAAGATAAGAAGAGCGTAGAAATTTCCTCTTCATTTGTGGGATCAAATGAAGAGAGGGTGTCAGAGGGTAGTGGGAAGGAATTGAGCTGATGGCTTGTTGAGGAAGAGGATACCATTTCTAGTCTGATCTTGTCAATCTTGTCCTTGAAGTAGGAAGCAAGATCCTGAGCACTGATAGTAGATGGAGGGTTCGGGGTGGCAGGATTGAGAAGATGATTAAATGTATTGAAAAGGCGTTTGGGGTTAGAAGCCTGAGCATAGATAAGAAATTGAAAGCATGTTTGTTTTGCAGTGTCCAGAGCATTTCGATAGGAGTGGTAGACAGAAGTATATGTGAAGAAGTCATTAGAGGTTCGAGATTTACGCCAGTGACGTTCTGCTTTACGGGAAAGTTTTTGAAGATTTCGTGCTGCTTTGGTGTGCCACGGTTGACATCGAAGTCGACGTGTAATATGTAGAGTCCCTGGAGCCACCTGATCAAGGGCCGTTGCTAAGGTTAGGTGAAAATGAGGTACTACCATCTCAGGGGATGAGAATGCAGAGATAGGGGAGAGAAGGTGTTGGAGAGAGGTGGAAAATTGTTGAAGATTAATAGAATTAAGATTTCTGCGAGTATGAGGAGGCTTGGTTGAGTTAGACAGTGGAGAGGTTAGAGCAGTGGGGGTGAGAGTGTAGCTGATAAGGTGATGATCCGAGAGGGGAAATGGTGTATTAATAAAATTATAAACTGAGCATAGTCTAGAGAAAACAAGATCAAGACAGTGGCCATCCTTATGAGTAGATGATTCAATCCACTGGGAGAGGTCAAGTGAGGATGTTAGAGAGAGTAGTTTGGATGCAGCTTTGGAAGGTGGGTTATCAATGGGGATGTTGAAGTCACCCATGATGATGGTGGGGATGTCTGAAGATAAGAAGTGAGGGAGCCATGCAGGGAAATCCTCAATAAATTGTTGGTGTGCTCCAGGGGGACGATAGATCACCGCAACACGTAGGGAGAATGGATTAAAAATGTGAATAGCATGTACTTCAAAAGACGTGAACGTGAGTGATGGGCCATTTGGTAGAACTGTGTATGTGCACTGTGTGGAGAGAAGTAGTCCAACCCCACTTGTCTGCCTTCAGGTCTGGAGGTGTGAATGAGATGGAGGCCACCATGTGAAAGTGCTGCAGGTGAGGCAGTGTCTGATTGCATGAGCCATGTTTCTGTTAATGCCAGAAGGGTGAGGTTTTTTGAGAGGAAGAGATCATGAATGGAGGTAAGTTTGTTACAAACAGAGCGTGCATTCCAAAGGGCACATTTAAAGGACTTTGGAAGAGAGGGGAGACAGGTGATGTGTTTGAGGTTTGCTATAGAACGGTAGTGCTCAGATTTATGTGTGTGTGAGGAGTGAGGGGGACCTGGATTAGGTGATATATCACCAGCTAATAGAAGCAGAGTGAGAGAAAGATAGGCAAGGGGATTGTAAGATGTGTGATTTTTTATTTTCTGGCGACAGGTGGAGGCTGTACTTGTTAGAGATAATAAATAGGACAACAGTTCATGGGTGTTAAATAGAGATGAGTGGAGTAATGCAGGTGCAATATGAACAAGTTTGTGTGTTGGTGGAGGGGTTAAAGATGACACAATCCTAAAGATCATGCCATGAAATGAGACTAACAAAAGCAATTTGTGAAACATTGTGATAAAAGGGGTAAAAGCAAAAAGCAAGGGTATTTTAAGAACTACCTCTTTGGAGTCGTCCATATAAATAGACAAGTAATGCAGAAGTAGGCTGGTGCAGATGCGGCTTATTGCTGGGAGTAAAATCCAGGCCAATGTTTGTCCAACTGTGTTGTCTAACTGTGCATTTTCGTCCACTTTGTGAGAAAATCCCATTTAGTGCAGAAATCACACACGTCTAACCCCACAAACGTCTCCCCTGCAGCAACAGTAGACATGTCTGCAATGGTTGGCAGGTCCTTCAGTCCGGACCAGGGGGTAAATGTATGAATCTCCGGATTGAGATTCATACATTTACCCCCAGATGTTATCAGCATCCCCGCCAGCGGCTCTTTTAGGAAAACTGAGCTTTTTCCTCGCAGCCACAGATGTGGAAGAAAATGAGGGTGGAGCTGTTGGCATGTCACGGTCCTCTTCAGAGGACAATCTCCTGACCAGCAGGTCTTTGCACCGCTGCAGACTTGTGTCCGCCGGAAACAAAGACAAAACATACGCTTTAAACCGAGGATCGAGAACGGTGGCCAGAATGTATTCCTCTGCCTTTAAAATAGTGACCACCCTTGGATCCTGGCAAAACGTATGAAGGGCTTCATCCACAAGAGCTACATGCTTGGTGGAATCGCAATGGTTTACCAGCTCCTCCCTCACTTTCTCCAGCTGTTTCTGCAACAGCCTGATCAGGGGAATCACCTGACTCAAGCTGGCAGTGTCGGAACTGACTTCTCGTGTGGCAAGTTCAAACGGCTGGAGAACCTTGCACAACACGGAAATCAGTCTCCACTCCTTTGCCTATGTCGTAGGTGGCGGTGTAGGCCTGAATGGCCTTTTGCTGCTCCTCCATCCTCTGCAGCATATAGAGGGTGGAGTTCCAGCGTATCACAACCTCTTGTTTGAGGTGATGGCAGGGCAGGTTCAGGCTTTTTTGATGTGCCTTGAGCCTGCGGTAGGCACTGGCAGAATGCCGAAAGTGTCCAGCAATTTTGCGGGCCACCGCACGCATCTCCTGCACACCCGTCACTCTTGAGGTAATGCTGCACCACCAAATTAACGGTGTGGGCAAAACATGGGACGTGCTGGAAATTGCCCATATGCAATGCCCGCACAATGTTACTGGCGTTGTCTGACACCACAAATCCCCAGGACAGTCTAAGTGGGGTAAGCCACTGCGAAATAATTTCCCTCATTTTCTCTAATAGGTTGTCAGCGTTGTGCCTCTTATTAAAGCCTGTAATACACAATGTTGCCTGCCTTGGCACGAGCAGACGTTGTGTAGATGCTGCTACTGATGCAGCTGCTGCTGTTGCTGCGGAAAGGGATGCATCTACCCAGTGGGCTGTCACAGTCATATAGTCGTTCGTTTGCCCAGAACCACTTGTCCACATGTCCATGGTTAAGTGGACAGTGGGTACAACCACATTTTTCAGAGCACTGAGGACACTTGCTCGTATTTCTCTGTACATCTTTGGTATCGCCTGCCTAGTGAAGTGGAATCTCGACGAGATTTGGTACCGGGGACACAATACCTCCATCAACCCTCTAAATCCCACTCCACTGATGGCGGACACCGGGCGCACGTCTAACACCAACATAGCAGTTACAGCCGCGGTTATACGCTTTGCAATAGGGTGACTACTATCGTATTTTGTGGTCATGGCAAACGACTGTTGGACGGTCAATTGTTTTTTGAAAGACATAGCGGTCTTACTACTTCCCCTCTAAGAAGATGACCGACTAACAGCAGCAACAGCAGCAGTGGCAGTAGTAGGCGTACCGCTGCAGGATTCCTCGGATGAATCCCGTATAGAAGAGGAATCAGTCTGGCTGGTGACATGGCCTGCAGTACTAAATCTGATGGAGATCGTGGAGGAAGTTGACGAGGAGGGTGTTGGTGGTGTGTATCCAACAGGACCAAGGGATTTAGGTGTCCCTGTACTGATGACGGTCCTAGGCCCAGTTCCTGAACTAACCACTGAACTATGAAGGTTATTCAGGTGACGTATAAGGGAGGATGTCCCTAGGTGGCCAAGATCCTTACCCCTGCTTATTTGAGCTTTACATAAGCTACATATGGCCATACATTGGTTGTCCGGATTTGGATAAAAATAACTCCAGACCGAAGAGGTGCATTTTTTGGTCTTCTGACCAGGCATGACGATGGGCTTTTTCATCCCATGGACATCAGCTGTTTCCTCCCCTGGTACCTCATTTACAATAACCACATCACCATCAAGTTCCTCTACAGCGCCAGCTACATCAATAGCCTCCTCCCGGTATACAGCATTTGCACCTTAATTATCCAAATCTGGATCTACACTGTGGGTGATCCTTCCAACATATGCAGAGGGTGTGCTGCAAATGCTGGATGGAGTCACCTCTTCCCGTAGAGTGATGGGAAGGTCAGGCTTCACAACCACCAACACCCTTGGACTCGCCTTGGGGATTTGTGATGTCATCTGTTTAGAAGGCAGAGTTCTTTGCTGTTTTGTTGTTGTTGCTGACAGCATAACTCTCTTAAATTTTTTGTGGGGGGGGGAGAAGGAGGGCTTAGATCCTTGAGTGAAGCTGGACCACTAGTCACGAACACAGGCCAGGGCCTAAGCCGTTCCTTGCCACTACGTGTCGTAAATGGCATATTGCCAACTTTACGTTTCTCCTCAGATGATTTTAAGTTTCTTTTTGCTACTTTTTGAGAACTTGGGCTTTTTGGATTTTACATGCCCTGTACTAGGAGATTGGGCATCGGGCTTGCCAGACGACGTTGATGGCATTTCATCGTCTATGTCATGACTAGTGGCAGCAGCTTCAGCATTAGGAGGAAGTGGGTGTTGATCTTTCCCTACTTTATCCTCCAAATTTTTGTTTTCCATTATATGTAGCACAAGAGAGCGTACCCCTAAGCCACACACACTCGGCAAAGCCTTTAAAAATTATATGCGGCACAGGAGAGTACCACTGGACTTATACTGCTGAATCAGTGAACTTTGTAATATATCAGTACCACTGGAATTATACTGCTGAATCAGTGAACTTTGTAATATAGCAGTACCACTGGACTTATACTGCTGAATCAGTGAACTTTGTAATATAGCAGTACCACTGCAATTATACTGCTGAATCAGTGAACTTTGTAATATAGCAGTACCACTGGACTTATACTGCTGAATCAGTGAACTTTGTAATATTGCAGTACCACTGGACTTATACTGCTGAATCAGTGAACTTTGTAATATAGCAGTACCAATGGACTTATACTGCTGAATCAGTGAACTTTGTAATATTGCAGTACCAATGGACTTATACTGCAGGATTGTTTTTGGATATTTTTTTTTAATTTTTTTTTTTTATAATTATTATTATTTTTATTTTTTTTATAACTTTTTTTAAAAATTTTTATAACTTGGGAATAATGGGGAAATAACCATGCCCTTAGAAGGACAGAACACAGGACACAGCACCATTGGACTGAGCAGAACACAGCACAGCACAGAACTGAACAGCACAGCACAGCACATCACATCACATCACAGCACGAGATATAGCAGGACAGAGGACCACCTAACACAACCTCCCTCTACACTGATCAATGCCCGAGTGAAGATGGCGGCGGCTAGCGGGGAATTTATAGAATACGAGTATCGCGAGATCCGACAGCGGGATTATGACTCAGAGCCTCGGTTTCAGTTTTGCAATTGGCGGGAATACCCGGATCTGTCTCGGATCCGGCTCGGATCAGCAACGTTTGGGTGGGCTCGGATTTCAGATATCCGAGCCCGCTCATCTCTAAAAAAAAAAGGTGTACTTACTAACTCATGTTGTTTATTTCTTAATCCAGAATAATACAAAAGAACATGGTGGAAAGGAATTTGAGACCTCATATTTACTGCTAACATCCACAGCCTGTGATCATTCCCGAAGTCTGTTACAGAATACTGACGGAACAAATGTCTCCACAGTTCTTTATGATGCTGCACTGCACAAGATCACAGTGAAGACCCATATCTGCTAGCTAGATGTCTCTTGAAAGACCACTATCTACTCAATACCCCTTAACATACAACCCCACCCCCTTTGAAAAATAGTGTTGCATTGTTTTAAACTTGATGCAATAGCTGGTTGAGCTGTTGCTACTAACATGAGTCAGTAAGAATGTGACAATAATATCTTTAATTATTTGCAAAAATCTCGTGGTCCAGTTTTCTCTACTTTTTGTACTGTAATCCTCTGTTAACATTTGTTAAGTAACATTCTTTGATTCGACTAGTGTAACTTTCACGAATTGGAAGGGAACCTATTGGGTTCCCCCCCTCATGTGTTCAATGTGGTTTAACAGCAGAATTGTTTAAGGTGTTCCTCCCCACTATGTACCCCTTCAATCCTTCCCTTTTTTATTTTTGTGTCCTTTCCTTACCCCCCCATCCCTTTCTACTTTCTGTACCCCATAATTTCTGAAAAATTAATAAAATACTATTGAAGTTAAAAATAACATTCTTTGTTCCTGCTGATGGACAGAAAGATTCTAGGTCAACAGACTGACAGAGCCTTTCCATTCAGCAGAAACAAGAGACAAAGCAAAAGTGTTTCTTAAAGAAAGTCAACAGAATACTACATGGAGAGACAGTCATTAAATTGCTTTACATTCCCATAAATTTACTACAGATAAACTACACCAACAAATTACTAATTATATGGCTGTAAAAGTTAGGGGTGTGCACCGGGCACTTTTAGTGTTTTGGGTTCTGATTAGCTTGAGGTTTTGGGTTCTGATTTATTTTTAAAAAAGCAGAAAAAGCACTAAAATACAGTTTTTTTTGTTTTTTTACACTCTTACGCCATTATTAACCTCAATAACATTCAATAACAATCATTTCCACTAATTTCCAGTCTATTCTGAACACCTCACAATATTGTTTTTAGTCCAAAAGTTGCACCAAGGTAGCTTTCTGGACTGCGTAGTGGAGTGGCCCCGGTACCCAATTTGGTACCGTGGCCACAATACCTCCGCCTTCAAATGGTCTCAATTCCACTGCACAGCTGCCTGCTCCTACATCCTCTGCAGCATATACAGGGTGTAGTTCGAGCGCGTCAATACCTCTTGTTTTTGACGATGACAGGTCATATTCATTAATTTTGGATTTGGCAGCAACAGTCAATGTTTTTTAATATCTGATACCCATCTATCTGGACTGCGTAGTGGAGTGGCCCCGGTACCCAATTTGGTACCGGGGCCACAATACCTCCTCTAACTGGTCTAAATTCCACTGCACAGATAAAAACAAAGAACATAGTATTAGAAATGGCAGTTCCTCTTTTTTGTAACTATAAAAACAAAGAACGTAGTAATAGAAATGGCAGATCCTCTTTTTTGGAACTATAAAAACAAAGAACATAGTAATAGAAATGGCAGTTCCTCTTTTTTGGAACTACAGAAACAAAGACAACCTCCTTCAACTAGTCTTAATTCCACTGCACAGATGGCGGACACCGGACGCACGTCTAAAACCAACATAGCTGTGCCGGTGACATGGCCTGCAGGAATATCTCTGATGGAGATAGAACTAGGCCCCAAAGAGCACATAATGCTAAAAAAAGAGTTGCAAGATGGAATTGTCCTTGGGTCCTGCCACCCACCCTGATGTTGTTGAAATAGGACATGCACACTTTAACAAACCAATCATTTCAGCGACAGGGCCTACCAAACTACTGTGGCTGAAATGATTGGTTTGTTTGGGCCCCCACACCAAAAAAGCTATTCATCTCTCCCTGTACAAACTAAACTGGCTCTACTGAGGCAAGATGTCGTCCTCATCCTCTGATTCCTGGCCCCATTCAGTGTGTACTTCCTCATCCTCACACATTATCAATTCGTTTCCGCTGGACTCCACAACCACAGGTCCCTCTGTATTATCTGGAGGGCAGTGCTGTACTTGATTGAGGAATTGATAATTCATTTTTATGAACATAATTTTTTCAACGTTCTGAGGAAGCAACCTCCTCCGCCGCTCACTGACCAGGTTCCCCGCTGCACTAAAAACTCTTTCCGAGGATTGGACAACTCAGGTAAAATAGAGCCAGTTTGTACAGGGGCTTCCAAACTGCCTTTTTTTTCTTGCCAGTAAGAATATGGACTGTTTGACATGTCTACTTGGATGGTGTCAGCAAAGTAATCCTCCACCATTTTTTCAATTGTGACAGCATCCAATGCAGCGACAGTAGACATGTCTGCAATGGTTGGCAGGTCCTTCAGTCCAGACCAGATGTTCTCAGCATCCCCGCCAGCGGGTCTTTTAGGAAAACTTAGCTTTTTCCTCGCAGCCACAGGTGTGGAAGAAAATGAAGGAGGAGCTGTTGGCATGTCACGGTCCTCTTCAAAGGACAATCTCCTGAACAGCAGGTCTTTGCACCGCTGTAGACTTGTGTCCGCCGGAAACAGAGACACAACATACGCTTTAAACCAAGGATCCAGCACGGTGGCCAGAATGTATTCCTCTGACTTTAAAAGAGTGACCACCCTTGGATCCTGGCAAAGCGTACGAAGGGCTTCATCCACAAGAGCTACATGCTTTGTTGAATCGCAATGGTTTACAAGCTCCTCCCTCACTTTCTCCAGCTGCTTCTGCAACAGCCTGATCAGGGAAATCACCTGACTCAAGCTGGCAGTGTCGGAACTGACTTCTCGTGTGGCAAGTTCAAACGGCTGCAGAACCTTGCACAACACGGAAATCAGTCTCCAGTGCGCTTGACTGAGGCGCATCCCCACTCCTTTTCCTATGTCATAGGTGGCTGTGTAGGCTTGAATTGCCTTTTGCTGCTCCTCCATCCTCTGCAGCATATAGAGGGTGGAGTTCCAGTGCGTCACAACCTCTTGTTTGAGGTGATGGCAGAGCAAGTTCAGACTTTTTTGATGTTGCTCGAGTCTGCGGTAGGCACTGGCAGAATGCGCTGTGAGATGATTTCCCTCAGTTTCTCTAAGAGGTTGTCAGCCTTGTACCTCTTATTAAAACCTGTGATACACAATGTTGCCTGCCTTGGCACGAGCAGCCATTGTGGAGATGCTGCTACTGATGCAGCTGCTGCGGAAGGCGATGCATCTACCCAGTGAGCTGTCACAGTCATATAGTCCTTTGTTTGCCCTGAACCACTTGTCCACATGTCCATGGTTAAGTGGACAGTGGGTACAACCACATTTTTCAGAGCACTGAGGACACTTGCTCGTACTTCTCTGTACATCTTTGGCATCGCCTGTCTAGTGAAGTGGAATCTCGATGGGATTTGGTACCGGGGACACAATACCTCCATCAACCGTCTAAATCTCACTCCACTGACTTCGCCTCTGGGAAGATGACCGACTACCAGCAGCAACAGCAGCAGTGACAGTAGTAGGCGTACCGCTGCAGGATTCCTTGGATGAATCCCGGATTGAAGAGGAATCAGTCTGGCTGGTGACATGGCCTGCAGGACTAAATCTGATGGAGATCGTGGTGGAAGTTGACGAGGAGGGTGTTGGTAATGTGTATCCAACAGGACCAAGGGATTTAGGTGTCCCTGGACTGCTGACAGGCCTAGCCCCAGTTCCTGAACTAATCACTGAACTATGAAGGTTATTCAGGTGATGTATAAATGAGGATGTCCCTAGGTGGCCAAGATCCTTACCCCTGCATATTTGAGCTTTACATAACCTACATATGGCCATACATTTATTATCCGGATTCGGATAAAAATAACTCCAGACCGAAGAGGTGCATTTTTTGGTCTTCTGACCAGGCATGACGATGGGCGTTTTCATCCCATGGACATCAACTTTTTCCACCCCTGGTGCCTCATTTAAAATAACCACATCAGCATCCTCCTCGTCAAGTTCCTCCTCAGCGCCAGCTACATCAATAGCCTCCTTGACACCTTGAATATCCAAATCTGGATCTACACTGTCGGTGATCCTTCCAGCATATGCAGAGGGTGTGCTGCAAATTGTGGATGGAGCCACCTCTTCCCGTACAGTGATGGGAAGGTCAGGCTTCGCAACCACCAACACCCTTGGACTCGCCTTGGGGATTTGTGATGTCATCTGTTTAGAAGGCAGAGTTGTTTGCTGTGTTGTTGCTGACAGCATAACTCTCTTCAATTTTTTTGAGAGGGGGAGGAGGAGGGCTTAGATCCTTGGGTGAAGCTGAACCACTAGTCCTGAACACGGGCCAGGGCCTAAGCCGTTCCTTGCCACTCCGTGTCATAAATGGCATATTGGCAAGTTTACGTTTCTCCTCAGATGTTTTCAATTTTCTTTTTTTGCTAATTTTAGTGAACTTTGGGTTTTTGGATTTTACATGCCCTCTAGGAGATTGGGCATCGCCCTTGTCAGACGACGTTGATGGCATTTCATCGTCTATGTCATGACTAGTGGCAGCAGCTTCAGCATTAGGAGGAAGTGGGTGTTGATCTTTCCCTACTTTATCCTACAAATTTTTGTACTCCATTATATGCAGCACAAGAGAGCGTACCCCTAAACCACACACACTCGGCAAAGCCTTTACAAATTATCTGCGGCACAGGAGAGTACCACTGGACTGGAGTTATACAGCCGTACCTAGTATTTTTAAATTAATTTTGTTATATTTTTTTACAATTATTTTTGGTTAATTTTTTTATATTTTTTTTTAATTATTTTTTTTTTATAAGTTTTTTATAATTTTTTTATTTATTTTTTAAGAACTTTTGGATAATTTTGAAATAACTATGCCCTTAGCAGGACAGAGCACAGGACACAGCACCACTGGACTCAGCAGGACAGAGCACAGGACACAGCACCACTGGACTCAGCAGGACAGAGCACAGGACACAGCACCACTGGACTCAGCAGGACAGAACACAGGACAAAGCACCACTGGACTCAGCAGGACAGAGCACTGGACAAAGCACAAAGTTACACTAAACTTAAAACCAGGACAGGAGCTCCCTAACTGCAACCTCTCTCACGAGTGATCGCAGCCAGAACGAAGATGGCGGCCACTAGCGCTGAATTTATGACATCCGAGTCTCGCGAGATCCGACACGAGACTTGGATGACATAGCCTCGGTTTGGCTCCATTTCCCGCCCGGAAGTTCCCGAACAGTGCTCGGATCCCGTCGGATCCGCACTGTTCGGGTGGGCTCGGATTTCGGAAATCCGAGCCCGCTCATCTCTTGTAAAAGTGTGAAGAGCTATCATGTAAGTCTGTGTTGATTTCAATAAAATGTTTTATCATTCTACATAGATACATTGAAAGTGTGCATATAATAAATAGGAGTCAAAATCTTCACTTACTAATGCTTGGCAGACCTTCATTTCACTTTGTGATTCCCCCCTCCCCCAATTTGACAGATAAACCACTAGAGAAATCTAGTTGGTAGGCACAAGAACAGAGGTAGGGTTGAGTCTTGAAAGTTCGGGTTTCATAGATAAAGATCTTTATGGATTAAACAGTAATATACATAAGAAAGTGGTTAGATTAAATGCAGAATTGTTTAGACTATTTCAACACACACAATTTTCAGTGTTCTGGCAGTTCTTGAGCATGAAAAATGTTACAAACATAATTTTTCATGCTCAAACACATGTTCTCATTCTGTCCAACATTTGCCCAGGAACAGGAATGGTTACTTATAAGTAAGTTACTAAATTATATTCATTTATGGATGATGAAATTATATCTTAATAATTATATGCGAACATTTGAGAAAAAATAGAAGTGAAAACATTTGATTATGATATGTCTATGCTAACATTCCATTGCATAGAGATTTAAAATACTGAGTTTAGTTGCCATCTGGATACTTTATTAACTAGTGGATTCTGCCTTTTAATGTATTCTAACACTTCATTTTATTTTTTTTATTTTCTGTATTAATGACCTGTACTTAAATTAGGTCACTCAATGAGAATGAAACAGGGCATTCAAATATAAACTGGTAACTGCGAATCACCGCTTTATGAAAACTGAATGAGACACTCACAAGACATGTCAACTACTAGGAGATCATTTACTACTGGAGATTGTGGAGCTATTTCAGGAGCTGCAGACTGAAAAGAGACTCAGGCCTTGATTCAACTTCAGCCGAAAGTCCTTATGCGTGCCGTACCTTGTGTGAAATAGCTCTGCGCATGCTCAGACACGGTCGTTATGGAAAACAAACAATTATATTCAATGCATGTCTGAATGCAATAGACACTACTGCCTACGACTTGAAGGATGGAACGGGGAGGGAAGGGGAGGATGAACGTAAGTAATGTACGGTAAATGTGTGCCAGCACGGATGCAACCGATTCAAGTTCTGAGTTTCTCTTACATGCGTGTTTTTAGCCACATCATTTGCACCAGCTACACGACAGGTGTAAGTGCCGACTGATGGGGATGAATGGTCTTTGTTTTAAAAATTACACATATGCATGTCACTAAATAGCACAGAACATGTTTTTGCAAATAAGAAAAACTATACAAATGGATTGTATGTACAGTGTACATTAACATCATGATTTAGGTATTTAATGTAAATAAATTAATTTAAAAGAAATTTTAAAACACATTTTTGTTAATGATTATAGCATTAAGAATTGTTAATTTATTTATTAAACATTTGTTTTTGTATGTGTTCTAATGGGACTTTATAATGCACATATGCATTTGTGTATCCTGCAGTCTGTTCTGTCTGTCTACATTTGGCAAGTAACGTTTAGCCAGAGCATATTTATACCGAGATTCAAATGGAAACATAAATAGAGATCAGCTGGTATTTTAAATACGGATGTATGTGAGCAAATTATGTGCCTGTCTTTTAAACACAAGTTGCCTTCAGGTTATGTCCAAAGATGAATCAGGCCCTCAGTTTCTATATTATGGACACTAAAATTCCTCCACTAATGTCAGCGCGATTTGTTTGGTAGTACAACATTTTAGTTAACTTTATTGTAGAATAAAAATATCTTTTTATTGGCGATCGCTGGAGGTTATATCTCTTCATCAAAACTATTTTAATAATGCTACATACTACATTATGATGTGCAAGGATATGATTGTTGTCAGTAAATGTCTTATATTATTTCTCTGCAATGGTAGCCAATTTAAAATAATGGTAGAATAGATATGTCAAATATATGTCATAATTATATAAACAAATGATAAATGTGAGAATAATAACTTTAGAAAATGCTGCCATATAGGTTAGCAAATGTAACATTATTAATATAAATACAGATTTAACCAAGTTTATTTAAATACATTTCATAGTGATACATAAAGGTATTAATGTGTTGGGTGGCAGAGGTTATATGGTGAGAGTATATGTTTAGAGTGGATTAGGGATTAGAAGTTAGATGTACAGGGGTAGTAGTAGGTGAGAAGTATGCAGAAATAGAAAGGTTGCGTGATGTTATCTAGGATGTAACAGTTTAGCAGACAATATATATGTAAAACCTGGGAGTAACTCTGTCTAAGAGCAGGGCCGGATTAAGGGAATAGAGGCCCCTGGGCTAAGGGGCCCTCCATTCCCCGCGAGGCCCCCAATGTGAGCCGTCCGCCACCGTCCGCCCCCCGCGAGGACCCCCCCAAGCACTTACCTGTCAGTGCAGTCCTCCATCCCGGCGCGCTGTAAGCTCCTTACTGAGGAGATCTCGCGAGAGTTCATGAACTCTCGCGAGATATCCTCAGTAAGCAGACTACAGCGCGCCGGGACGGAGGACTGCACTGACAGTACTCAGCAGCATTGATCGGGCTGGGGGCGCCCCCGCCCCCGCCCGATCAATAATGCTGCTGAGGAGTTTGAAGGGCCCCCTGGATGCCCGAGGCCCCTGGGCTATAGCCCAGTTAGACCTCGAGTTAATCCGGACCTGTCTAAGAGTATGAATGTATGAAGCTTTTAAGTATATAAATTGATTAAAAATTATCCAGATAAAATAAAGAGATAATAGGATAGCAATGGTAATAATAATAACTAATAAGAGATTAAAGTGTTTTGGTGAAAAATTTGTCACAAACACATTTTTGTCATAGAGAGTGGCTTCTTCAGTGGGTTCTCTCTCAAAGAGCATGCATCTTTTTTAGAATATAACACTATTATTTAATTCCTATGTATTCGCCTCTCCAGGGCCGGACTGGGACTAAAAATTAGCCCCCCGTTTTCTCTGTGGCATCCTTCCCCCCCTCCCCGTTTTCTCTGTGGCATCCTTCCCCCTGCTTCCCCGTTTTTTCTATGCCCCCTTCCCCATTTTTTCTATGGCATCCTGCCCCCCTTCCCCGTTTTCTCTGTGGCATTCTGCCCCCCTTCCCCATTTTCTCTGTGGCATCCCGCCCCCCCTTCCCTCTGTGGCATTTTCTCTCTCTCCCCCCCCTCCCGTTTTAGTGTACTTACCTTCTCATCTTCTTTTCTATTCTTGTTTCTCTCTTCTGGTTTCCTCTTGTCCACTCCTCTGACCTGGCCGATTAGACAGTGCAGTGCTGCATGATCTGGTGACTGGTTCCTGGGT
Organism: Mixophyes fleayi; assembly: GCF_038048845.1. Taxonomy (NCBI): domain Eukaryota; kingdom Metazoa; phylum Chordata; class Amphibia; order Anura; family Limnodynastidae; genus Mixophyes; species Mixophyes fleayi. The sequence goes on along the minus strand of NC_134406.1, from coordinate 135,799,502 downwards.
AGGAGCCAGCCACCAGGAAGCTGTGCACTGACTGTCCGGGACCGGCCCATCTGACCATCGGCCCTTCTGGCATTTGCCAGAAGTGCCAGATGGCCAGTCCGGCCCTGCATCTCTCTGATGGAACCATTTCAATATATTTTAAGAGATATTTCCAATATTTATTTTTAATATGATTATTTTGAGTCCTATTGAAGGTCCTTCTTTACATAAGCAATTAGTTATCATTAGTACCTTGTTCTTCAGGTACATAATTAGTAGAGATGGTCACTGACCCCCGTGTTTTGGTTTTGTATTCGGTTTTGGATCTGGATTACCTTCGTGTTTTGGTTTTGCAAAACCGCCCTTGCGTGTTTTGGTTTTGTTTGGTTTTGTTTTGCTATTATATATATATTATATATACAATTTTTTGGTCTAAAATAACCTAATTTAGTGCTCCACCAGTTTCTTAGATAAGTGAGGTAATTCTAAAGCTAATAAATTATGAAAAAAACAGTTTAATCCTTGGTAGGCCGATCTTAATTGGAACACTTGTCTGCAAATTATACAGACAAACCTGGTTGTCTACCTCCTCCATCTTTGATTATTGGCAATGTAGCCATCGTGTTTGGGTGTATATTACACCCTCCACTTGTAGTGGAATATAAAAAAAGCAGCCTGCACAGACTGTGGAACTAGAAAGTAAAATTAAATGGACCACGGTAGTTTGGTGGCTATCTATGCCCCCCCCCCCCCTCCGGCCTCCACTTGTAGTTGAATATAAAAAAAGCAGCCTGCACAGACTGTGGAACTAGAAATTCGAATATACAAAGAAATGGACAAAGGCAGTTTGGTATCTGTCTGCATCAGATTCCCTCTCCACTAGGAGTAAAATAGAAAACTATTCAGCCGTTATATAATCTAGAATATAAATAGAAATTGAGAAAGGCAATTTGGTATCTGTCTGCATCATAATCATCAACATCCTCATTAGCGCCCTCGTCACCTCCACAAATCTCCCCCTCATCCTCTTCTATTTCCAAAGTGGCATCCTCAATTGGTGTATCACCGGCTACACTCGTGCTGTTCAGGCACACATCAGCAGAACTGCTTATGGGGCCCTTCTTTATGGGTACACTAACAGAATGCTCACGATTAGACATCCCACTGTTGGATGGACTCTCCACAGGGATTGGTGTCATTTCGGATTCAGAGCAAACATTATCCTCCAATGCCTTACTGTTATCTTGCAGCTCGGCTTTGACGCGTAACAGTAATTGTGCACCACTTGTAGGCTCGGTAACATTTTTGGATCTGCCACTAATAGCCAAAGGTGAAGGCCTCATTCTCTCTTTGCCACTGCGTGTGTAGAATGGCATGTTGGCAATTTTTTTTAATCGGCACTTAACTTTTGCTCAGTAACACTTCTTTGGGGGGTTTTTGTTTTTTGGACTGATTTCGAAACACTGTGTAGTTTGACATCGCCTTGCCCAGATGACGTACTGGGAACACTAACATCAGGACTAGTGACAGAACCTGGTTGCTCAATCTGATCATATGTGGACTGCTTTCAATCCATTCTGAGCGCAAAGCACGTGTAGTGGTAAAAATTATTTGGTAAGATACTGCTGACAGATAGTAATTTTGACAGCCAGAAAGATTTATGCACAATTAGGGGGGACACCCCAAAAGCACTGGGGAGTGCTAAAAATTAGTTGGTAGATACTGCTGACAGATAGTAATTTTGACAGCCAGAAATATTTATGCACAATTAGGGGGGACACCCCAAAAGCACTGGGGAGTGCCAAATATTGAAAACCTCTATCCTCCTTTCTTCTCTAGCGATTTTTGTTACAACAATTGGAATAAGAATATTGGATTCTCTGTCCCTGCTCTAATCAGTCTGAGACTACACCCTGCTCTCTCCCTCTGTCAAATGGCGATGGATTGCTGTGGAGGCGTGCATTTATAATCTTGAAGTATCGCGAGAACCGACGATGTCACGATGACGTTCGGCCTCGATTTGGATTCGGAGCGGGCTGGAGAGTACTACTCAGCTCGGTACTCGGATACCCAAAGTTCGGGTGGGTTCGGTTCTCGGGGAACCGAGCCCGCCCATCTCTAATAATTAGTAACATTTGGTTGAAAATGTTAACCTTATCACACAGAGACCTAGAAAATATTTGAAGGTGTTCTGTGACTTACTGAAAAGTTATACACTAACCTTTTGATATATTCAGTATAATAGGACATTGGGAAGGAGCTGGGGTCATTTTTAACCTCTGATTTAGTAGTTGTAGTAATCTTTACATGTGGCGTTAAATGGAACATTTGACATTTTATTTATTTATATTTTTGCACTGTATATTTCAATTGAATATAGGTGATTGGTTAAAAATAAACTGCAGTACAGAATTTACCTTGAAAATTACTATGTGAGAATGTAGTAATAAGTCATCTGACGGATGCAGAGACTTTTACATTTCAAAGAGGTACTGAAGGTAGTCTTGTTGGATATATTGATTGGAAAGTGCACTTATAATAATGTACTAATAATTATAAAGTACATTCTGTACATTATATAGCAACATGTGCTTAAAAGTTCTCTCCTTAGGGTGTTGGAACATAATTAAAACATTTATTGTACTCACAATACTTTGGAAGAGCACACAGCTGTACTGTTGTATCCTGGCTCCAAATTACTGAATAGTTATCCCATAATTATAAAACGACACATACAAATGTAATAGTAATAAGACTAAAGTCTTGTAGCCATTTTGACAATGAATAGTATTGAATACAGAGTGGTCATAGACTCTTCTCCTAATGGACGTTACTTATATTTCTACGAATAATTTTTCTGAACTTTGGGAGTATTGTTCATTCATAAATATGCAAATGTTTAGATGTCTGAATTATTGTATTATTGAGAAACTGGATCTTTGTCTCCACTATTGAGATGTCAGTTACAATGGCAGTATCAGTGTATGGAAATTATGTATCTAATTTTATTTAGTGTGTGGGCACGTAATTATAACATTCCTTGGAGTCACAATGCCTGGAAATAACACACATCTGTACTGTTGTGACTGGGCTCCACAGTAATGAATAGCAAGTATCCCCCAATCATAAGACTACAAACAAGTATGTTCATAGTGGGCTTAATTCATTAATGAACATAAAATCCCATTACGTGCTGTATGCCTCTTAAAATTTCTCTGCACATGCTCAGAAATGGACACTTCCGACAACCTACAATATGAAGTTCGGAACAAATAAGGGATGGGAAATATACAGCCAATGTACAGTAAGGGTGTGCCAAGGTGACATTCACTAGCTACAGGGCAGATTGATTGTGATGATGGTCACATATGCATACCAGAACATGTGTTTGCAATTTGCAATTAAGAGCAACTTTAAAAATGCATTTTATATACAGTGAGCTTTAATAACATCTTGATACATATATTCCATGTAGAAAAATATTTATTTTTTCCCCCAATGTAATTTTATTAATGATTATATTAATGACAGATGTTAATAAATTTACATTTTTTTCTATGCGTTCTGATGGGATTTTATAGTGCAATATGAATTGTGCGTATCCTGCAGTATGTTCTGGTTGTCTGCTTACAGCAAGTACCGTATAGGCATAACATTATTATACCCGTATTCAACTGGAAACATTTATTGAGATGCATTTCCATTTGAATATGGGCTTACATGAATGCAATTTCTGCCCGATTAAAAAAATGAAAATTGCCTTCCTTGATGAATCATGCCCAGTGTGTTTTAGTTAATAGTGATATAACTAAAATCTTGTTGCTGTTTTAACAATGAATAACATTGAATTCATTATGGTTACAGACTTCCCTTTTACTCAATTTTACTTACATTTGTATGCAGGGCTGGACTAGGACTAAAATTCAGCCCTGGCATTTGAAGCATACAAGCCCACATCTGTTGATGAGCAGGAAAAAACTATGTGCAGCGACGCCAAGGAAGTGGCCACATTATGTTGGGGTGTGGTCAACATGGGGCATTGATACATACATTATAATAAAAAATTACATTTATCAGGCCCTCCCCATCTACATCATGCTATCCCCCAATCCAGAAACACATTACAACACCCCCAGTCATCTGTACTTATCTATGCTTCTGACAACCATCAGGGTCGGAACTTCCTGTAGAGTGAGCAGGGAAGCTCTTAGTCTCAAAGATTATAAATCTCATGAAACTTAGAGCTACTCGGCTTGCTCTGCAGGCTGTGTCCTGTCCGGGTACTGGGAACAACTATCAGATTCCTCCTGCTAACCAGCGCTGGATTAAGGCTCGGGGCCCTAGGCACTTAAGACAAAGGGGCTCCTATGATGTAATATGGTTATTAGACACATTATGGACAATACTGGCAATACTGTGATCACTACTGTTAGGTGCACACAGTTCTGCCTTCACAAGCAGTACAATGTAAAGCAGGACATACCTCCCAACTGTCCTTGCAGTCAGACTAAATCCTGACTAAGCGGGACAGTCACCCACCAAATTCAGGACAGTTGGCAGACTGTTCTGCTCTCTCCTACCTGTCTTGTCACTTTCACCACTTGTGGCTGCTGGTGTCTTTAGATCAGTTCCTGCTACTCTTGATCCTGGAATGTTGGATGCCCTATATGGAAACAAATGGGTACATGAGATTTAGAAAACTCCAACCAGCCCTGGTGTTAAATCAATAGCTCTCACGTTTTATAATTAGGCCTCCCTCCATTCCCATTAATAATAATATTCACATTTAATAAGTAGACCTATTTCCCTCTAATCAACGCAACATTAAATTAACAGTATACCCATTTAATCAAAACCTATTTCCCTCCCTCCAAAAAGTCCCAGCAATAAATTAAATAGCATTTATGTTTAATAAATATAGCCATTTTACACAACCATTCCCGGCAATAAATAATTCATATTCACATTTAATAAATAGCCCCCCTCCCCAAAATCAGCCCCATATTCAATTAAAAGCCCCAAACAACCCCAGCATTAAATTAAAGGTTCCGTCACCTCACCTTAAATAATTAGCCCCCACCTACACTCCACCATTAAATAGCATACCTCCCACACCATATTAAGATCCCCCTTCACTCACATATTATAGTAAGATACTGCGGCCACACACACACTATATTATCATACTGCGCCCCCCCACACACAGACACACATTATATTAACATACTGCGCCCACACACACACTATATTAACATAACCGACACATTATATTAACGTAACATAACATAGCACACAGACAAACACTTACCTTGTTACATCCGCGTGCACAGTCTGCTTCACTTCACACGTGGGACAGCACCTGTCACGTGGTGCACATCCTAAGTGATTACAGACATCTTGCAGATTGGCCACACAATGAGGAGGGAGGTAGTGCGGAAGGATCCGCAGCCAATATGTTGCCAAATATGCCACACGTTACTACTGTTAGCTGTAATGGTAAAGGGACCTTACAGCAGAGTATCCAGACAGCAATCATAAATAATGAAATAAATTTAATACATGCAATAAGTATACTTTTTTTTTTTAAAGTTTTATTTTTGAAAAGGTCAATAATTAGCATCAGTCCAAGACAACATCCACTACAATCAAGTTATACATGTTCAGGGACTAATACAATCAGTGCATATCATAAAGAGAAGAGTCATGATATTGACCAAATTTTTAATATAAAAATAGAAAAGAGAAGAAACAGAAATGAAAGGCTAGTCAGAGAAAAGTAGGCAAGATAGACTGATTAGAAGGCGGTTTGGCAGACCGCCAATAGAAGAAAAGAAAAAGAAAGCAGAGTAAGAGCTAGAAGAGAAGTGGGGGGAGGCGGGGGGGGGGGGGGTTACGTGGTTGAGGAGGGATATCAAGTGAAGTGTTGTAGAGGAGTCATAGGACAAAAGTAGTTTGGATTTGAAAAAATGGCATCCACGGCGCCCAGACTTTGTTAAATAATTTAGAAGTATTACGCAGTATGCATGTCATAAACTTCATTTTTTATAAGTGCCAAACTCTATTAATAATTGCCTGCATAGTAGGCGCGGTGGGTTGTTTCCAATTAGTGGCAATTTGACACAGTGTTGCAGAAACTATGTGACGGAACATTTTTATTTGCTGTGTTGTCGCAGATGGAATTCCAAGTGGGAGAAGGAAAAATCTGGGAGAGATTGGGATGTCAACCTGCAGAATCTGAGACGCGAAGTCCCGTAGTTCCAACCAGAATGGGGCAAGCTTAGGGCATAGCCAGCAAATACCGAAGAAGGACCCTTTCGACAAACATTCTTTCCAACACGAGCTGGATGAATTCGGAAAGATTTTTTGGAATTTGGTTGGGACCAAGTACCATCGATAAAGAAGCTTATAGGCGATTTCTTTCAGCTTCACACAGATTGAACTAGAGGCCGTGTTGGACTTTATTTCATCCCAATCCTCTCTATCCAAGGGGCCTCCCAGATCCTCCTCCCAAGCTCGCTCATGGGAATCTTGGATGTCTGAGTCAGGAACTCTCAGCTCCCCATATAGCAGAGATATGAGGCTATTGGTAGAGGATCGTCGGAGAAAAAGTGACTCGAATGAGGTCAACGGCCTGATTCTTAAAGATAATTTAGTGGTGGAATGAAAATTTCTTAGTTGTTAGTATTGTAAAAAAAAGTGTTGGGAATATTAAATTTGTTTTTTATAACTTCGAATGAGGGAAAAGAAGTATCTTTAGTGATATCATTAAGATAGTAAATATTGTTCCTTTTCCAAAATTCAAAGGACGAAGCTATACGACCCGGAGGAAAGTCTGGGTTATCAAAGAGAGAAACAATTGGACTAGGAGCCGGGGCGAGATTAAACCTTGTGTTTGCTCGGTCCCAGATAGAGAGCGAATGCGGTACAATTGGGTGATAAATAGTGGACCAAGGGCGTTTAGTGCGAGGGAGCCACAGGAGAGAGGAGGCGGAAGAAATACCTAAGCTTTCGGCTTCGATCGAGACCCAAACTCTGGAGGAGCGCGAAGAATTCCATAAAATACATTGGGCAAGTTGTGCTTCCAAGAAATAGTTAATGAAATTGGGGACCCCCAAACCACCATCCCGTGTCGATCTTTGTAGGACAAGAAGCTGGACTCTTGGACGTTTTCTACCCCATATAAATTGTGAAGTGTAGTGTTGCAAAAATTTGAATACATAAGGGGGGATTCGTATGGGAAGGGCTTGAAAAAGATATAGTAATCTGGGCAAAATGTTCATTTTGACTGAGTTGATACGTCCTATCCAGGAAATTAGATTTTTACTCCAGGTCTCTAAATCAGCTTTAATTTGGTATAGTAGTTTTGGGTAATTAGCTTGGAAAAGCTGATTATATTGTTTAGTTATGTAGATACCTAAATATTTTATCTTTTTTTGGTGCCATTTGAAGGGGAATTTTTGAGTGAGAGAAGATCTCATACTATCTGTGAGATAGAGATCAAGAGTTTCTGTTTTTTTGTGGATTGCTTTTGTATCCCGAGATGTAACTGTAGGTTTTGATGTCTGCAAGAAGGGGGGGGGAAGAGAAACAACGGGATCCGAGAGAGTGAAAAGAACATTGTCGGCATATAATGATATTTCATGTTCGGATTTCCCTGTTTTAACTCCATGTATCGCCCTGTTAGATCAGATTTTTGCCCCTAATGGTTAAATTAAGAGAGCAAAGATTAAAGGTGAAAGTGGGCATCCCTGCCGTGTCCAATTAGAAATTTAAAATGGGGAAGAAGCGACTCCTTTGGCCACTAAGGGTGCTTTGGGAGACTGATATAAAGCTAACAGGCCATCTAAAAACTTACCAGAGAAACCAATTGACCCCAAAACCCTAGACATAAAGGTCCAAGAGATGCGGTCAAATGCTTTTTCGAGATCAAGTGCCATGATTAGTGATGGTGATTTACCAGAATGAATAGAATGTATGAGGTCAATAGCGCATCTGGTGTTGTCTATAGCTTGGCGGCCTGGTATAAACCCGACCTGATCTGGGTGCCTCAGGGAGGAGAGAAGGGTATTCAAGCGGTTAGCTAAAATGTTGGCATAGATTTTGAGGTCCACGTTTAGTAAAGATATAGGCCTATAACTGGGACAGGAGGTAGGGTCTTTATCTGGTTTTGGTAGAACAATGATAGTGGAAAAGGTCGTCGCCTCATTAAAAGGTGAACCCGTTAAGACGTTGTTAAAAAAATCTGTCATATGTGGGGCAAGGTCTCTAGCAAATTATTTATAATATTGCGCTGCGAATCCATCAGGGCCTGGAGACAATGATGATTTCATCATTTTTATTGCTGAGATTGTTTCTATCTGGCTGATATCTGCGTTCAAGAAAGTAATATCGGTGTCTGAAAGATGTGGTAGTGAGAGAGATGATAAAAAAGATGCAATTTCTGTGTCTAGAGATTCGACAGAGTATGAAGTCTCGGGGAGATTGTATAATGCTTTGTAATAATCATGAGCGATTTGCACCGGGTCATACATAGGCTGCGAGTTAGGGGAATTTTTCTGCCCCAGTTTGTTAGCGAGTATTGAATCAGCTTTGTCAGCCTTTTCGTAGTATTGCAGATTTAATTTTTTGAGAGTATTTGAGGCTCTGCGAGAAAGAATTGCATTTAGCTGGCCTCTTACTGCAGAAATTTATGTGAGTAATGTCATGGATGGGTGAACTTTATGCTGGGCGAGGAGGGAAGCTGCTAATTTTCTAGCTGCAGAAGATTTGCTAATCAATCTACCTCGAATGGTAGCCTTATGGGCTTCCCATAAAATGCCTGGGGTTATATCCTCTGTAGTATTTAGTTCAAAGTATTCTTTGATTGCATCCTTAATTTCTTGTTGAGTCGACTCTACCAACAAAAGGGAGTCATCAAGATGCCAGCGATGTGAACGTGGAGCTAATTTTATTAAATCAAGGGTGATGTGCACTCCGGCATGATCTGTCCCGATAAGCAGGGAGATTTCTGCATCTATTATTGTTTGAGTGAGGGAATGAGAGACAAAAATCATATCTATGCGGGAGTAACTACCGTGTGGGGCAGAGTAATGTGTAAAGTCTTTTGCATCAGCGTTTTTCAACGCCAGGTGTCAAGTAGCGTTAAATTGCGTATGCATGTTGATAAGGATTGGGAGTCTTTTAAGGAAGAGGAAGGAGATTTTTGGCTGGAAGAACCAGAGGACCTATTTAGTATTGGGTGTAAAATAGTGTTAAAATCTCCAGTGAGAATTATATGACCCTTTGCAAGGTGCCCAATGCCCAATACACTTTCTGAGAAAAAGGAGCTTTGACCCTGATTCAGTGAATAAAGAGAAACAAGTGTAACTTGCTCAGAATGGAGTGTGCCTATCAGAATCAAGTAGCAGCCCTCTGGGTCAGAATGTGATTTGGTTAGGAGAAAGGGGACTCTGTTGTGTATTAAAACTGCTACTCCACGTTTCTTGCAATCCGCAGAGGCAAAAAAACGTTTGAGTATATAGCTTACTTTGGAGGTGGGTATGCTGTCCTGTGAGGTGAGTCTCCTGAAGGAAAACTATATCGTCTCTCTCTCTCCTGCAGGCTCCCAAGACCACCGCACGCTTAGTATGTGAGTTCAGGCCGTTGACATGAATTGAGAGCACCTTGAGCGCCATGGGTGTTGGAAATGGTGAGAGTCCTACATAATATCAGCAAGAAAAAAACATTTTACATAAATAATTTGAGAGCAGAAATAGGCATCAATCCACTTGGTGTTTCGGGAGAAGGGAGGGGAGTAGGGAAGGAAGCCACAGGTAAGGGGGAGAAGAGAGGAAATGTGAGAAGAAGGCCTAAAAATAGGCTGTAACCCTCAGAGAGGAAAGCCCCTGATAGGGCTATCAAAGAAATAACACAATGAAAAAAATGCATTGCAATACTAGTAAGGGTGCTTTCGGGGGGGTGTTAAATTTAGTGAGGTATCGACTGGCTATACGAGGGGCCGTGAGAGACTGTCCAGCTCAATTGGCTGATGTAACTAGTACATTATTGGAGTGAGTAATTGACCAGAGGGGAGGGGCGGTAAAAAATTAAAATGGGGAATGGGAATTTAGGAAAATAAAGGAGGGGTGGATAGAGGATAAACACAAAAAAGGGGGGAGAAACAAACAGCACAACCCATGCTATTGCATCAAATCTGTAACAACAGCCATAACAACATTACTAACTGATGACATCAAGCCGGGGTACCGGCATTACTGTTATACCCCTGAATTGTAAGTCCCATAAGGGGATATAATCTATAAACTACAGAAGACCTGGTATAAGTAACAAAAGATAAATCGATTATTAGGTGCCGTTGACGTTTACCTTACAGCTAAACGAGAAGAGACAACAGAGTTCTTGTAACAAAGGAGGACACGAGGTAATCAACGTGTGAAAGCCTGAGTCCAAAAAGAAAAAGGATAGATCCCGTTCGAGGCTTTCAAAAGTTCACCGTCAGTCTGGTGGCGCAGGGAATCTTGCAGCCCGTCGCTCCACCATTGCAAAGTTGGGAGGAGGTGCCGAATCAGATCTTGAGGGGTTGCTCCGTGTTGCAGAAGAGGTAGGGGGAGGAATCTCGAGTTTGGCAAGGATATCTTGCCCTTGAAGTAGGGATTTGGCCTATAGAATAGAGTTCCCTGCAAAGAAGTTGGCGTTGGAATGGAAATCCCCATCTATATCGGAAGCTATGTTGACGGAGTATTCGCGTCACAGGCTGTAAATCTCTGCATTTCTGGATAGCAGAAGGAGCCAGATCTTGAAATATTTGAAGCTGCATGTCTTGGAAGTCGATCGTATCTTTGGCCGTAACTGCATTAACTATTTTTTCTTTCATTTGATAATAATGCTGACAATGATGTCTCGCGGTCTTTGATCTGCCATTGGTTTAGCTCTGAGCGCACGATCCATCAGAATTTCTCTGTCTGGTAGATCAGGAAAAAGATGTTTAAAGAGGCTGGAGAGGAAGTCTGGTAAGGAGGAGTTAGCAACCGACTCTGGCACATGACAGATCCTCAAATTATTTCGCCGAGATCTATTCTCATGGTCTTCTTGCTTCTCTTTCACAGCATCAATCTCAGAGCAGAGCAGTGCTAGTTCTCGTTCATAGGACAGTTTAGCTCTGCAAATATCATCCATTTTTGATTCAAGAGTGTCAGTTCTGGTGCCGAGAGCTGCAATTTCTGATTTGAACTCAACATTCGCTTTCTTACGTTTTTGCTGGAAAGTTTAATGTCCTGCGCTAAGTTAGTGATAGCTGCCTGAACTGTGGGATCTATGCCCCTGTCCAGCTGAGACATAGGACTTGAAGAGCGAGATTTATCAGGTGGCGGTGAGGCGGTTGATACCTTCTTAGAAGCGGATGTGAATATAGAAGCTGTATGTCCTCCAGTGTGCTTCCTGTTTTTAGAGGTCATTTTGAATGCAAGTTCTATTCCAGATTTTAGGATCTATTGTTTGAGTCCTGTGTATATCTTGTTCCTCCCAGACCTTTCCTTTCAGGGCGATGAAAAACAAGGGGGTTGGAGGAGTGGAGAAAAGGGAACTCTGGTCATTTGCGTAGAATTGGTTAAAGCATTATGCTTAAATCATCTTGGCCCCTCAGGCTCAGAGACCCATTAAGGGTTTACATCGGATTCCCCTCTGCAGGGATATAGGATTTTTTTCTCCGAGCACCAGTATGTCCCAGGTACTGAAGATACAGTTGAAAATATAATAGAATATAAGAATGGTGTTATTTGCATGAGCAGCCACAGGCTGGCAGTAGATTCTCACAGTGGGGATTTGTGATCAATCTGGTCTGTTCGATCAGATTGTTGATCCAAGCAGAGGTGGAGGTGAGGCACTTAAAAGAATCTGTACTCAAAGTTAGCTGTGGTCAGTGTTTTGCTTCTGGAAGCTAACGGGCAGGACTGCTGCATGCCATATAGGGGCAGGTGGAGATGACAGCGCCACTTACTGGAGGCTCCAGGGGGATATCAGGCTGGACGCATGAGACCGAAAGAAAAGGCAGTGATGGTGTCTGCAACTTCCAGTATCGCCGGGCCACGAGGCTTTGCTCTGGTAAGCTGCGCCCGATATTCAGAGGATCCACACAGGTGAGTGCTCAATCTGCAGGCTGGGGATTACTTCCTCCTCACTGGGATCGCAGGTTCCGCTGCCCGCAGCTGTGTCACAGATATATTTTTGTGGGGATCTCTTTTTGCAATAGTGCCCCAGCTTTCGATTGAGAAGCTAGCTCTCCAGCGGTCCCGCTAACCGTGATAATATAGCGGCACACAGCAGGCACAAGGGACTAACTTGATCCGGCCCCGCGGGCGACAAAACCCTCCAATACAAAGGTGACAGCCGCACCAATCTCTCCCCGCAGTATCTGTTTGTTTTTGGGGACAGGTGACCCCGAAAAATCGGGTTATAACAAAGGCAGAGGGAGAGCCTCTCAAGCGTGCAACCATTCGGAGAGGTTGCTAAACCACGCCCCCGCAATAAGTATACTTTTAGCAAACAGCTATAACGTAACAAAGCATACATAAAATAGCTAAGAAAAAAACATTGTAAATGCAATAATAAAGAGTGATCACTTCAAATGATAGCATTAAAGTCCTCCCAAATAGGGATCTCATGTAAACCAGATAAATCAAACAACCAGGGATGTGATAAGTGAAGTTTGAGTTAATGCTGGTAAATTAGGTTGATCAGCGATAATTGCGGTATAATGCACTGCAAAAACAGTTCCAAACAAGGCTCTTATCGAGTCCATAGTTTCAAAGGTAATTATCAAATGGTACAGTCTAGTATTCCTAACAAGAATGTAGTTATGGCAGTGGTATATAAAAATAAGGCAGGCAGAGGCGGTTGATATAAGGGATGCTAGTGAACTTCCTCACCCTACTTCCAGGATTTTTGCCCAGACCCTCGGGTCCTTAGAGCGCCCTTCTGTCAATGTCTGCAAACAAGTTTGAGCCTCCCCGATGTACAATGGATTCCCGGCAATGCAGGGTCCTTCGGTGCGCATGCACATGCGGTATCTGGCTGGTAGTGTATACACAGGGAGGTGCTGCTGCTTGGGCGGGCATGTGGAAGGCTGGATAGGCCCATCTAGCCATTGGCCCATCTGGCAAATGCCAGAAGTGCCAGATGGCCAGTCCGGCCCTGTTTGTATGATATTTGAAGATTTTACTGAACTTTGCGACGACAGTTCATTGAAAATTGTGTATGCAAGTGTCTCAGCTATGTGAATTATAGTATCATTGAGGCAAATTTGACCATTGTGTCAATTAATGACATGTCAGCCGCAGCAGTATTATCAGCACATGCCAATTTTATTTTATTGTTCTATGTAGAAGATTCTATCTCTCCGCTAGGTTATTAAAATTGTATGATTGATTCACAAATGTAAAAAAGAAATAACATTTTTATAAGGATTTATGACAAACTCAACCGAGCCGAGATCATCCAACAAGCTAACAAGTGAAACAAACATTCTGCTTTGGGTCACCACTTTTTGAAAAAGTGAGCAGAAACTCATGAAACATGTAAGAATGGTGAATTGCTGGTTTGCACAAAGCACTTAAGAACTCATAAAAGTAGTTTCACCCTGGAACTACAGACAGGGATGAAGTCTAGTGTAACAAATTGCAGAATGGATTAGCGCTTAGCCAGAGTTATAAACCCTGGTGGCCTCTTCTACAATATACAGGGCTAACAAGAGAATATGTCCACTAGTGGTAGTGATACACTATAACAAGCAAATAGTAAAAGCAAACATGTACTCAATGAACAATACTACAGCACAGCAATCTGCAGCAACAGAGTTCCTGCAGGTTATAGTAGTGCAGGATTTCTTACAATGGGCAATGGGCACTGGTACAATCTGTTGTGTAGATCCATAGGCTGGAGCATTGTTGTGGTTTTGGCACTCAAGTAACAACATGCAGCAGCTATATTTCAGAGACAGTGTCTGGTATATGAAGGAGGAATACACAATGAGCAAACTGCAGCACAAATATGATATACAAATATTAAATGAGAAGCAGTCAGGATTCATGGCAGATAGGTTTAAAATATCTAAAGCAGCAGCATTCGGGATTTGGAGTCAAAGGCTGAGACACAGCAAAGTGCACCATTTAAGCACCAAAACATTAGTTGTCAGATGCAATGGTGTCGGTCAGAGTTAAAGCTAAAGTCTGATATTTCAGGAAACAAATAAGTAGTAGTCAAGTTCAAAGCTAAAGTCCAGTTTTTGTTCAAGACATAATCAGAAGTTATATTCATAGGTAACAGCAAGCAGTGGTCAGGGTTAAGAGTCTAATACACAGGAGAAAAATAAGCAATAGTCAAGTTCACAGCCAAGGTTTGCTACACTAATGAAGAATAACTGGCTATGCTAGACACTGAGCCAAGGGACTCAATAATCTGGCAACCTGAGCTTGCAATTGCCAAATACCTATAAACACAGGTGAATGTCCAGCACCTGTAATGACATCACTTCTCATCAGGGAACGCTTTGTTAACCTGTCCCAACCTGCTAGATATAACAAAGGTAAGTAACATACCTTTTGGACAGTTTTCTGTAGAGACTGGTTTAAATATCATTCACACGAGCTATACTGCCATGGTTTGTGATACCCTGTTTGTCTGTTTAAACACCTTTGATTCTCCAAATCTGTGAGTACAATCTGTATTATTTATTTTAAATTTATTAAATGTTGTTTCACTATTTTAGTATTTTTGTGATAAAAAAAAGTTGTACTGTCGAGACCTTGGGATTTTTTAGATGATTATTCACAAGACCTATATCAGTAATAAGAACCATTACACATATGAGTGGAAAGAGGAGCAGACAATCAAATGATGATTATCAGAGTGACTGAGAGGTAAAGAGGAAATTTCTAAAGAGCACAGAAAGTATTTTCAGAAGTGAGTAAGGTTTTATCAGACCAAACACCCATGTTTTAAGACGGTAACCACTACGGTTCTTTTTTCTTTTCCGGTTCCTATTTGGTTTTTTTTTCATTCTCTATATTCTATGGTGGAGTGAACCTGGAGATCCTCATTATCCCTGACTGGCAGCATACAAAGATTCAGTGAGAGTGACTTTCTGTGAATAAGATGAAAATTGTTTCGGTGGCATCGATCAAGAAAACCATTCACTGAACTGAATCTGGGCCTTCTGCTAATTGAAGCACCGATTCTCACTTGTGTGCTGTGTGAAAGTTTGGATATCAAAGATGGATATCCAGTATGATTCTTTATATTAACGTTAAAATAGGAGATTCTTAAATCCTTTTGATCTCCTTCTACCCCCTATCTTGGTTTAGCGTTTGGGGAAAAACAGAGGCCCGACACAATGGCCCAAATGGTATTTTCTGATGTGATCCATGGAAAAGGTGAGCCACATTGCTAGAGAGAACAGAGTCTCCTTTTATCTTCTTCTAAAATAATAGATAGGAGTATACTACTGTGTCACCTAGTGATAGTGTCCCTGAACTGTCCAGACTATAAATGGTTACAGTATTGACCTCTAAAACAACATTGGGGTATTAAAAAAAAAAAACCCCACAAAATAAAAATATATGGGTGACATTAAGTGAATTTTGAAGCAGCAAATACCATCATTGCAGTAAACACTTTACTTATCTATGCTTCTGATGCTGCGGACATCCATCAGGGTGGGAACTTCCTGTAGAGTGAGCAGGGAAGCTCTTAGTCTCGCAAGATTAATAAATCTCATGAGACTTAGAGCTCCTCGGCTTCCTCTGCAGGCTGTGTCCTATCCATGGACTGGGAGTAGCTATCCGCTCCCTCCTGCTAACCAGAGCTGGATTAAGGCTCGAGGGCCCTAGGCACTTAAGACAGGGGAGCTCCTATGATGTAATATGGTTTATTAGACACATTTTCAACAAATACACAGGCAATACTGTGAGCACTACTGTTAGGTGCGCACAGTTCTGCCTTCACAAGCAGTACAATATGAAGTAGGACATACCTCCCAACTGTCCTTGCAGTCAGACCAAATCCTGACTAAGCGGGACAGTCACCCACCAAATTCAGGACAGTTGGCAGACTGTCCTGGTCTCTCCTACCTGTCTTGTCATTGTCACCACTTGTGGCTGCTGGTGTCTTTAGATCAGTTGCTGCTTGTCTGGATCCTGTAATGTTGGAGGCCCTATTAGGAAAATAAAATGGGTACATGAAATTTAGAAAACTCCAACCAGCATCGGTGTTAAATCAATATAGCACCCACGTTTTAAATTTAGGCCTCACTCCAGCCCCAACATTAAAATAATAGTATTCACATTTGATAAATACATCTATTTCCCTCCAACTAGCCCCGACATTAAATAGTATATACATTTAATAAATATACCTATTTCCCTACAACCAGCCCCAAATATTAAATTAATAGTATTCCCATTTTATAAGTTAACCTATTTCCCTCCCTCCTAACAACCCCAGCAAGAAATTAAATAGCATTTATGTTTAATAAAAATAACCATTTCCCACACCCATCTCAGGCATTAAATAATTCATAATCACATTCAATAAATATACCTCATTTTCCCCAAGCAGCCTCACATTCACTTAATAGCACACATTACAGTCATATACTGTCCCCCCACACACATTACAGTCATATACTGTCCCCCCACACACATTGCAGTCATATACTGTCCCCCCACACACATTGCAGTCATATACTGTCCCCCCACACACATTACAGTCATACACTGTCCCCCCACACACATTACAGTCATACATTGTCCCCCCCACACACATTACAGTCATACACTGTCCCCCCACACACATTACAGTCATACACTGTCCCCTCCACACACATTACAGTCATACACTGTCCCCTCCACACACATTACAGTCATATACTGTCCCCCACACACATTACAGTCATATACTGTCCCCCACACACATTGGCCATTTTTATTGTCCCCCTCCTACAGTCATTGCCCCCTGCAGGCATTTTCACTCACCCCCCTTCCCCCTGCAGACATTGTCACTCACCCCCCTTCCCCCTGCAGACATTGTCCCTCACCCCCCTTCCCCCTGCAGACATTGTCACTCACCCCCCCTTCCCCCTGCAGACATTGTCACTTAACCCCCCTTCCCCCTGCAGACATTGTCACTCAACCCCCTTCCCCCTGCAAACATTGTCACTCAACCCCCTGCAGACATTGTCACTCAACCACCCTTCCCCCTGCAGACATTGTCACTCACCCCCCCTTCCCCCTGCAGACATGGTCACTCACCCCCCCCTTTTCCATGCATACATTGTCACTCACCCCCCCATTTCCCATGCATACATTGTCACTCACTCCCACCTTTCCCATGCATACATTGTCACTCACCCCCCCTTCCCACTGCATACATTGTCACTCACCCCCCCTTTCTCATGCATACATTGTCACTCCCCCCCTTCCCCCTGCAGACATCACTTCTCCCGTGCAGTAATTTTTAGTTATTGCCCACCCCAGCCCCCCTCCGCAGTACCTGTCACTATCCCCTGGACGGATTACAAAGAAAAACAGCGCTCCAACTTACCAAAGGCTCCTGGGCGGCTGCGTTGGCGCGATGTGACATCATTGCGCGGAAGTTTAAAAAAATTAAAAATAAAAAAAATTGCGGGACTGGAAGCACAGGGACCGGACCGACCCATACAGCCATCGGCCCTTCTGGCAAATGCCAGAAGTGCCAGATGGCCAGTCCGGCCCTGGTCTTGTCACTGGGATGGATGCCTTCTAGCTTTGTCGGATCAGCGCGCCTGTTTCCTGGCATTGGAATGTGGCCTTATGACAGTTTGTGCATGCGCACCCTTCTGCCAGACAATGGGAAGTGCTATTCGCTTCCCCTGTTGACAGTCAGTAGCTGATGATGTCACTGACCGCCATATGTAATTGAACTGCCTATATAAGGCAGAATCTGGAACTCACTCACTGCCAGAGCATTGGGTCACTTGTAGTTCCTGCTCCTGCATAATACTGCCGATATCGTGGTTTGACCTCTGCTATTCCTCACTATTCTTTTGGCATCTGATTTTGCTCTATTCGATTACCTGGTTCTGATCTCTGCTTTGTGACTACCCATCCTCATTCTGTTTTTTTATTGTATCCATGGTGCTAACGTCAGCTTCATTGACTACTATTGTTATTCACTTGCTGCCTGACCAGTGACTGACATTGAGGGCCGGAACCTGCACATTCTACGCATCTAAGCTCAAACCTCCTTGCGGTGGTCCCTGATGAATACGGTGGGTGTATTAGACTTTGTCTCCTTGCTCACTTGCGCCAACTACTGACAGGCAGTCTCCTATCAAATTCCTAGTGAGTTTGTGACAAGTACTCTAAGTTTCTACTATTCAGGTTCAGTCAGATCTTCATCTGACTGAACATGATGCTACACAGTAAGTGTCTGTTAGAAACTGTGAGAAGACAGCTGCTCCTCCGATTCAGTTCATAGTCAATAAGAACTTTTTACAGTGATGGCCGGGGTGACTTCTCCCGAATTATGGGCATCCATAGCAGTCTACAGTTCTAAGTAAGGTTGAAAAAAGTTACAGATTCATCAAGTTAAAACAGTATGCTGATATTATGGAAAAGTAAACAGTTTATAAAGCAATCATGGCTATCTTACCCTTCTAAGCAAACATGTGTCTATTTAAAAGCATGTGGATTTCATCTTTGAATTTACACATTTTTAATAGGCATGCACTCCACCTCCCATGTAATTTAGCCTGGGAAAGCATAAAGCTATCAAACGATCACCTACTTTAATGAGGAGTTCATGGTAAGCACTCAATGAAACAATTATTTTGGCAACTATTCCAGTTATATAGAGGAAGTATTATAGACATTAATTCATTAGTTCTTTCAGGTCTCAGACACATGTTAGAATTATGTGGGATTCATGAAAGAGAACTTGCCTACAAGTACTGCTCTTACACTAAGTGTAAAACTGTAAAACATTAGGCTTTACATTAGTTCAAAAGGATTTTCCATGATGCATCATACTGTTGTTTTGTTCACAGCTTGAGTGTCTGTTTTTGGCTGTGTGTATATTAAAACTTGTTCATGGTTATAAAGAATCTTAGGGATAGTCATGAATAATCTGCAGCATTACGTAAAAGTTTGCTTTTTTTTTGTAAACTTTGTGCTGCCAACTGCTGAAGTGTGACATTTATTGTTGCCAAAAAACTGGTGCAGAAATAAAACTGTCAAAGAAGAGCTATGTTGTAGCTTGACTCAGGACTAAACATATCTAGTAAATCTAAGTGAAAAAAAAAATAGAAAGAAAAGAAGTAGAATATTTCACAGACTAGTTTTTTGTACCTACAACATCATTTTAAGTTACTTTTTTGCTTGGTCAATATACTGTTTGAATTGATTGTCAGGGATTACAAATTTCAATTTGAGTTAATATAGCACATATTGTTTCCTATTTCTGCATATAATGCATGTTTAGAATTCCAAATACAATTCCATATGCGATCGTGGCACAATCACAGTTATGGAAAATCAATCATTTCAATAATGTCAATATAGAAAGCAGGCCAATAAGGGTGAACCACTCTAAAATAATTCTGAAGGTGTTTTAGGGCACATTTTATCCTTGGTACAATTCGACAACAAGGAATGTGAGTGATGAGACTGACCAAGGGCTATTTATTTGACTATATTTTTCTCACAATATTACTGTATGATCAATGGCCATCAGGCCTCGCCCCTGGTGACGCGAGCGGCCACGTCATTGGCTGGGGGCATGACCAACTGCCAGGGGGACAGGGCTAGCAGCACATACGCACCCGCACCGAGAAACAGAGGGCCTCTCCAAATAGACTCTGGCTTCCTGCCCTAAGTGGAGCCATTTTCTAGCTGGAACCTGAGAAAGAGTAAGTGGTTCCGGGGCCTCAGCAAGTGAAAAGGGGTGGCGCGGCAGATGATGTGAGACATAAAATCAAGCACCCCTCTTATGGGGGGGGGCAGTGCTCGCAAACTTGCTAGCCAGATGAGGGCAGTTAGGACCCACAGTGAAAGGAAAAGAGCCCAGCAAGGGCAGCAGGCTTCGCACATTGCCCTGTGAGTGGTGGTAAGCAAGGGAGTAAGTGCCTCCAATTATACAAGACAGCCCTACATGTGATTGTGTTAAACACCCGTGTATTTAAAGGGGGTCCCCTGGTATTAGTTGCCCGTACCCACCAGCTAGCCGGGGCAGAAAATACTGATTGTTATTGCAATATGGCCTCCAGAGGCACCCTTCACATTACTTTGGGCCCCCACTGTCTCATCCATAATCCTGACACTCTTATCTTCTGTAGGTCTTTTAAAGTAAGAACCACAATGACTGAGAAGCAGATGAGCAAATTAGTTTTTTTAGTATTGCGACTAGAAACAGAATATGTGGTTAACCAGCGTAATGTATATTAATGGAATGTTAATAATAAGGACATGTATGAGTTCACATCGACTGTGGCTTTTTTGGCAATATTTAAACATAATTCTGCATAATCTACCATTTTAGATTGGTTTCACATCAACAACTTTGGCTGTTGTCCTGATGATCATATACACAAACTCCTTAATTGTATTTCTGCTGATTTTTAGGAAAAAAAATTATGTAAAAATTGGGTTTTGATTGTAAACACATGTGAGTTCACTTTGATACATTTATTACCAATGTAACAATCTTAATATACCAATAAAGTGTCAAATACTTAATACTATAATTAATACTATCATATTCAGAGACTCAATTATGACTTAAGTAACTGGAAATCCAATTAAACCCAATAGTACAACACGTATTATCGCTGTAATGTAGCATATACCTTTTAATAATATCATTAATTGATAGCTATTTGGTGTTTGAAATTAAAACAATTCCAAAAAAAGCATTCAGTCATGGGGGTCCCAAACAGAAAAATATCCAATAATTTTAAAAGCAAAAGATAACACTGTTAATTACACTTATTACATATATTTAGCAGAATTCAGAGCAATGGAGGTATGGAAGAGTGTAAATCTTGCCAGAGCAAGAGGCTCCTTAGTACTTGTTTCCAAAACAAAGCATACACAACTAACAGTGCTGTTTTGAGGTTGAGGCTGTGTGAAAAATGCAATTTGTTAATTGAATATAAAATAACACTGTGCTATACCTACAGTGCACCAGTTTCCAATGTACATGGCAGGTGGATAAAATTCATGCCAAAAATGTTCTCTACTATTTATAGTTACAGTACATATACCATTTCTTATAAGAATAACTGTTTTAAATGATTTTAGTGAATTTACCATCACAATCATCATGCTGTAAGGAATACCACAGCTTAAACTCCTTGACAGTAAATAACTCTAATTTTACCGTGTCCACTGTATGGATGTTGGTATGAAAAGTTCATTAGACAAATATTTATATTGATTGGAATAATAATTAATAAATAAGTCACTTCTGATGCACTTTTTCACAAAGTAAGCAAATGTAGTTTTTATAACCATCCTTATTATTAACGAGGTTGACCGTATTTGAACCCTCTCTCATTCGCTTATGTCCTCCTTACAGTGAGGTGCTCAAAACTGTACCCCAAATTCAAGATGTGATAAAACTAGTGTATACTTGCCAACTTGCCTGACATTCAGGGAGACTCCATGAAATAGGGGTGATCTCCCTCAGTCCCTGAAGAGTCTGGCATCTCCCTGATGCTGAGCCAGTACAAGAAGTGGTTGGCTTCACCATCTGTGGCATGATGACACAGTTCAGAAATTGTGTCCTCTGTCCATGTATTGATACCTATGGAGGTGGCCGTTTTCATGGAGACCAAGATTTAATCAAAGACTGACAGATAAGACACACTTTTGGCCAAGTACAGCAGGTAAGACAACATGACTTCAGTAATGGAGACAGAAATGTTAAAGACACTTCAGTTTCTAGAGATTCATTAGCTGCTTTTCTTTAACGCATAGTTGCCTACTCTCTCGTAATGTCCCGGAGACTCCCACATTTCTGGGAGACCTCCCGGACAACCTGCTGGTTCTCGCCCCCACAATAGATAAGTGTCAGGGGGCAAGGCTTAATGACGCAAATATCGTGTCATCTTAGCCCCACCCCCTGCTGTACTTGCCCAAAAGTGTGACAATAGTTTAGGGGGAGGGGAAAAAATTATGAAATTCATCAAGCCCCGCCCCCCGGAATTTCCCTGAAGCCAACGAGGAAAAGTTGGCAAGTATGAACTAGTGACTTAAACAATCATAATACTTTATTTGCATCATGTGCTTTTATCGCATCTCAGGGTTATATTCCACTTTGCAGCTGTTGTCTGTCTCTGTGTGCTGTTACCCAACAGTTGTATTCCTTTGAATATGAAGACAGCATAGTTATTATTACAACCCAAGTGCATAAGCTTACATTTACATACATTACATTTCATCTGCCCAGTTTGCCATTTTATCTTAAGCTTTCTTTTGGTAAGTTACTATCATGCTTGGTGTTAATAACCCTGCATAGCTTAATGTCATCAAAAATATAGACACCGTACATTTAGGCCATCTACAAGGTCATTACTAAAAAGATTGAAAAGGTCAAGGTTCAATAGTGATCCTGGTGGTGCCTACTCTATCAAATTCCTGCCATTTTCTCCTTTGTATTCTCTTTTTCTTCCATAATTATTATTTGCTAGTTTTTTTTTCTGGGTGTTTATATACTAAAAATGTATTAAGATTAGACTTGCTATCTTCCGCAAACCATTTTAAAGCATCATCCTTGCTAAAATGATTTCCTTTTCACACGTTTTGCTACACTGATTCCCATAATGGATTTTCAGTGCCTTCAAGTTTTAACAATTAAAATGCTTTCTTTTTTCCTCATTACCTACAATACTTATATTTTCTTATTTAACCACATTGGTTGCCTTTTATTGCTGGAAATTTAACTGCCATTTGGTAGGTACTTACAAAAGTATTTATTTCAAATGTGTTTACACATTTTCCATATGGTCTTCCTGCTTTTTTTCTTGGAGAGTACACATCCCCAGTAAACAAGCTCCAAAGTTTCTTTGAGCTGATGCAGCTTTGCCTTTCTAACATGGCTGCTAGCTCCTTTACAAAATATTTTATTGAAGCTCAAGTCAAATGTTGCCATCACTATACCTGTTCTGTTCTATTATAAAGTAATGGTTCCTGCAGAGCTGCTCCTCTAGTTGGTTTGCCTACCCTGTGAAAAAGGTAGTTATCTAGATAGATAAAATATAGATAAAAATAATAAATAAAAAAATTGTCTCTCTTACACAGAACCACTATTTTCATTTTCCAAATTTATATCTGGATAGTGAAAATCACATATGAGGCGGACCACTGTGCTGTTCTTTTAATTAGAAATCATATTTGAATTTCAGTACAATTGTTTGTGCTAGGTGGTTTTTAACAAGCCCAAATCAGTACATTAGTGAAGTATATGTCTCCATGTTTACCTACCCATTAGGGGGCTGATTTGCACTTGAAAATAAAATAACTTCTGCGTAGACTTAAGAAATGCACACTCACTGTACACTTTCATTTCTGTGGATATATGTTGAATCGAACTAAGATACACATTCTAAAAGGCATATTTTAAACTTGTTTCCACCTCTAAATCAGTCACAAGGACATAATTTACATTGTCATAATTGTCATAGATATCCTGCTGCTGGATATGTCTTAAACAGGTTTTAAAATATAGAAAACCACTAACTGCTTCCATACTTCTTAAATTTACTTTGTAAAATCACAACCAGTTGTACCTACTATATCAGAATGTTCTCCAAACATCATTCATTCTAGTTCACTTAATTTGATAGAAAGACTTCTAGCATTTGACCCGTTTAATTTTATGCATCTCATCATCTCAGTTAACCCCATCCCTCACTCCTCCTCCATTACCATTGACAAATACCTGTTCCCTGTTTACATTACCTTGGATATTGCTTCCACCCTCCCTCCTTCCCAATCATCTCCATTGATGTGCAGCCTGCCCCCACTGTAGAGCTTGTAGCCAAGACAGAAACCAATCCAGTTCTCTAAAAATGCAAAACTCTCATTCCTAAGACAATGTATCAGCTACTTATTTACATTTCTTAGCGCTAACTGTCTTTCAGGTACAACACGTGACTACACCATTGTAGAAACTACAACACTGAAGTCCTTGCTTTAATTACCATTAATCCTAAATACCACTCATTTAATTCCTTGATTTAGGTCATTGGTTTTGATATACAAGCACCCATATCTGTCTTCCTAACTGAATCACCAACCACCAGAACCGGTTTGTTCTTCACAACACTCTTGTATATCTTTAATATATCAGTAATTGTTTTGGTTGCTAATCGAAGTTTCCTGCCAATTTGGCATATTTAGTAAGGCGTGTTGGACCATGGTTAATCTAATTGACACTGTAATGACTCCTCTAATCCTTCATCTATCTATGATTCAAATACTTAGCTTAAATATCTAAGATGTGAAGAAAGCAAAGTTACAGGCTAAGTCATTTTCTAACATTAACACATTCGCTCTCAAATTACCAATGTTTAGACGATATCAGAGATTATTGTGCAAAACAACTTGTTCTGGGAATTTTAATTTCAAAACCATAACATTTACCTCCTCCACATGAGGCAGAACACTCAGATCGAATAATGGCCCATGTGTAGTTGTGCTTTGGAGTCAGCTTCTTCTCACTTTCTGATTTAGGCAGTGAGAATTCCCACATCATTCCAGGATTTTTACCTTGCAATAGTATCTAGAAAGAAAACATTCTGCATTTTACTGTTTTACTTTCGTGTTTTATGTTATGCATGAAATCTGGAAATTGTAGGTTAGTCCAAATACCAGTGGTACGCCACATCCTGCCCAAAGATGTGCAACAGGCTGAGAGTGACACAGTGCTCTGCTGGCCCATCCAAATCTAAATTTCCCATACAAGCATTGGTTTTCCACAAGACAAGATTCAGTTAATAAAAAAAGATTTGTCTTAAACGTGCAGGATAGAAAGAGGATAAGGGATAGTGAAGAAAAAAATGCATTCCCAAACAAGTAATAGATAATCAAGTTTTAATTTAACTACAGATTTAAGGTAAACGTAAGCTATCTTTAAAAGAAAAAAATGTAGTATTTTGTAATTAGATAATAGAACATTTTCTGATTAGCTTTTTAGACTGATTTTAGGCAAATTATACAATATTATTATTATTACCGTTTATTTATAAAGCGTTGACATATTATGCGGCACATTACATTGAGGGGATAATGACACATATAAATGACATACAAAGACATGAAACAGAAGGTAATGATGGCCCTTCCCAGATGATTTAATCTAAGATAACGCTTTATTTATACATAAGATAGCTGAATAACAATTGTGGCTGCTGTTGGAGGAAAGTGTGTGTGGCTAGTGTAGGGCAGCAGCATTATCAGCCAACAATAATAAGGCACTCATTGACAACAGGCATATCTGTGCAGCTAATGGTGGTACATCACTGTTGAAATGAGGAGAGACGGATGAAAATGGAGACATGAAAGATAAAAGTCACTATAGAAATCTTAAAGCAGTCAGCTGATGTAAAACATCCTCTTCTCGTTCTAGTGAAGGCTTTTGCTTCCATGATGCACAGGTATTATTTTTTCTACAGTATCATTCTGGCGGTTGGAAACAGCCAGAATAGTTGTTCTCCATTACGGTCAACGGCAGCTGCTGTCACAAAAGGAGGCAGGAAAGATCACCAAAGGAGGAACTGTGATATAAATAACCTTGTCCTTGATGTCAGGACAATCCCCGCAAATACCATGTCATTTCCCCACTGCCTTCACAAATGTTTAGCTGTTTGAATTTTAAGGGAAGATGATTATGTGAGAGAAAGGACACAGCATTAGACACATCACAAATTTGGGTTAGAATTAGGGTTTCACTTAGGGTTTGGGGTTAGCGACTGGCTGGAGATTGGCTACTTTAGTACTGTAGCATGAATATGTATAATGACAGAATGTTTGACGAAGTAAAGTCAATGTTAAATCCAGCAATTTCAAGACTCAAATTTTCACATGTAAACAAGTTGCCTGTATTATTGATGGAGTGGGAAAGTATTAATTTTAAATAAGATACATTACACAAATTGGATTAATGACTTTGTAGACATGTCAATATTTCATCTTATTTTCTTTGCAAAGAGAAAGCAAAAGGTGCCAATTGTATAGAACATGCTGCACACATGCACATTTCTGTGTTCCACTCCATCAGGCAAATATTCTTGCCATCTTATGACCAAAACGTTTATGTTATTATGATTTTTAATCTAGCTATTACACAGAGCTTATAATATTACTGCCAGCTCTTACTATACCTGGAAGCTCATATAAAGTTAGACATTCTGCATGTCCAATCTTTTTAAATAAAATCTGCATTTACGTACTGGTCATGCACATCAAAATGCGCGTGCATTTTACGATTTGGTTACACCTTACACTTATAACAGCCACTGCTTGGAAAGGCGGCACATGGTAGGGAAGAAGCATGCAAGTGTATGCTTAGTGCAGTACGGGTGTGTTTATGTAAGGTATAACTATATGCAGAGGTGTATTTCTTGCAGGAGCTGGAGGGCTAATGCAACGAAGCACAATGATGATGGTGATCAGCAGCACTAGCTAGCTACTGCTGATTGCAGATGGTATCTTGATCCCTGCCATGGATTTTATTGAAATCATTAAAAGTGGCTGGTATATTATATGAAGTCACGGTTGTCTGTTCGCATTACTTAAAGCAGTGACAGGCTACAGGTGACCCTAGGGCCAAAGGCGGCCCTCATAGCCTCTATCTACAGCCCCTTCCTGCATTATTGTGAGGTTTATTTGTTATAGCTTGTAACACTTTAAATACCTGCTGATATGTTATTACATTTCTTTGATTAAACTTATTAGTGAGATTAAGTGTGATGTAAAGCCCTTGAGTGCTGTCCATGTAGTTCCTTAAGTGTATCAGAATGATCATCATGAATTTAATAATATTTCCATTTGGACTCCAGCAGGAAGTAAGATTCCCATTTGAGTTTTATAGGGGAGTTTTATAGGGATGCTTGTTTTTAAACTAATTTAATTTGTATTTCTACTTTAATTTTTTTATTTAATTATATTTTTAGATTTTATATGGTAAATGGGACTTTTGCATTTATTAAGATTACTGTCAAAGCAATATTTTCTCATGCATGTGATGCTTCATTACATTATTAGTAGAGATGCTCAGGCTCGGTTCTTCAGGAACTGAACACACCCGAACTTTGGGGATCCGAGTACCGAGCAGAGTTGGCTTGGTACTTTCGTGCTTTTTCGGTGTCACGGGCACTAGGAGTCTTTACCCAGGGATCACCAGGTGATAAGCTTACCAGAGCAGTATAGATGGTAATATGGTACTCTGGTAGCGGGGTGATCACGGAACAGGAGACAGCAGATGATAGAGATGCTCGGGAAAGTCTATGACTAGCAGCACTGGTAATATATATGTAGAAATACACGAGGAACTGAATGGACAAAGGACACGGGAGGGTAGTCAGTGGTCTGCGGTAGCAAGTTGTACCACTGCTATAGTGAGGAGGAATGTCCAACAGAAACGAGGAGGTGATGAGAGTCAGCGGTCTGCGTTTAGCAAGTTGTACCGCTGTCTGGGTGAAGGAATAGAATCCAGGTGAAGGTATCCGGGGAGTCAGTGGTCTGCGTTAGCAAGTTGTACCACTGCTATGTGAGAGGACACTGGCACAGGTGACACTAGAAACAGGAATCAGTGGTCTGCCTCTAGCAAGTTGTACCACTGTATATATATGAGTGAGGAGGAGCACGGGGAGAGACTGCAATACAGAGGATACACGGGCACCTTGAACTTGATCCACAATGACATGCACAATATAGTAATGACTGAACAGCACTGCAATAATACAAAGTCATAGAAACTATCCGGGCAAAAGATAACACAGTCAATGATGGCAAAAGTCTCAGCGGATAGTAAGCTCCAGAGGAGAACAACTCAGTCCAGCAAGATATGCAATACACCAGCACAGTCAATGAGAAGTATGCATACCGTGGTTCAGGAGCAGGCTGTCAGACAGGAGTGCAGAGATACCTGAACGGCTGGAGGCCGGCAGGATGCGAAGTCCCTGAAGGGTGAAGCGGTAATCAAGTAGGTGCAGCGCACAGGTAGGTAGACCAGCAGGAGAACAAATACTCAGGAAGCAGTAGTATGTAGAACTGGACTCCTGGAGGACCCTGAAGCGTAGCGATGGTCTAGACGAGATGAAAGCAGTGAGGCGCAGATCCGATGCAGACTGGCGAGTAGACACCAGCAGGAACACTGAGAAGCACGGAGAGCGGATCAACTGCTGCAGACACGAGTAGAACTGAGGAGTAGCAGCCAGCAGGACTCTGCAGGTACACGGAGGTAGCGGGTAGCAACCAGCAGGTGCAGCCACGATGAAACACGGGAGAGTAGAGCTGAGCTGGAACTGTTGAGCACGGAGAGCAGCGGATAGGAATCAGTTGTAGCAGTCTCGAGGAAACACAGGAGAGTTGAGATGAGCTGAAGACTGTAGCGCACGGAGGCAGCGGATAGGAATCAGTTGTAGCAGTCTCGAGGAAACACAGGAGAGCTGAAGTGGTCTGGAAACCACAGGAGTAGAAGTGGTCTGGAAACCACAGGAATCAGCAGCGCTGAATACACGAGGAAACACAGGAACACCTTCAGAGGCTCATGGGGAATGAGACTCCAAGATCAGGCCACGAGGTATGGACAGCAGGTGCTTTAAATAGGGAGTGTTGCCTGATCAGCCAATTAAGTAAAGGGACAGGTACTGAAGGTTTTGAAAGGGCTGCGCATGCGCAGACCCTCAGGATGGTGGACGGCCACAGTTCCTAAACACACGGGAAGAAGCACTCACAGTCTGGTGAGTGACATTCGGATTAAAAAATGAGGCAAAACGTCATTGTGACGTCGTTGGTTCTTGCGAGTTTTGGAATCTATAAATACCACCCTCCACGGTGATCTAGCGCCATTTGAGGGACATAGAAGGGGTAGCATAGAGTGTAGAGCAGTTGGGCAGGCAAAGTTATAGAATTGAAAGAAGAGGGTGGTAGCAGTGTTAAACAAAGTAATCATTGACGTTCAGGAGAACTGCTGTGTTAAATCTCATTGCAGAAAAATACAAATACTGGTGCTGGCACGGTTGGTGTAATTCTGCAGTCCAATTCTACTGTGTTATATAGGTAACACATAAAGGAGAGATGCATTGCTCCATTGCTAATTATCATTGCTGAAATACAAAAACTAGTCCTTGTAGGCATTTCTTCTGAATTTGCACCAAAAAGTGTATGGTGTTATATACACCCAAAGACAAGAGCTCCATTGCTAATTGTCATTGCTGAAATACAAATACTAGTCCTTGCAGGCTTTTCTTCTGAATTTGCACCAAAAAGTGTACAGTGTGTGTCTGTTAAGAGCACGCATACCGAGGGGGTCAGCGCTCGTTGCCATGTATTAGCTGTAGAATTACCTCACTTATCCAAGAAACAGGTGGAGCGATCAAATAAACCATAACTGGTTTCATGATCCAAGAAAAATTCCATCTTGCCCCACTTTTCTTTTCTGCCACTGCTGTGTGCCAATGTGTCCTAGATGTGGTAGGAACTGCCGTGTGTTTGAGTCATTGCACTGTCGCTTACCATCCAGCCAGATCGCTTCAGTATTTGTCCAAAAGTGTATGAAAATAATATTGTGACCTGTGAGGTGGTCAAAATGGACTTGAAATTAGTGTTATGGAGGTTAATAATAATGTAGGATCAAAAAAGAGCAAATTTATGAGATTTTACCATATTTTAAATTTTTTAAAAAAAAAAATACAGATCCAAAATCAAAAAACACACGAGGGTGGTTTTGCCAAAACCAAAACACGAAGCTAATCTAGATCCAAAACCAAAACCACTTCACGGGGGTCAGTGAGCATCTCTAATTATTAGATTATGTATAAATAGGGTAATGCGACTTTAGGCTTTACTACTAACATTGTCAAGCAAAATCCCTACATTATCCCTACATATCCCTTTCTCTACACTATTCTGGAGCATAAGGGTGCACACTTGCTACTTATGATATAATCCTGGTGCATATGCTTACGCTGTAGAGCTGGAGATGTGTCCAACTAAACATATGCATGTAAATCCACTTCATCATTTATGCATCATTTCCTGCTTATGGTCGGAGAAACAAAAGTAATGATGTGAATTTTTAGTTTCAACAAACTTGATTTTTATTATTCAATGTCATTTATACTAATGTACTGACTCCGCTTGTTTTATACAAACAAATCTAATAAGGTTTATATAATAATTTGGCAACCGATTTCTAGCTCAACAATTATAAGGATTCACAATACTAGCTCCAGACATCAGTTGTCAGAAAACAATTACTATAAGTATTCACAGCATTAGCTCCATATGACAGCTGTCAAAAAACAGTTCACAATGACAGAAATTTATCTAGTCACCTCACCTGGATTACTGCACAGATTTTTTTTATAATGCAATCAGTTCTTCCAAACCTTTGCATGTGTTTTGAAGAAGACTTATTTTTGCTTGACTGTATATCACTGTGCTAACTTCTCCAATTTTCCAGCCTCAGCTCTGTCCCCCAACTATTTACCTTGACTTTGGTTTCATCCATCACTATTCTACCTTCTACAATATTTTGCTATTAGCTTGTACTTCATGACCAGTCCTCTCAGAACTAAGTAGCTTATCTGGACGTGTTGTGTCTCTGGTAGCTACCCAAGCCAAGTCGTTCTTTCCTGTAAGTTGCCAGTACAGTTACATTTTGCCTCTGCAAACATCTCCCTGCTGAATGGCCAGGTTTTGACCTGGGTCACACCACTCCATGAAAGGAATGATATGCTGATGTGTAACAGAAAGGGTTTTTTGGCCAACTTTGACTCTCCAGGTTGCACTGCTAATGCAACCAGATGGAATGATGAGGCACTTCTAGCTTCCTACCAGAAAGTATTGATAGACCCAATTAAAGATGAGCTCACTGGCTGGGACCTTCCCACCTCCCTGGAAAGACTTGGCAACAAATGCATTCTGCATTCAGTAATGTCAGCTTCACAAGAAAAGAGACGGTTACTCACTATTTCCCATCAGCTCACCAGCCATGGATATTCAGTGCCGTATCATCTGTGAGCTTTGAGGAGCCCATGCGCTCAGGAGGTCTTCATTGCACATGACTGAGAGAAAGCTCCATCTAGAGATATCTTTATTGTGGCGCACATGGTAACCAGAGTAAAGTCTGTCCAGAATTAAGACGATTGGACCAGTTGGGAAATGGAGTTGCTGCTGGTTCCAGTGAGCAAGTCCAGTGAGCATTGGTGCCATTTTCCCTTCAATTCTAGCTATCCATTGCCCTCTCCTGGGAGGCCTGCTCTTTTGACACTGAAGCCCTCTTTGATTCAGAAAAGAAGGAGAATTTTATAGATAAAAAATGTTTCTAACTCTGGTTCCTAAAATCGGGCCAATGGCCATAGATGGAGGACCCATTACCCCAGCTTTGGTAACCCAAGGGATCATCTGGGTGCTGATGAGTGTAGGTACTGGTCATCTAGAGTTTATCCCATTCAGCGACATCCAAATCCCCAAGAGCTCAACCATGCTGAGTAATACCTGGTTCTACGTTCACAACCCAGTGATCGATTGGAGCACAAAAGTAAGGAAACTAAGTCTGGACACTCCCACCTCACAAAGAAAAAGGCAGCCCAATTGACCTGCTGCCTGTCACTATGCCTCAGGTGGGCAGGAAACACCTTCTCTTTGAACCTGAAACAAGGGCCATTTTTCAAACATATGTGAATTCCTCCTTTTAGGACCTACTGGTGAAATCAGTCCTCATCTACTTGAATGATTTACTTATCACAAGCACATTTAAGGAACATCACAATAATTTGACAGGAGTGATGCAAAGTTTACTGGACAATCAATTTCTTGCCAAAGTGGAGAAGTGTTTCTTCAACCAGTTGAGTGTCAGCTACCTGGGACACATCATCTCAGCAAAGGGCATAAGAATGGAACTGGAGACGCAAACACATTATCCCTCCGGAATTCTTTCTAGGAGTGACCATTTCTTAGTAGTGGCTGGACAGGATCCAGGTCACATCAGCAGCGCTCACCAAGGTGCCTGAGGTACTGGAAGGAAAGATATTTATTTCCCCCAGCTACCAGCTGAAGGTTCTGCAATGGTGACATGACTCACAATTGGCACGGCATCCTGGTATCAGGAAGACTATTGATTTGGTCCTCCAAGATTTATTGTGCATTACTATTCATGCACGCCTACTCTCAAGGCAACACCAAGTGATAGTAGATCACTTCTCCAAGTAAGCCCACTTCACAGTGTTGAAGAGTCTGCCTTTGGCATTCCAACTCTCCCAGATCTTCTGTCTACACAGACCTCCCTTGGATATGATATGCGACAGAGGGGTTTTAGTTTTTGGTGAGGTTTTGGAGGGCCTTCTGCAAGGGTCTGGGAATTTCACTCCATTTCTCTTCTGGGTAGCTTCATCAGTTGAACGGACAGTCAGAGCGTGCCAACCAATCATCATCATTTATATAGCAGCACCAATTTTGCAGCGCTATATAGAGAATATTTGTCATTCACATCAGTCTCTGCCCCATTTGAGCTTACAGTCTAAATTACCTAAAACACACAGATACAGACCAGTGTTAATTTTGTCAGGAGCCAATTAACCTACCAGTCTGTATAATGGTAACTAACCAAAAAAGGTTTGTGGACCAGAGGAGAATGGAGGGGATGGTGTCAGTGGGCGATAAAGTATGGCTTCCCACACAAAACATCATCATGAAGATGGTCTCATTCAAACTGAGGCCTGGGTAAATTGGTCTGAACCCAATCAGCATGAATATAAGTGCAGTAGCATACAGGCTACGACTAACACCTTCCTTTCAGGTGTTCCACATTTTCCTTTTGAAACCAATGAGAAGGATCCATTTCCTATATGAGTGGTGGCTACTACTCCCGCAGTGGATTGTGTCATTCAGTCGATCCTTGACTCTCGCAGATCTAGGAGAGTAGTACAGTACCTGGTGCACTGGAAGGGCTTTGGGCCAGAAGACTATTCATGGATTAAGTCAACCAATGTTTTTCTTCTAAAAGGTGGTGCACTGTGAGGATTTATAACACTATCTCCAGATGACAGCTTCTCAAATCCTGTACTCAGTGCTCTACTAAGAAAAGCTAGTTAGTTAGTCACATCATCTAGACTACTGCACACTTTCTTTACTCTGCAATCAGCCTTTCAATGAGAAGGTCATGTCAATCAGAACAATTTATCTCACCTGCTTGGAGCCTTTATAAAGTCCCTCAGTTCTACCAAACCTTTGCAGGAGCAAAGTTTGTTTTTAATCTCTCTGCTTGTGCTTTGAAGAAGACTAGTTTTGTTTGACTGTGCGTCATGATTCTACCTTCTCCAATCCTTCGACTTTAACATTATCCCCCACTATTCTACCTTCTCCAATCCCTTAATTTCCTTGGATTTGTCCATCACATGGTCAAAGTGGTTATTTCCTGGGAGTGGTCAGCACTGTGACAATAATCAGTTGGTAAACAAAAACAAAAAACAAACAAATTAAATTTTGAAACTCTCCCGATACTAATACAGGCTAAAGAGGTTACTATTTTGCTTGTAATTGTAATAAGTCCAGAAAAAATTGGCGGAACATTTAGGTAAAATATTAAAGAAGACTGATTAGCAGAGAGAATATAACATTAGAGTATACACATTATGCATATTCTGGAGCATAGACCTAAAAGGGAGAACAGAACTGGGACTAGGGTAGGCAGAAAGCATAGAGGCCTTATGTGCAGGTAAGAGGAGCAAGTCAAGCACACTCAATTTTTCAACTGCAACAGAGGAGAAGGTAGTTGGAAAGAATAATTCAATGTTTTCCATCAGCTGTCAAGGTAGCTCTGAGGTGTGTTTTATATTACAAATATTATTTCACATCTGGTCAGACTGTCACAAAAGAAAAATGCAGGGAAATAGTTTTGTATAATAGGTAGAAACCTTAACTTTGGAACTAATAATCAATCGCTAATTATTAATTAAAGTGCAAAAGTATGGGGCTCCACAACAATATTAAGAGTCACCTAATATGATTATGGCATAGCCTTAAATGTGTCTGCTGGAAACGTTGTCTGTGACAGCAACAGATTATGCCCTTAAAGGCACAGAAAAATATAAGCTTTATTTCCTAATGCAATAGAGTGACTTTTTTCACTCAATATTACTGTGAGGCCTCTAGACTTTTTTTGAGAATCACTTATGATAAGGTTGTCAAGTTCTCCTGTCAATCACCAAAACCAAGATTCATGAGAGTGCCAGATGATTAGACATGATTTCTCACTCCATAGAACATGTTTCCAGTGCTCCAGTGTGTCAGGATCCCATCTTCCTCTCTACAGCATTTACTTTGGGATGCATTCCTACATGTACATGGGACATATGTACTTGGCTCTGCAATAGAGGAATCTATATGATCTGGCTGTTATTTTCATTTAAATTTTTTGCACACTGTCTTGCGTGATGTTTGGCTTTGCACTTACTTGCATTTGACTCATATTCCTTTTTGTTATCTGACATGTATAATATATAATATTCACATTCCAATGAATGTGTGCTTTACACCACTGCAGTCGACTTTGGCATTGTGCATGGTGATCTGAAGCTTGTGTGTGGCTGCTCGGCCATAGAAATCCAATGCATGAAACTCCAGACAAACCTTTCTTGTGCTGACATTGTTTCCAGAGGCAGTTTGGAACTTGGTAGTGAGTGTTGCAACCAAAACCAGGCGATTTTTACGAGCTTTGCGCTTCCATACCCGGTGACCCCGTTC
This sequence comes from Mixophyes fleayi, assembly GCF_038048845.1. Taxonomy (NCBI): domain Eukaryota; kingdom Metazoa; phylum Chordata; class Amphibia; order Anura; family Limnodynastidae; genus Mixophyes; species Mixophyes fleayi. The sequence goes on along the minus strand of NC_134406.1, from coordinate 135,764,523 downwards.
TGAGAGTTTGTGTTGCCTACTGATTTGCAGCGGAGCTGCAGTTATTCCTAGATGTTTCTACTTCAAAATAGCAACACTTACAGTTGATTGGGGTAGTTCTAGCAGAACAACAACTTGATCAACTGACTAGTTGTAAAGGTGGCTACCCATGACAGTTCCACGTTGAAATCACTGTGCTCTTCAGTATGATTCATTCTACATCTAATGTTTGACTATGGAGATTGCATGGGTGTATGCTTGATTTTATGTACCAGTTAGCAATGGCTGTGGCTGCATTGGACAAACACATATTAATTCAAAGGGGTGTCCACATACTTTTGGCCATGCAGTTTATGAACAATTCAATGTCCTGGAGTAGTCCATTCAAAGACCAAACAGTGCCATTCAACCTGATGGAACTCAAGCAATACGGCAAAGAAATTTTTTGAAAAAAACGCAGTGTCCACTTGTGCATTGCTGGTAGAGACTTGCCAAAAGAGACTGACCGCTGTAAACAATGGGGCAAATGCTTATTTAATCAATTTTTTGTTGGTTGGTTTATTTGCAGTTAATGAAAAGCTTTAGTTGTTTAGCATATTCTGTGTTGATCAGTGGTAATAATTCCCGATTAAGTCTATTTGATTCCATGTTGTAAGAGAATAAAATGTTAAAAATGTCAAAGCGGGTGAATATTTTTACAGATTTCATCCTGCCAGTGATTAAGTTTCATATGCTTAGAAAGAATATTAAAGATGTGTAGACATTAGAAAATGTAAAACAATTTTAATTTAATTACAAACATTACAATTTTCCAAGTGGAAATTTAGAAGTGGCAGTACAGAAATGTAGAAGTGGCGGTATGGAAAATCTAATGGGAATGGAAGTGAATGGAATTTGATAGTTTTACAATCAAAGAAGTAGGAGTAGTGGCAGTATGGCATAACACTGTATGCACTTCGACCACCTATATATAAAACATAAAGACAATATATCCTCCATGAGAATATATAGCAAAATAGAGAGGGTGTTATGACTTAAATGTGCATTTATTTTTGTAATATTAAATAAATACTTGTTATGAATCCCAGTGTATTCACGAAGAGCAACAGAAGTGTAAAGCAAAGTGTCTTTATTCAGGTAAATACACAAACAAAGATTACTCAGATCCACTGATAAGAACAGGTTTCTAAGGAGACTGTATAGTAAAATGGCAGGAACAGGTATTATAAGTTTTACCCCAGTCCAGAAGGCACAAGGCTGTCCAGGAAAGCAGATAGAGTCCAGGGATAAAGCAGTGATCAGACAAAATCCAAATAGCCAGGCAGAGATCAAGCAAATTAGCGAGGTCCAGAAGTCTGTCCAAAAGGTCAGGGCAACAGGCAAAACAGCATGGTCCAAGGTACAGGCAAATGATTCGGGGTCTCAGGCAAGCAGGCAAGGTCCAAGGTACAGGCAGGGGTCATACACAGAAGTTCAGTCCAGCAGGTATATACCAAATAGCACAGGAGCAGGTTAGCAGCAGCCAGGAACAAACAAATGAACTGCACAGAGCACAGCTAGAGGCAGGTACTTAAAGCAGTGCAACAGGTGCAGTTCTAATCAGGCATAATGCAAGGATATTAACTCCTTCAAGCACGTAGAAGAGTTCAGGAACAGAACAGCAGCACCTCTGGTGGTAGGAGGCACTGCTGCTAGGTACAAACAACAGACAGAGTTGTAACAATACTGTTCACAAACTACCACTTAGGGTTGCTGCGTACAATACTTGTAATGCCTACCATATGGTATTCTGGTCAGTTGGAGGTATACCAGCTCAGTTGTTTTTTTTGTTTAGAGCACAATTTGTCAGCCTACAACTGTACAGTTTGTCAGCTGCATTTATGTATCCCTTGATTAATAAAACAATTGCAAGAGTATATGCACGTCTTTGAAACTAGGTATCTCGTTCTCTTCCTTGCAAATACAGGGACGGTAACTGAGGCTTTCTTATGGACTTATCTATCTAGGATGTCTAGTGAAGAGTCATTGATCATGGTGATTACAGGCAAATACCCCTTCTCCCCCTATTTATTAAGACAGACATGCACTTACCCAGCATTAAAAATCCATGTCAAACATTTTGAATGACACTGATGAATGTTGCAAGATTGTCATGAAATTATATAAAATGTAAAATAACAATGAGTTTATACATATAAACTTATACATTTTCTACATTTATTATCAAATACTTGTGTCTTTTCACTAGCATATTCAAAACATAATCTTAAGTTAAACGTCTAAAATAATTATGACTTACTTCAACTACTATTGTTTCATTTGTGGGCCCAGCAGCAGTCAAAGTCTCTGGATTATTGTATGGTCTTTTGTAGTCGAACACTGTCCCAGCAAACTTATATTGACCAGGCCAGTCTATAGTCCAGTATCCATTGAGGTAGTATTTTTTCTGTGCGTTTCGTACAGATATGTAGGAGGTAGAGATGTTCATTTCAGAAATACGTATGCTTCGAGCTCCAGCAGGTATAGTAACTAATGAATAGTATTCTGTAATTGACAGTAAGGAAAGAAAATATTTATTAACTATGTTGTATAACTATAAAATTGACTACTAACTTTCAGTTAATTAAAATATAAATATTGATTCCACAGACAAAAAGAGTAGGCGTCTTCTATATACAATCAGACAAGTCCACTGATATATGCGTACCAGAAAGAGAAAAAAAGAATGCACTTCAACAGCTTATTGTGCTGGTCAGAGCAACCCCCTGGATACACAAGTCCTCTCATGAAATAGGGAAAACAGAAAAAAAAAAATCACACAATAGTGTAATCACTTTATATATGTGGATCCCTCCACCAAGCTACACACTCCCATGTGAATGAGCGTACCAAATATAAATTTATATAGGCTTATCTGTATTCCTCAATGTCTTCATCCAAGTTTCTCTGGCAGGTCAGCTGCTGCTACTTCTTCTATATTAACATTCTCTCTATATGAAGAAGTCTGTTGCAAACGTGTGCCTGGGAGAGCTTTCACGGCTGATGATGTGACATCTGTATATAGAAGGCGCCTATTCTTTTTGTTTGAGGAATCAATTGTTTATCATCTGGAGTAACCTACCAGGTTTCAAAGTGGTGCAGCCACCTGTACGTATGGGACTTATGTTCATGGCATGCTCTGTATATGATTGTGTTAACCAGTAATATTCTGGTGTTACAAATTAGCTAAAAGTGACCATTTTGAAGCTCTATGTTTTCTAGATATACGAGTCGTGAGTTCAATAACTCTTTTGTAATAAACAGCTTTTAAATTTCCATCTCTCCTCTGTTCTGCTCTCTTGATTTTAGAAACAGGTGCGCACCCAGGGGGGTTTCCTAGTCCCCAGAAACCCGTCCTCCCTTGGGTGCCGGATGCTTGCAGTGACTGGCACCTGGATCGTTTCCCTTGCTGTGTGTGTACAGCACTCTCTGACCTGCAGTCTGGCGCCGCTCCTTCCTCCCACACGGCCAGAATGTGTGTGATGCAGGAGGCAGAAGAAGGTAAAAGAGTGTGTGTGTGTGTGTGTGTGTGTGTGTGTCTGTCGGTGTGTTTGGCCCTGTGTGTGTTTGCAAGTGTGACCCTATCCTGCCTAAATTGGGACAGATAGGAGATATGCACTTGTGATGCAGTCTGACTATTTTAGTTACATAATTACCAGCTTAATAGCAATACAGTGTTTTTAATGTGTGTATAGTAGAACATTTGAACATGCCTGAAGAATTCAGCCTGTGTGATACAACAATGATAAACAGACAAGTATCTTATATAGGATTTTACTTAAGAATACTCAGTAAGCAGGGTTTGTTACTATGGGAACAGATACAGCACATGATTTTTACGTTAAAGAGCAATGTTGTAAAGCGTACAGGAGCATGCTGGGATGTGTTGAGTTTCAAGAATGATTCTCTGTATGCAGCATCTAGGCTGTTAAGCATAGAAGCATTTAGTTCTATGTATAACCGAAATAATCTACAATAATCTGTCACGACAAAGCATCACCATTGATGTTTGGCCATATTCACTATGACTGTACAGTATTACTTTGCTCATTGTTTATTGTAATTCTAACTTTTTTCTATTCAGTTCTTAGTGTCATGTATTTTGCTTCACACTAGACATAGCAATGAATACGCATTTTGATGGACCAATGGAATGTTGTGCCTTACTGACATTTATGTTAATGGGCGCCATGACAATGATCTGAATGGATTAGGTCCTACTGGAGTATACCAACTCGTTAACTAGGCGCTGAATGTAACCCACAGTCTTTCACAATACAAAAGCATGAAATTATAATAATCACTTATTGGGACACGTTGATATTGCTGCCTGACATTTCTATTTCTGTTGATAACAAGACAATAAATCCCACCCCGCAAGCTCACTGCCTAGGTGTAATCACTGACTCACAACTATCATTTATTCCCCACATCGACTCTATATCTAAATCATGTTACATACATCTAAAGAACATTTCCAGAATATGCACATATCTCACACAAGACACTGCAAAAACCTTAATTCATGCACCCGCATCGACTATTGCAATTCCCTCCTTACTGGTATCCCCAAAATCAGACTTGAACCCTACAATCTATTTTGCACGCAGTGGCTAGATTAATTTTCCTTGCAAACTGTTCTTGCTCTGCTGAGCCACTCTGTCAGTATCTACATTGGTTGCCTGTATTTCAACAAATCCAATATAAAATTCTTCTACTATCATACAAGGCTGTCAACAAAATTGCACCGATATACAGTCCAGTCCATAAATATTGGGACATCAACACAATTCTCATATTTTGGGCTCTATACACCACCACAATGGATTTGAAATGAAACAAACAAGATGTGCTTTAACTGCAGACTTTCAGCTTTAATTTGAGGGAATTTACATCCAAATCAGGTTAACAGTGTAGGAATTACAATGGTTTCTATATGTGCCTCCACTTTTTAAGGGACCAAAAGTAATGGGAGAAACTAAACAATCCTACATCAAACTTTCACTTTTTATTACTTTGTTGCAAATCCTTTGCAGGCAATTACAGCCTGAAGTCTGGAACGCATAAACATCACCAGACGCTGGGTTTCATCCCTGGTGATGCTCTGCCAGGGCTCTACTGCAAATGTCTTCAGTTCCTGCTTGTTCTTGGGGCATTTTCCCTTTAGTTTTGTCTTCATCAAGTGAAATGCATGCTCAATCGGATTCAGGTCAGGTGATTGACGTGACCATTGCATAACATTCCACTTGATAGCCTTAAAAAAACTCTTTGGTTGCTTTTGCAGTATGCTTCGGGACATTGCCCATCTGCACTGTGAAAGGCCGTCCAATGAGTTCTGAAGCATTTGACTGAATATGAGCAGATAATATTGCCCGAAACACTTCAGAATTCATCCTGCTGCTTTTGTCAGCAGTCACATCATCAATAAACACAAGGGAACCAGTTCCGTTGGCAGCCATACATGCCCACGTCATGACACTACCACCACAATGCTTCACTGATGAAGTGGTATGCTTTGGATCATGAGCAGTTCCTTTCCTTCTCCATACTCTTCTCTTCCCATCACTCTGGTACAAGTTGATCTTTGTCTCATCTGTCCATAGGATGTTGTTCCAGAACTGTAATGGCTTTTTGAGATGTTGTTTGCCAAACTCTAACCTGTTTTTGTGGCTCACAAATGGTTTACATCTTGTGGTGAACCCTCTATATTCACTCTTGTGAAGTCTTCTCTTGATTGTTGACTTTGACACATATACACCTACATCCTGGAGAGTGTTCTTGATTTGGCCAACTGTTGTGAAGGGTTTTTCTTCACCAGGGAAAAAATTCTTCTGTAATCCACCACAGTTGTTTTCCGTGGTCTTCCAGGTCTTTTGGTGTTGCTGAGCTCTCCGGTGCATTCTTTCTTTTTAAGAATGTTTCAAACAGTTGATTTGGCCACACCTAATGTTTTTGCTATCTCTCTGATGGGTTTGTTTTGATTTTTCAGCCTACTGATGGCTTGCTTCACTGATAGTGACAGCTCTTTGGATCTCATATTGAGAGTCAACAGCAACAGATTCCAAATGCAAATGTCCCATCTAGAATCGACTCCAGACCTTTTACCTGCTTAAATGATGATGAAATAACGAGGGAATAGCCAACAAATGCCAATGAAATAGGTTTTGATCGATTGTCCCATTACTTTTGGTCCCTTAAAAAGTGGGAGGCTCATATAGAAACTGTTGTAATTCCTACACCGTTCACCTGATTTGGATGTAAATACCCTCAAATTAAAGTTGAAAATCTGCAGTTAACGCACATCTTATTTTCATTTCAAATCCATTGTGGTGGTGTATAGAGTCCAAAATATGAGAATTGTATCGATGTTCCAATATTTATGGACTTGACTGTACATCTCCTCACTTGTCTCAAAATATCTCCCAACTCGACATCTCCATTCTGCACAAGATCTGCGTCTCTCTTCCACGCTCATCACATTCTCCTATTCCCTGTTACAGGACTTTATTCGGGCTGCACCCACTTTGTGGAAGTCCCTCCCTCGCACAGTAAGACTTCTAGTCTTCAAACCTTCAAGCGTTCTCTGAAAAATCCACCTCTTCAGGCAAGCTTATAATATTCCTCAACCAGTATCATAATCTCCCTAGGTTACCCTATTATCACCCTCTACACAGCTAACACAAGGCAACAACCCTCTGTCCAACACTGCTGTGTGACTAAACACACATCCCACTCAATACTTTTTACCTTTGCATTCTAGCTGGTCCAATGTGCAATATGATGTAGCACATGCCCCTGTCTTTCAAACGCCCTTTGACGCATAGATTGTATGCTTGCGAACAGACCCTCTTACCTCTCTGTCTGTATGTATTAACCAGAATTGTCTTATAAATGTTTGTTCCCAATTGTAAAGTGCTACGGAATTTGCTGGCGCTATAAAAATAAATGTTGATGATGATGATGATGATATTGTAGCTGGGACAGGTGCCACCAATGAGAATGCCCTGAATATGACAGATTGTTTTAATGGGTGGGACTATTGTAAAGATTTAATTTAAGTTAATAAACTAGACTTTACTGCTCTTGCAATTAATGAGGTTCTATTGTCCACAAATGCAAAATGCCATCAGTGGGACCCAAAACAAAATTTGGAAGGGGATATGGCAATACATGAATATATGCTCTGGGGGACCTCAGTCTTCTCTTCTGATTATGTGCATGGGCTAGTACATACACAGTGAAGCATGTGCAAAGAAAAGAATGGTAGACAGCTATAAAAATTGATAAGTGCAGTGTGATATTGTGATTTAAACCGAGTGCATGATTTATGTCATAAGAAGTGAGGATGCACCCTAAAGTTGTTTGCTGCGTTTAATTCCCACAGACATACCTTTTGTTTAAAAATTTGTCTAGAAATGACCATAGTATTCAGGGTTGACCAACTGTCCAAAAATTAGGTTTTATTCTATATGCTCACTTAAATTCTCATTATCTATACTTGCTTTGTAAATAGAGATGCTCACTGACCCCTCTCTGTTTTGGTTTTGGATCTGGATTACCTTCATGTTTTGGTTTTGTTTTGCTATTTTTTACAAAATTCCATTTTTTTGGCTAAAATTACATAATTTAGGTATTATTTTGTACCTACATTATTAATAACCTCACTAACACTAATTTCCAGTAATTTTCATTCAATTTTGACCATTTCACAGGTCACAATATGCTTTTCATACACTTTCAGCCAAATAGTGCAGCGATCTGTCTGGATGGTAAGCGACGGAGCAATGACTTAAACCCACGGTAGTTACCACCACATCTAGGAAACATTGCAACGAGCTCTTCACGTGTTTCTTGGATAAGTGAGGTAATTCTACAGGTAATAAATGTCAACGAGCGCTGACCCCCTCGGGATGTGTGCTTTTATCAGTCACACACCAATCCAGGGTGCCAGACAACACACTAAAAAGAGCTACTGAAATGCATAGCAAAAAGGCTGTTGGGTGTCTAACTGTATATTACACCCTACACTAATAGTGAAATAGAAAAAAAAGCAGCCTGCAAAGACTGTACGATAAATAGAAATGCCCCAAGCCCTGTTTCTCTTTGGGGTAGATTACACCCTACACTTATAGAGAAAAAGTTTCAAAAAGATGTTGTCGTCATCATCTTCAGCATCATCCTCACCCTCATCAGTGTGTACATCATCATCAGAGATTAATTCATCTCCGCTCGAATCTGCCATTAGAGAAGTGTCAGTACTTGGATGTATTTGCCGGTAAATGACCATCAAAATGAACTACATCTTCCACGAGGAACATCATCTTTTCCACATTTTTAGGAAATAACCTCCTACGTCGATCAATGACCAGGTTCCCGGCTGTGGTGAATACTCTTTCTGAGTACACACTGGAGGGTGGGCAGCTTAGGTATTGCAAAGCAAGTTTGTACATGGGTTTCCAAATGGATTTTTTTTCGTCCCAGTATGGAAAGTGACTGTCTGACATTTCCATATCAATTAACTCTTGAAAATAATCCTCCACCATCCTTTGCATGTTAAAAGTAGGATTGGATGGAGCTATGGCCGAGGTCACACTTTTTTGGTAAAATCTTTCAAACCAGCCCAGATGTCAAACTGTTGTGGTCTGCCACCTGCTTCATCCCTGCTTGTCTTTGGAAAGTGCAATTTTTTCCGAGCAGCAGCTGCCTGAGAAACTGAAGGAGGAGACGTTGTCAAGCCAAGGCCCAGTTCAGCAGACAACTTGCTGACCAAAAGCTCCTTGCAACTGTTTTGATCTCGGTCATTTGGAAACATAGAAGCGATGTAGGTCTTAAACCGGGGATCAAGCACAGTTGCCAAAACGTAGTGATCCAACTTCAAGATTTTAATAACTCTTGGATCATTGCAAAGCGAATTAAGTAGTTCATCTACAAGGCCAACATATTTTGCAGAATTGCTTTCTTTCATCTCCTCCATCAGTTTGTCAAGCTGCTTTTCCAATAGATGAATTAAGGGAATGACTTGGCTCAAGCACGCAGAGTCTGAACTCACTTCACATGTCTCAACTTCAAATGGTTTCAGCACCTTGCACAGCACAGAAAGGATTCTCCACTGTGCAAGACTGAAATACATTCCCCCTCCTTTCCCAATGTCATGGCTTGTGCAATACGCTTGTATGGCTTTGCGCTGTTCCTCCATCCTCTGAAGTATTAAAGTAATTCTATTGTTTTCAAATAAGCATTGCTCAAGCGATTGTTTTGTGTTTCCAACGCACAAAGTAATTTATTTTAGCAGATGTAATATTTTAACAGTTCAATACATGATTATACAGTACAGCCAGTACCAAAAAAGAGATAAATACATACCGCGCTCGCGTGCACTCGCTGTGCTCCCACAGGTACCAGTGTACAGTATTTCACTCTAGAATACTGTGGTCAGAGTAGACTGAGGCTAGTGGGAGCACAGCTATGATTATATACATTCAGTGTTACAGAGAGAACAATGCAGATGACGTGGCTTGCTTCTATAGGTCCAGACTTCAGGTGGGTCCTTTGTAAACAGGTCATAGGCTAGTTCAAACAACCCCCTCCAAGGCTGAGAGTCAACATTCCAGATGATTCTCCCGCCCAGAAACCAGTTACAACTAGTCCATTAGCATTTTACAGTTGGTATCACTCTAAAGGTTTATTCCCTAATATAAATAACTAGAGTATGAATTGTGCATTCTCTTCGCCGAATGAACCGGACAGCTGCTGATGAATAGGGGATTAAAATTATATCAGACATGACACATTTCCTATAACCTGAACCTTAAATGACACTGAAGTGTACATATAATCATAATATATAATAAACTAAATACTATCTGCTCATAAATCACTGTATAACGGAACCAATATGAATATGAATTATATAAATAACTAAATGTTGTAATGTGAGTGTGTGCGTGCGTATTTTACCGTGTGATCGCAGTATGCCACGTGCCACTGAGTGCAATTGCACAATAAAACAATTTTAACCAATATACTTTCGTTCACCCAATTATACGATTTCGACAGAAGCATGTACAGGGTGGAATTCCACCTTGTTAACACCTCTTGCTTAAGTTGGTGGCAGGGCAAGTTAAATTGTTCTTGGAGCTGCTGCAATCTCCTACATTCAGTGAAATGTCCCGAAATTTTACGGGCCACCGAAAGCATCTCCTGCACCTCACGATTATTTTTCAAGAAGCTGTAATGCTCGCACAATATTGTTGGCGTTATAAGAAATAACATATCCTGGGGAGAGTTCAGGTGGTATAAGCCATGTATCAATGAATTCCCTTAGTTTTCGTAACAGATTATAAACTGTATGCCTGTTAGTGAAGCCGGTGACACAAAGAGTAGCCTGCCTGTAAGAAATGTTACATAGTGGTGTACATGCTGCTGCTGTTCCTGCTTGTGAAGGCGAATGACCAACCCAGTGGGCTGTCACAGTCATATAATCTTTGGTTTGGCCACTTCCACTTGTCCACATATCTGTGGTTAAATGTACAACTGTTAGAATGGCATTTTTGAGCCCAATTAGTACATTTTACGAACGTTTTGGTACAGTTGCGGAATAGCTTGTCGTGAAAATTGGTGTTGCAATGGAATTTTGCAATGGGGACACAAAACATCAATTAACCAGTTGCGTTTATAGTGGATATTGGACGCAGATCTATCACTAGCATAGTCGCCATGGCGTCTGTGATCCACTTGGCAACTGGGTGACTGCTGTCATATTTGCTTCCACTAGCAAAAGATTGTTTCACAGCTAATTGTGGTAAAGTACTAGTGCTCTTTTTCCTGGGCTTTTTATGAGAGGAAGATTCACCCCCAGCAGCAGCAACAGCAGCAGCAGAGGAATCAATTATAGTGCAGGAATCATCGAGCCTTACCAAGTTGGATGCAGGGCTAACTCTGATCGCTACTGAGGATATTGATGAGGACAGTGTTGTGGGTGTAGATTGCAGGCATCAGGATGTTGGTGAGAGAAGGGTCCTAGCTGATGATGGAGTGCTTGTTGTTATTTTATTGCCATAACTTTCAGCTTTTCCCAATATCTTGCCATGAACTCTCGTCAAATGGCGTAACATGGATGAGGTTCCAAGATGGTTAAGGTCCCTCCCTTGACTGACTGTGGCTTTACATGCAATACAAATAGGTATATAACTGTTGTCAGGATTTGGGTAGAAATAATGCCACACATAAGTAGTGGCTTTTTTGGTCTTATGCCAAGGCATGACAATGGCCTTCTTCTTGTCACCTGCCAGAACTGCTTCCACTGGTGCAGGACTTACACAAACAACCTTATCCTCATCAACATCCTCATTAGCGCCCTCGTCGGCTACACAAATATCCCCCTCATCCTCTTCCAATTCCAAAGTGGCATCCTCAATTGGTGTATCACCGACTATACTCAGGCTGTTCAGGCACACATCAGCAGAAATGCTGAAAGGGCCCTTCTTTATGGGTACACTATCAGAATGGTCACAATTACACATACAACTCGTGGATGGACACTCCTCAGGGATTGGTGTCTTTTCTGATTCTGAGCATACATTTTCCTCTAATGGCTTACTGTTTTCTTGCAGCTCGGCTTTCACACGTAAAAGTAGTTGTGCACCACTTTTGGACTCCGAATTACTTGGTCTTGCTTGGTCATGAGTGACTTTACAAGAAGAAGCCTCAGTAACATTTTTAGATCTCGCACTAATAGAGAAAGGCGAAAGCCTCATTCTTTCTATGCCACTGCATGTGTAGAATGGCATGTTGGCAATTTATTTATTTTTTATTGGCAGTTACCTTTTACCGTGTTTAGAAAAAAAGAGCTGTAATAGAGGAAAAGTTGTTTTTTTTGTAATTTTTTTTCCCTGACTTCAAAAGACTATATACTTTTCCATAGGCTTTACCAGATGACGTACAGGAAAGACTACCATCAGGAATGGTGGCAGCAGCTGCTTGCTACTCCTGCTCATGTGTGTACTGCTGTGAATCCATTTAAATGAGACCCCAAACACTTTGCAGTGCAAATTCAGAAATATATAGTGCTGGTATATTACAATTTCAGCAGGCAGAAAATAGTTTCTTTAGAAGGAGGGAATATGACACCCCAAACACTTTGTAGTGTAAATTAGGAAAAATGCCTCCTCTATACTCCTCTATTCCTGCGACCTAACCCTTCTCTCTTCTTCTCTCACTAGTGCTGGATGTCTGTGGAGGTGGCTATTTATTAATTCTAAAAATCGCGAGATCCGACGACGTCACAATGACGTTTTGCCTCATTTTGGAATCCGAATAGGCGGGAGAGTACTGAGCCGACTCTGCTCGGTACTCTGATTCCGGAAGTTTGGGGGTGTTCGGTTTCAAGGAAACCGAGCCCGCCCTTCTCTATTTGTAAATTAATATTGCTGAAGAATTGCATTGTAAATACAACAAAAAACAATCAAGTTCAGCAAGTATATCATAATGTGGACTGTAGCATACTGAGGGTATACTTGAAAGGACTGCACATGAAGGGCCTGATTCGCCAAGACACTTATCTGCCAATTATGAGCATATCATATGCAAGATCACTCTGTGCATGCCCAGAAGCTGGGCATACGTCCGTGAACATAGCCCTGAACGCAAAGGACACTTACTACAGCCTACAATTTTGGGGAGTGAACGGGGCAGGGAAGGAGCATTTTTTCAATAGTCAATGTGCAATACAAGCATGCCAAACTCAAGCGCAAGCAGCCACGTCCGAATCCAGCTCTGAGCATCTCAAGGTTACATGTTTACTGCCATATCTCTTGCTCCAGCTAAAGGGCTAGTCTTAGTCCTGATCAGTAGTGATGACAGTCTTGTATGCATGCTATAACATGTGTTTGCAATCACTAGCAACTTTAAAAATGTATTTACGCTCAGTAGACATTAACAACATCCTAATAAATGTATTTCATGTGGGAATTTTTTTCTTTTTACCATTTTATTATTAATGTTTATATTATTAAAAGGTGACATTAATTCAATACTTTTTTTCCCTATACGTGCTTTTACGAATTTACGATCCACATAGGTATTGGACGTATCCTGCAGCATCTTGAAAGAGCACAGCAGACTTGCCCTCTCAGACTTTCAACAGCTCACGTATTTTGAGATCCTCGTTCTGATGAATACAGGAGTGCGCAAAACCTAAATACGTGTATAATACGAAATACTGGTTGCGTTCAGATTGCGTGTTTTGATGAATCAGGCCCGAAGTGTAGAAACACCTACTCAGCAGTAGTTTTTCACTACAGTTTGATACGAGTATAAATATAACATTCTTAAACAAAGTCTTTACAGTATCACTGGGCACAGCAATTATATGAAGCCTATAAAAGTTGGTTACATATAAGTTTTCTTAAGGGATGGTTAACAATATCCAACCTTACACAATTAACTAATCTTCACTAATCATCCGGGATATTTGATACATATGTCAATTCTGGAAAACAGTGACATCCCTTTTAATTTACACAGAATGGGTCCCGATTCATGTACATGTGACTTTGTTTTGCATTTGTTGTAGTATAAACAATATCTTACTTACGGTTAGAATAGTACTGTTTTGTGTACTTGTTGCTATAGATCTTGCAGGTGGAGTTGTCCCCATTACATACACCACAGGAATCATACACAGCATTGGAACCAAGGACCTGGTCACAGCCAATTGACTGCCAATGAGAATACATGTTAGTTTACCGCTCCATCATCTTAACAAAATTCAAAACATTCACAGGATGGTAGCAAGTTGGGGTTTTGAGTGGGTGCATTACATTCAAGTTTTCCAATTTTATTCAGTTCTGATTTTGTGATTGGTATGGCCTATGAGATTGGGGGATGTTCATGGTTGGGCAGATATTGGTTGTTTTGGGTGGATTGGCGGTACAGGCATTTTTACCCTTATTTGTTGCTGTGAAATGTTGAGAGATAGGGTACGTGTTTTAAGTTGCAAATCATTAAGTTTGAAATGACAGGGATTAAGTGTTTATACCACCGATACATGACACAACATAATATTTACAATTAAAATATAATTAGTTTTGTAAAATGCATGATAGATGAGCAGCAGCTAACTAAATTATAATTTATCTGATATCCTATAGGACAACTCAGTTTATGAACAGCTCCCAAGTAAGAACGTCTAAAGCGATGTTGACTTTGAATTGAAAAGACATTAACAGTAAGATATTTGTGTGGACAAAATACATACAACACTCCAGGTAGGATATCAATGACTATTTCATAATACCAACTTCGTTTCTGAATGCTGTAGCAATCTTCTCCAGACGCCTTGCTTTGATTATGGTGCATATTTCTTATTTACCTAGATGCTTTTATTTATTTATTTAATGCTTTTCATTAACAGTAACTGTTTCTTACCTCACAAATCCCATCAATGCACATATTATTACTGTGCTCAGAACACCGTGTTCCATCTTTTACTTTGTTTGATAAGGAAAAAAAGAAATCAAAGCCTTCTGCAATACAGTATAGTTTACAATAATCTTGTTCTGCAAAAAGAAGGAAGAATGAATATTCTGAAACACAAATCCAAATGCTGTCAGTTAAAACAGGGGAATTTAACAGGAATGTTATTAAAAGAATATTAGTTTGATATTAATATAACTCAATACAATATTAGTAGAATTGAAGCTTTAAACCTCATACACATGATATTTCTGTTACAAAACCTGAATATGTAATACTTTAATACTAGTTTTATGATGATACCAGACATGTACACATTCTCACATGTATTTACATTAGAGAACTGTTATTTCCAGAAGGCATCAGTCAATATACTGTTTTTTTTACTGTTCTTCTTTTCTCTGTTCTGCAAGTATAGAGCCTGATAGACTTTCCCAGTCAAGGAACTTTACTAATGGACATTTATACTCATTCTTAGCTGTAAAGGGCCGGTGGTGAAATATAATATCGAAGGATGAGGCTTTATCCTTGGTTATAGAGACAGATAGACAGACAGACAGATAGATGTACAAATGTGTAGTTGGATAGTATTCCAAATCATGAAACAAAAAAGTAACATGCTAAAAATGAAGGAATGCTGTAAAGATTTCCTTGAGTTATACCTTCCACACGAGTGTAGGGCTTCCAGTTGTAGTACCAGCCTCTAAAAGGCTTGCTGTTATACTCTGCACACTGCTGGGCTCTAAAGTCAATGCTGTTCTTGGGACATTTCTGAGTGCTACAAAGTTTAAATGACCGGGAAGAACCTTCACAAAATTTTCCTCCATGCAAGGGCCTGTACCACAAAATATAACAATACAACAATAAGCAGCAAATATAAGACTGTTCTATAATATAATCCTTCAACTGTGAAACTAAGCAAAACAAGTGAATAGTTAAAATGGATTACAACTTGTGTGTCTAGCGCTACGTTCGGTACAGCAGCCTGTAGTATGTACTGAGGGTTCCACTAGATTCACTCACATTAGATATACAATAAATGGTTTTGTACATACAGGAAAAGCGCTCTCCTAGTTGCACTGCAGTTCATGTCACTGTTGTGGGTGAACATTAACATCAGCATCTGTGGTAGTTTGCTGAAACATAAAAACTTATCATAGCGCAATACTGTAAAACATATGGAGCAGAGTTCTGTGTAAAAAGGAGTTGTGTCTTGATCTGAGGGTTACCACCAGTCACCTGTGCTCCCCTTTTCCTTCACACCCCAATGGGTTTATGCTCACAGAATTTAGATGAATATATCGCCCCACAAACAACGAGGATCCTCCTTCCGACTAATATGTGGATAACTGGAGTCTCATACACGCCTGGTTTGCTCCCGGCGAACAGCCAATTCTTAGAATCAACCAATAGGTACACTCCACAAATACTCCATAGAAGGTATCATATAAAAGAAAAGGAATACTCTAGTGTTTCACCTTTTAATAAAAATGTTCTAATACAATCTTTGAGCTTTAGAAAACAGGACCCGTACCATGTCACACATCAAAACAGGCATAAGCATAACGTGAATCACATGGGCTCACCGCAGTCTCGTCTGATGTGAAATGCTGTCAGGTCCAACGATTAAAACAGAACTCTGCTCTATATGTTTTACAGTATTGCGCTACGATAAGTTTTTATGTTTCAGCAAACTACCACAGATGCTGATGTTTATGTTCACCCACAACAGTGACGTGAACTGCAGTGCAACTAGGAGAGCGCTTTTCCTGTATGTACAAAACCATTTATTGTAAAACAAGTGAATAGTAAAAGTAACTTCATGATCCAAATATCAATTTAATTGTCAATCTGCTCAAATGCTTTGCGCAAACATGCCATAATTTTTGCTTTGCAATTATGGGAAATACAGCTCAATATACAAATAAGTCATTACTTTTAACTTTTGTTTCAACTAAAGTACCGATTGTACATTGTTCAAGATTGCCCTCTTTCTGCTAATTCTATAACTTTTTAATACCTCACACAGAAAAAAAGCTTCATTTCTAAGATGTTTGTATGCAGATGATCTCATAATTGCAACTAGATAATTATCAATAGTGATTCTCTGATCCTTCGTGATCTTCCCATCATCCAGAGCTAAATACTGCTCATTCGCAAAAGACTCCACCTCACTGCTTCTCTCATTTTCTGTGGTGTGTGCTTGGTGTAAGTATAGTACTATAATATAGAACAGGCTTGGCCAAAATGTGGCTCACCAGGTGCTGTGAAACACAAGACCCAGCATACCCTGCCCTTATTGGCTGGTATCGGCTAGCAGAGCATGCTGATGCTCGTATCTTCACAACACTTGGAGAGCCACAGTTTGGTCAGGCCTGCCGTAGAACATAGCTTCCTAGTATCTTCCCTGTCAATCTACCTTCCCTAGTATCTTCCCTGTCAAGCTAAGGCAAGTGCTATACTATTGTGCAAGGCTACACTGAACATCAGATCTTCATTGCAGCACTTTGGGGTGGAGTTTTATTTTAGATTATGTTTTTAACTCATTTACCTTAAAATAAACAGTGGCCTTTAGTGTGTATGCCTCATACATATTTTAAAGAGACTTTAAACTTTTTAAAACCATCTCAAGCGTAGAATATTTCCATCCAATTTGCATACATATTAACCATATACTATTTCATATTATGCAACTTGAACCTTTACTCTTGGAGAACTTTCGATATTTCTCCAGCTATTCCAGTCATCTGTCTTTTTACAAGTCCATGTGAAAATAAACAACAATTAAACCTCAAACTGAATTAAAAATGTATTTTAAAAAATGAGAAAAAGAAAGTACCGTGGGTTATTACACTGACGCTCTTTGTAAGAGACACCTCCACCACAGGTTCTGGAGCACGGTGACCACGCTGACCAATCGGACCACTGGCCATTTGTAGGCTTGGGTCCTTCATCGCCATATTGCACACACTGTCCTCTTCGACACCACTGTAAAAGCAGACATCAAAATTATTAAAAAAATTATTTCCAAATTAAAGACATTTTTAAATAAACAAATTACTTGTACCCAAGTATAAATTCACTGATATATAAGGTCACTCCATTAATAGTTCTCTCTAAAACTTGAGTGTGAATGGTGTTTTGAGTATATAAGTAAAATGGTGCCGGGTTATCAATATGCGATGACACTTATGAAAGTCATCTTTGTATAAACAATGTTAGCCGGGCTTAGCTAAACACGTTACCACTGTCACATAAAATGACAAATCAACTGTCCATGAAATGTGTGATCTCTAGGCAACTGAATCCTCTAAGATTTGTATTGTACATTTGAAATCTATTGTCTTCATCCTTTTGTTTGCATTGTGTATAACTGACAGCTAGAGATAGCAAAATGTTTGGCTAAGTGATGAGTTCGCTTTATAATATCATGGTTAGGGACCAAAGAAAAATAAATTTGGAAATGGTTTGGATAAAAGACTTTGTGCCAAAAAGAATGCAGGAATAAATCAAAAGGGCTCAGAGATCAGTAACTGTTACTTCTCCTAGTGAAAGGAAGCCACTCATATAGAGACATTGGGGCTTATTTAAAGCTAGGAGCAAATGGGGTCCAAAAGTTGCTTCTGAAAAATAATTTTGTGCTGCAGGTGGAAAGTGTAAAATAAAAAGCTCAATTTAGAGTTGTGAGGAGTGTTACATGACTTGCCTCGCTGTAAATTCTGCACCTTGGCAAAATACGCAAGTAACTCTAAGGGGCCTATTTATTAAGCTATAAACCATGCAGAAACAACCTTTTCTGCCTGGTTTAGGCATTTTTAAGTATCACTTTTCTCTAACAAAAGCCTAACGCAGGAGATATCTATGATATTTCCAGCATTAGGCCAAGTTTCACATTAATCGGCAGTCCCCATAATTTTCAATGGGGACTGCAGTTTGGGCCAATTTAATAAGCTCCAAAACGCCTAGGTTTTCTGAAGGTGGTGTTAGCCGTGCTACCCTATGGGGAGAGCATCACAGGAGATGAGTCTTCAGATTCCTCTGTACAGCCTTCCTTCTCTCCAGCAAAATTGCTTTGGCATAAGGTCATGCATGTGCAGTAAAGACTTTGGGTCAGAGTTGAGAGGTAAGGAAAGTCATTGCCAGGACAGCCGGATGCGCAGTCTTGGGAAGATTTTTTAATAGATATCTGCAAATATTATCCCTTATCATTGCGATACGGGGTGGCATTTAGCAGGCGGGCATATGTGGCCATTAATAAAAAGGCCCCTTAAGGAGCTTCCTGGTGAGATTGGTAGCTAGCAGTAGCTAATATTTTAACACTCTACAATTTCCACTTTCATGTATTGTATATCAAGGGTATACATATGCTAGCAAGACAACAAACAATATTTTAAAGATGTGTAGCTTTAAATTAGATTTCTATATATGTGCAATAGTTTATGGGCCAGTAGTCCTCAATTTTTTTTTAGCTGGGACCCCAAATATCAGTGACGCTTTATTCTGGGATTCAACATGTTAAGTTGTAATTATCCTGGACAGGCTGCCTTCCTGGAGGTGCAGGGGATGTCACTGTAAAAGGCCTGGGCCCACCAGTGGCCCGAAGCCTGCCGATGATTCTGGCAGCAGTGAGCTTCTCAGAATCTTCCTGATGCTACTGAGAAAGAAACTTCCTGACTGCAGTGCTAGCCAGGCTGCAATCAATTGCATATTTGCCTCAGATATCAACATTGACAGTGTGGAGACTGTAACTTTAAGTGGGCATGTGGAGACTTTTGAGGGGCTGGCATGTGTTGAAGTTCAAGGCATTTGTTGAGATCTGATGGGCATTCAAGGGGCATGTGGGGAGGGCTGATAGCATATGGGGAGGTCTGAGGACATTTAAAGGGATGTAGGGAGGTCTGAAGAGCATGTGAAGAGGTGTGAGTTGTGGAATCTGAGAGCTTGTGGATGGGAGACCGAGGGCATGTTGGTGTATTTTGTGGTAACTGGGGGTCTGAGGTTATGCAGTGGTATTTTGGAGCATGTGGGAGGTCTGAGTGACATGTGGTGGAATTTTGGACCACATGAGAAGCATGTGGGGACATTTTGGGATGACTGATGTTGGCTTTTTCCCCCAAAACAAATAAATAATAATTGTGGTGAAACAAGGTATTAATATCACCCTAACCAGCCTATCCCATGTTTCTCACAAAATGTGGAATATAGCATGTACTTTTTATAGCCCTAGCTTTTGTTCCCCAGCTGAACACAGTACAAACTGCAGTGTCTAATTACAAGTGGATAAGGGGACATTGTAGCTCATTGTAAATATGTATATTGTTTATTGTATATTGTTGATGTGGCAGTGAGGCTGTTATTCATTGTCCTTAAAGTGAGGCCAGGGGGGTTATGGGTAGGGATCAGGTTGCAAGATACTAGTGAGGGGGATGGCTAATTAGTATCCATTGTTCTCACAAAACTACTACAGACGTTTGGTCTACAATCTGGCAGTTTCAGGGGAGTTTCTGTGAAAATTAGACCCTAGATATAAGGAGCCACTCCAGGAAGGGAGGGAGGAGATATTCTACTGTGATAGTTCAGTAATAGGGATGCTCGACCTAGCTGCATATTGTTTCTCAAACTAGTTTATTGGACCGTACGAAAATTTCCAAACTGATTTGAAAATGTTTGAGCAATAAAAAAAATTCTTCTAAATTATTATTATTATTATTAATTTTTATTTATAGGGCGCCACTAGGTATCCGTAGCGCCATACAGGGACAAACAAAGTTACAATACAAAGGTGAGACAGCACGATACAGTAAACAAAATGCACAGTAACTCCGAGATCTCAAAGCACAGCTAGAGGGGAGGGGGAGGGGAGAGGGGAAGGTCCCGCATACGGCGGAGCCCAAGAGGGCACGGAGGGCAGGGAAACCCCCAGAGTGGAGAGGAGGGAAAAAGAGGGAACGGGGAAGAGGAGGGCAAGGTAGCTGGAGAGCAGAGTTAAAAGTGGTGAAGACAGGAGGAGAGATGACCCTGCTCAAAGGAGCGTACAATCTAAGGGGTGGGGCAAATTCAAGCAAGTCTAACAGGTTCAAGCATATATCACTCTACTCGACCATGTTAGAACAGAGTCAAATATGGTCGAATTCAAAAATATGCTGAACTGATTTTTAAAGACTTTGGTCCTGATTCAGAGTGGAATGCAAGCTTGAGCGTGGCTCGTGTTTAAAAAAGTTGCATGTAAATTAATGTGCATGTATCCGGTATTCATAGTTGAAGATGGGTCCGCTTGACCACAGACACACCCATCAGACCCTTACGTTTAACTTGCGAATATGTACAAAAACCTTTTATTTTATATGTTAGGAACGTAATTGCTATGAAGCATCATTTAAACTTGAAAAGCCTAGATAAATCCAGCTGGAACAACTTCTTAACATGGATACAAAAAAATATTTTTTTATCCTTTCCTACATCACGCTTAGCAAATCTTATGGCTGAGCGACTACTGAAGTCTCAATAAGTGTCTGAAAATCATTAGCAAACCTCTAATATCAATCAGCTCCCTAGATCAGGTGTTTGTCATCATAATCATCCGCTAGTTACATCTGTCTCTGACCATCCACTAAAATCTGTAAGTCATATCTGCAACTACATTCCAGTCTGTATCCATATGCAATTGCTCATATATGTCGTTCTTGTACGTTGCCAACAATAGAAAACCCTTTCCTTCCCTCAAGCCGCTTAAGGTGTAAGGAGTCGCAAGTGGCAAAAAGTTGCAGGTTTGAATATTCGAAGTTCACTTTATATTGTGTACATTCACTTTCTGAGCCTGAACAGTATGAAAAAAATGCAAATATACATTACACAAACGAGAGTATATCTCACTCTGGATCAGGCACATAATACTTATTTATAGGGATGCTCAGGCTCGGTTCTTTGAAAACCAAGGCCCCCTTCAATGAACTTCGGAATCGAGGCAAAATGTCATTGGCGCATCATCGGATCTCACGAGTTTTGGATTCCATAAGTACCGGCCTTCACAGAGATCCAGCCCCATTTCACAGATAGAGACAGAAGGAGAAGCAGCATTCTTGGCAGTCTCCAGTGCCATTGCTCAGCTTTATTGCTCATACAGAAACAGGAGGGCTGGCAGTGTTTTTATAAGTCTCCAGTGCCATTGCTAACACAGAAATAGGGGTAACAGACAGTGATTTTGTCACTCTCCAGTCACATTGCTGAGTGCCATAGGTATGGCCTCCGATCAGTCCAAGGAGAACTGGAGCACCAAGCAGCACCTGGCATCAGTCATGATGATACTAGTCCCTGTATGTCATCTGCTAAAGCTATGCGCAAGTGCAGAGCGGTTTTAAGTCAGGAAAACAGAAATGTAAAAAAAAAACCTTTTACCTTCGTAAAGAAAAAAAAACAGTGTAATCAAGTCAAAGTTACTTGTAAAAAACATAAAATTGCCAACATGCCACTCTACACACGCAGTGACAAGGAAAGAGTCCGAGTCCAGCATTCACCTTTCTTTATGAGTGCTAGTTCACCTTCTGCAACTGTCAGTGAGGCATCTTCTTCTTAGGTATGTCATGACGATGCAAAACCTTGTCATTCTGAGTCCAAAAGAGGTGCCCAAAAACTTTTATGTGTAAAAGCCAAGCTGGAAAAAAACCCAGTAAGACCGTAAAAAAAACTATATGTTCCGAAATGACACAAATTCCTGAGGAGAGTCAACTTACGAGTGCTATGTCTAAGCCTGACCTTTTCTGATACTGTACTCATAAAGAAGCCTCCTTTTACCATTTCTAGAAATGTGGGGATGAGCAACCCAAGTGTAGCAGGTAATACACAAATTGAGGATGCCACATTGAATTTGCAACAGGATGAGGGGGATATTTGTGTAGCTGACAACGGCGCTAATGAAGATGTTGATGACAATGATGTTGCTTGTGTAAGTCCTGCACCAGTGGAAGCAGTTCTTGCTAGCGATAAGAAGAAGGCCATTGTCATGTCTGGGTATAAGACCAAAAAATTAACCTCTTATGTGTTGAATTATTTTTACCCAAATCCTGACAACAGTTGTCTAGCCCAGGGTTTCCCAAACCCAGTCCTCAGGGCTCCCTAACAGTGCAGGTTTTCTGGATCACATGTGACATAATTAGGACCACCTGTGGATCTGTTACAATGTGTCAGTCAGTAATGAATACACCTGTGCTCCTGCAAGGAGATATGGAAAACCTGCACTGTTAGGGAGCCCTGAGGACTGGGAAACCATGGTCAAGCCATTTGTAGCGTTTGTAAAGCCACAGTCAGTAGAGGTAGGGACCTTAACCATCTAGGAACCTAATCCATGTTACGCCATTTGAAGAGAGTTCATGGCAAGCTGATGGGAAAATCTGAAACTTATTTTAAAAAACAACAACAAGCAGTCCAGCATCAGCTAGCTCCCTTCTCTCAGCTAGATCCCAGCACCTGCAATCTAGACTGACAACACCTTCCTCATCAATATCCTCACTAGTGAGTTAGTCCTGCATCCAAGTTGCTAAGGCTAGAGATCTCCCCTATCCAGGATTCCTCTAAAGAATTCTTGACCGTTAGGCCCACTGCTGCTGCTGCTGGGGGTAAACCTTCATCCCAGAAGCAGACCAAGAAGAAGACTACTAGTAGTTTTCAACAATTGACTGTTAAACAATCCTTTGCAAGAGGAAGCGAGTATAAAAGTTGTCACCCAGCTGCAATGGGAATCACAGACGCGATGGCGCATATGCTAGTATTAGATCTGCATTCAATATCTTTAATTAATGCAGCTGGTTTTTGACAGTAAATTGAGGTCCTGTGTCCCTTTTACCAAATTCCATCACCACACCATTTTACTAGAAAAGCAATTCCTCACCTGTACCAGAAATTTTCGAAAAAATGCAATTATTGGGCTACAAAATGATATTCTACCCACTGTAGACTTAAAATACAGATATGTGGACAAGCGGAACTGGGAAAACTAAAGATTATATTTGATAGCCCACTGGGTTGGTGAATTGCCTTCAGCAGCAGGAACAGCAGCAGCATGTACCCAACAACGGCAGATTTTTCAGAGGCAGGCTACTCTGTATATCACTGGCTACACTAAGAGGCATACCACTGACAACCTGTTACAAAAACTAAGGGATGTCATGCAACATGGCTTATCCCGTTTGGACTCTCCTCAAGATATGTAATTTCTGATAACGCCACCAATATTCAGAGAGCATTACAGGTTGGTGAATTCCATCACATTCCCTGTTTTGCTCACACAATCAGCTTGGTGGTACAGAGCTTTTTGAAAAATGACAGGGACGTGCAGGAGATGCTGTTTGTGGCCTGAAAAGTTTCCAGACATTTCCGGCATTCTGCAACAGTATGTACGAGATTGCAGCAGCTACAAGAACCATTTATTTGCCACCAACTGAAGCACGAGGTGGTAACAAGGTAAAATTCCACCCTGCTTCTGAAGATAAAGGAACAGCAAAAAGCCATTCACACTAACTCTACAAGCCATGATATTGTTAAAGTAGGGGGAATGTATTTTAGTCCAGCGCAGTGGAGAAACATAACAGAGGGCGGGGATTAGCCCGAGGTAAAAAACGCTGAGGGGGCAGGTAAAAAGAAGTATAGCAAGAGTAAACTCCACTGGGGGGCAGGGGTCAGCCAATCAGTAGGGACGTAGGGGGCAGGATTACAGGAATGTAGTGGGGGAAGCCGGATAAGGTCCAGAACCAGCAGTCAGCTTCCCCCTTTCATTCTGGAGAGTTTTGGAGTGAGTCTGCATCTACCCTGCTCTACTGTCTTGGTTAGAGTTTTCGGATGAGCGTCTGGCCTTCTCTGCTGTCCTGGTGAGTATTACTGTGCAAACTTGTTGAATTTTGTAATGCTGTTGTTTTGTAGTATATTGTATTTAATTGCATTTGTGTTCCTCTCCTGTGTCCCCCTGCTTTCTGCCCATTACTATATGCATTTTCTTCTCCTTTTGCTGCATTGCCCCTCTATTCCTGCATCTTTTCCCTCTGATATTCCCTAATTTTCTACCTTTTCCTTGGTACTTCCTTTCCGCTTCTTTTGTCCTCTATTTAGTCCCCTGTCCTCTGTGTCGTTTGTTGTTCCATCCCTTCAGTCTACTGTTCCCTGTTTTTTATTGTCCCATTGCTCGCGCTATAATCCCCTTCTCCGTTGTTAATTACCTCATTCCCCCGAATCTATATTCCGGTTCCCCCTCCGCTATCTAGTGTCCCCTGCCTTATCCTTTTGGCCCCAGCACGAGCTCCCAATCCTCACCTTGAATGCCTTCCTCACCGGCGTTCCCGTTTGCAGCATAACATATAACTGCGCAGAGTACCGAGTATCGGCCACGCATGCGCGGTCGCTGGCTAGTGTAGCGGCGGCCATCTTAGAACCTGGCGCGCCAGGAGCGCCCATCCTCCACTCCACTGCCACCAATGTTTTTTAGATCTACAAATATCTCCCCTCTCCCCAGAGTCAATATATCGCTGGGGCTGGGGGGGAAGCTGCAGGCTCTGCTGTTACATTCCCACCCACAAGCGCTGGCAACCTTTCATGCAACCCCCCCATACATCAGTTTCCCAGCATAGCAGGGGGGGAAACAGCATTAGGTCCCCTCAACCAGGACAGCCCCCACCCATGGGCAGCATGGGAGTACCTTCCCTTTACTGCAGCAGCAGTTCGCCCCCAACCCTCCACGCACGTCAGTAGCTGTTTTTACCTCAACTTAACACCTCCCACCCCCCCACTACCCCATCCCCTTTCCCTCCTCCTTATCTCCCCCTACCACCCTAATCCCCCCTGTGGCTGCTAATCCCCTAAGCACCCCGCATGGCTCCCTCCCTCCCACCTTCCCCCCTGTTCTGCTTAGCGGGCACCCAGCCACGTCCGGCCCACCTTTTACTCATCCCTCTTTCTTGCTATCCCTTCCCCTCCTCTGCCTATGCTCTTTATTCTTCCTTCCCTACCTGTCCCAATACTTACGGTTTAACCATAAGTGCCTTTGCTCCCACAGTTTCCATTGCTTCCATTATCTCAGGGTTGGATGGCATGCACACATCCGCATTAGCCCCTACAGGGGCATTAGGTTCTCGGAACGTGCAGATAGTGGCCGGAGGGCCCGGTTCAGGGCAGGGTCACACGTCCTCCCTGACGGGTTCTCAAGGCACCCCCCCTGCACGGTCGCCTTAAAAAGGTAGTTAATCCTACCCAGCAAGCAGGTGCGGTTATGGCTCTTGAGCCCAGATTATTAGAGCATAATTCGGAAAGGTTATTGCGTGCAGGGGCCTCAGTTCCTGATCCAGGGAGCTCTCTTTCGGTTTCCTCCTCTGCAGGTTGGGCCAGACATACGTCTTCAGGCCGGGGGTCCAGGCGTGCTTCTTATGCGGAAGCCGCCTCTACAGCCGCGGCAGGAACATCACCAGGAGTAAATGGTTGTGGCCGCGAGCCAGACGGTGAGCATGCCAGTGGGATGTCGGGCATGAGCTCTGAGTCCGGCTCTTCTTCCTCCGAGAGTGAGGTTCCAGCAAGGTCCAGGAGTTTGGACACAAGGTGGATAAGGCTGCTGGAGAGGAAGTTGAGTGGTATCCACCAGGGAGAGGTGGTGGTGAATAACAGCCTCAGTAACAGGTTGATGGGTGATGATGTGGTGCGCTGTTACAATACAGCAGTTCCGTGGGACATCAGAAACAGGGTGCGTGACAGATACGCACGGGCCGGTTTGTATATATGTTTGCCATTACCAACAAGGCTAAGGATGATTTGACAGCAGCAATGTCACGCTCTGGCGTGGGTAAGGAGGTTTATGGGTGTTTTGCTAATTGTTTGGAGGGTTTCCTGGTGTCTGCAGCCTGTTATTCGGTGAGTAGGCTGGAAAGGCACATGAACATTATAAAACACAATCTCTTGATACAGGGGATGTATACCCGCTCCAGAGGTAACATGTGGAGACGTTAGGACGAGGCATTTCACAGGAAACAAGATGGTTATTAATGATGAATTTAGTGTAAGGTTATGGCAACTCCCAAACAGTTTGGCCAAGCCCTTTCGAGGGAGATGTGTTGCATATAACGAGAGTCAGTGTGACAGAGCGGCCTGTAGGCTTAAGCATGCCTGTGCAGCGTATGGAGGAGGGCATCCCAGAAGGGAATGTCCTAGGAGGAGTGGCCCAGGTGCCACAGATGACACACCGCAAGTGCACCTGCGAGTTAAGGCCTTTTCTCCTCTTGCATTGTCTGAACTGGAAAAACAGCTAGGTTAGACCGGATTCAGAGTTTTTAAGGGTTGGTTAAGCATGGGTATAAATTGCTGATAAGTGGATCGGTACATACGTGGTCTCCCATGAACCTAAAATGAGCTCTAAAGTTGCCTTTGGTTGGGCAGGAGAAAATGAATAAAGAGGACGAGTCGTGCAGAATGTGCGGTCCCTCTACTACGCCCCTCGGTTCAGGGCTTGGTCATTTCCCCAGTGGGTGTAGTACCAAAGAAGGAGGTGGGTAAGTTTAGGCTGATACAGCAT
Organism: Mixophyes fleayi; assembly: GCF_038048845.1. Taxonomy (NCBI): domain Eukaryota; kingdom Metazoa; phylum Chordata; class Amphibia; order Anura; family Limnodynastidae; genus Mixophyes; species Mixophyes fleayi. Next base: position 135,737,489 of record NC_134406.1, on the reverse strand, counting down.
CTGTTTAACCCACATGGTATGTCCGTGAATGACGTGATTGCAGAATCTGAGTGCTCGGTAGTGTATCAATCCTTTGAGGACGCGCTGTTGATAGTCCAGCGCTGCGGGGCCGGGTCGTAGCTGGTGAAGCTGGATAATGAGTCAGCATTTAGGTTCCACCTTTGCTTGCATCTTCTTGTAAATACATGGGTGTTCGTTTGCCAGATGGCTATTATGTGGATGAATGTTTGTCTATGGGAGGTTCAATGTCTTGCGCAATTTTTGAGTGTTTCAGCAATTTTCCCCATTGATGTGTTGTTTTACGGGGACGGGGCATCAAAAGGTGGCCCATTACCTGGATGATTTCTTGTTCATTGGGCCAAGTGGGTCACGGTGTGTCAGGAATTGCTGTTTTCCGCTCAGTTGAAGTTAGAATTATGGGAGTTCCTGTGGCGGCGGATGAATCAGAAGGTCCGTCAGAGAGATTATCATAGCTGGGTAGTGGAATTGACATCAGAGCAGGGTGCTGTAGGTTGCCCAGGGAGAGAGTGGCTAAGTTGAAGGGTGTCATTTTCTCGTTGCAGGGCAAGAGTAAGGCTCAGTTAAAGCACGTTCCATCCTTGCTTGGTCTACTTAACTTTGCTTGTCGCGTTATCCCCATGGGTAGAGTTTTTTGCAGGAGGTTGGAGAGAGCTACAGTTGGGTACATAAGCTTGTCATATGGTTAGGATATCCTAGGAGGGACGATCTGGTCATGTCCCGTTAGTTTTGGTGAACTTCAATGGGGTTTGTGGATGTTGCCTGCCGCCAATAAATTGGAGCTGCACTTGTTTACGGATGCGGCTGGCTCATATGGGTTTGAGGCTTACCTGGACGGGGAGTAGCATGCGGCTGAGTGGCCCCCTTCGTGGCGTCAAGAAGGTTTCATGAGAAATGTCTAGTTTCTGGAGTTGTTCCCAATTGTTGTAGCAATGGAATTGTGGTGTAATTGCCACAGCTATAAGAATACAGTTTCCGGTTCTGATAATTTGGGGGTAGTGCATGCTATTCATCTGCTAGCCTCTGGGGCTAATGTGATTGGTGTTTTATGCCCTGGTTTTGTTTTCATGTGGGTAAATCGAAGCCCTATTTGGAGTCAGCTTTGGCAGGTATTTACTTCTTTCTGCAGGGCATGGTGGTCAGGATGTTGCCAAACAGGTTTTGGCTCACAGGGCATTAGGGGTTGGGCTATAATTCATCCTGCGGTGGAAGTCAGATGTAGGCCCATTGACAGAGATTGTTGGCCGGTCTTGTGAACATCATCCCGACGATAGCTAGCGATGCTTTTGAGGCTGCTTTGTTTAGGTTGTCATTTGCTATGGGGGTTTTTTTCCGGAACATTCAGAATAAGTGAATTGGTGGCGCCCCCCAGACTTGAGATCAGTTCAGGGTTATATCGCAAGAATGTTGTGGTAAGAGCTAAAGCATGGCGTGTAAAATACATAGATCAAAGACAGATCCGCTGGGGAGAGGGCGGTGGATTACCTTGCATCGGAGCGGGGACAGTGTAGTTTGTCCAATTGAGCTTGCTAGGTTATATTCGGACATTCCCCCCCCTCCCCTGGTGGTAATTGGCTTAGACAACGAGATTGGTACCCCCTTGCAAGGTACTAGTGTTCAGTTGTCTTCAAGTAGTGCGCTGCAAAGCTTGGCTTGAATACAGCAGGTTATGGGACTCATTCCTTCAGAATAGGAGCAGCTACAGTGGCGGCTGAAGTAAGCGATTCAGAACAGCTCATTATGGCGTTGGGTAGGTGGAAGTCAAAGTGTTTTAGGAAATATGTTCGTCCACCTATTGAATTTTAGCGTATCGCTGCTATTTCGGGAGGTTGACCCATGACATAGGTTGCTTATCTTGTTCATATAGGCGCGGAGGGTTTCGCCATTTTCTTTTCTCCGGGGGCCTGATTGGCTGTTGGCACCTCGGGGTTTCTGGTTTTACCTCTGCATGGGTCACCCTATCTCGCATAAACAGTGGTGTGCCTTTCCGCTATTTATTAAGTGTATTAAGTCTCTTGTTGACGCGCATCTCAATCCACCTTGCAGGTTCTCGTCAGGATGGTCAAAGTATTTGGCTGGTTGGCAATTCATTCATCTTTTGGGCCAGGAAAAGTGACCCCGCTCATAACTGGGCTACATCCCCACAGGCAAGTTTGGTGGATAGGACACAGGGGGCCACTATTAAAGGTTCTAATGGATAGCGAAGTGAGATTTATGCGACCTTCTTACAACCCCCCTGGGGGCAATGATTTGGGTAAGGGTAAGGTCTGGAACCCATAGTAGTATCTAAGCAGACAAGGGGGTAATTAAGCTTCATTGGTCAGCGGTGCACCTCATCTGGGTAAATTTGTCAGATACATGGTTATCGGATTTTGTAGAGCAGATTTTCAGTGCTTTGGCTATGAGAGGTCAGTTGGTGGCGGGCTCGGGTTCCTAGCGGGAACCCAGCTGTGGCGGTAAGCAGCCCAGTCAGCGGACAATTTGGTCACATTCAAGACGTGGTAGGACTCTGCCCTAAAGTGATTGGGCAATTAGTGAGAATAACCCTTCGGGGTTATGGGGCTCCGCTTAGGCGGGCGGGGGGGGGGAGATTATAGCTCATGGGTGTAACCTAGGGGCTGATTGGTCTGCTTATATTTGCAACCTCTTCTCAATATATTGATAATCTCAATAAATTGCTGACCTTTCATTTTAGCCAAAGCAAGTCTCTGTGTCTTTATTTCATAGTGGTATATTAACTCTGTCAGTAACACTGTAAAAGTAAGATGTCACCCGATAAGTGGATTATACTTTCCGTGTTGTGCAAGGTGCTGAAACTATTCGAAGTTGTCACCTGTGAAGTGAGTTCAGACACTGCTAGCTGGAGCCAAGTGATTCCCTTAATTAGACTTTTGGAAATTCAGCTTGAGAAATTGAAGGAGGAGATGAAACAAAGCAATTACTGCAAATATGTAGATCAAGTACTTTATTGGCTTCGCCAGGGTCCAAGATATATCAACATCTTGAAATCTCGATCCTAGGTTTAAGAGCTATGTCTTATTTCCAACTGACCCAGATCACATGAGATGCACTGAGCTGCTGGTGAGCAAGTTGACAGCTCAAGTGGTACGTGACACAACGGCGTCTCCTCCTTTTTCTCAGGCTACTGATGCTAGGAAAAAACTAAGTTTTTCCAAGAGACCCAGGGATGATGCAGATGAATCCGCAAAACATTTTGACAATTGGTCTGGTCTAAAAGAATTGGTCAAAAATCGTGGCACCTCTGCCGTAACTCCACCTGATCCTACTATCAACATCCAAAGAATGGTGGGGGATTATCTTACTGACCGCATAGAAATAGACATGCCAGACAGTCCCTTTACATACTAGGAGGAAAAAAATGGAATTTGGAGACCCATGTACAAACTCAGTTTGCATTACCTAAGCTGCCCACCCTCCAGTGTGAAAGCGTTTTCAGCACAGTCGTTAACCTTGTCAGTGATCGGCGTAGGAGGCTAGTTCCTAATAATGTGGAAAAGATGATGTTCATCAAAATGAACTACAAGATTCGGCAATTACAGCAAAGTACAGAGCCTTCTGTAATGGAGGATTCCAGCGGGGATTAATTATTATTGTGCTAGGATGATGTATACACTGATGAGGGTGAGCCGAAGATGATGACATCTTGCCACTGTAGAGTTCATTGACAACATTGTTAGCTTACCTGCCTTAAGGCCATTGGTAGCTAGTTTTGTGAGGGCCCAAACAAACCAAACGAACATATTAGCAAGCACAATTCCATCTTGCACTGTTTGACATTTAGGCCTTGGTCTAACAGCTTGTGTAACAGTCGACAATTCTGGTGTCAACAGTATTAAGTAGTCACCAATTCACATGGTGGACAGTATGATTAGGTAGACAATACAACTGTGGGCAGAATTATTATAGGGACTTGTCTAGGGTTAGGGACTTGTCTAGGGTTAGGGACTTGTCTAGGGTTAGGGACTTGTCTAGGGTTAGGGACAGGGTTAGAGTTAGGGATAATACGGTCTACATTTGAATTTTTAACCTAATAAATACTGTCTACATTTCTATTGTTGTCCTAATGCTGTTGATGTCATTATATTGTTGACTTTATAACCTTCTCTAGTCTGCTGTCCATCAATCAAATTATTTCAATCCAATATAAGGGTGGGTGGGAGTCCCCAAGGACAATTCCATCTTGCACCACTTTTCTTTGCTGACACTGCTGTGTGACAATGTTTCCTAGATGTGCTATGAACTGCCGTGTGTTTGTGTCATTGCTCTGTCGCTTAGCATCCAGCCAGCTCGCTGCAGTCTGTGTCCGAAAGTGTATGAAAATAATATTGTGACCTGTGAGGTGGTCAAAATTGACTAGTAATGACTGTAAATTAGTGTTATTGAGGTTAATAATAATGTAGGCGCAAAAAACAAGCCAAATTATGTGATTACTATTTAGCATATTTTAGCAATTTTTCGGAAAAAAACACAATAATCCGAAACCATGCGAGGGCGGTTTTGCCAAAACCAAAACACAAAATTAGTACAGATCCAAAACCAAAACACAGGGGTCAGTGAACAGCTCTACTAATTTATAAGTATTATGATTGGATTAAAAATATTATTACAGGCATCAACATTCAGAGGAAGTGGTGAAAATGCTCATTAAGTACTTCTGGTCTACACTATCAGCAGTAAAGAAATGTAAGTGGTACGAGCAGGGGTACAGATATTGGTAGATATGTGAGCCAATATATTAACTATTAGACAGTCAGAGTAAAACAAAATTAGATTTAAACCAGGTCTGTACAATCTGTGGATTTCAAGGTGTTGTAAAACTACAAGCCCCAGCATGCTTTGCCAGCTGATAGTTGACAGGATGTGCTAGTTTCACAACACCTGGAGAGCCACATGTTGCCCAGCCCGGATTTAAACATTATTCTTTTTTAATGTTGCATTAAATGCAATACAGGGGCATATTTTTCTTAAGTATAATTCACCTGAGAGATATTGAGAAAGGCTACTGAGAAATTTAACCAATGTAATTATGTAATTATCTTTTTCCAAATCAAAATATCAGAGATGGCGCTTTGGCCTAAAAGCCTTAAATGTCTGAATTTTGATCCATTAAATTTAACGCATAAAGAAAATAAGGTTAATATGTACTTAAACACTCATATATCACAAAATATGATACCCAACAATATGGTGATCAGAGAAATTAGTAGAGATGGGCAGGCTCAGTTCCCCGAGATCCAAATTCATCCGAATTTAGCCTATTCGAGTACCGAGCCGACCATTCGGAATCGAAACCGAGGCAAAACGTCATTGTGATGCATTCGTATTTCTGAGCTCGGTTCTCGCGAGATTTGAAAAGCATAAATACCAGCCTCCACAGCAATCCATCGCCATTTGACAGAGGGAGAGAGCAGGGTTAGGTCACAGGCTATATCAGCGCAGGGACAGAGCAGTAATTGGACATATTATTGTTTCTATTCAATACAAATCTAATCTTATTACCAATTGTTAAAGCAGTAAGAGGAGGATAGAGGAGTGCTTTTTTTTCAATTTCTAGCACTATAAATGCTTTTGGGGTGTCCCTTATTCCCCATTCTTTTGCAGTAATTTTTTTGGCTGTCAAAAGTCATACTTGCCAGCAGTATCAAAAACAATATTTAGCACTACAAGTGCTTTGGCCTAATTAAAATGGATTCAAAGCAGTCCACATATGAGCAGAATGAGCAACCAGGTTCTGTCACCAGTCCTGGTGGTAGTGTTCCCAGTACGTCATCTGGGAAAGGCGATATCAAACTACAGTCTTTTGAAATCAGGCAAAAAAACACACACCAAATTTTTTTTTACCATGTTGAAGCGAAAAAGAAGTGTAACTGAGAAAAAGTTAACTGCCGATAAAAATTGCCAACATGCCATTCTACACACGCAGTGGCAAAGAGAGAATGAGGCTTTCGCCTTTCTCTATTAGTGGCAGATCCAAAAATGTTACCGAGCCTTCTTCTTGTACGGTCACTCGTGACCAAGCAAGACCAAGTAATTTGGAGTCTACAAGTGGTGCACAACTATTGTTACGCGTCAAAGCAGAGCTGAAAGAGAACAATAAGGCATTAGAGGATAATGTATGCTCTGAATTAGAAATGACAACAATCCCTGTGGAGAGTCCATCCAACAGTGGGATGTCTAATCGTGAGCATTCTGTTAGTGTACCCATAAACAAGGGGTCTTTCAGCAGTTCTGCTGATATGTGCCTGAACAGCCCTAGTGTAGCCGGTGATACACAAATTAAGGATACCACTTTAGAATTAGAGGAGGAGGAGGGGGAGATTTGTGTAGGCGATGAGGGCACTAATGAGGATGTTGATGAGAATGAGGTTGTTTGTGTAAGTCCTGCACCAGTGGCAGCAGTTCTGGCACGTGACAAGAAAAAGGCCATTGTCATGCCTGGCTATAAAACAAAAAAATCCACTTCTTATGTGTGGAATTATTTCTACCAAAATCCAGACAACAATTGTATAGCCATTTGTAGTGTTTGTAAAGCCACAGTCAGTCGAGGGAGGGACCCTAACCATCTTGGACCCTCATCTATGTTACGCCATTTGACGAGAGTTCATGGCAAAGTGTTGGGAAAAGCTGAAGGTTCTTCCAAAAAAACAACAAGCACTCCATCATCAGCTAGGACCCTCCGGTCATCGACATCCCGACAGCTACAAAATACACCCACACACCATCCTCATCAATATCCTCAGTAGCGCTCGGAGTTAGCCCTGCATCCCACTTATTAAGGCTGGATGACTCCTGCACTATTATTGATTCCTCTGAAAAAAGAGTTAGTGCCACTGCTGCTGCTGGGTGTGAATCATCAGCCCAGAGGAAGGCCAAGAAATAGAGCAGTCCTACATTTCAACAATTAACTGTAAAACAGTCATTTGCTAGGGGAAGCATTAGGGTCATCTTTTCCATTGGGCACGATGGGCAGGTGCCCGGGGGCCCCACGGGCAAGGCTCTTAATTAGAATAAATAATCCGGAAAAAGAAAAAACCTGCAAAAAAAACCTTCAAGGGTCACTGAGCAAGCACATCTATCTATCTCTATCTATATCTGTATCTCTATACATATATCTCTATACATATATACATATATATACATATATATATATATACATATATATATATATACATATATATATATATACATATATATATATATATATATATATATATATATATATATATATATATATGGGCCCCGGTGCACTGCTTTGCTCTGGGGCCCATTACGTTGTTAAGATGGCCCTGGGAAGCAAATAGGACAGCAGTCACCCAGTTGCCAAGCGAATCACAGACGCCATGGCTGCCATGTTAGTGTTAGATCTGCATCCAATATCCACAATAAACGCAGCTGGTTTTTCACAGTTAATTGAGGTTTTGTGTCCGCATTACAGAATTCCATCGCAACACCATTTTTCCCATAAAGCTATTCCACAACTATACCAAAAAGTGTCTACAAATGTAGAGATTGCGCTGAAAAATGCCATTCTGCCCACTGTCCACTTAACCACAGATATGTGGACAAGTGGAAGTGGTCAAACCAAAGACTATATGACTGTGACAGCCCACTGGGTTGGTCATTCACCTTCACCAGCAGGAACAGCAGCAGCATGTACACCACTACGTAACATTTGTCACAGGCAGGCCACTCTTTGTATCACCGGCTTCACTATCAGGCATACAGCTGACAATTTGCTACGCAAACTGAGAGATGCGATTGATACGTGGCTTATACCACTTGGACTCTCACCAGGATATGTCATTTGAGATAACGCCAACAATAAAGTGTGAGCATTACAGCTGGGTGACTTCCATCACATTCCCGGTTTTGCTTACACCATCAACTTGGTGGTGCAGAGCTTGCTACGAAATAACTGTGAGGTGCAGGAGATGCTTTAGGTGGGCCGTAAGATTTCAGGCCATTTCAGGCATTCTGCCACAGCATGTAGGAGATTGCAGCAGCTCCAAGAACAGTTTAACTTGCCCTGCCACCAACTTAAGCAGGAGGTGGTAACTAGGTGGAATTCCACCCTGAACATGCTGCAGAGGATGGAGGAACAGCGCAAAGCCATCCAAGCATATTGCACAAGCCATGACATTGGGAAAGGAGGGGGGATGTATTTCACTCTTGCACAGTGGGGAATCCTTTCAGTGCTGTGCAAGGTGCTGAAACCATTTGAAGTTGTGACGTGTGAAGTGAGTGCAGATTCTTCTAGTTTGCGCCAAGGCATTCCTTTAAGCAAGCAATTCCGCAAAGTATGTTGGCCTTGTCGATCAAGTACTTAATTTGCTTCACAATGATCCTCGAGTTATTAAGATCTTCAACTCGGATCAGTACGTTTTGGCCACTGTGCTTGATCCAAGGTTTAACACCTACATTGCGTCTTTGCTTCAAAATGAACGAGATGTGAACTTTTGCAAGGAGCTATTGCTCAGCACGTTGTCCGCTGAACTGGGCCTTGGCTTGACGATGTGTCCTCCTTCAGTTTCTCAAGCAGCTGCTGCTCGTAAAAAATTTAATTTTCAAAAAAGAAGCAAGGAATACGCAGATGGTAGACCAGAACAGTTTAACATCTGGGCTGGTTTGAAGGATTTTTCAAAAAAAATTGTGACCTTGCCCATAACTCCATCCAATATGAGTATTAACATGCAAAGGATGGTGGAGGATTATTTTCAAGAGGTAATTGATATGGAAATGTCAGACAGTCCCTTTCCTTACTGGGAAGAAAAGCAGGCAATTTGGAAACCCATGTACAAACTTACTTTGCAATACTTAAGCTGCCCACCCTCCAGTGTGTACTCTGAACGAGTGTTCAGCACAGCAAGGAACTTAGTCAGTGATCGCTGTAGAAGATTACTTCCCAAAAATGTGGAGAAAATGATGTTTATAAAAATGAACTACATCTTCCATGAGGAAGGCCTTCACCATCCAAGACATCCAAGCACTGACTGTTCTCTAATGGCGGATTCAAGCGGCGATGAATTGATAGTTTGTGATGATGACATACACACTGATGAGGGTGAAGATGAAGCTGAAGATGATGACGATAACATCTTTTTAAAACTTTCTATGTAAGTGTAGGGTGCAATCTACCCCCAAAGAGGAAAGGGACTCGGGGCATTTTATATATCACGTACCGTCTTGAAAGGCTTTTGTTTGGGCAATTTCTCCTTAAGGGTAGGGTGTCATAGACAGAGTGACCCAAAAACTGGCTTTGTCCATTTCTCTTAATATTGTACAGTCTATAACGGCTGAATTTTTTGGTATTTTCTACAAGTGGAGGGGGGCCTTGAGAGACAGAAACCAAACTGGCTTTTTCCATTTCTTTACATATTTAACTATAAGTGTAGGGTGTAATATACATCCAAAGACGATGGCTGCATTGCAAATATGCATAGATGGAGAGGAAGACAATCTGGTTTGTTTGTAGAAGTCCTACCAGGAATTAAACTGTTTTTTTGATAATTTATTAATTTTACAACTACATTACTTATCCAAGAAACAGGTGGAGCACTAAATTTGGTTATTTTATGACCAAAAACATTGATTTTAAAACAAAATAGCAAAACAAAACCAAACAAAACCAAAAACACGCAATGGCGGTTTGGCAAAACCAAAACACAACGGTAATCCAGATCCAAAATCAAAACCAAAACACGGGGGTCAGTGAGCATCTCTAGAAATTATTAACATTTTATTTCTAAACATGAAAATACTGTACAATATTACATGTAAATAAAATATTGGTAATATAAACATATATTAAAAAAAAATAAAAAATTCCATGACAGTTTCATTTAAATATAGTCAAGAGTAAAGATGGCTAGTAAGTTTACCCAGCAGTAATAAACAAATAAAAGTAACAGTTTCCTAAGTAATTAGGAAAAAGCATTCTGGGTCAATGATGTCGTAAATGATATCTTGCATTGCTTTCATTAGTGAGAAATGTGTTACTTTAGATAAAAAACACCTAACACTTAATTATCTAGTTATATAGAATAATATAAAGAAATATATAGAATAATTATAACAGTTTGGTACAATGGTACAGTATAATACAGGTAGAATGTGACTAATCCAGAAAAGACAGATTAATTAGATCCAAGGAATAAGCAAGTATTTTTCTTATTAAATGCATTATAAAGACCCGTTTATGGGTCACATAACTGGGCTAATTGTAAGCCATTATCTCATCACCTAGTAATTACAGGTCAGTGGTTTTACTATTTATACCACTTTCATACTGCCGCCCCTGCAATATCCCGGGTTTTTGAAGCCGGGTTTTTGCAGGGTCTCGGAGCGTCCCAGCTCAGAAACACCATTCATACTGCACCTCGGACCCGGGAATTTCCCGGGTTGACCCCATTCATACTGCACAAGTCTGTGCCCTGGCAATTTGTGGGAGTCATCACCAGAGCAGTTTTCATTGGCTGAAAAACGGTGATGTCATTGAAAGGTGACTGGTTTGTTGACGCATAAAGATGATGCTAAAGTGGGTGGTGATTGTTTACCACATTACTTTTCATTATGGCCGACGACTCACTTTTGTGTAGCCCAGAGTTCATGTTTACTAGTATTTTTTTGATGTTTTATGCAGCAAATGAGAGTTTGTTGCAGCTGCTGACACTGTGCACTCTTGCACAGTCCCAGTTCAGGAGGAGGAAGGCGAAGTTTATGGCACAACAGAGGAAAACTCGGTGTCTGTATATGCGCAGGAGGAGAGCGTTTCTCAGGGCCAGCATTGCCTCAATTTTGAGATTCAGTGCTGCCAGTAACCGAACCATGTGTGCCAGAGAGCGTAGCCACGGAGAAGCTTTCTGGTCTACTGTGGAAGCGTTTGAGGAACAGCAGTGGATGCAACACTTCAGAATGTCACGTGGGACATTTAACTATGTGCTGGACCTTATTACCCCAGCACTTTCCAGGAAGGCCACTAACTTTGGGAAACCATGCTACCCCTGGAGAATATCGGACAATCTCCTGCTTGTTTGGAGTGGGAATATCCACGGTGTGCACTCTAGTGCATGAAGTCACCACGGCATTGTTGGAAGCCCTGTATCATCGCTTCATCTCCTTACCGCAAGGTCAGCGCCTGGATGATACAATTGCAGGATTCCTGAAGCGTGGGTTTCCACAGTGTGCTGGAGCCATAGACGGGACACACATCCCCATCATTGCCCCCACAGACAACCATGCAGATTACTACAACCGCAAAGGCTGGCATTCCATCATTCTGCAGGCTGTGGTTGACCACAACTATTGGTAAGCATTTTGTAGGGGTTTTTTGTATGTGACTGTGCCATGTGTAATGCGTATTGTAAAACATATTTATATATGGTTTTTTTTTATGTTAGTTTCACAGATGTTTTCATTGGGTGGCCTGGACGTTCCCATGATGCCAGAGTTCTAGCAAATTCGGACCTTTACCAAATTGCTGAGGAAAGACAAGATGGCTGGCTGTTCCCTAGAGAGGTAAATATCAGTGTAATGTTGTATGATGTATTTGTAATTGAAGCTTATATACTATTGTTTGCTATCAATATTGTATGTATTTACTGCCCCTTTTTATATACAGATGTAACACTTGCAAAATGCATTTTCACCATATAGTACCAAGTGTACTGCGTTTTTTGACCAATATTTTAAACATGGTGACGTGAAACTGCATGTTTTTATTTACAGGAATATTCGTTTGTTGATGGTGTGGAGATACCGGTACACATCATTGGGGATGCTGCTTACCCTTTGAGGCGCTGGCTGATGAAGGGGTTCACTCAGCAACATCACCTGTCTCAGGAACAGATCCGTTTTACACATACCCTCAGCTCTGCTCGGATGGTGGTGAAAAATGCTTTTGGGTGCTTGAAAGGACGTTGGAGCTATCTATTGAAGCGCATTGACATTGACACCAAGCTTGTGCCCCACGTGGTTGCTGCTTGCTGTATTTTACATAACATTTGTGAAATTCAAAAAGACCAATTTCTAACTGAGTGGAATGTGCAGGAATCTGAAATGCCAGTGCTGTCAGTGGACTCCAGTACTTTTGAAGGAGAGTGCACCAATACCTCTGCTGAACTTATTAGGACCACCCTCACTGCCAATTTGTCCTCACTTGTTTGAATGTACCACACAAATGTAAAATTAAAAAAAATATATGTTTATTTCACATATTGTATTTTGTTTTGTACATATTTCCTCATATGTCTCTTCACAACAAAATATAAAATGACACAATATAAAAGTGCTTACTTGCATGTAGAAAAAAATAAAATATATACATAAGTAGTAAACCCAAGACACAAATGTGCCCAAACAGTAAGTGCAAATTTGCTTTTCAGGTTATATATATATATATATATATATATATATATATATATATATATGAGGAGGTAACGGTGTGATTCCAGATCCCACGTAACATACATGATAACAATTAACAGTGAAACATTTGACCATAAAACATGATTATTACAATTGCCTATATTGTGGCATTTCTGGTGTTGGAGTGGTTTGGAGTGGATAACCTGGTGGGTATTCTATGTTGGGGTTACCCATAGGTTGAGCATGTTGTGTATTGTGTACCGGGTTTGGAGGGTTATTGTTGCCTAACATGGGTTGCCCCCGCTGGTACATAGGATAATGTCCGTCATAATAGTAAGGACTTGGAGGAGGTGCCTGCACCCGTGAGAGGAGTCTGTCCATGAATCCCATAATACACTCACGATTTTCGCGTAACACGCGTTCCTGCATGTTCATGATTTGCATGAGGAAAGAGTCCTGGAGTTCCCGCTCATTGTCCATGAAACGCTGCAGTTGTGTATTCTCGTGTTCCCTCATGGTGCTGTCCATCTCACGCAGTTGATCCATCATGACAGTTGTCATTGTTTTAGTTGCTTGGTTCATTTTGTTGAGCCTTTTGCGTTTTTTTGGAACGTTGTAAACTGTACGTAGAAAAAACACAGTAAAACATACATTAGAATATATAATGTGGCAGATCAAAAAAGCAGTGTTGTAAGCCGATATGTGCTTGAGGCCTCCTCCCTCTTGCTCAGTAGTTTTGCACTGCAACATATGAGTGTTAATGTTTTAATACTTTGGAGTGTATTATATTTGTCTTTTGGCCTTTTTGTTGATATAGTTCTCTTTTTAAAGTTATGTAGAAACATTGGTGTTTGGTTTGCATTTATGTTGATATACTTCTATTTTTTTGACAGTTATGTTCAAACATTTTTTTTTTTTTGTTATGTAGATATATTTATTGGTATTTGGCTTGCATTTCGGTTGATATAGTTCTCTGTTTTTGGGACTTTTGTTTATACAGTTCATTTTATTTTTTTCAATTATGTAGATATATATGTATGTAGATATGGTTGGTTATTATGTGAGATTATTAAAGATACTTACTGTTGGAGCGTAAACTGGGACCTGGCGTAGACTTTGACACCGGCACTGGTTCTGGCTGCGTTTCTTGCGAAGTCTCTGTAATGACTTGCGCAGCAGGGAATGGCTGTGAATCGTTCAATTCCTCCCAAGACATGTTGGTGTCATCTGTTGTGGCAGAGCACTCCAGTTCTGGGGTGTCTTCAATAGAATCTTCTATTATTATGGTTGCGGTCTCGCTTGTATGTGTGCGCTCTGGTGGTGTTGGTATAGCCGCATCCACATTGCTAGAAGATGACAGTGCAATTGGATTTGTCAGAGGAGAATGTCCAAAGACCATATTGCACTGGTCATAAAAGGGCCAGTCCATTCTTTCAGCGCCACTTTTGCGCCTGTTGTGGTCATGGACTTTAGTGTACTGCTTCTTCAGGGACTTCAATTTGTTCAGGACTTGTTGCTGTGTCCTCTTTATGCCACGTTGAGTGAGTATTTTGGCGATGTTGTAGTACACTGTGGCATCCTTCACAGTCCCAGTCACTTGCCTTCTAATTTCTTCCTCCCCTCTGACATTCAGCAGCTCACGCACCTCTTCCTCCATCCAGTGTGTCATTATTGCTGTATAAACACTGTTTTTGCAAACTAATGAAAGGAATTTTCTCTGTACAAAAACGCTTCTGCTTCAGCTTTAGCTTGACACCACCATTCACCATCTCTCCTAGAAAGTTTCTACAATGTTCCACGGGCTTCCAACGATGACATCATCCTCCAGAGACAGGCAGACAGCCAATCAGCATGTTTTCTGTGCAACCCGGGTTGAAAAACCCGGGTTGCACCATTCATAGTGCAGGCGACCCGGGTCCGACCCGGGAATTACCCCTCGATAAATCCCGGGTTGAAGACCCGGGTTTTTAGACCCGGGATTTTGGACATGTACCATTCATACTGCACCAAGACCCGGGTCGTTTCAGCTCGACCCAGGAAAAACCTGGGATTTTGGTGCAGTATGAAAGGGGTATTAGTCTTAAAACACCTGGTTGAAAGGGTAGTAAACTATTAGCAAAAAATATTGGAGAGATTGTATATTTTCCTTGATTTTATATTCTTCTTTCCTAGAGAAAGTGTTACTATCAAAGCACATAATATGTACCTACATTATTTTAATGCAACAATATGGGCATAATATTTTCATATTTTAGATTATTAAGTTTTAACATAAAAATGTTCCTTTATATACATTTTTAATAAAATGCCAGGCAAGTGAATCTACTTTGCAAATTAAGATTTGCATCGGAATAGGTAATTTCAAAGTTCGGGTTGTTAGTCGGTGGCAATCACTAGTGGTATAGTGGGTAGACTTCTGGGTCATTCCATGACCATGTCAGTTACTTCCAAGAATAAAATTATATAATCCATCAGGAGATTATACAATCTCCAGTGATCACTTTACCCATTTTCTGAAAGCACCCTTATGCACCCTCTACATTTGTGTACCTATGACCAAAATTAGGTCTCTGCTCTTCTTTCCACTTGCCACCCTATTATCCACCCCATTGATTCTATTCCCTCACATCCCTGTTCACTCTCTCACCAGCTCTGATTCCCCTGCAATTGAAACCTTTAATCTCTCTGGTACAGGTGATATATTTAGAATAAGCGTGTTTATTTCCACTACCTCCTATGTTAAATAAATAAAACATAATAAAACATAATACTACATTAATTGTCCACTATTTATCTCCATTGTGAACACTGTTCAAAAGAATATATTTAAGAGGTTATCTTTCCCTTTATCACCCTCTCCAATTTTCTGTATATTTTTTAGTCGCATAATATCTATCACTATCTGTTTTATTTTTTTGTATTATTTATTTTCTTTAAAAACCTTTCTTCTACCATTTTCATTGCCATTTGCTATACAGTTGTAATGTACTTTTAATTTCATAAGTTTGGCCTCTGCCTTTGTTAGAAGATGCTATTTTAGTCTACAAGCTTTGATGTTTCTTTAAGCTGATTAAATTTAGCCTTTATGCTTTTTATAACCCCAATCAAAATGTCCTCTTGCTCGCTGACCTCTAAGAAGGATTATTATTAATATTTATTTATAGGGCACCACAGTACATGGCATAACAGTACAATACAATAATCAAATAGCTCTACAACTTTCAACTCGGCTACTGGGTTGCAAGGGGTATATTTAGAGCATATTAGTTGAGAAGAACAAGCAGAGGAAGATCATGTTCAGTAGGGGCACTCATTGATTATAGATACATTTTTAAAACATACACTTTATTTCTTCATTTAAATTAGTAATGGAGTCCCTAAGTAGTACCTGTATCGCTAGTGGCGAAATAAAACACAAAAATAATAAACAAAATTACTTGAGTGTAAATAATAAACAAATAATAATTAAAATGGCAGAAAAACCACCAAGCCTCACTGTGTTACAAAATATTAACCTGTAATTATCCAAAGTATAGTTCCCTTATAATAAGGGAAAATTAGGTCCGCACGCTGTCTAAGCAACTGTAATAATCTACAGGAACAAGAGGGACGATATTTATTAATCAATCCTTCATTGAAAATACCTAATATCATGAATAGGTCATTCCGGGTCAATTTAAAGAGTTACAAATATATTGGTGTCAAATTTTTATTCTGGCAGTATAGATAACAACAGCGATGTACCATGCTGTGTAATACTATTAGATATTCAGATCTATGGTCTCATCTACATTAAAAGGGTTACTGGGCTCAGTATGACTCCTAATAAAGCATCCACTGGGCTCAATTCTACCCTAATTAGTTCATGCACATATAGCTACCTTTTGATTGGTAACTGGCACTATTATTATTTCAGTTGGCTCATCTCTAAGTAGCTATGATACATATGTTAGCGGGAATACTTACAATATGATCAGTTAGTTCCACACTTCCGTTCTATGTATACATTACATTCTTTCATTCATTCAACAGTACCAATCACAACATAGAATGAAGGGGTGAGACTCCTCCCCTTGTCGAATGATTGGACATTTAATATGTTCATCAAGAGTCCGTGTCTCCGAGATTGACAAAATCTTATTGGCCTGTCGGAGATGACGCCCATATTTGGGGGCGTATCTGGTCTATAAAAGAGATGTCGGTTCTATTCTTTGGCTTGCCTGGTCAAAGCGAGTAAACGAAATGCGCGTCGGCGTTCGCCTCGCTGTGTTATGTAAACAAGAAAGATATAACGCCGCTGTCTCTCTGATATAGGAAGAGTTTAGGGATGGGATCACTTTTAGTGGAAATGTATGATTTACGATAAAAGCAGTCTTTGGTGACCATAGCTATTTAGAGATAAAATAATAATAGTCTGTCTGTTCTTCTCAACTAATATAAATCAGTACTACATATGTAGGGTGCACCAACTCAGTCACCAGATAACCATATAATTGGGTGATAGTAGACTGGGTATATGATTCCCTGGTGCATCGGTAATTCAATCTCTTGAGTATATTCAGAGCAGACTACAATCTGTGGCCATTAGGGTGGGAGCAACTAACAAGTTTAGAGCCACTGAAAGAGTCCATGGGCAGAGAGCAAAGGCAGACATGCGCAGATTTAACATCATTTCTATTAGTTAATAACATGCAGAGCGTAACTAGGCATTTTTGTACCCTGGGCAAAACAGAACACTGGTGCCCCCCCTAAAGGGGATATGCCTAACCCTTTACAAGTGCAATGCTGTTCTCCAACACTATGTTACGCTCTCTTACCTGTTCTTGCAGCTCTAACTACTTGGTGCTGCTGCTGGTGTCTTAAGCTAAGTTGATGCTTGGACGGATCTTAGAATGTTGGTGCTCTGTTTGAAAAAGAAGTAATTACTATTTACCTCCTGGAAAGTCGAGCAGTAGGTGACCAATCTAGGCCTCCCACCCACCAAACAGATCCATATTAAATCAGTTGCTTTTTTGTTTAATAAACAGGCCTCCTTCCACCCATCCTCCCCAGAATTTAATTAGTAGCATTCGAATTTAAAAAATAATCTATTTCACCGCATATCGCCCATCCTTGTATTAAATGAATATACCCACGTTTAATAACTAGGTCCCCTTCCCTCTAACCAGCCCCACATTAAATAGCGTTTTCACTTAATAAATAATCCTCTTTATCCCCAATCAGCCTCGGCATTAAATAGCATTTCCATTTAATAAACAGACATACACCCTCACCAACCCCTACAATAAATTTATAACATTCATATAAACGGACCAGTTTCACCTTTCACAAGCCCTGTCATCAAAGTAATGGTATTCCTATTTAATACAAAGCCATATTTCCCCCAGTCTCAAAATCAAATTAATGGCTTACATATTTTCTCTACATTTAATAGAGATTATTATTTCTAATAAACACATAACTGCCTTGTAAATATAGTAATAAATTTTAAATACTTATTCACTGTATTTATAGTATTAATTCAGCATATATTTATCTACTCCATAGAAGCCGTGCACTTCTCTCCAACCCCCAGCCCCCTGATTCTCTAGAGACCTCCCTACAAGCTCTCTCCAGCCCCTCTTTCCCACTCTCTCCAGCGGCGTTGCCCCATAGTCTTTTCCATTTACATGAATAATTGGCTTACTGTACACTATTTTATACTTGTTGAATTATAACAAATCTCAATCAGCACTTGGTGTCTTTGTCTCTATATACAGACCTATAAGGAATCCACATTTTATTTTTTCTCACAAATATTCCTAAACATGATCGAATATATAGACAAACCTTTACCCATTTTCTATGAATCATAAACATGCAAGACCTTCCAAACTTACTGCCTAGTCATGTGTCTTATCCAGCCATGTTTATGTTATGCCTATTATATCACAACGGTCCTCCAACATTTGAGTTAACCTAAATCATTTGGAAAACTATTTATATGGATTTTATGCAGAGATGCTCAGGCTCAGAGAACCGAGCCCACCCGAACTTAGCAGATCCGAGTACCGAGCCAGAGTACTTTCGCACCCTCGGAATTGAAAATGACACAAAACGTAATTGTTACATTGTCGGATCTCGTGAGTTTTGGATCCTATAAGTACCACCCTCCACGGCGATCCAGCGCCATTTCACAGAGACACACAGAAGGGGTAGCAGGGTTGGCAGTTTCTAGTGCAGTTGGGCAGTGTCATAGCTAGAAAAGAAAGAGGAGGGCTAGCAGTGTTCTTTAAAGACTCCAGTGACATTCTACTGAGTTATAGCTCACATAGAAACAGGAGAGCTCCATTGCTAATTGGCATTGCTGAAATAGAAATAGAAATAATAGGGCTGGCAGTGTTGTTCTAAATCTGCAGTGACTTTGTACTGTGTTATACAGCTAATATACAAAACAGGAGTGGTCCATTGCTCAAATGCTAATTGTCATTGCCGAAATAGAAATAGTAAGACCAAAAAAATCCACCTCTTATGTGTGGAATTATTTCTACCCAAATCCTGACAACAGTTGTCTAGCCATTAGTAGAGTTTGTAAAGCCACAATCAGTAGAGGTAGGAACCTTAACTATCTAGGAACCTCATCCATGTTACACCATTTGAAGAGAGTTCATGGCAAGCTGTTGTGAAAATCGGTAACTTATGCTAAAAAAAATAACAAAGCAGTCAAGCATCAGCTAGGCCCCTTCTTTCAGCTAGATCCCGACACCTGCAATCTACACCCACAACACCTTCCTCATCAATATCCTCAGTAGCGATAGGAGTTAGTCCTACATCCAAGTTGCTAAGGCTAGATGACTCCTCCACTATCCTGGAGTCCTCAGAAGAATTCTTGAGCATTAGTCCCACTGCTGCTGCTGTTTGGGATGGATCTTCATCCCAGAAGCAGACCAAGATGAAGACTACTAGTAGTTTACAACAACTGACTGTTAAACAATCCTTTGCAAGAGAAAGCAAGTATGAAAGCTGTCACCCAGTGGCAATGCGGATCACAGACGCCATGCCGACTATGATAGGATTAGATCTGCGTCCAATATCCGCTATTAATCATCATCATCATCAACATTTATTTATATAGAGCCAGCAAATTCCGTAGCGCATATTAATACAACTGGTTTTAGACAGTTACTTGAGGTCTTGTGTCACCGTTACCAAATTCCATCACAACATAATTTTACTAGAAAAGCTATTCCTCACCTCTACCAGAAGGTTCGTAAATGTAATTATTGGGCTACAAAATGCCATTCTACCCACTGTACACTTAACCACAGATATGTGGGCAAGCGGTACTGGGCAAACTAAAGATTATATGACTGTGACAGCCCTCTGGGTTGGTGATTCGCCTTCACCAGCAGGAACAGCAGCAGCATGGAAAAGCAGCTTGAGAAACTGAAGGAGAATAAACAATGCAATTACGCTAAGTATGTTGGACTTGTAGATCAAGTACATTATTCGCTTCGCCAGGATCGAAGAGTTATCAAAATCTTGAAATCGAATCACTACATTTTGGCAACTATGCTTGATCCTAAGTTTAAGAGCTATATCTTCAACTTGTTTCCAACTGACCAAGATCTGAAGAGATGCAAGGAGCTTCTGGTGAGCAAGATGACAGCTCAAGTGTTACGTGACAAGATGGTGTCTCCTCCTTCAGTTTCTCAGTCAACTGCTGCTAGGAAAAAACTTAGCTTTCCCAAGAGACCCAGGGATGAAGCAGATGACTCAGCACAACATTTTGACATCTGGACTGGTCTAAAAGTTTGGACCAAAAAACGTGACACCTCTGCCATAATTCCACCTGATCCTACTATCAACATCCAAAGGATGGTGGAGGATTATATCACCACCATCACCATTTATTTATATAGCACCACTAATTCCGCTGCGCTGTACAGAGAACTCATTCATTTCAGTCCCTGCCCCATTGGTTCTTACAGTCTAAATTCCCTAACACACACACACACACACACACAGACAGACACACAGACTAGGGTCAATTTGATAGCAGCCAATTAACCTACTAGCATGTTTTTGGAGTGTGGGAGGAAACCAGAGCACCTGGAGGAAACCCACGCAAACACGGGGAGAACATACAAACTCCACACAGATAAGGCCATGGTCGGGAATTGAACTCATGACCCCAGTGCTCTAAGGCAGAAGTGCTAACCACTTAGCCACCATGCTGCCCACGACAGCATAGAAATACACACATCAGACAGTCCCTTTACATACTGGGAGGAAAAAAGGAACTTGGAGACCCATGTACCAACTCGTTTTGCACTGCCTAAGCTGCCCACCCTCCAGTGTGTACACAGAGTTTTCAGCACAGCCGAACCACTTATTCATACTATCGACATCCAAAGAATGGTGGAAGATTATTATTAATTTTTTTGAACGGTATAAAGACAACAGTTTTATTAACAAAGAACAACATTGCTAACAGAGGTAATGCAAGCATGGATGCCTAAATAGACGTGTATATGTATTACACAAACCTTCCACTTTGCTGCTGTTTCATCAGTATTGCACAAAGTGTTTGCAATCTGCACTTTACATCAAAGGTACCTAACTATATTATAATTTTTGGGGTATTGGGGCTGATTCGAAGCTCAGTGATGACCTTGTCTTTTGCTGTGAATTTCAATTACTCTTTTTAGTGCATTGTCTGGAACAAGATCTGATATACTCAGTGATCACAGACAATTTTTGGACACCTGGCGGATTTACCGTACTGAACTTTGTTTTCAATTGCTTCTCTCTTGTATGTGTGACCACATACTTTGTTTTTCACTGGGTTTACCATCTCCAACCCGCCAGGGCACCCTGAATTGGTCTTGGCCTGATAAATGTACACATTCCGGGGGGGTCTGCACTCATCGTCATGTATTAGCTGTAGAGTTACCACAGTTACCCAAGGAACAGTAATAACGATCAAATGAACCATAACTGATTTCATGAGCCATTCTCAGTTTTACTGTACCGGCTGTGTGCTCAGAGTGATGCCGATCTCCTCGTCTCCATCTTGCAAAGCTTAGTCTGCAGGGGCCGGTGACACACCCACTTGTTTTCACGGGTCTCTTCGCTGTTCTTTAAACTGGACATATTTATTGTCCTGCCCCAGGGCCTCTTCTGTATTATTCTTCTGAAGTGCAGTGTATCTCTCCTGTACAAGCGCTCTTAAATCCAGGTTCTCAGCCTGTGGGTCATGTTTTAACTTAAGTACGGTCTCCTCAACTGCGTCTATATATTGGTTTAAATCTCTGTTCAATGCACCATATTCCAACATGACAGATTCCATGCTGCCCACATGTTCCATGTCACAGTCTGTTTGAAGCAGATCTAATGTCACTCCAGTTGTAATATCCATTCCTGTGTCTACATAAGTTTGGCAGTTCTTCAGGGATGAGAGGGAGGTATCCACAGAGGAGAAGAGGATTAAAGATGCAGGACGAGCAGACATGGTTTAATAATGTAGAGTTCATTGACAGCACTGTTAGGCTTAAGGCAACTAAGCTATTGGTAGCTTGTTTTGTGGGGTCCAATAAAACAAAGCACTTATCAAACCAAATCTTAAATAAGGGTGGGTGGGAGTGCCCAAGGACAATTCCATCTTGCACCACTTTTTTTTTCTGCCACTGCTGTGTGGCAATGTTTCCTAGTTGTGCTATGAATTGCCGTTTGTTTGTGTCATTGCTCTTTCCAACCAGCTCGCTGCAGTCTTTGTCTGAGTGGCTGAAAATATTATTGTGATTTGTGAGGTTGTCAAAATTGACTGGAAATGATGGGAAATTAGTGTTATTTAGGTTAATATTAATGTAGGAACAAAAAAAGAGCAAAACTATGTGATTTTAGCATATTTTAGCTACTTTTTAAAAAAAATACAGATACAAAACCAAAACATGTAAGTGCGGTTTTGCCAAAACCAAAACACGATGTCAATCCAGATCCAAAAACAAAACAAACACAGGGGTCAGTGAACATCTCTAGAAGCCAATTAACCTGACCAACATGTTTTGTGGGGTCAAACCGTAGCACTCAGAGGACTTCCACGTGAACATGGAGAGAACATAAAGGTTTCACACAGATAATGGAACTGGATGGAATGCAACCCATAGGTCTATTGATGTGAGGCAGCAATACTGATCACTGTGCCACCCTAAGTTGATGTAATTTAAATAAAGTGTTACAATTATGAATATGTAACTGTAATTATTCTATTATCAGGTCCAAGCTGCTTTGCCTAAAGAACCGGACCAGCAGTGTGAAATCACTGGATACTACCAGGTGACTGGAAATATGTGAGTGCACCAAAGTCCTCTTTTGGAGCACTCATATAAGGTACCGCTGACCATTCATACAGTTAGCAAGTGTTCAGGGTTGACTACTTGGATCCCTAGACAAGATTTATTTATTTTGAGAGCCATTTTCTTAAGACACACTGGTAATAGTGTATGTTGTTACCTAGGGAAGAAAATTGTCAAAGTAGGGAAAAATTAAAAAGGGTACCATTGTAGGTAGGAATATTAGTCCAACACTATTGGAGGAATAAAAACAGGCTTTATTTAGATCACTGGACTTATAGCAGAGAATACAACACAATACAATGTCATAATTGCAGGGGCAAACGCAGGATTCGCAGAGGGGGCTTTCTCCCCCATGCCACCTGTGGGCGTGGCCAGCATGCATGGGGGCGTGGCTATAATTTTTGAGTGTGCTTGGTTGCTCTCAATCTCTCTCTATCCCCATAATACACATGGGCAATGCTGCGTGCACTACTGTTAGGTGCATGCAGCTCTCGTTTCGAGCAAAGCCCTGTGAAGCGGGGGAAAGGTTTTAGCCACCTCAATTATACAGTGCCCTAGGCTTGGAGGGGGGTGTCCAGGCATTAGGATCCCCCTCCTCGGTTTGCCTATGAATTGGTACAATACAGAAACACAGAGGAAACATACATCAACAATAACCAGGGCCTCTGACTGGTCTTATCTCACTCTTGGACACTGAATCCTTGACCTAATGGGGTAGTATGCAGGTCCTTCATGATAGACTGAAGAATCCCAATCTGACTAGTCATTTTACTGCCATGCTTTTTCTTACCCCTCCACCTGTTGAAGAGGCAGGTTTACAGTTACGGGACTGGAGAAGCACTAGAAAGGATAAGGCAATGCTGACATCATCCCTCCCCTACCTCTGAAAAAAAATGAAGAGATTTTGCCACTACAATGAAATATGCTACCTATTGTTTGCTGCTTGGAGTTTTGTATCCCATTATTAGCTTTGTCTTATTACAATTCCTCTCTAGCTACACTGCATCAATAGTGTAAATCTCTTTGTCACAAACACACTCCCAGCTACTGTGACTTTGGGGGTGTTTGTGGGCTGGAATCGTGTGACTTCATACAGCAGTCTCTTTCTACCTATCACACAGGTTATAGACCTACTGAATCGCCCCCAAACACAGCGCTCTCACACCCCAATATACTGTCCCACACTGGCACACAAGTCTTCTAGCTATCCAGAGACTAGCAAGACCCACACCAGCAAGCACAGGGTTAACTCTTCACACCTCCAGACTGTTACACAAATGTAAATGCAAGCACACACAGCTTATTAATCAAATGTATCAACAAATCATACACTGGGTTAACTTGGTCGAGCCATTGCTTCTTAACAGGCTAATGGATTCGTTAGAGTATCATAGACGCAACATTTTAAATTAAAGATTTAATATACAAAAGTACAGGGCATGCAAATATAAAACAATAATTAATAAACAATTAATAGATTGACATACACAAGCAAAATGTCACGGGCACTAGGAGTCTTGCCCAGGAATTCACCAGATAACTGGGCTTACCAGAGTAGTGAAGTTCACACAACGGTCCTCTGGTAGCAGGGTAACTAGCTGAACATATATCACAGCAGATAGAGAGAGAATGCCAATAAAGAATAGGAAAGTCAGTGTCTTGCAGCAATCTTGGTCAATGAGTCAGCGACTAGCTGATATATGGAAAGGCAGATTTGAACACGGAGATCAGGATGGACGTGAGCAGATGCGGGGAGGTAGTAGGGAAGTCAGTGGTCTGCGTACAGCAAGTTGTACCACTGCTTATGGTGAGAAGACTTGTCCAGGTGCAGGTAGGTAGCGGGGAAGTCAGTGGTCTGCATACAGCAAGTTGTACCACTGCTTATGGTGAGAAGACCTGTCCAGGTGCAGGTAGGTAGCGGGGAAGTCAGTGGTCTGCGTACAGCAAGTTGTACCACTGCTTAATAGGTGAGGATCTGTACAGGTGTCGATGAGTGGAGGCATACAAAGGATAATAGAATGCAGACACAGAGCAGAGAGGAACTTGATCCCAATAGATATGCAGCGTATCCAGCAAAGTCTATAACGGTATGTGGCGCTGCTTGATAGAGATTTGCTCAGCACAGATATGCAGGCCAATAAAGGATAGTCAATCACAATTATGCATATAACGACTGGAGTAGTACGGTTAATTCCAAACAAATATGCAGCGTAACAATAACAGTCTATAGCGGGTATGGATACCGCTGCTGAGAGTGGAAACTTGTCCTAGCAAATATGCAGAGTAAACGTAGAAAGTCAATAACAGATAGGCATACCACTATTCAGTAGAACAGTCTGTCCACAGGAAGATGCAGGGACTGCAAAGACGCTGAACGGCAGAGACGAGTGTAGGAACCACAGGTGAGTAGATCCGGTAATCAGAGTCCAGCTGAGGACACAGGCAGGAAACAGGAGACTGTAGCAGGTATGGAAACCAGCGATGAGTAGCACAGGCAATCCACAGGAACTGAAGACACTAGTAGTACACAGGAGACAGTAGCGGGTATGGAGACCAGCGATGAGTAGAACAGGAATCAGCAGGAAACTGAAGACACTAGTAGAACACAGGAGACACCTTCAGAGATTCACAGGGAATGAGACTCAAGATCAGGCAATGAGGTAATGAGCACAGGTGCCTTAAATAGGGAGAGTTGCCTGATCAACCAATTAGATTAAAAGCAACAGTCACAAGAGTTCTTGGGTGCTGCGCATGCGCAGTCCATCAGGATGGTGGACGGCCGCGGTTCAAGATAGGTGCCGGCAGGAAGGCTAGGGAGCCACGCACCAGCGTAGAGGAACTCACGGTCCGGTGAGTGACACAAAACAGTTTAAAATAAAAGTGATTATCAATGTGATTTCCCAAAGTCTGACAATTTTCTGTGTCTCGTCTCAGCATTTTAAAGACCTGTCCCTGCCCCCAGGGGGTTGTGGCCTGTGACAGTTTTTTAATCACCATTTGCATGTTGTCTGATTTACTACTCAATTCTACTATGTGACCTAACTTTTCTGTGGAGCGTCACACAAAGCCACTTATCAACGGATTTATTTGATATAACATATTTTGACGGCAGTTATGATTCATCCCTTACAAATAACTGTAAGTTCCCTATGTTCACGACACTCTTAACAAATCAAACTGCTGGATATGTGCTCATGGGCTACAATTTTCTTATCAATGACGTTCACTAGGAAAGACTTTTGTCAATATGTATTTTTTAAAAATTTTGCATCTACAATTAGTTGTGTTTGTCTTTGGCTTATTCTGCTTAGTGTCACATGTAATTTTTTCTTTAATGCAAAATTTTCTCTGATTGTGGTTAGATGTAAATTCAACTGTAGGTCTAGTTGTGAAGATGTTAGTATTCCTGCACGTAGAGCATTTGTTGCAGAAATAAAATCCTCCCTGATTTTCATTCAACCAGGTATTTTTTGTCTTCTGTTTCAGTAAAGGCAGGGCACTCTTAACTAAGCTATTTTGCAAGTTGGGTGACCTTTTAAAGGTGATTTGGGGCTTGTTAAGGATTAAGCCAACCAATTTCTCGTCTTTTAAAAGTATTGGCCAGTACTTTTTGATCATATTGCTGATCTTATAGGCATGACTGCTGTATTGCGTAATGAATCGAATATTGTTTTGTTCAGTTTCATTTGTTTGTGTCCTATTTTTTGTCCTTAGGAGATGGTTTCTGTCAAGATCTCTTGCCGTCTTTAGTGCATTATGTACTAGATCATGATTGTACTTTTTTTCTCTTTAAATTTGATGCTCAGCTCTCCGGCTTGTTCCTCAAAGTCTTGTATTTTGGTGCAGTTTCTTCTAATTCTCTTAAATTGGCCCCCCGGTATACTTTTGAGCCATTGGGGTAGTGGTTACTTGTTGCCAATATATGGCGACTGCAATCCACCTCTTTATGAATGTCTTAGTATGAAAGTTTCCATCCTGGATGCTAATTTCCAGGTCCAGGAATTCCACCCTCTCTCTACTAATAGAGTTGGTAAACATCAGATTCACATTGTTTCCATTTATATATTCAACAAATGATAGGAGGGTACTCATTTCCCCTTCCCATATGACGATCACGTCGTCTATAAACCGACGCCATACAACCACATTTTCAATGAAGGGGTTATTATTCCAAATCTGTTGGTTCTCCCAGTGTGCCACAAACAGGTTTGCGTAGCTCGGAGCGAATTTCGTGCCCACCGCGGTCCCGCAAACCTGTCTGTGGCACACCCCCTTAAACCAGAAATAATTGTGGTTTAGTATAAATAGTATGGCTTCTATGAGGAATTCAGTTTGTTCCTGTTTCAATGGTGATTCCATTTTCAAGATGTTTTCAACATGGGAGCATCCTTGTTCATGTTGGATGACTATATAAAGTGATGTAATGTCACGTGTCATCATAATATAGGTTTCTTTCCATTCAAGTTTATCCAGAATGTTGAGTATCTGCGTGGTATCTCTTAGATAGCTCCTTTGATTCGCCACTATGGGTTGAAGAAAAATGTCTATATATTCTGACAATCTAGAGGTGAGGGAGCCTATCCCCGACACTATTGGAGATTTTTCCCTTTTCCTTTGCCTTCTTCAAAAGTTGTAATAGCAATTGATTATAGCCGTTAGTGAGGTCCTCTCTAAGTGTTTCATATGTTATGTGGTCTCCCAATAGTCTTTTGGCTTCCTGTAGGTATTTTTCTTTATCCATGATGAATATACCCCCTCCCTTGTCAGCAGGTTTGATGACAATGCATGGATTTTTCCTTAATTCTAATAGGGCTTCTTTTTCTTTTGCATTGAGATTTGGATTCATTCCTTGTGGTCTCCTAAGGTCCAATTTATCAATCTCTTCTTCCACCATTCTCTGGAATGTTTCTATATAGGGTCCTTTAAGGTAGTGCGAACAGAAAGTAGAGGATGGTTTAAGATTGGTCTGTTGAAATATTGGTTGTTCCTCATTAATCGTATTTTGTATTGGTTTATTATTAAGAAAATATTTCTTTAAAAGGTAATTTTTCTTATGAACCTATGAAGGTCAATGTATGTATTGAACTTGTTTGCTCCCGAACTGGGTGCAAACTTCAAGCCCTTATTTAAAACTCTAAGCTGATTGGATGTTAATTGCTGTGTGCTGAGGTTAAAGATTCCTTGTGTGGTGCCCAGAAGGATCACCTGGTTTCTGACCTTTTTAGCATCTAATTGTAGGTTCAAAGACTACTATATTGCATTGATAAAGATTTCAGATATTAATTTAGAACTTACATTTACCACCATATTAGTGGCTGAAGCAATCACAGAGGACATCAGTATGTATACAACTTTTCATCAGACTTATGCTTATCTAGCCTACAGTAACGGACAATAGAACCCACATATGGATGTTTATTCTTATTTGTACTTCGGTCAAGAAAACTGCATGTTTTAGTATTTTAATAAATACAATACAAAAGGTATATCCAAGTTTGATGGAACATTATTACTATTGAAGTAGTGGAGCGCCTGGGAAACCATATTTTATTTTAAAGCAACTACTCAATTGTCCAAATACAGATATAGGAATCAGAGATATCAGCAGGGATTAAAGGATACTAGACACTGGAAACCACAGGGATAAGATAGGCACTTAGCTCATGTAATGTAAGGTTAAGGCCATGATAGGTTCAGCAAGACTGGTGAATGCAGCGCCAAATCAGAATCCAAAAGCGTGTTCAGGTTGAAGTAATTTTACAAAAGTTTCCAACAATGATAGTAGTGTTCAGGTTGAAGTCATTTCCAACAGTTTCCAACAATGATAGTAGTGCCTATCATTTACACACTACCTTGCCTGCTAATTATTTTAGATTGCTGTCATATCAACCTGGCTTCCCAAGCACACATCCATCCATTCTAAAATGTAAGTAAAACTTTATTCCCTTGTCCTGTATTCTTCATTCTTCACCTTAGGGTTACTCTGTCCCAAAACACATCCAACCATCACTCACACAATAATTGACATGACACCAAGCAGTGGAGAGAAAATGAACAGCCTTATGTAAAATCTATGAATTTCGCCAGTTCAATGGGAGGGGCAACCCATTGCCCACCAGGCCACAAATCTAGAGTGCCCATCAACTGACTACTGGTTTTTCTTATCCTATTGACAATCCATATCCAGGTATAATAACCCAAAAACCATAGGCTGAGAACCCCTACAAGACTGTCATCTAGAAAACTGGGACAACCACATAAATTATTATAACTAGCAAAGTTTTTTTTTAATTATATTTGCAATGTCTCTTTTTATTTAATTTTTTTTTTTTTTTTTGGAAAATCTTTTCCATCCTCTTTATAAACTAATAACAATTTAACAGAACATGATAAATAACAGTGAAATGTACATAGCCTACCTCCTTACCTCAGCTAACCTCTTTAGGGTGGGCTAGATGGGGTTGCTTCCATAAAGAGGTAGTGAGCCTGCAATTTGTTTATATCTTACTGCCCATCCATACTGGGCATGCACTGCTCACCTCCTTCCCTCCCGCCTCTTATAAGATCACATCAGCCCCTCCCAGTCTAGCCATTCCTCATGATCCTTCCGACTGAAATCTCTGATGCATTTCCATTCATCTCTCTGATTGCTCACTACTAGGTCCTGTTCTGAAACATATTCCGAAATAAATCTCTTCACACATCTAAAAACTTTATTGGGTTCCATTTATACCAATACACTGGGAAAATGGCTAAAAACTTATGCACATTTTACATGCTTTACAATATGTTTTCTGTGCAATTTTCATGATTTGTACTTTTAGCAATACAGTCTATTATACTGGTACCATGCATCAATGCATGACAAATAAATTGTGTTATGTTATAAAATTGTATCTGTGGCATTAAAATTTTAGGACAAAATAGTGGGAGTGAGCTCATAGGAAGCCATTCAACCTATTTTTAATGCGATAAGTGCACTAACAGCTGACAGATGTAGTTATAGGAGTCATCTACCCAAATACAGTAGTGCCCAAGTTAGTCTTACGTAAATACATCTGTGAAAGCTACAAAACCATGCAAAACATTAAATACAGTAATTAAAAATGCTTCCTATTGGGTAAAACATTTACTTCAAAAATCATAGGAACAGTGAGTTACATTTGTTATGTACTGGTGGTCTGTCATTGTGTATACTTAACACTTTGATTGTCCCTTACTAATGTGTAAATAGTAGCATCATTACTATTTTGCTAGATTGCAATACTAGTGTATATTTGAAAATAAAAATAAAACAGGTGAGAAATAACTGATTTTGTATTACTAGCCCTGTTTAATATGCTACAAATTCAAGAAATGTTAAACGTCTCTGGAACATAGCAATCAAACACTGCAGAAATAATTTTACCAAGTGACAAAGTTGTCGGTGAACCAGTGGTAGCACCCATCCAAGCCAAGAAATGTCCTCAACCGGGTTTTTCTCTTTGACTTTGGCCATTTCTTTATAGCTTCTACCATATCGGCCTGGGGTTTGACCTTCCCCGATCCAACTATATATAGAATGTATTTTGCCTCTGCCATAGCCAGTGCACATTTTTCGGGATTGGCCATAAAGCCATGTGCCCTCAATAACTCCAACACAGTCTCCACTTTGGGAAGATGTGTCTCCCAATCCTGAGTATAGATAACTATATCATCCAAATATGCAGTAGCATATGACCTGTGTGAGTTTAAGAGTTTGTTCATAGCCCTCTGAAATGTGGCAGGTGCTCCATGTAGCCCAAAAGGCAATAACTTATACTGAAATAAGCCCTCTGATGTAGAGAATGCCATTTTGGACTTGGCAGAGGCTATTAGGGGTATTAATAACCCTTTGTTAGGTCTAAAGTAGACAGAAACTCACTCCCAGCTAAGTTATCTACCAGCTCATCTATTCATGGTATAGGATAAGTGTCAAATTGGGATACCTCATTTAACTGTCTAAAGTCACTGCTAAAGCGTATCATCCAGCTAGGCTTTGGGACCAATGCAATCAAACTATTCTACTAGTGGTGGATTCTTCCACAATGCCCAGTTGAACCAAGTTTTCAACTTCCCTCTTTACCACCGCACGTTTCAGCCTCAGGTAAATATTAGGGCCATTGCTCAACCACTACCTCAGGTGGTGTGATTACATCATGCTCTATCAGAGTGGTACACCCAGGAATAGTGGAAAATACATCTCTGTTTTGAGCCACCATTTCTATCATCTGGTGCCTTAGAGGCAGTGTCAAGGAAGTCTCAATGGGTACAGTCTTCTATTTTAACGGAAATCATTGAAGACTTTCCTCATGCCAAGATTTTAGTAAATTTACATGATAACTTTGTTCTAACCACCTTCTACCCAACTGGTGGACTCTATAGTTCACTGGGCCAAATGCATCTATGACCTAATAAGGTCCCTGTCATTGTGCAAAGATCTTACTTTCCTGGGTGGAGACAAGAACTAAAATTTTGTCGCTCGGATTGAAAGAATGGTCTACTGCCTGAGTGTCATAATGCCCTTTATGACGCCCCTGGGCATCCTCTAAGTGTTGTTTCACCAGAGGACCTATTTGTCTCATTCTTCTATACAATTGATCAGCAAACTGAACCACATTTGGCTGTTTGTTGCTCCCAACCTTCCTTGAGGATGTCAAAATGCCCCTAGATTGTCGTCCATAAAAGAGCTGAAATGGAATAAACCCCGTTGAGGCTTGTGGTACTTCCCATACTGCGAAAATTAGAAAAAGGAGGATTGTATACCAGTCTTTCCTTTCTTGAGCCACAGCCCTTCTAATGATTTGTTTTTAAGTATGGTTAAAGCACTCCACCAGCCCATCTGTTTGCGAGTGATAGACCGAGGTGCGGAGGGCATTTATGCCAAGTAGCAGACTTGACTCTCAACAAATGTGACATGAAAAGAGTGCCCTAGGATATCTTTACAAATCCCAAACCTCATATACAGAGGTAGTAGCTCTCTGACTATTGTACTTGATTTAAAATTACGTAATGCAATGGCTTTTGGATAGCATGTGGCATAGTTCAAAATCACCAAGACATAATAGTGCCCCCGAGTCAATTTTTACAGCTGACCCACCAGGTCCATTCCTATCCATTCTATGGTAACTTGAACGACTGGAATAGAAATCAATGGGGCCTGTAATCAGCTTTTGGAGAGGTTTTCTGACATCCTAGGCAGAATAGGCAGACCTTTTTACTGCCATGCGTGTTCCTGACCAGTAAAACAGTAGTAGCACTCTTTCCTGTGTTGTATCATGTCCCAAATGACCCCCACGGCTTTCAAAACTAAAGGTACATGTACCAGCTGTATTAAAGGTTGTTCAACATTATTCTCCTGAACAACCCCCGCTCTATACAACAAACCCCTTTAACAAAAAAATAAGATACACCTTCTGCTAGCCTGGCAGCTTTCACCATACCATTAACTTCCACAGCAGATGTAAATGCATTTTCTAGGGTAGCATCTTTAAGCTTATCCCTAGCAAAGTCTTGAAATATAATGAGGATTGGAATTGGGGACCACAACAACAGTTATGTTGTCTCTTTTCCCGAGTCTAGTGAGCTTTGGACAGGTTCCTTTAAAGTTGGAATTTCAGCCGGTGTATCAGTTGCCGACATGTCCAGCTGGATCCAGTCAGAAAGAACCTCCTGGAACAGGGGAATGTCACGCTCCAGGATAAGTGGGTACGGTAGTTTTGGGGCTGTGGCAGCCACTACCTCAACTGTTTGACCTTTTAGAGTAATTAGAAGTCAAGTCCACTCATATTCCTCAGTAGTTCCATGGATGAATAGCACCTTCACCTTAGGTAACCTTGCTGTAACCTCTTTTGGAGCCACAGAACTGAAGGCCAATGTCAACTTACTTCCCGAGGCTACCAGGGCCAAAACAGCATGTTGATTTATCAGGACAGTCACTCAAAAGAGTAAAGGACTCTCCATGGACAGGGACATGGTGCAGCAACTAGAAAAGGCTGGTCCCAGCTGAGCAAAAGAAAAATATATTGGCGCCTAATGCCTTGGACATTCAGCACGAAAATGCCCAGGTTTGCCACATTCAAAGCACTTAGGTGGAGAAACTTTCCCTACTGGCTCCGCCAGCCGTGGTGTCAACTTTTGCCTGGAGCCTTAGACATGTGTTGTAGTGCTGAATAGTGGTTTATCACCATAGTAAACTCCTCATAAGACTGCGGATCTGCTTGTAGTACCCACTTCTGTAAACACTGATCAATCCCACGGACACAGTGATCAATTGCTAGAATCTTCACCATACGGCCAGGTGAATTAGTACTTGGCTGCAACCAGTTCTTTAACGCTTTAGAAAGTTCTGCCAGCTGTCAACAAACTACTTTAAACCAGAGAAAACGTCCGTCATGGTAGTACTGAGCTCTCCCCGGTCCCATAACTCCTTTGCGGGCCAAAGTCTCAGCCTTTACTTGCCGATAGTCAAAAGCCTGTTCATTAGACAAATAAACATAAACTCACTGAGCTTCACCACTCAAATATGGCAGCAATTTCTTTTTCCCAGACTCCTGGCGGCCATTTAAGTCTTGTGACGGTTCTCTCAAAGGCTAAGAGATACGCCTCCATATCATCCAAGGAGGTCATTTTTTGTAAGACGGACACCCCAGACACATCAAGTACCTGCCTCAGTTAAAATAGCTCCTCACTCAAGAGTTCAGTCTTTTCTATCTGCGACTTGCAGCATTTTGGCCTGCTGTGCTTATTGCGTAGCAGCTACATTAAACAACGGCCCCAGCTGTTCCTGCTGCATAGTTGCCACATTCACCAAATCCTCAAGAAATGCTCCATAAGTGTTTTGGCGTGTAGTAAAGCAACATTTTGCTTCCCTAAGCATAAATTTAACAGTTTGTGAAAAAAAAAAAAAGGTTTCATGTCACCTGTAAATCACACTTGCAACCATTAAACAATTTTAGACATTTGCTTTGTGATTTAGGTTTGCATCACCTATACATTTTCCACATTTGCAACAAATATATTTGTAGTAACCAGCTTTTGTAACACTCACCACCCTGGATTTGTTAGCTGGGTGGACAGACAGGATCTGGCTGTCCTTCGAAAATCCAACGATGACACTACTAGTGAAAAGCACATCAAACAATTGCTTCCGACACAGGTTTGCTAATCCACTCTGTTGTAATTTTATTCAAAAATGTCTGGATGGTACAAACAGCAACTCTTGTAGATCCAGCAATTCAAACAAACAAAAGTATTTCCAATTCCACTCAACTCTGCTGCTAGCTAGACACTAGCCACGTCACCAGCAGCATACACACGCATATACACATTTATATACAAAAACACACTTTCTGACCCCATCAAATTATTAAAAACAATTATTAATTTAAACATCCAGCCTCCATGCAAGTGTTCGTGATATGGCTGATAAAGTGATTAGTGTAGAAAATTGATAAATCACTGGAGTAAATCAAGTTACCCAGCAAAGTGGCTGGTCAACTAATTTTTAGCTACATATGAAAGGGTCCAAAGGAGACAAGAGGTTCATAACATCTCTGTCTACATATGTAACTAAATGATAAAATACACTAACATTGTGCTTAAATTAACTTTGAGCAAAACAATTATTAAAGCTCTGTATTAAAGATAAAATATTTCTTCCCTAAAAGGTGTCTTTATGTTTCCTTTTCTCATCTTAATCTGACTTAGTCCAAGCACTCGTTTGTGCTTACAAGCGCAGAGAATAGTTAAAAAGTTTGCTTGCTTGGTCTTTGCCTTCATCTAAACCCTGACAGTGCTGAAACAAACTGAAAACAAAAGATAAAAATAAAAATGATTAAAACCTCTAGCCATTACGGCCCACCAATACTAAAAGACTCAAACCACAGATTAAAATGAGTTTTTCGCACATGTTGTGACCAATCAATAGCATACATGGGAAATTATTCAAATTTCCAAAGGCCAGGAGGATAATTAAACTTTATTAAAAATAATATTCCATTATTGTGTACTAGTCTAGGTATGACAGCATCAGCATCAGGACATTCCTTTCCTTAGTGATTCATAGGTTAATGATAATTAGTGTAGGAAGGAAAAAAAGAAAGGAGAGGTTTCACACCACAAGAATACAGAATAAAAATTTTTGTCCAAAATAATATTCATATATATTTTATTATGTCCCACAACAAATAACTATACTCTAGCTCTGGTATAGTCTTTTCATCATAGAATAGAGAGTGTACAAAAGCAATAACATACTATTCTAACACATAGTGGGCCTGATTCATGAAAGTAAAGCAAAAAAAGGAGTATCTTTGATCCTGGACAAACCATAATACAATGCATGGTGTGCAAATTAGTTTATTATTTTGCACATAAGCTATCAAGTATTTGTCTGCTACATAAAAAACAGCCAGTATTTTGCTTAAGTATAACACTGAAATTTAAAGTTGATCTAGGATATGCTGTCCCCACATTTTAAATGTATCTCCCCCCTCCAATGCAGCATGGTTTTACCAAGGTGCAAAGTTGCTTCTGTTTTTGTTTAACTTTCCTTAATGAATCAGGCCCAGGGTGTCTAGATCCCTGGCTGCATCAGTTTGATTACTTGAAGATGCCAAGGCGTGTGTTTAAGGTCTCTTGTACTTCAAGTGCACACAATTGTGGCTGTCACAACCATGAAACAGCTGTAAGAATCATTTTAAATGTAAATTAGGCCCTTTCTCACTTTCACCTGAAAGCTTTTCCTTTTCTGACCCAAGCAACTGTAGTATTATTATTTAATCTCATATTTTGATTAGACTATAGCAACTTACATGTACACAACTTACATGCTGTACACCACAAAATCCTTGTAATAATATTCTATTCAGCCATCTTAAACTAAAAATTCTAGGACATTAAACAATTTAGTGATAGACAATTGCTAGAAAAACAAAAAATGTATTTCTTGTCTTCTATTTTGCAATGTTTACCAATATAAAAACATTTGGTTAATGTCAATAATAAATTGCCAAGGCTGTTTTAAACAAGGAAACACATTTGGATTGGAATTTGTGGCTACTCTGTTTCAACCATTAGGTCCTCATTTGTCAAATACAGGCTACTCAGTCTATATCACAGCAAAAAATATCCTCTCCCTTCCTTGCTTCACATAGGAGATGAACAGATAGAAAGTATATTTACTATGCTAAACTGCTATATCTAGGCCTTAGCTTCCTCCACCAATTTTCACTGGTATAGAGCACTAATGTTTACAGGTGGAATAACAGTGGTCGTAACTAGTTTGCGATTGGCACAGTAAACTATCAGAACAGAATGCTTATTGCCTGAGCCATATAGCCTAAGCGGAGTAAAAGGGGCGCAAAGGAGATTATTTATTTTGCTAAAAACTTTGAAATGTACTTAACAAAATACAACCTGTCTCAGAGCTGACAGTTCCATTATAAAACTACAAGTTACAGATTTTTATTTAGGATAACTGTAGTGTTAAATGAATCTCTTGAAAGGCTTTCAGGAATCGTGTCTAATTTAGTTCAAGTATTTTAGATGGCTAATCTTTGGAGAAAGGTTAAGGCTACGACCAGGAGGTGCTCAGATTCTGAAATGATTCCCTGAGAAAGGAAAACAGTTCCCCTTTCCACTCTCATAAACAAACAATGAGAACTTGACAAGGTTGCATATTATGACATATCTGGCACTTTATAGTCTTGGCAGTATAGGAGGTGGGACTGGTTACAAGTAAAACTATTACAATTTTTAAATCATAGTCTCTGCAGCATTGTTTTTATAGAACAATGCTCTTTATCACTTAAGGATGTATCACAATTTCACATGCAGCGTTTTAGTACAAAATATAACTGTTAGAGACACATGTTGATTTGAATACCAACTAAAGAGAAGCGACCATTATCTTATAATAATGAGACATATGAAATGGGTAGAAATAGTGCACCATTGTTAGTAATATTGCTCTGCTCTCTGAAGAAGCATAGGCTGTTATCTCTATTAAATTTCACAATTTTGCTATTGATAGACAACAATGGAGGCAAATATTTAACTGGTTGTTATAGAATGCAACATCTTTTGCTTGTGTAGTTTTTTTAGCTGTCCCCAAAAGTCTGCATAGAAGATTGAAGACTCAATAGTTTAACTATTATGGAATATTACACAATGGGTTATCATAGGGTTATATTAACATAGGTGCAAAAGGGCAAATGTGTATTAAAACATAAAAAGCACAATTGGTGATCAGATGTCAGTGGCCAAGTACAAGTCAAATTGTCAATTTCACTGCCTAGTTTACCCATTTTCAAATTAAGTGACCTGAGATCTCTGTCGATGAGCTTCTTCTAACCACAAACAAATGAACTTATAGTCAATCAGTATGTTTTTGTGGTCATTGAATGTTAATAATGACATACGTTTTTAAAATTTAACATTAAAATTTATTTTATTATGAGAACATATGCAAATCAATATTTATTTTCAGCTTGGGTTTAGTGCGTCCTGGCAGACACAATGGCTAGAGACGACTCCATTCAGGCTTGAAAGAAATGTGCTTCTTATAATCGGCACTTGCTCCTTTGGGGTGTCTACCAAAGGACCCTGAAAAGTTCTGACCACAAAATGGAGTCTTAGATGAGACTGCTAACTATCAAAGTACAAAACCGCAAGACAATGCAAATGGAAGATGAGAAAAAAGGTCATATGTTGGCATCTGTAAAGAATAGTCAAGAAGAGGCGGTGGTCAGGGCAGGTGATTATCAAGCAATAGAAAAGCAGAGCTCTGGATCCAGGTAATAGCAATAATTTGTATGCCCTTTTGCAAAGTAATCTGTGGCACAGGCAAGGAGTAAATGAAATAGAGGGGATAACATTGGAAGCCAATTACACTGACTGCCTAGTGGAGGAACATAGGTGAAGACAATGGGTAATCAGATACAACAAAAGACTCAGATGAAGCTCACAGCAGAGAATAACAGAGCATATCCATAAGATCACAACCAATGAGCAGAATGAACATGGTCTCAATCAAATATGAGACAAGTAATAACAAATAGCCAAAATGCTGGTGGGTAACATTAGGTCTGTCACACACCGGCCCTGCAAACAGGCACTGGTGCCTGTACCTCCTTCCTGAGGGCGGTGATTCCGGCCACATCTGCTCCAGTGACTCTATTGCTAATATCCTGAGTTACTATCATCGTGACAGCTACTGTTCTACATATCAACTCTGTTGCCTACATTGAAATACTGCTGTTCCAGTGACTCTACTTCTGTTGCCCTGAGATACCAACATCGTGTCAGCTGCAGTTCTACATCTCCTCTCCATTGCCTATGAACTACTGTTGATCCAGTGACTGTTACCAATATCCTGAGTTACTATTGTCCTGTCAGCTCAGTTCCATGCCTCTACTCCATTATCTATATTGGATCACCGCTGCACCAGTGATTCTATTGCTGCTAGTCCTACTTACCTGTGGAGTCTAGATTCATCTGTCTCCTCCACTCCTGGCTCCTTCTACCTCTGCCCGGCACTCTCTCAGGAGACCGCAACCTGCAGGATAGGGACTGCAACCTGCAGGATAGGGACTGCTAAGACCATACCTCCTTGTGGGGGTTCCTGGTGAATACTACCTACCCGTTAGACTCCGCAATCCTGAGTGAACCGTATTAAAACCTGGCCGAACCAGGGGATCTACTGGTAATATGAGTAAAAATGTACTTCTAAAAAGGTGCCACTAATTTTATAGTGCCCATATAAATCCCCTTGGACTAGACTCTCATGTATTGTTGCATTGCTTGAATTCCTGGAACATACAATAGATATAAAAATACTGTAGGAAGAATAGTTCCAGGCAGTGAGATGACACTACAGAGACAATAAGGTTTGTTTTTAAACAGAATTCCTGAAGATTTATTTTACCATACATTAACATTACTTACATTTATTACATTACATTTGTTTATGTACTCGTATTAATGCTCACTTACTGTGAAATTCACCTTGATGGCCCAAAAGGAATTTTACCGAAAAGAGTGACCAAGGACCAATTACCGCTACCTCAATATAGTGTAAAAGCTCATGACTAAAAAGTCTCTACACACTCCAGCTAAATTAAGAATACCTCCAAAAATGCAATATCCACCAATTTAAGCTCAGTAGGATATGTCGACCTGCAAAATGAATCCTAATTTTTAAATTTATGAACCGCATTATTAGGTGTAGCTACCCTGAGCTTTGTATTGAATATCATATATGCACCGGTCCAGAAAATACTGTGTATGGTAAAAAGCAAAGATTTGCTCCTCAATTACCACTATCTTACCATGCTAATCAGTGTGTATGCACTGCACCATACCACTGAGTTAGGCAGAACTTTATTCTCTGAATGATGTCTACAGAGAAACAGTCAGCTACAGGATTATGGGCTTGAGACAGGAAATAAAGGGCAGGTGGTAAAAAAGAAGGAAATCTGATTTTCATAAACATAGCCTACAGCCATATAAACACTTGCTCAGATAACACTTTACACTCTTCTACTCATCTAGGCCTTGACATTTTCCATATGCAATAGTTTAAGGAAGGCCCTGCTCATATGTTTACAATCTATGGGACAATATGAATTTTAGGTTAGGTGGCACATATTACATACTGGTCCAGCTTGTTTGCATTTGAAAAAAATGCTTATTAAGACTATATTATCCAGTCACACAGCAATGTTGGTTTGGGGTTCAGATGGCTGTAAAGGTATAGAAGTAAAATAATTGTATGTTTTGAGTGAACTGTGTAGAGTGGTGTTAATAGGGTAGAATAGCCTAGTAAGCTTAAGATGATGGATCAGGGATTTGATAAGCTTGCTTACAGAGGTCAAGGGAACCCTTGAAGGTTTAGAGGCTAGGGGAAAGTCTTGTTGTATGGGGGAGGGAATTCCACAGAGTGGGTGCAGTCCGAGAAAAGTCCTGTAACCGGGACGAACATCAAGTAATTGATGTTGATAAAAGACAAAGGTCTAGGGTAGAATGATATTGGAGATATTTTGAGACAAAAGGAAGAGATGTAGGTTGGTGCAACTTTGTTAATGTGACAATGTGTTCCCACAGTGGGAATATCAGGCCAATGCTGCCTGTCACTCATTGTGCCAATTGACCTATATCGGACCACCTAGTTTAGTAAATGTTGCTCGGTGACCAGAACTAGCATTGTTTTGTTACCAAAGAGGGAGGGGCGGCTACCCACAGGAAGTAAGGAACAGCAGGGGACCCTGACATGTCACAAAGTAGCGGAAGGGCTTAAGAATGGGAGGGTCTAAGATCTGAAAGTTGGATTTGATTATTGACTGACCATTGTCCCAGCACGTTTCAAAACCAGGCTTGATGGCAGGGAAACAGCAGGTGGGCTACTGCTGAGGGCCTATTGTACCTCAACCCATTACCACCCAGGGGCCAAATACCACCAATGAAAAAGGATCAAGGTCCAGGGGTAGGCCCGGAGGGTGGGTTGGAAAGGACCGGGGGATTTTGAAGAAAGTTAAAAGGGAACCCTAGAGGGGCATTGTGGTCATTTTTGCTGTAGGATTTCCTTGGAGAAGGACGTGGACTGATCTTGAGCAGTTGTACTCTATCAGTGTCAGAGGAGATTGTTGAACCAGGAATCTGCTCAGTCAGATCGGGTGCTGTATCTTTGAGACTGATTTGTCATCACTCCATCAGGAGATACTCGTACATTCTAGGGAATTGGTGAGCCTACATCATGTATGGAAAAGGAAACCCAGAATCCCACCAAGCTGGTGAAGAGTTGGCCAAGCAGCCGGAATCAGCAAGTACATAGATCCACTGACCGGATTGAAACCCCTGGCCCATCTTTATAGTTCAACATGTTGCCAGGAGTTTGTGAGTGTTGGGACTGTGCGGTAAACTGCTGGGAAATTTGTTGGGGTTTTTGCTGACACAAGTGAAGTTACTGACACTGTTATATTTGGTGGGGGAATACGTTTCTCCTTGGGGAGCACTATTGCACTTACTTTGTGTGTACACATTTGATAAATAAAGAGGTTATTATCTCTTTCTTGCCTTGTTACTTGTGTGTGTGTGTGTGTGTGTGAAACTAGAGGTCCGGGTACCTAGAAAACTACGGTTCAAACCCCAGGTGATCTCACAGTTAACATCTTTGTATCTATATCGCATTTGGTAAAATATAGCTAAAAGATGCAAGTGTAGTCCAAACTTGAATGGAGTATCAGAAGGAAAAGAATTGTCAGGTATGTCTTGACAGTAATGAAAGACCAGAAACAATGTATCCTTTGGAAATTTGTTTGAAAAGAGACTGAGCTCAATACAAGTTATTGCCCCCCTGTTAAAAGTAACAAAATGGACATTTGGAAGTCACATTTACTTTACCATCCTTGCATGTAACCCGGGCATCAATGGTACCAACTATTATCATTGCTTAGATAGGATTGTTTTCATATTGCTTAGTTAGGACTGCATTTATAGTTATTGCATTTAGAAACTGTGGGTGTGAAACACCACCTGCGACAGTGGAGGGGGACAATTACATGCCTCAGCACAGGCCTCATAAAAGGGGTGAGGTCTCAGCACGACACGCTCACGTTACTATGGGGAGAAGTCAAGTGACATGGGCATGAAAGCGCTCAGCGCCACTTGGCTAGGCAAAGCACGTGGGACCCAAATCTATAAAAGTCCTCGGTTTCCCACAGTGAAAGGTAATGTGAGGAAGTGAGGTCCCAAAGCATTGCCTGGGAGTGGGTGCGCGGCGTCTGAATATAGGGGCAAGTTTGAATATCCCCTCAGGAGAAAGGAGACCACTGCCATGTAAGACAGGGGAGAGAGTAAGTCCTGTAAAAGCTCCTTAACATGAAGCGGGAGGACACCAAGTAACATGGGGGGGGGGGGGGAATGTCATGGCTTATAGCAGCATGACTGCAAGACTAATAGAGGGGAAGGTGTCCCCATGCTAAAGAAGAGTCCAGAGAGGGAAAACGGCAATGAGAAGGGGGGAAAAGTTGCTGTAAGTGACAGTTAGCCTGCAGTTTGTGTGAAGATATCCTCAGGAGTCAGAGGGTTGATATAGGGAGGTACCATTTTGTGTATATCATGGGCTGAGTACATTTCAGAGGCAGCGTCAAAGGTCCAAGCAAGTGAAGTGTCACTCTCACAGAGGAGGAGTGAGATGCAGTTGGGAGTACATAGAGAAAGTGTGCGTCAGGACTGCAGAGGAGACAAGATGACAACATCTAAGGCTCTAAAAAACTGCTGTATGCGA
This sequence comes from Mixophyes fleayi, assembly GCF_038048845.1. NCBI lineage: Eukaryota > Metazoa > Chordata > Amphibia > Anura > Limnodynastidae > Mixophyes > Mixophyes fleayi. Next base: position 135,695,444 of record NC_134406.1, on the reverse strand, counting down.
TATGTGAGCTGTACATATTTGTTTTAGTGTTATTTGCAACCATTGAAGAATGTGCTGGAGTGAAGAAGGATTGTAACTAAAGATGTTCTATATTTTGATAGAATAGTCTGGGGTCTGATTCATTAATGATCTTAAATGAAGAGGTTTCTTATTTCAGTCTCCTGGACAAAACCATGTTACAATGCAAGCTAGGTTTCTGTTTTGCACATAAGTTAAATACTGACTGTTTTTTCATGTAGGAGACTAAAATAAGATACTTCTTCATTTAAGATCCTTAATGAACCAGGCCCCTGGTGCCCAACTTATTGTGACCTTTAATGCACTGCACCAAAAAGTTACATCACCTGTGTCCCACCGTCAAATAGACTTTGTACAAAAACCTGCATGTGCAGGGACCTTCAGGTCGTTAACACCCATGCCCATTAGGTAGCCGGGACTAGAGAAGGAGGTGCACTGCCTTACCCACGTAACGTAACTTACCACCATGGGGTGACAGGGGGTTACATGTGTTTAAAGAGCAATAATATGTTTGAAATAAAGAACCCTGAAACCAAATGTCCCATTCAATAGCTGCAAATAATAGTAATAATAAAAATAATAATAATGGCACAATCTGCATTATTTACACCCTATTTCCAACATATTTACAATTGTCTATTGACATAGCATCATTATAATGGCATTTTAAGGGGTAAAAAATTCTAGCTGCTATATGTAAAACCGTTTGTATGGGTGAAATCTACTTAGGGGAAGGCCAGTAAGAAGGGAATTACAATTTCAATATGAAAGATTATGAGTGCATTAATTGAATATTTTGCAGTGTTTTGTGTGAGATATGTGTGTATTCTGGAAACACTTTTTAAATCTATGTAACATGATTAGGATACAGATTGGATATGGAAAACAAAGGACATTTATGAGTAAAGGATGGCACCAAGGAAGCGATCTTGAGGGTTAGGGTTTATTGTCTGGTTGTTAACAGAAATATAGATATCTGGTAGGTAGCTTTTATTATCTGGTGGGAATATTATTAGCTCAGTTTATGAAAGATTGAATTTCAGGTGGTGAAAAGACATCCAAGATTAAATAGTAAACAGACATCCAGTAATGAGGGCCCACACAAATATTGAGAGATCCAGAGAATATAGATATATTTGGGTATCCTCCACATATAGGTAAGACGGAAATACAAAGCAGCTTATTAATTTTCCAAGAGAATTAGAATAGACAGAGAAGAGCAGAGGACCTCGGATTGAGCTTTGCAGTACTCCAACTGAAAGAGGAAATGGAGAGGAGATGGATCCAAAGGAACGAAAACTGAAAGGTTGATCCAGACTGGGACATATGCCAGTTCTTGCATGAAATTGTTTTGTACGTACTCAAAAAGTGGGTGCACGCATATGCAGACTTGCACAATTCTGGCATTACGCCTACCTGTGGCTGAAGAGGCAGGACAGGACGTGGGAGCAAAGGGACATTCTATCATTGGGAGAGCACAGTAAAGGCATGAGTACACAAATGCAGCTCACTCAGATCTACAAAAACAGGCATATATGTCCGTTAAGTGACGTATCTTTTGCACCTGCTATAGGGCAGGTGCAAATATTCGCTGATGATGATTACTTGTCTTAAACTGGTTGCATATGTTGCTGATGCGGACAAATCTTGAGATGTGAAAGGCTCTGCATTTGTGCCCTTTGTTTTGTTTTTTTAAGAGTAATTTACTCACATTTTCTGATGAACTCTGCATCAGCCCCGAAATAGCGGCTTGAAAAGTAGGATGAGAACCAGGACAGGCCAGTGTCCTGAAGATTTAGGTAATGCTTTGTTTGTATGCGAAGACAGTGGTCAACAGTATCAAATACAGCAGACCGGTCCTGGAGAATTAGAAGTGATTAATGGCTTTCGATTTAGCAGTGATAAAATCATTGACCACCTTAGTCAGTTCAGTGTTGTAACCAAAATCCTGACTGAAGTGGGTCCAATAGGTTGTATGAGGTAAGGAAATGCATGAGGCAAGTGTACCCAAGCCTCTTAAGAAGCTTGGATGGGTATAGGAGCAGAGAGATGGGGATGTAATCTGAACGACAGTTTGGGTTATAATTTGTCATAATCATTGAATGCTTGTATAATAATGGAAAGATACCAGAAAAGTAAAAGATATTACAGATTTTAGGTAATACTGAGTTGAGCACAAGAGGTTTTGACTGATTTGTGATGGTGTAGGGTAGGTAGTGTATGTAGTAGCGTAGGAAATAAGAAGAGAGTAAATACTTTATCTTAATTTGTGGGATTAAATGAAGAGACTGTGCCAGATGGTGCAGGGAATGAATTGAGTAGGTTGTTGAGTCAATTCTTGCTTATTTATCTCCAACAATCCCTTATGGAAGTGATGTTGCAACATATGCCTATATAAATCTCTCTCTATGGACCACAGTTGAAATTTAAACAATATTCCTGCAGTCTTTTCTCCCTGTTGCGGAGCACAGTTTATAGCCTTTTTTATAGAAGTCAAATCCAGTTTATACAACAGGCTAGATGGAAATAAAATTCAAAACTGAGCTTCCAGTGTATTTAAGGCAGAAGGACTGCAACTGTACATCCATTTGAAGAAGAGATACAATTCAACACACTTTAATCTATTTTATGGGATAGGTACTCGATAAATAAGAGATATCAGCTATTGTGGAAAGCTACAAAAGTGTTCCTATTAAATAGAACAAATAGCACATACTCTGTGCATTAAATTTAAGAAGGAAACCAACAGATGCTTGTTACCACAGCCAAAATGTTGATGGGATGCATGTCAACCTAATACATGCAATAATTTATCTATCAAAGAAAGCAAATACACATTTTTAACAGAAGCAGTATCTGCAGTTGTAACAATGACCAATTCCTAAAGATGTACAGTCATGGACAAAAGTTTTGAGAACTACACAAGTATTGGTTTTCACAAAGTTTGCTTCTTCAGTGTTTTTAGACCTTTTTGTCAGATGTTACTATGGTAGACTGAAGTAAAATTACAAGCATTTCATAAGTGTCAAAGGCTTTTATTGATAATTACATTAAGTTTATGCAAAGAGTCAATATTTGCAGTGTTGACCCTTCTTTTTGAAGACCTCTGACAGCATGCCAGGACAAATTGCAATCAACTTCTGGGCCAAATACTGACTGATGGCCACCCATGCTTGCCTAATCAATGCTTGGGGCTAAGTTTACTAAGAATCGAGTTTGGTGACTGCTTGAAACCACCATCCATCTCCGTCGGTTTAGTGGTCCAAACCGCCGCATCTACTATAAGGCGGTTTGAGGCTTATTTAAAATGAATGACGATGTATGGCGGATTCAAAAAGCTAAACCGCCGGCGGTTTGGTTAAAACCACCATTTAAAAGACAGGACAGGACAGTTTTAATACCTGTTTCAAAATGGCTTGATAGCTTAAACATGCTGTTTGAACTAATTTGACATTAAGAACATAAGAGAAAGCACAATTGACATTTAAATTTGGGCAATCATTTATTGATTAAGGGGCAAAATTTATTTAATATTATGTTATTGGGGAAAAATTGTTTTCATTACATTAAGGGGACAAAATTATTTAATTATTATATTATTTGGGCACTATGTAATGCCAAATTGTGCAACATAAATAATTATATCCACCATTAACAATCAGTTAATATTATAAATTCACATTTTCCACATAATATAATGCTACAATATTGTCCGCTGTATGTTCATCATTGTTAAAATCGGGACAGCGGTTTGTAAAGTGATGGTTTTGAAAACTGTCAATTCTGGCCATTTTAATTGCGGTTTGGGCTTTAGTAAATCCAGCGGTTTCAAAACTGTCGAAAAAATAGCCGAAAAGCTGTGGATTGAGCAAACCACCCTTTAGTAAATCTAACCCCTGGAGTTTGTCAGAATTTGTGGGTTTTTGTTTGTCCATCCTCCTCTTGAGGATTGATCACAAGTTCTCAATAGGATTAAGGTCTGGGGAGTTTTCAGGCAATGGACCCAAAATTTTGATGGTTTGATCCTCAAGCCACTTAGTTATCACTTTTGTCTTATGGCAAGGTGCTCCATCATGCTGGAAAAGGCATTGTTCGTCACCAAACTGTTCTTGGATGGATGGGAGAAAATGCTCTTGGAGGATGTTTTGGTACCATTCTTTATTCATGGCTGTGTTCTTAGACAAAACTTGGCTGAAAAGCAACCCCACACATGAATGATCTCAGGATGCTTTACTGTTGGCATGATACAGGACTGATGGTAGCACTCACCTTTCCTTCTCTGGACAAGCTTTTTTCCAGATGCCCCAAACAATCTGAAAGGAGATCCATCAGAGAAAATGACTTCACCCCAGTCCTCAGCAGTCCAATCCCTGTACCTTTTGCAGAATATCAGTCTGTCACTGATGTTTTTCCTGGAGAGAAGGGGTTTCTTTGCCGGCCTTCTTGACACCAGGCCATCCTCCAAAAGTCTTTGCCTCACTGTGCGGGCAGACGCTCTCACACCTGCCTGCTGACATTCCTGAGCAAGCTCTGCACTGGTGGTGTCCCGATCTCGCAGCTGAATCAACTTTAGGACACAGCCCTGGTGCTTGCCGGACGTTCTTGGGCACCCTGAAGCCTTTTTCACAACTATTGAACCTCATCTCCTTGAACATCTTGATGATCCGATAAATGGTTGATTTAGATGCAATCTTACTAGCAGCAATATCCTTGCCTGTGAAGCCCTTTATGTGCAAAGCAATGATGACTGCACGTGTTTTTCTTGCAAGTAACCATGGTTAACAAACGTAGAACAATGATTTCAAGCACCTCCCTCCTTTTAAAGCTTCCAGGCTGTTATCCTAACTAAATCAGCATGACAGAGTGATCTCCAGCCTTATCATCAACACTCTCACCTGTGTTAACGAGACAATCACTGACCTGATGTCAGCTGGTCCATTTGTGGCAGGGCAGAAATGCAGTGTAAATTTTGTTTTTGGGATAAAGTTCATTGTCATGGCAAAGAGGGATTTTGAAATTAACTGCAATTCATCTGATCGCTCTACATGACATTCTGGAGTATATGCAAATTGCCATCATAAAAACTGAGGCAGCAGATTTTGTGAAAAATAATATTTGTGTAATTCTCAAAACTTTTGGCAATGTCTATATGTATCCTTCTAAGTGAAAGAACAATTTAATGACAAATAGTTTCAAATCAGGCTTATGGGGGCAAATCCTGGACCTGGAAGAGTAGAAACTGGGGAAAAGACCTATTGAACAATTGAACAGTAAGAGAAGCTTAAAGCACTTGTATGGCTTGGAGCACTAGACAAATTTGTTCTAGCAGAGAATGCTCTTTTTATATCTTTATAATAAAAGTCTGACTGTACTGTGAGAACATCCTTGGGAATAACCTCCACAGGGTAATGATAAGATGACACACTAGAGGACTGTATAGTGTATAACCAAAACCCTTCACAATTAAATAAGCTTTAAGGTACTCTGAAGTCATGAGATCTTAGCTGTAACCAATGCAAGAGCAACAGCATGGGTCCGTCAGTGCAGAGTATGTTGGTAGACTTGGGCATCAGGCTGGTAAAAAAAAAAAACTAATACTATAATGCAGTAATGAATCATAAATCAAACGATTGATCAGTGACAGAAAACATTTCAGAGCTGATGTCAATGAAGAATTTACAGTAACTAGCAAGAGTTTCCAGTAATTTACACATTAGCACATGTACTAGAAAATATGCATACTTGCCAACTTTTCCTCGCTGGCTTCTGGGAGATGCCGGGGGAGGTGGGCGTGTGGGGATGAGGCTTGACGAATCGCATCATTTTGGCACCGCCCTCTAAACAACTCACAATTTTGGCCAATTACAACAGGGGGTGGGGCTAATATGACAATATTTGTGTAATTAAGCCCCGCACCCCACCTCTTATCTATTGCAAAGGCGAGAACTGGGAGGTTGCCCTGCTCTCCCGGGAGGTCTCCCGGAAATGCAGGAATCTCCCAAACATTCCAGGAGAGTAAGCAACTATGCGTTAAAGAAAAGCGGTTAATGAATCTCTAGAGACTGAAGTGTCTTTTACATTTCTATCTCCGTTACTAAAGTCATGTTGTCTAACCTGTCAGTCTTTGATTAAATCTTGGTCTCCATGAAAATAGCCACTTCCATAGGCATCAATACATGGACATAGGACACAATTTCTGAACTGTGTCATCATGCCACAGATTGCGAAGCCAACCACGTCTTGTATTTGCTCAGTATCAAGGAGAATGCCAGACTCTTCAGGGAGTAAGGGAGATCACCCCTATTTCAGGGAGTCTCCCTGACATTCAGGGAGAGTTGGCAAGTATGAAAATATGCATATAATCAAACAAAGAATTACAGATTGGGACAATATTTACAGATTAAAAGATGTCCGTCTCTATGGACATAAACTGATGTAAACTCAACAACTGGTTGCAAATGCTTGTTTTGTAATAGAGTACTATTAACTACAAAAAACAGACATACTGCATGTGTACAACACAGTCTAGATTGAGTTGAATGTGCAATACAGGGTTGGCCATGTAAAAAGTACAATATGAAGAAAATCAATAGCACATTTTCATAGCAATACCTGCAAGAAATATTATGAGAGCCATTTTAAAGGGTACAAAAGTCTGGGATCCATAGAACATGCTTGCTTGGAAATCCCTTAGTTTCAGAGGCGATAGTATAACAATTAGTTTGGATACTTGAGTCTATACATCAACAGATGTGCAATGGTTCATTGCTCCAATATTTAATCCCTTCTGATATAATTCTGAGTACAAGAGACGTTATGGAACAGATTCAAATTCTTCTAATAATCACAATTTCCTGTCCCCACTGTATCCTGAGCTTATGTTATCTCTGGAATGATTTCAAAATAATTATACCTTCTTATTTAATTCATATACTAAGGGTATTAAACAATCGCATAGGTACTCAGGTGGCAAGAGGCTAGAGTGTGTTAAGGTTCATTACTGATTATGTAGATAGAAGAAAGAATGTAAATTGTATTTTATATTTAATTTGCAAATAATCTTTATTTGAATATGTAACATTCATGTCATAGTGACTATTATATTTTTAAACATTTTAATTAAATTTTTGGAATCATTTATTAATGAACATATGCCTTTTTTTGTACCAACGTAAATATCAGCGTAAATGAATAAAAATAAACCAAAACACATAGGTATGCTCACATGCGTGCGGGCTGCAAGCTGTGAAAAAGAAAAGAAGGCTTCTGCCACAAAATATGTAGATAAAAATGCAAAAAGACACTTGGGATTTTCACAAAATGCCTCCAGACTCTGTGGAGGGGAAAAAAAATCCAGTCTTGATCATTGATCCTGCAGTATAAATCATTTTAGTTTTGCATCACAGCATTAAATCCATTTCCTTACTACACATGTGCACCAATAATGTATAAGCATATATCAGTATATAGTTTTATTGTATCATTCACTTGTGTCTCCTTACGCCTGAAGAGGCAGAATGGGAGCAGGCAAAGCAAGGTAAGAATAAGTAGAAAACAAAAAGGTGTGTTCACATAATTGCATCATAATACTTCAGAGGTATGTATGCTGGAAGACTAGTGCAAAGATATGCAATGATGATGATAATGGCCATCAGCAGCACTACCTAGCCTCTACTGATTGGCTAATTTCATATTGACCCCTCCAGCTGATACCATTTAAAGCATTACCGCCACGTCAAATTGCAGCCAACCTATTCACATTGTTTAATAACGTTTTAATTTGACCTACTATAAGAAAGACGTTTCAGATTATATTTAATTTGCATTGTATTTTGTATTTGTATTTAATTACCTAGAATATTCTTGTATTTACTAACTGCCAAACAATATTCTCACTTGTTTATATGATGCTTTATTACATTATTAAATTGTATACAAATACGATAATGTGCGTTGTTATGAGCGTATTGTCGCTATCCAATAACGATTGTCGAATCTCGATTTTGTGTTTCCAACGCACAAATATTTATTCTCAAAAAGTAGCAGAATAAATCAAGCGAAAAAATAATAAGTACAGCCGTTACTTATCGCAGGCGCTCTGGATCCAGTGAACAGTCATTCAGTCCTGAAGTCTGTGGTCTAGGTGACTGAACACTAGATGAGGAGCTGCTGCTTATATGCAAACAGAAATACAGTAAAACAATGCAAAGGTGTGGCTTGCTTCTATTGGTCCAGGTTTCAGGAGGGTCCAGGGGGTTGCAGATCATAGGCTAGTTTAAGCTCAGGAATCCAAAGGAGGGGGTTATCTCTCCAGGGGATGGGTTCTGATCTTCCCGCCAAGATTTCTAATCATAATAGTCCATAATTCCTTAACATTAATAACTTGCTTATGCACTCTGCGATCCCTTCGCAGAGTGAACCGGACAGTCGCAAATGTGAAGGGGATTAGTATGATACCACACATGACATGATTCCTTCAACATGTACCATATGGTTTACTGATATACATAGAACTTATAATATAACACATAAACTCTACTATATTTCGACATAAATAACTATGTGCTGCAACTACCATTAATGTGTACTATTTTACAAATGTGAGTGTTTGTGCGAATGCATGTAAAAGTGTAAATACTGTTTGTGCCACGTGTTGCGGCCGCGTACGCCCTTTCACGCCGTAGCGTGCCATACGCATCTTTTCAAACAAAGACAACCAAGTTTGCTTGATTTTAATTGAAATGACTTTATCCAATTTGCTGACTTCGACAGCATTTACTATGAACATTGTAATTCCACATTTCTACATTACCTCTACTCATAAGTATACATAATTTTACGCCTGACAAACACCTAGTGCAAATGCTTTCGTTTTTGAGCACTATGCTTCTTGAAATGCATTCAACTTATCATATGCACATAAAACCATTTTAATATATGTGGATCGTTTCCTACATACATTTGGAGTACAAATGCGTCCACTTCTAAATGAGCTCCTTTATCACACAATAGGTTGTACCTAATATTTTCAACTGTCTTTGAATTATTTCTTACTTGCATACATTTGAGCATTCCAGTTTTCCAAAGTAAATGTTTAATCTATTAAGCTATCCTCGATATGTTGATCCCATCTGAATCATAGGAATTAAGTGTACTGAGAACCAATTTTTTTATTGTATTGCATGCGAAAATATAGACAATCTATAAGACCTACAACTAATATTACTCAACTAACAAAGGCTCTACCAGATGAAAAAAATTGTGATGTGATGAAGCAGATGCTGATAGAGCAATCTCATTATCCAACTAAGAAATAATTAGGTAGGCAGTAAATGCTTACCTTTGTTAGTCCTAGCAATAGTCTAAATGATATCAATCCTATCTTAATATTTATATGCTATATATAGATTCAAATTAAGCATTTGCTATGACAGATTTAGTGGCACTAGCAAGCATAGGTTTTGGTATAAGTCTCACATTCTATTATAGTAAATACAATTTATTAAACATTAATATTCTTACCATATTTTGCCCACATATCGTGCCTTCAGCTGCCGGCATAAACTTTGTCTCACATTTTCTTCCAACTCTGTGACACCAAAGTGCTTTACATATATCCTAAATTAAAACAAAAACAACAATTATACACAATCAGACCAAGTGCCATATAATACATCATTAGAATCAAAAGATCAATATTGTGTTCGTTGTTTTCTGTGGTAAATTTGGATATTCATACAAAAATTATTAAAACACGAAACTCTAAATATAGCTATAAAACCCCTTGTGTAAACATCAGGAATCAAATGTATTCATTTGATGACTTCACTTCAACCCAGCTGCTGGTAGGTGGCAGACAATGCTTACTATAGTTCAAACTATATAGTGCCTTATAACTATTTGTACCTTTATAACCTTAAATAAGACCTGTAATGTACTTGTCCAAAAAACTCATGCTATTTGATGTGATAGAATCTGAGATCATTGGAAAAGGAAATGCTCTTCATGTTTTGTTAAAGGTTTATAGCTATTTGTTTATAATTAGGCAAAATTATAATGCAGAATAAACATGTCTTGACATTCAGTAAGTACATAGTACTTTCATATAGTATTAGTCAGTGGTCAAAGTGGAAATTTAAAAGCGGCAGTATGAAAAATGTAAATGAATGGAATTTGATAGTTTTACAATGAAGTAGGGATGCTCAGGCTCAGTTTCTTTCAAATGATTGCCCCCTCCCCGCCAACGTCACCAATCTGAGTACTTTCCCACATCCTCGGAACTCAAATCGAGGCAAAACGTCATCAGCACGTCGTCGGATCTCGTGAGTATTGGATTCCATAAGTACCTCCCTCCATGGAGATCCGGCACCATTTCTTAGACAAACACAGGAGGGGTAGCAGCGTTCTTGTCAGTCTCCAGTGACATTGCTCTGTGCCATTGCTCATACAGAAACAGGAGGGGTGGCAATGTTGTTGTCAGTTTCCAGTGCCATTGCTCACACAGATACAGAAGGGGTAGCAGAGTTCTTGTCACTCACCAGTCTCCAGTGCCATTGCTCACACAGAAACAGAAGGGGTAGCAGTGTTTTTGTCTACATTTGAATTGTCAACCTAATAAATACGATCTACATTTCAATTGTTGTCCTAATACTGTCAATTTCATTATATTGTCGACTTTCTAACCTTGTTTAGTCTGCTGCTCATCAATAATATTATGTCAATCCGCCATAAGCATGGGTGGGAGTCCCCAAGGACAACTCCATCTTGCACCACTTTTCTTTCCTGACATTGCTGTGAGACAATGTTTCCTACATGTGATATAAACTGCAGTGTGTTTGTGCCGTTGCTCTATCACTATTAGCTTAGCTGCCAAAGCCCATTAGTAGCTTGCTTTCTGGGGGTCCAAACAAACAAAGCACTTCAGCCACAAAAATGGCACTCTTTGTCGCTGAAGTGCTTGATTTGTTAAACTGTATCTGCTACCTCTCCTGTTTCTGTGTGAGTTTGTTGAACCTTTTTAACATATGGCTGGGTGGAAGGGCCCAAGGACAATTCCATCTTGCATCACTTTCTTTTCTGCCACTGCTGTGTGGCATTGTTTCCTAGATGTGTTATGAACTGCTGTGTGTTTGTGTCATTGCTCTGTCGCTTAGCATCCAGCCAGCTCGCTGCCGAAAGTGGATGAAAATAATATTGTGACCTGTGAGGTGGTCAAAATTGATTGGAAATCACTGGGAATTAGTGTTATTGAGGTTAATAATAATGTAGAAACAAAAAAAGAGCCAAGTTATGTGATTTTAGCAATTTTTAAGAAAAATACAGATCCAAAACCAACAACCTGTATGGGCGGTTTTGCCAAAACCAAAATACGAAGTTAATACAGATACAAAAATAAAACACGAGAGTCAGTGAACATCTCTGCTATAAAGATAGTAGTTAAGAGGAGGTATAGTATATAACTGTATACCAGCCCACTTCGATATCTGGTACTAGTATCATATAGTATTGGTCAATTATATCAAACAGTAAAATGTGTAACAGCTCTGTTTGAAAAGATCAAAAGAGTGAGCTCATCACACTTTACTGCTGTTTCATTACTTTGCACTGAACAGATCAGGAGTCAGATTAACCTGCAATATGCAATAGCAATAACTGACTACAGTGTAGGAAAAGTCACATGCTGGTTCTCAAACTGAACAAATGAAAATATTTTTCTCCAGTGAGGTGTGAATTTTTACAATGACAAATCGACACTGGGCGCACATGCTGGGCACTGAGATTGAAATACAGACATAGGGTCCGATTCATCTTCGCGCGTATGTCCATTTGCTTTATCTCGCATGAAATAGCTCTGCGAACGGTCATAATTGGACCTTTGGACATGAATTGCATGCTATTGCATTCAATGACATAATGCAAATAACACTACTTAAGAGGCGGAAAGGGGGAAATAAGGTGGGGACTAATATAGGCAAAGTACAGTAAGCGTGTTCCCATGAAGATTCGGCTGGTTCAAGTCCTGGGTTTCTTGTAAGTGCGCTTGGTTACAGCCGTATCATTTGCACCCACTACTAGTCAGGTGTAAATGCCGATTGACAGTGATGACTGTTACTATGCCATATCTTTGATTTCAAAAGTACACACATGCATGCCACTATCTAGCACAGAACATTTATATTGCAAGTAAAATGGACTATAAAAACACAATGTATATACAGTACGCTTTGCGAGCATCTTTATATATTTAATGTAATGGAAAAAATGAAGAAAATATTTCTATAAATGATTATACTGTTCACAGTTGTTCTTATATTTTATATTACATTTCCTTTTATGTGTTCTTATGTGACCTGTCTGACAAAACAGTACTTGCAATACATAGACTCAAATAACAGAGTGCATTTATGCTTCAATTTGAATCTGGGAGAATCTTAAGATACACTTGGATTTGAATACTGTTGGAACTATGCTCAAGTTCCGTGCTTTTTTTGAATGCAACTTGCATGCAAGTTACATTCATAATTGAATAAGGCCCATAGGATTAAACTGCATATACAAACCAATCCACTTGAAAGTGAACCTGAAGTTTGATAATAAAAAAAATTCTGGGGGCAGATGAATAAAAACATTTAATGCATTTAGAAATTACTTTAAAATAAAATAACTCAAATAGTAAGCTTAATAAATAAATGAATTATTAGCATTATTATGTGTATTTAAGTTGTACTTATTGTTTTTGTATACTGAAGTATATTATTATTATTATTAGAGATGGTCACTGACCCCTGTGTTTTGGTTTTGGATCTGGATTACCTTAGTGTTTTGGTTTTGCCAAAACCGCCCTTGCGTGTTTTGGTTTTGTTTGATTTTGTTTTGCAATTTGTTTAAAAAAAAAAAAAAAATCACTTTTTTGGGGGCTAAAATAACCTAATTTAGTGCTCCACCTGTTTCTTGGATAAGTGAGGTAATTCTACAGCAAATAAATTAAGAAAAAAACTGTTTAATCCCTGCTGGCCGTCCTGAATTCTACACACAAACCTGATTGTTTTCCTCTCCATCTTAGCCTATTGGCAATGCAGTCATCGTCTTTGGGTGTATATTACACCCTACACTTATAGTTAAATATAAAAAGAATCAGCCTGCAAAGACAATTTTATAAATACAAATGGCCAAAGCAGATGTTATGTTTGGGTGTATAATATTCCCCTAGATTAAAATTGAAATAGACGAAGAAGCAGCCTGCATAGACTGTACAACAAAATATAAATAGACAAAGGGAGTTTGGTCACTGTCTGTATATCACCCCCTCCACATATAGTTAAATAGAAAAAAAACAGCCAGCATAGACTGCACGTTAAATAGAAATGGACAAAGGCAGTTTGGTGGTAGTCTGTATAGGCCCCCCTCCACTTGTAGTAAAATAGTTAAAAATTCAGCCGGTATAGACTGTACAATATAAATAGAAATGGACAAAGGCAGTCCCTTTCCTCTTTGGTGGTAGATTACACCCTAAACTTAGAGTGAAAGTTTTAAAAAGATGTTGTCGTCATCATCTTCAGCTACATCCTCACCCGCATCATTGTGTACATCATCATCACAGACTTAATTCATCTCCACTTGAATCCGCCATTAGAGAACTGTCAGTGCTTGGATGTCTTTGATGGTAAAGGCCATACTCGTGGAAGATGTAGTTCATTTTGATGATCATCTTTTCCACATTTTTCGGAAGTAACCTCCTACGTCGATCACTGACAAGGTTCCCGGCTGTGCTGAATACTCTTTCAGAGTACACACTGGAGGGTGGGCAGCTTAGGTATTGCAAAGCAATTTTGTACATGGTTTCCAAATGGCTTGCTTTTCTTCCCAGCAAGGAAAGGGACTGTCTGACATTTCCATATCAATTACCTCTTGAACATAATCCTTCACCATCCTTTGCATGTTAATACTCGGATTGGATGGAGTTATGGGCTAGGTCACACATTTTTTTGAAAAATCTTTCAAACCAGCCCAGGGGGTAAATGTATCATACCCCGGTTTTTTCAACTCGCGGGAGTTCGGCGTCTTTGCAGCTTAAATTTAAAGCGGTGCTGCCTTGTAAAGGGAAGTTTCCCTTTACAAGGCAGTGCCGCTTTAAATTTGAGCTGCAAAGACGCCGAACTCCCGCGAGTTGAAAAAACCGGGGTATGATACATTTACCCCCAGATGTTAAACTGTTGTGGCCTGCCCCCTGCATCATCCCTGTTTTGCTTTTGAAAGTTTAATTTTTTACGAGCAGCAGCTGATTGAGAAACTGAAGGGGGAGACGTCGTCAAGCCAAGGCTCAGTTCAGCGGACAACTTGCTGACCAATAGCTCCTTGCAAAGGTTCACATGTCGCTGATTTTGAAGCAAAGAATCAATGTAGGTCTTAAACCTTGGATCAAGCACAGTCGCCAAAACGTAGTGATCCGAGTTCAAGATTTTAATCACTCTAGGATCATTGCGAAGTGAATTAAGTACTTGATCTACAAGGCCAACATACTTTGCGGAATTGCTTTCTTATCATCTCCTCCTTCAGTTTCTCAAGCTGATTTTCTAATAGTCGAATTAAGGAAATTACTTGGCTCAAGCTAGCAGAGTCTGCACTCACTTCACACATCACAACTTCAAATGGTTTCAGCACCTTGCAAAGTACAGAAAGGATTTCCCACTGAGCAAGAGTGAAGTACATCCCCCCTCCTTTCACAATGTCATGGCTTGTGCAATACGCTTGCATGGCTTTGCGCTGTTCCTCCATCCTCTGAAGCATGTTCAGGGTGGAATTCCACCTTGTTAACACCTCTTGCTTAAGTTGATGGCAGGGCAAGTTAAAATGTTCTTGGAGCTGCTGCAATCTTCTACATGCTGTGGCAGAATGCCTGAAATGTCCCGAAATTTTACGGGCCACCGAAAGCATCTCCTGCACCTCACAGTTATTTCTTAGGAAGCTCTGCACCACCAAGTTTATTGTGTGAGCAAAACAGGGAATGTGATGGAATTCACCCAGCTGTAATGCTCGCACAATATTGTTGGCGTTATCAGAAAAGACATATCCTGGGGAGACAATAGGAGAGGAAGTGCAGGACAAAATAGTGTAGATGTTCTAAAACAAAAAAAAACACTGGACTAGTATGCAAAAGTAATGTTTACAGCTCTTTCAGGAAAAAAATGCAGTGAGGTGAAAGACCACTGGGGGCAGATAAAAACTTACCCTAACGCTATCCCTAGATGTCAGAGTGGTCTGCTTGTGAAGACAGGCTGTAGGTTAAAATGTGGCTGTAAACTCCAATGGTGGACCGCATGTGGACCACAAACCGGAAGTGGATGGATTGCAGTTTGGGAAAAAAGAAAGATGATGAGGGGGGAGTATTGCAATGGTATAAACCTACGCGTTTCATCCGCTGAACAGACTTTTTCAAGGATGGTCTTGTAGCTGACACTGAGGTTATAAATACTCTCTGCAGCCATCAATAAAAAAATATATATATATATATATGATAGGTTAAAAAAAGAAAAGGATGTTTATATCAAAAGGTATTGATAAAAATATTTTTAAAAATTTAAAAATTATTATAAAAATGAACTGAGTTCAAAATCAAGATTTAGACCATAAGGCACCAGTGTTTTAAG
Source organism: Mixophyes fleayi (assembly GCF_038048845.1). NCBI lineage: Eukaryota > Metazoa > Chordata > Amphibia > Anura > Limnodynastidae > Mixophyes > Mixophyes fleayi. Next base: position 135,679,779 of record NC_134406.1, on the reverse strand, counting down.
TTGGAAGATCCATTTAGATTCTATTTGTGAAATGTATTTTGTAAAATCTGCTCCTCTTCAGTTTTGTTTAACTTTTTTGTATGCCAGCCAAAATAAGTCCTTTTGGGTTAGATTTATGGTGTAGTAAATAGTGATTTGATACACTGTGATTGGTCAGACCTTTTTTAATGTTGATATGTTCCATTATTCTGACTTTTAGTTTTCCTTTTGTCCGACCTATATATTGGAGTCTGCAAGGGCACTCCAATATATATATAGCACCCTCCATATTGCAGTTTAAATGAGATTTGATAGAAAAAGTTTTTTGGTTGCTATGGGAGGTAATGCTAGTGATAGGTTTAGTGCTAAGCATCTCTTTATTTTTGCAGCATATACATTGATTACAGTAAACAAAGCCTGGAGTAAGTCTGTTTGCCGTGTCATTGGAGACGGGGATATAGCTACTGGTGAGGAGGTTGCAAAGATTGTCTGCTTTTTTTGTTGATAATTCTGGGCTTTTCTGGTACAATGAAATGAATTTCCTTGTCCATCTTGAGAATATGCCAATGTTTCTTGATGGACATTTCCAATGGTAAGGTATTACTGTTAAACTTAGTGATGAATGACAGGTTCATATTTGATATGATGTACCAAATGGTACATCCAGCTTTAGAAGATGTAAAACCATTAGAACAAAAGGACCTCCTTAACCACAAACCTCCCAAACCATCTTCGAACATGAAAAAGTCTGTTCAGCGGATGAACCGCGTAGGATTATACCATTGCAATACTCCCCCTCATCTTCATTCTTTTTTCTCAAACTGCAATCCATTCACTTCCGGTTTGCGGTCCACCATTGGAGTTTACAGCCACATTTTAACCTACAGCCTGTCTTCACAAGCAGACCACTCTGACATCTAGGGATAGTGTTAGGGTAAATTTTTATCTGCCCCCAGTGATCTTTCGCCTCCCTGCATTTTTTCTTCAAAGAGCTGTAAACATTACTTTTGCATACTAGTCTGTGTTTTTTTTTTGTTTGTTTTTTATAACGTCCACACTATTTGTCCTGCGCTTCCTCTCCTATTGTTAATTATACTACGTTTTTTAAGGAAGCAGCAACCTATTTCAATACCAAATGAAAGCACTTACTACTGTGTTTATATATCCTGGGGAGAGTCCAAGTGGTATAAAGCCATGTATCAATCATATCTCTTAGTTTTCGTAACAAATTATAACCTGTATGAATGTTAGTAAAGCTGGTGATACAAAGAGTGGCCTGCCTGTGACAAATGTTACGTAGTGGTGTACATGCTGCTACTGTTCCTGCTGGTGAAGGTGAATGACCAACCCAGTGGGCTGTCACAGTCATATAGTCTTTGGTTTGCCCACTTCCACTCGTCCACATATCAGTGGTTAAGTGTACAGTGGACAGAATGGCATTTTTTAACGCAATCACTACATTTTTACAAACTTTTTGGCATAGTTGCGGAATAGCTTTACGGGAAAAATTGTGTTGCGATGGAATTTTGGTAACGCGGACACAAAACATCAATTAACTGAGAAAAACCAGTTGCATTTATTGTGGATATTGGACGCAGATCTAACACTAGCATAGTAGCCATGGCGTCTGTGATTCGCTTGGCGACTGTGTGACTGCTCTAGCAAATGATTGTTTCACAGTTAATTGTTGTAATGCTCCTTTTCTTGGCCATCTTATGGGAGGAAGATTCACCCCCAGCATTTTTTTGTTTTATGCCCAGGCATGACAATGGCCTTTTTCTTGTCGCGTGCCAAAACTGCTGCCACTGGTGCAGGACTTACACAAACAACCACATCCTCATCAACATCCTTATTAGCGCCCTTATCGCCTACACAAATCTCCACCTCATCCTCTTCTAATTCCAAAGTGGCATCCTCAATTGGTGTATCACCGGCTACACTCGGGCTGTTCAGGCACACATCAGCAGAAATGCTGAAAGGACCCTTCTTTATGGGTACACTATCACATACCACTGGTGGATGGAGTTCTCCACAGGGATTGGTGTCATTTCTGATTCTGAGCATATATTTTCCTCTAATGCCCTACTGTTTCCTTGCAGCTCGGCTTTCACGCGTAACAGTAGTTGTGCACCACTTTGGACTCAAAATTACTTGGTCTTGCTTGGTCACGAGTGACCGTACAAGAAGAAGGCTCAGTAACATTTTTCGATCTGGCACTAATAGAGAAAGGCGAAGGCCTCATTCTTTCTTTACCACTGCGTGTGTAGAATGGCATGTTGGCAATTTTTTTTTTTTTTATCGGCAGTTAACTTTTCACCAGTTACAGTTCTTTTTCGCTTCAACACGGTAAAAAAAAAATTGGGGTGTGTTTTTTTTCCTGATTTAAAAAGACTATGTACTTTTATATAGGCTTTACCTGATGACGTACAGGGAAGACTTCCATCAGGACTGGTGCCAGCACCTGCCCACTGATCCTGCTCATATGTGGACTGCTTTGAATCCATTTTAATAAGCCCCAAAACACTTGTAGTGCAAATTCAGAAATATATAGTGCTGCTAGATAATACTTTCAGCACCAGAAAATAGATTTATTTGAACTGGGCAATATGTCAGACCCCAAGCATTTGTAGTGCAAATTCAAAAAAATATACTGCTGGTATATTACTATTTCTGCAGGCAGAAAATTGTTTCTGGAGGAGGGAATATGACACCCCAAACAGTTGTTAATGTTTGCAAAAATGCCTCCTCTATCCTCCTCTCTTCCTGCTGTAAGAAGTGCTATAACAAGTGCTAGAAGAATTGCTAGAATTGCTCTCTTCCTGCTCTAATGCTGCCTACGACCTAACCCTTTTCTCTACCTCTGTCAAATGGCGCTGGAGTGCTGCGGAGGCGGCTATTTATGGATTTCAAACATTGCGAGAAATGAGATCCGAGATCCGACGACGTCACAATGACGTTTTGCCTCAATTTCAAAACCGAATTGGCGCCAGACTCAGCTCGGTACTCTGGCGCCAATTCAGAAACCAAGTTCGGACGGGTTCGGTTCTCGGGGAACCGAGCCCGCCCATCTCTAATTATTATATTGATGTGTTATCATGTGAATCTGATGATATTCAATTTCTAAATACTAAAGTAGGAAAGCCATTTGGTGGTTGGGATATGAAAAAGTCTTAAAACAAAATTACTGAAACTTTTGGTATGTACTGGATATGCATTTAAGCAACATGGTGTATAACTAAATAACTGAAACCTATTGTTTATTCCATAGACAAAAACTTTACCGTTTAACATGTGCCCTTATAGTTTGATTTTAGGAGTATATTGATCTCAATTTCTATGAACAAAACCTTTAGTACACTGAAGGAGCTCCTATATCGCCGCTGATGATGCAGTCGCTGTGGGCAGAGCTTGAGTCATGCATAATGGTCACTAGCATTCCACTGCTGTTTACATGCGCCAAACTTATGCGCAGATTAATATATGACCTGGCTAAAAGCCAGAGCATTTCAACCAAAGAAATTGTCTCTCATATGTGGCTGCACAGTAAGTTAGGTTCAAACAAAGGAAAAACATGTGCTCAAAAGACAGGACGTTACAGCTAAGAAACACAGAGCAGTGAGTCATCATTGCAGGCAGTGTCCAGTTGTGTGGGTGTGTTAAAGGTCACAACCCCCACCTGAAGCAATGCATTCTGGGTAAAGATTTATAAGCCACTGAAGCAGACAAAACAGTCCTCTTTTGACCACACCACATACACATCTGGAAGTTGGAACATCTCTTCCACCTGGAGCCTACAGGACATACACATTCCACAGTAAGATTATACCTAATCTGTCTTTAACCGTTATCTTCTAATTATACTCTAATTCTATTAACTTTCTGAAACTTTTTACAAAGGCTAGCTCCTTCCCCATCTCAGAAATGTTTACTATCTACACTACAATGGACTCTTCCTTCCCCCCATATCCCTCTCTCTCTTATGCTTGGTCTGCATTATCCCTTGGCCTGACCACATGTTTCTATCTTACACGCGCTTGCAAACAGACATTTATCGCTACACAAATCCTCGTTGTACAAATCCTATTCAAACACACATAAACATGTGCTTGCTTAAACACATTTCTCTTTACACATCTAAACACACACTACACAAAAGAGCAATACTGACCACACACTCATATACATTTCTGTCTTACAGCATACATACTAGTGTGTATATATATATATATATATATATATATATATATATATATATATATATATATATATATATATATATGTATTTATTGTAAAGTAAAAAAAACTTGTGTCTTTATGCCTGTTTTGTATGTTTAGATAACTGGAATGAATAGGATGGATGGATGTTTATATAGATAATGCAGTATAGTGAGTTAAATGGTAGATTAGTATTTATTTAGCGATTAACACATAATTGTGGTCAATAGATGTGTAATACTTAGGTGGTATATATATATATATATATAACCTTGTGAAACACAGGGATTGTGTAAGTCGCTCTTACAGATTTCTAGTTGGGATGCACAAGCATAACAACTGGGATACCTTGTTTATGGCTGGCATGGTACAAGGCGAAAGCTCAAAAGGTTGTGTGAAATAATACCTCTAAAGTACATCTGAGATGTCACGGGTGCGTATTATTCGGCGTGAATAAAATAGCGAAAGATGCAAATTGCATTATATTCCAATAAATAATGAGATTATTTATTAATAAGATCAAAGGCATTGTATCATTATTATGGCGGAACACAGGATCCTACAACATACACCATGTACACTATTAACTATGATGCTGTCTTGCTCACTTATAAAAACAGTGCTCATCTTTAATGTGTCACAAGTGAGAGAGTGTGTCTTTGCTACCTCTTACCAACAGGTTCCAGCAATAATACACAGACCTTTGACCTTAATATCCAAAAGTTATTTAATGTGTAGACTACCATCCGTCTTAGTGTTTCTCTGTAAACTGCCAAGTGATATGACATCTTGTTGAGGCTTTTATCCTGACTGTTATATGTCAAATTTGTCTTCAACTTTTACTTTCTGTAAAATTAAGACCGCAATTTATAATTGCATATTAAAGTCTGCCAAAAAAGTTGCAGTATTTCTATATAAAACCTCCTCCCTCTAAATATAATAATTTTGCTCCTTCAAATAAATAAGCCACTCTTGGCAGAGAGGCATAATAAAGTAAATAGTCCATAGCCTAATGCTGGGGAGCTCTAATCCCAGGATTTCCATGTATGTATGTTTAGATGGGATCATGGAAAATTTCCTGATGCTGCGTGGGGGTTGGTTTAATAAAATAACCTATCCCCATCTAGAAGAGTTGTTTCCTAGCCCATCCGGATACCTGGAATGCTATGAGGCAAAGGCAGCATCTACACCCATGGTGAGGAGAAATTAAAGGTTAACTTCCTCTAAAATGTAGATAATAGACCCATTCTGTGCATTTTATAACTGGGTAGTGACTACCCAATCTATTATCATTAGTTAGATACACTTTCTAGGAAAGTATATCTACCAAATACCTGTAATGCCAGTGTCTGCTTTTCAGAGCACTGGGAATGTCCTTTACATACATATGACAAATCAGATCTAATATGATCATTTAAGGATAAAAAAAAGTCCAAAATGTGAATTTCATAACCTATTCATAGCCCCCAGCCAACTGCAGGTAAACCTATGCAATGTGGCAGGGTGAAGTTTTGTACAGAACGTACCCTAGTGCACTTTGCTCTGGTGCCAGTTGAAAGAAAGGGTAGAATACAAGCCTCAGCTGAATATGGGGGTTGCTCCACTTCCACCTTATTAACAAACTTAACACTTGCAGACAATGGTTCTGCATGTACATAGTCAAAACCAACATCCTAATTATTCACCATATGCTTAATAACCCCCAGAGATCAGTGGAATGTAGCAACAGAGAACATAATTAAACTCTATATTGAGTAGTGAAAGTGGAAAATCGTAGTGGTGGAATGGCAATTTAGAAATGGTGTTGTGGAAAATGTAAGTGAAATGAATTTGTTAGTTTTACAGTCAAAGCAGTAGAAGTGGTGATATGGCATACCACTGTATACCTGCACACTTTGACCACTGTGCATATCCCTTATTTTTTCACTTTTTTAAAATGGTAAAAGCAACGTTCTCAAAGGCAATTTTAATGTCTATTTAAGGTTAATGTATATATTTTTTTTACTTCACAATTGTTGAAGGGGGCATTGCTTTTAACCTACAAAATCAGGATCTGAGGCGCTGTCACCATACTTCGGAGGGAAGTTACTTATTATTATTTAGGTGCTCTCAAATGAATGTCTTACTTAAAAACATTCAGTAGGTGGTATGAGCTCTTATTATTTTGACCAGTTAATTGAAACCGCCAGCTGCTGCTTATATTCCTGTTGCATACATAAATTACAATATTTATAACAGTATTCAATGACATTTATTAGTCCTGTAAGTTTAAACAGTGTCAAGAGTTAGAAAATTGAACCAATAGCAATAACAATGCTAACAATGTAAATGTTTGTGCCAGTACCATACAACAGCTGGGTGCAGCCATGACCACTCACATCCGAAGACAGTTGCTGTGTCTTTGTCTCCCAGCAACTTTGTTAATGACCAGTTCAATCACAGCTCTAGTGGGAAGCCTCTCTGCAAAATCCAATCAGTCTTCTAAGAATAAACAATATGTGTATGTGTTTTATTATGGGAAACATTGCTTAAATTGGTGTGACTGTCACCTCAAGCTGCAGCATAACTTCTCCAATGATTTTCAAAAGAGAATACATTCATGAATGTTAGACATGCAATAAGTGTTGCTTTTCAGTTTTTTCAATTTTGCTTTCAGGACAATTTCTGATACTGAGCTAAAGATTGAAATGTTGACAAATAGGTTCACAAAAATAATTTTTACTGGTTCATAATGATTTTAAGTTGTTTTATGGTGTACATTTGTGAGCTTTGACAAAGTTTAAAAACAAACGGCTCTCATGCGCTAAACACTCTTATTTCATTTAAGGAGACCTTAACAAGTTGGAAATTTCTTTATGGTGTCCTTAACAATAAGAGGTTATGCCCTAAGATAAGTAACCTCTGTATAGATAGCACTGCAAGATTACTTAAAATTGAAACCTTAAATAACTTTACCCGTAAGACCTTTTAAGTTGTATATGCTACTTACGCTAATTTGCATAGATCATAGCTACTTGCCTTTTTTAAACTATCTTACTTATTTAAGTTGCCCTTATAGTCCCTTACAGAATTTAGCCCATATGGGTCAATTGTTGTTCCAAATAAGCATTTCAACTTTGCTATGAATTTGAAACTTTTACAAGCCAGGATTTCAATGATCGATATACTAGCATTGAAACACATTTTTGTACAAACTTTAAACTTGCTGAAATATGTCTCATTTAAACACAAATCTTCAAAAATAAAAAAAAGCTCTGAATTAGCTATATATTTTAGTGAGAAATTGTAAAACAGTCATCTGGGTCTTTTACATTTAAATACTAATAAAATCATTTATATAAAAAATATGTTCCGTGTACCTAGGTTTCAACCAGGGCAGAGAGGATTTCAGAGTATGGGTGCATTAGTAAAACAGTCATGCCATGTTCTATACTTTAAATGGTGGCCATATTGTAATAAACAGTCCCCACATTCTTGTGATTAATATACGTTTCATGAAGCGAAACAAAGCAGCATTACAGGAGAAAAAAATATGTTTATTTAATTGAAAGGAGTGGAACTAAAGGAATAGGATATGGTTATTTTTTGGTATATATTGAACTGCCTTCTGATCACCAATACCCTGGAGCCACTATACAAGCAAGATTGCATCTAAAAAATATTGGATTTTTTTTGTTATATGCAGTTGAAAGGAGAGATTCTGGTAGGAAGATTGGCTGTTAGCAATAGTACCTTGTATGGAATGTATTTTGTTTTTTAAAGTTTTTAAAATATTTTGCATTAAAGCTTTTAAAAGGGTAATCCACCTAGATTCGGCCTTTGTTTTGCCTCCTATTCCATGAATGAATATTTGGGAGTAAGAAGAAAGAGGATACAACAGAAAAAAGAATGTAAAGACCCTTGATTGAAGTTAGCCACATTACCCTGAATAAGCCTAATCTTGACTGCTAATCTTGGAAGCTAAGCAGGATTGGGTCTGCTCAATACTTGGATAGGAGACCATCTAGATATATAATATAGAGATGTGGCTGATTTTGCAATATAAGAAGAAAAGAGAATACAAGAGAAGAAATAATGTAAAGACCCTTTATTGAAGTTGAGTGTCGTCTGCCTGTTGATGTAAGCATAACACTTTGGGGGGGATCATAAGACATCTATCCTTTCAGGACATATGACACGGGAGTGCTTTGAAGCTTTTATGGAACTATTTTGATTCACTTCATTATATATGTTATATGTGCCTATGGGGAATTTTGCTATATGTTTTCCTGACATTTAGTTTGCACCTTGTATGACAAATTACTGAATGCCATTGTACAAACCATTGTATGTTCAAAAGGAATAGGAGGCTAAACTTTGATGTGAAGTTTACACTTTTGCACGGTACGGCATTTAGCAAGATGAAACCTATTGTATAATGGTTTCTCCTAAAATGCAGACATTGCCTTAAAATGCATACATTCATAAGCACACACACAATACAATCATATACAAAATATGTCCAGCATAACTTAATTTTGTTATAATCACACTTAAAAAATAGGAGACAATGTGCCCTTGCCTTTTTAAAGTCCAGCATGCAGAGCTTGGCCTTCCCTCCAAACTGCCATTTGCACTGTGTGTTGGCATCATACAGTTCCCCTGGAAGCTTTTCAGGATATTTATATTCCTTCCCGGGCTTTGGATCATCAGCAAGGCAAACAGCTTGAGAAGAGCTGCAAGACAAGGACAGTCAATGACAATGGGACATGTTTCTGAAATTAGAAATGTTTTCTTTGAGTATATGTATACACACATTCTACTCTGTCTTGCATGGATTTAGTTATGTAACTAGTTTATAAAAATTTTTTTGCACAGTGGAAAAATCATTGCACTCAAACTCTACCAAGCCTCCATATTCCTGCAGAATTCTCAGTTCTATTAAATATCAACAAGTTTCCACTTCTCTGGAACAATTTCTTTCTGCCATGTACTATATTTTTCTCTTCTGATCTGACAGTACAACATCTTATCCAAACACTAACGCATTTGGCACTAGCTACTCTTTTTAGTCCATGTCAACCATGTTATCAGCTGCGGAACACTGAAGAAATATGGTGCCTTCAAAAACTTTCAAAGTAACACAAAAATTGGTGAAAATCTCATACTTCTAATGTGACTTCCTCACTTTAACATCCCTGTTGACAACTGTTCTGACCCTGCCACCATCAAACTTCTCACTCTTTCCTCCTCCCTTGGCCTCACTCAGTGGACCTCCTCCCCTACCCACTGTCTTGGTCACTCCCTCGACCTTGTCTTCTCTCACCTCTGTGATCTCTCTGACTTCTCCAACTCTCCCTTCCCACTCTCCGACCACCATCTCCTCTCCTTCTCTCTGTCCTCCTCCCCTTTTCCCACCTCGCCTAAAGCCACCCTCACCAGGCGCAACTTTGACGCCATTGACCCCATCTCCTTCTCCGCCTCTCTTGAAACTCTCCTATCACCCCTTCCCTCTCTGGCCTGCCCTGATCAGGCATCCTCTCTCTACAACCAATCCCTCACTACTGCCCTGGACACCATCGCCCCGGCCTCTTCTATCCGCCGTCGTCGCCTTACTCCCCAACCCTGGCACTCCAAATTCACCCGCTCCCTCCAAAAGTGCTCTCGCACAGCTGAACGCCTCTGGAGGAAATCGCGTTCCCTGGCTGACTTCCTTCTCTTCAAATTCATCCTCTCCTCTTTCTGCTCTGCCCTGTCCCTCACTAAACAATCCTTCTTCAAGTCGCTCATCTCTTCTCAGTCCTCCAACCCCCGCCGCCTCTTTGCCACATTCAATTTCCTCCTCTCCCCCCCCTCCCACTGTCCCGCCTTCCCTCTCGGCGTCTGACTTCGCCTCCTTTTTCTCCTCCAAAATTGAAGCCATTAGACACAACATCTCCTCCTCCCACCCCTCTCCCCCCACTTCACCTCCCGCCATCAACCAGCTGTGGTCCTCCTTCATTGCCACATCAAGGGAAGAAGTTCACTCCCTTATTCTTTTCTCTCCACCCTCTACCTGTCCTCTTGATCCCATCCCCTCCCACCTCCTTCGCTCTCTCTCTCTCCTACTGCCTGCTCCTATCTCTATCACTCTCCTCTGGTGTTGTCCCATCCTCATTCAAACACGCTCTTATCTCCCCTATCCTTAAGAAACCCAATCTCGACCCCACCTCTCTTGCTAACTACCGCCATATCTCTCTTCTCCCATATGCGTCCAAATTACTTGAGCAGATTTTCTGCAGCCGCCTCACCAGACACCTCTCTGACAACTCCCTCCTTGACCCTCTCCAATCCGGCTACCGCCCCCTCCACTCCACTGAAACAGCCCTGGCTAAAGTTACCGATGATCTCCTATCAGCCAAATCCAAGGGTCACTACTCCATACTCATCCTCCTTGACCTCTCCGCGGCCTTCGACACCGTGGACCACCCCCTCCTACTGCAAACTCTTCTCTCACTCGGCCTCTCTGGCTCTGTCCATGCCTGGTTCACCTCATACCTTGCTAATCGCTCCTTCTCCGTATCCACGTCTGGTTCTTCCTCCACCCCCTCCCCTCTCCCTGTTGGAGTCCCTCAGGGCTCTGTACCTGGCCCTTTACTCTTTTCGCTCTATACTTCCTCCCTTGGGGCTCTCATCTCCTCTTTCGGTCTTCAGTATCACCTATATGCTGATGATATTCAACTCTACATCTCTTCTCCTGATCTTTCCTCCTCCCTCCTCTCTCGTGTAACTGACTGCCTCTCAGCCATCTCATCCTGGATGTCCTCTCGCTTTCTTAAAATTAACATCTCCAAAACCGAACTCATTGTCTTTCCCCCACCCAGGCTCCCTTCCCACCATGACCTCTCTATCGTTGTTAACAACTCCACTATCTCCTCTGTCACCCAACTCCGCTGCCTAGGTGTCACTCTCGACTCCTCTCTCTCTTTTGCCCCCACATTCAATCCCTTGCCCAAGCCTGTCGCTTCCAACTCCGTAACATTGCCCGAATCCGTCCCTTCCTCTCTCAAGATGCCACCAAAACTATCATCCATGCTCTCATCATCTCCCGTCTCGACTACTGCAACCTCCTCCTTACTGGCCTCCCCTGCTCCTGCCTTGCCCCCCTCCGCTCTATACTCAATGCGGCTGCGAGACTCATCTTCCTCTCACGCCGCTCCTCCTCGGCCTCCCCTCTCTGTCTTTCCTTACACTGGCTTCCCTTCCCCTACAGAATCCTTTTCAAACTCCTCACCACCACTTACAAGGCTCTCTCTCAGTCTACTGCCCCTTACATCTCTAACCTCCTCTCCATTCACACTCCCGCCCGCTCCCTGCGCTCAGCCAATGATCGCCGCCTCTCCTCCACTGTGATCACCTCTTCCCACTCTAGAATCCAAGACTTCTCTCGTGCTGCCCCCCTTCACTGGAACGACCTCCCTCGCTCCATTCGTCTCTCACCCAATCTGTGCTCCTTCAAGCGGGCTCTTAAAACTCACCTGTTCCTTAAGGCCTACCAACCATTCACTTAACCTCTCACCTCTTCTGGTTCTCCCCTGCCCCCTTTCTCTCTCCCCGTTGCTTCACTGGCTCCCTTATGTACCTGATTCTGTTTACCCTCCCTTAGGATGTAAGCTCGTATGAGCAGGGCCCATCTTCCCTCCTGTCTCCATACCTGTTCTTCCACTTCGTCTCTACTGTATCTGCCTGCCTGGAGTTTCTGAAATACTGGTACTTTGTGTTTATTGTTCTGTACTGTCTTACCCTGTATAGTCTACTGTTTGTACCATGTACGGCGCTGCGGAAACCTTGTGGCGCCTTACAAATAAACGATAATAATAATAATATACTGCTATCCACTGCTTATATCAAATTGCTCTGGACCCTGACAAACAAACATAGTTCCAAGCTCTCATCTCCTCTCACTCTTATCCCCAAATGCTTTTTATTATCTTTTCTCAATTCTTCCAAACCAACCCTTCTAACTACCATCAAGATCTTGCTTCCTACTTCAAGAACAAGAGTGATGAGATCAGACATGACATGGTATTCTCTTCCTTGACCAAAAATCTGCTTAATTCATTCCCTGCATTTTATCCCACAAATGAAGATGAAGGGCCTGATTCATTAAGGATTTTAACTTAGGAAACTTCTTATTTCAGTCTCCTGGACAAAACCATGTTACAATGCAAATTAGTATTTTGTTTTGCACATAAGTTAAATACCGCCTGTTTTTTGATGTAGCACAAAAATACTTGATAGCTTATTTGTACACTGAAATTTAAAGTTGATATTTGTGTGCTACATGAAAAAAGTCAGTATTTAACTTATGTGCAAAACAGAATACTAATTTGCACCCCTTGCATTGTAACATGGTTTTGTCCAGGAGACTGAAATAAGAAGTTTCTTAAGTTAAGATCCTTAATGAATCAGGCCTGAAGTATCCATCTTCTTGTTTTCCTACTATACTACCTGTAAATTTGACTCTATACCCTTACAACTCAGTATATCCTAACAAGAAATCACATCTATATATGTGCAATCATAACACTGAACTATACAAATGTGACACATGAAATTAAGACAGTCAATGTCTTAATGTTCCCTTACTCTCATTACTTCATTAAGACATAAATGAGGCATATGAGTGAAATTTACACTCTGCACCTTTTTTGCAGTTGCCAACTAACCACTGTGTCTTTAAATAATTACTTATAGTACTACTGTGTTGCGTGATGTGCAGCTTGACCTCAGCTCATGAACATTACTTAATTTTACTTAATTTACCACATTTTTCAAGTATACAAAGTCAGTCAACTACAAGTTGTTCAGCATTTTAATGACTAAGCATCAAACCATGGGGAAAAGTATAACTGTGGGAAGTACTGTATCATACTGTATCTAAGAAACAAATCTTTGAGCTATTTCAATTAAGGTGAAACTCAAATTACAAGTAAAACATACTTAAGAGCTTCAGATTTATACAAGGTAATAGCTTTCCTTATATAAATTAGTATACTTGACAGGATTTCCAAGCAAATGCATGAAGTCATTTTATTGGCTGACAGTGTGCAGGGAGGTATTCTGTGCTTTTGGTTAGAATAAAGTAACCATTTTCATATCCAGTTCTTTCACCTTCTCATATTTCACTGGTACCAGACTTCATAAGTTTCACAATGACAATGGGCAAATCTCTGAAACAATCTCCAGTGATTAGGGGATTTTACATACATATTATTAAACCACCACTCTAAAATTGAAGTTGCTTATTAGAAAGAGGCTAATGAAAGCATTAACAAATGAGTGTGAAAATATCTAAGAATCAAGCTAGAAAAAACATTTTTGGCATGATTGGGAAAACATTTACTATATTATAGAGTGCCACTGCCAACCTAGGCTGATTGCAAAGAACAATTCCTGTATCATTGTTAGTTACTGAAGGAGCATGCTCATCATTAGTCTCCCGAACATGTTGATAAGTATTACTTTATATTATTGCAAAAAACGTACTTATTCACTGCATTTATCAGAAAAATATTGAAGAGGCAGCTGCGTATCGCTGTGGTGTACCGCTACTGATTCACTATCTGCACTTGATACCCAAACCAAGCTGGTTCACGCATGTGCAGAAGTGCTGTTTCTTACCTACTGACTTTCTGCTATTTTATCTTGGATGTCCTCTCGGCACCACAAACTCAATGTTTGAAAAAATTGAGCTATTTTTCTTTCCACCAGTTAACAGGCGCTTACTACCTCTCTTTCTCTGTTTTCAGTAAGACAATACATTGTACACCTGAAACTTACTTCTTAGGTGTCATCCTTGACAGAACTATCCTTTGTTCGCCACATTCAAACTCACTGTTAAATGTATCTAAGCATCATCTCCAGAAAATACATGTATCTATTACAAGACACTGCTAATAATCACATGCATTGACTATTGCAATTCCTTCTTACTGATCTCGCCCTATAAAGAATTTCAAACCTACAATACATTAGCTATACTAATTTACCTAGCCAGACATGTTTCTACTGCTGCTCTGCCAGAGCAACATTACAACTTGTTTGGCTCTACCTTACAAAATTCAATATAAAATACGTCTTTTCACAAACAAATCTCTTACCTAAACTGCACCAACAAACATCTCGTCAGTTGTCTCAAAATATCTCCTGACTTGATCCCTCTGCTCAAGATCCGCTCTTTATATCCTCACTCATTGCTTGCTCCTATTCCAGGTTTCAAGACTTTTTCAGACAGTACCCAGTGGAATTCTCTCAATCATACAAGACTTTTCCCTAGCCTCCAAACATTCCCTAAAAGCTCACCTGTTCAGCAAAGCTTGTCAAATACCCGAATCCATCTTCTTAAACTCCTACCATACAGGTCACTCCAAATTTACATGTATTTACTTTCTACAGTATGCTCAAACAACTGTCTGACCCCAAACCAACATTGTTTTGTGACTAGATCATATAGCCCACATTATGCACTTCTCATTATAATCTGCCTGGACAAATATGCAATAAGTACCTTTTAACCTCATGTATTAAACTCCTATTTTCCTATAGATTGTGAGCACTTCAGTAAAGTCCTCTTATTACTTAATCTGTTTGCTAATACCCAGTCTTGTTTTATAAGTGTGTTTGTCCCAATTGCAAATTACTGCCGAATATGCTGATACTATATAAATAAATATTAATAGTAATAATAACATACTTTAGTAATCACAGTGTAGTTCTATGACCAAATTAAAATGTAAGCGCCCAGGCTGAGTGCTTTTGTACAGATTATGAAACTCAGTAACTAATTTCCTTTTTAATTTACAGTAGGGAGACCTTAATATAGAAGTTTCAATATAGAAACAAAACAAGTTGCTTGTAAGAGGTGTTCATCCTAACCAGGTAGGTTGTGACTACACTGATATTCCATTACCAAAATATTTGAGCTCATCAAATACAAAAATATATTTTACACTATTAACATCAATTATCCCCATATATACGTACTAACATTACTATATATATATACTTATAAAAGGATATATACTTATATAAGGATATATTTTAGAGGAATTTTTACATACAATTTATTTATGTCACCTGTATATTACAGTACAACTGCTTCTTTAACTGAAGTAGTGATGATTAATTATTGAAATAATAAATGTAATATTGAATAACTATGCATTATAGCCAACAAGCAATCTAAACAGAGCTACATATTTTTAGCATTAACATTTAAAAAAAAACATACAGTTAATTACATTTTTACGTGTATGCTTGGAAACTGATTTGGTGCATGAACAATTACCATCTTAGCAATGTTCCATTATCAATCAAGCTTTTACAGTGTATATTGTTATTCTGTGATTTTAAGTGCATTCCTTTTATATTTCATGTTTCAGTTGGAAAATGTATTGCATTTGTAATACTTTTGATTTAGACACCTGATGGAGGATTGTTTATTTATTTGTCATTCCCAGTCAGCAAACTTGAATTGTGACATCAGACACACAATTTTAGTTTTAATTTTGTTAAATAATGTTATTATAAATGTGTGCATGAGAAACTGGGAATTTATTGCAATGCGTTAAAATATTGTTTTTATAACCATATTGATTACAGTAATATATGTATCTACCTTTATACTGAAAACCCAACAGGTTTTTTTGATAATTTTCCAGTGTTCATAAATCACCACCTGTTAAGCAGACATTCTGCATGAATAACCAGACAATGGCATGGCTTACAAAATGAGAGGTCTCCTCCGTTTGGTACCATCAGTACCTATATGGTTGTATGTTGTAGTATACTTTTAATTCCAATTTGTTGATACAAAACATTTCCTCTCACCTCATACATGTATGGTTTTAGAATTAAAGAAAACTTTATAACCCTTTTCATTTGCATACCGTGTGTCACTATTGAATTTATCTCCAATGTTTACCTTTTGTCTGCACACCTCCTCTTTTCTGAAAGATCTCATAGAGACCTATTTATCAACATCGATGCTTAAGGCGATAAGCCTGATTTTTTTTTTTTTATTACCAGGAAATTGCCATAATTTAGCAAGACAATATTGGTGGGCAGGGTGAGTGATATTGACCCACAGTGGTAAGGGTTAACTGACTGTGCTGGAGCAGTCTTGACTGATAGGAGCATGAATTAGTCTGCTTGATGGCTTGCGCATGTGTAGTGGAATTGAATTCCACTATTTTTTTTTATTATTTTTTTAAAACAAACAACTAATAAGAACAAGTTTAAAAATAAAGTGTTTTTTAAATGATTTTTCTAAAATGGCGATAAAAAAACATTTATTGTGGCGGTACAAGTACCAATGCGATACTTAAAGTTAAATAGGTTTTTCCATGCTTTCCCCTGCTAAAGTGGAATTATTTCAGTTGGGAACCACTTCTTGTATATGGAAAAAGAAAAAAGGCCTATTGGCATTTTAGCAGGATCTCTCAAATTTGCTCTGTGTTATTTATATTTTTTTGTTTACGGTTTTTCTTCAAATATCTTCCCTTGCTTCACTGGGTTACATAATTTTCCTGCTCCAGTGCTTACTCTCCCTGACATTAATGCCAATTGGGGTAGCAGTTATAATTCTTTTTTCTTTGGATTTCTTTGATATCTATGTGGTATAAAAGGAATAGCCATATCCGATGTTCAATCTAAGCTGAGCAATGCGGAAATAAAAGAGTTAACAGGTTAACCTAACGAGGAGTCCCCACTGAAAGACAGCATTCACAATCTAAAAGTCCTACGGGTGCTGTTCTTATAAATGTTTCTTGTCTGACAACCAGGAGTTTTTTTCTATTACTGGAAGTGTTGAAGCCATTCTCTTGATAGATAGATCTATATTTTACACATAATATGCCTTACATATGCAATTTGTCAATTGGACATTTATCATTGTGTGAACCCTATTACATTACAGATATAGAATTTGCACAATGAGAAATGCCACTACTGAGATACACGAAAGACTTGGAAATCACAAAGCAAAAGACAGCTGGGTAACCAAAGTTTACTAGGCAAGATTCGTAGGATTTGTCCATTTGCTGGGAACCTTTTTGTGTGTAAATTGAAAAGGAACTTGTACAAGCATGTTTTGGTGTTTCTATAGTTACAGGAAATAGAACACATTGTGATGGTTCTTGTCAGGACCATTGTTAGCATACTATACAGGGGGGCAGCAACAATACAAGTGTTACACCATATTGGATTAACTTGATTGATATATAAGATATAATGCTTTGCACCAGCATTGTATTTGATAAATGAACTCATAACAATACTAAATCAGGGTGCTTTTCTTTTTCAGTGTATAGTACTGCAAATATTGTAAATATGTTTGTCCAGGGAATTAACACTGACATAATTGCAGGAAAAAATATACTGAATTAACATTGGAACCATTCAGGGAAACTAAATACCAGGTTTTAAAAAGTTACTACTAGAAATATAATATGTGAAAATAAACGGATTAGAATTAGGAAATGTATATACAACTGAAAATATAAATGTTTCAATTTGTATTCTGATGTACCTTCACTTAACACTACGGGATACTTTTACTTTGATTTAAAAAAACTCAAAATTCTTGAATTGAAATGCCTACTAAGCAAATTTGCTGTAACTACTTTACACATTGTATAAAATAGTTATACAGTGCAAGTTTATATGGGTATATTTACACCTGTTAATGGATAAAAATGAAAAAGGAGATAACTGTTCATCGAGTCAAGTTCCACTATGTGTTTGATGGTTGTCTAGCCCTAGGGACCTTTTTTCTCCAGGGTCACTGGGCAACATCTATTTATACAGCTTACTGTATTTTAATGCTGTTCCCTTCAATAACAGACGTTCTGAAATTAGAATTTGATAGTGTTCCTATAGCAGCAATGCCCTCCATTAAGTAAATGGCCAATAAAAGGGTCTCTAATAGACTCAATAAAACAATAAAAGTCATAAGGGAAGCATTTCAGGTATTGCATGATGCGTTTAAATATACTGGGAATATTATAAACATGATTACTTGCTGGTTTATGGGCACAAAAGCACAAAAAAACCTCATGCTACCAACAAAACTCATCAAGTTTAAATTGCACCAGTCATCTATATATAAATGATGGACATGATATATATTAAAAAATAAGAGTGTATGGTTATATGTGCAAATGTAGCCCAGTTTTTTCATTTAAGAACAGGAAACAATATGGTTCAGGAAGAACATGTGCAAAGTATGTTGCCTTTATTGAGATCTTCCATAGTAATATATTTGTTCAAAATATGTTTAAAATGTATATTATTTTGATCAAAGAAAAAAATGTGATTTAGTGCTATCTAAATCACATCGCCACATCTCTGACAAATTCCATAGATTGCCCCATGTTTTTACAGGAGAATAAAACACAGAAATGTGATATGTCTCTTTTATTATAAGTTGTTATGAATACATTTCTTACAGCACAATGTTTACAAAGTAAATACAAATGCTTAAATGTATGCCTCTATTCCAAAGTTACAGCTGCCTGTTGACATCTCTAATATAGAAGATATACAGATGTCACCCCATAGCTTGTTTTTTAGCAAACATAAAATTCAAGGTCCTAGAATGGCAATTTTTTTTCATCCAGTAGAAGACTCTAAGAGAGACCCTGCTAGGAAGCAGCCTGGGATTCATGTCCACAGAAAGGAGCCGGCCACAGGTCCCGCTGCTCTTATGAGGGATAGTGAAACTTAAAGAGCAGGAGTGGAGCAGGGGAATTTCTCCTGAGCAAGTTATAAAAATATTGACGGCTTAGGTTCAAAGGGAGTGCGTAGAAGTGTCAGAGAAAAGTGGAAGGGATGAGCAGCATCATGCCCAGCGAAAGAGATCATATGTATAACAGTAAATGGCGCGCTCACATCCCCCTCTTTCCATAAGAGCAAAAGACAACACTATCCAGACAATAGGATGTTTTTCACTGCCTGAATATGCAGGTTTTTTTTATACATTGAATAGTGTTAATGCTTTAAAAAACTAGAAGAGAAACAACATATATGGATTGATTAAAAGAGTAAGAAAACATATTCATATGTAAAAAATAATGAATATTAAGAGAAAATAAAAAAGTATAAAATAGAAATACTGCTCCCTTGAAAAATTGGGTCAACATCCTTACTAATACTCTCTTCTAATAAGACGCTGTATGTTTTATTGCATATGTATTCTTCAGATGTTTGTAACACAGTGCTGTACAGAATGTTACTTTTGGTTGACCTTTGCAAAAATAAAATCTTTAAAAAAAAAAAAAAATAGAAATACTGCTGCATTTGATGTTTGCCACAGCCCATGTTGCAGTTAAGAGGAGAAGTCTTATTGGTAGAGATGCTCAGGCTCGGTTCTCCGAGAACCGAGCCCATCCGAACTTAGCAGATCCGAGTACTGAGACGAGTCGGTTCGGTACTTTCGAGCAACCTTTGGAATTGAAAAAGAGGCAAAACGTAATTTTTACATTGTGGGATCTCGCGAGTTTTGGAATCTATAAGTACTGCCCTCCGTGGCGATCCAGCGCCATTTCACAGAGAGACACAGAAGGGGTAGCATGGTTCTTAGCATTCTCTAGTGCAGTTGGGCTGCGTCATAGCTAGAAAAGAAAGAGGAGGAGTAGCAGTGTTCTTGAAAGCCTCCAGTGACATTCTACTTAGTTATAGCTCACACAGAAACAGGAGAGCTCCATTGCTAATTGTCATTGCTGAAATTTAAATAATAGGGCTGGCAGTCTTGTTCTAAATCTGCAGTCACATTGTACTGTGCCATAGCTCACCCAAAAATAGGAGAGGTGGCAGTGTTCAGTGCTGAAACAGAAATTCAAATAATAAGGCTGACAGTGTTTTTAAAAGTCTACCATGACATTCTACTGTGCCATAGCTCATACAGAAACAGCAGGGGTGGCAGTGTCCTTGTCACTCTTCAGTCACATTGTTCTCGTCACTCTCAAGGTTCAGTCATGATTATACTAATCCTTCTACCTCATGTGCTAAAGCCTTTGTTCAAGTGCATAGTGTTTTTAAGTCAGGGAAACAAAAATGTAAATAAAAAGATTGTACCTTTTTAAAGAAAAAAACACCTCTCTAATAAAAGGTGAAAGTTTACAGTAGAAAAACATAACATTTCCAACATGCCATTCTACCCAAAATATTACCAAGCATACCAGCATCAGTTAGCTCCCTTCTCTCCGCTAGATATCAGCACCTGCAATCTACACGGTCATCATATTCACCCTCATCAGTGTGTACATTGGAATCCACTATCACAGAAGTCTCTGTACTTTGATGTAATTGCCAGTAATGGCCTTCCTCATGGAACTTGTAATTCATTTTACGGCACAGCTGTCATTAATTTTGGGCAATTTTTTTAGGCCAGACCAAATGTCAAAATGTTGTGCCGACTCATCCGTATCACCACTGGGTGTCTTGGGAAAGCTAAGTTTTTTCCAAGAAGCAGTTGCCAGAGAAACTGAAGGAGGAGACATCATTGTGTCATGTACCACTTGAGCTGTCAGCTTGCTGACCAGGAGCTCATTGTATCTCTTGAGATCTGGGTCAGTTGGAAATACAGAGAAGACATAGCTCTTAAACCTAAGATCAAACACAGTTGCCAAAATGTAGTGATCCGATTTCAAGATGTTGATAACTCTTGGATCCTGGCGAAGCAAATAAAGTACTTAATCTACAAGTCCAACATAGTTAGTGGAATTGCTTTGTTTCATCTCCTCCTTCAATTCCTCTAGCTGCTTTTCATAAAGTCTAATTAGGGGAATCACTTGACACAAGCTAATAGTGTCTTCCCTCTCTTCACAGGTGACTACTTTGAGTGGTTTCAGCATCTTGCACAACACAGAAAGTATTCTCCACTGTGCTGGACTAATGTACATTCCCCCTCAAATTATATTCTTCTTGCAGCTGCTTCATTCTCCTATATGCTGTTGTAGAATGCCAAAAATGATCCGAAATATTTCGGGACACATGTCTCTGTCACTTTTTAAAAAGTTCTGTACCACCAAGTTGATCGAGCAAAACAGGGAATGTGAATTCCTCACGCTGTAATGATCTAACAATTTATTTATTTTATTATTTAAGTCACACAACCATGTTACAATGCAAGGGGTGAAAATTAGTTTTCTGTTTTGCACATAATTTAAATACATGAAAAAACAGTCAATGGAACACATGTGCGTTCCACTGACGGGAAGTTCGGCATTTGGATCACAAACTTGCGTTCTAAATGCCGAACTTACCGTTCGTGGAACACTGCGGAAGAAGGAGGCTGAAAGGGCTGAAAACTCACTCTCTCTCTCTCGTAACATTATATCATGACGATACCTAGGGCAGCTGCCTAAGGTAGTAAGGTTTGGCATGGAAAAAGGGCAATTAAATGATTATGAAAATTATCTGGCTGCAATTATATAAATTAACCATATTTACCTTGTTAGTAAATCTAATGATGCGGTGATTGAAAATATTTCTATTTTAAGGTGACAACTTATTTACAAATGTCTATTGTAGCTTGTATAAGCTTTATAGCTTGGCACACTGTTTTTTAGCGGAGTGTTAGGTTTGGCGGTACTTGTTAATTATACGGATATCCAGTCCCAACATGCCTCACCAACGACATGCTGGAACTTGCAGTTCTCCACACATGCTGGAAAATCTTGAATCATGGTGCCTAAGCAACATTCTGTAAAGGCACAGTACCCAGACTAAGCATCGTGCGCTAGGCTGATTGCTGGGGGTGAGTGGGAGGGGGGTTTAATCAGTAATGGAGGACCTCCCATGAAATAATGTCTGTTACTCTACCGTGTCATTCAAAACTGAGCATCTGTGCAAGAGCAGCACTTTTTAAGGAGACCTTCAGCAACTTTGAAAACTACTCTCTTCCATGGCAGAGGAATGAAAACCATTGTTGAAGAAACTGCCATGAAATATAGCCTAGATGTTGGTCTTCCACATGCTGCCAACTGGAGGAATATTCTTCGGTGGTATTAAACGTTTTTGTCCCAATACATGACACTATGTATGACACAAACCTAACACTATGCATCATCCTAAAAACCCTATTTCTACTGTGAGGCTTTGCAGTGGGAGCATAATGCTACAGGCAAGTGTTCTAGTTCAGGGACTGGAAAACTTGTCGGTATAGAGGGCAGAATGGATGGCGGAAAACAGACAATTCTTGGAGGAAAATCTGCAGGAGTCCTAGAACGGCACAGAGAGGAGTCGGCGACAAGAAGGGATGAAAAGAGAAGAAAGAAACAGATAGAAAAGGTAAGTGAAGGAATGGAGCAAGGGGCAGCAAAGTAGGGTTTTGAGGGGCAAAGGAGGCTGCATCGCACTGTTTTGAGGGGAAAAGGAAGCTGCATCGCACTGTTTTGAGGGGCAAAGGAAGGCTACATGGCAGTGGTGAAGAAGAGAGTCATTACTATGTCATAATAAGAACTGATGGCATTACTCTGGCATAATATTAACTGGGGGCATTACTGTGCCATAATATGAATATAATATTAAATAACAGATTTTTGTCAGGTAAGGTATTCTTTAATATTTTTTCTTTAACATTTTAAAACGCTTTCTTATAACAATCTAGTTTTGTGTATCTCTTTTACTGTTCTTATTTGAGTAGTAAGTTCATGAAATATTAGAATACCTTTCGGTATATATTTTTGCATACTTTAACTGGTCATTAGGGCAGAGAACCGGTTGTTAATTTATTTGAACCCCATATATATATATATTTATTTTTTTTCATCCATTTGCAAATATGTGTAGCAGAATTATTTCAGTAAAGTGCTAGCCACACCCCCACATTAGGTTGGCCACCCCCACTTGGATGGGGGGGGGGCGCCGGTGCCCTGTCTTGCCCAGGGGACTAAAATATCTAGTTACGGCACTGCTTCTTCTTATCACTATCAAGAACTGCTTCCACTGGTGCATGACTTGCCACAGAAGAGTTCATTAACAGTACTGTTTTCTTAGATGCCTTAAGCCCATTGTTAGATTGTTTTGTGGGGGCCCTAACAAACCAAGCACTTCAGTCATAAAAGTTGCACTCTGTCGCTGGAGCACTTGCAAAACTGTACATGTCTTTTTCAATATCTTACATAAAGGTGGGTGGGAGGGCCCAAGGACAATTCCATTTTGCACCACTCTTCTTTTCTGCCACTGCTGTGTGAAAATGTTTCCTAGATGTGCTATGAACTGCCGTGTGTTTGTGTCATTGTTCTGTCGCTTAGCTTCCAGCCAGCTCGCTGCAGTCTTTGTCCAAAAGTAGATGAAAATAATATTGTGATCTGTGAGGAGTTACTAATTGCCAGTCATTTCCAGTCAATTTTGGTTATTGAGGTTAATAATGTAGGAATAAAAAAAGAGCAAAATGATTTGATTTTAGCATACGTTGGCTATTTTTTCTAAAAAATCTAGATCCAAAATCAAAACACGGGGGTCAGTGAACATCTCTATTCTATTTATTGCTTGCCCCTGGAAAAGGTTATTATTATTATACTTTATTTCCATAGCGCCAATCGTATTGCACATCTGTGTACAGAGAATTTGTAACCATTCACATTGGAATCAAACTCCTAAGGGCTGTGAGAAGGCAATTTTAACCACTCTGTGATGCCACGGTGGCTGTGGACATATTCTCTCCACTGTTTGGTGTTTTGTCAATAATTGAGTGGGTGATTATTGGTTGATTGTAGGTAAGAGCGAAAGATAGTGTCCAAGTCTAAGGTCGGGTTTTCCATTTGCAAACAGTGGGCACTAAGATGTACCATTGAAATAGAGGATGCAAGGCATTTAAATTAGTTTTATTCAATTTTGTGATAAATTGACGTCTAACAATGAACTAGACATAAACCCGTCTGTTCAGCGTGTTCGGCGATTAAATTTCAAGTGGCGCTGCATTGTAAAGGGAAACTTTCCTTTACAATGCAGCGCCGCTTGAAATTTAAATCGCCGAACACGCAGGTGTTGAAGAACCCGCATGTTCATACATTTACCCCCTGGGGTGTTTGAGGAATGATAAAATTCTAACGATAATGCCATGAAAGGGTAGTAAGGAAAGCAGTTTTTTTAATCACTGGAGTTTAAGAATAAAGGACAAGAAACTGAAGCAAATAATGCAGAG
Source organism: Mixophyes fleayi (assembly GCF_038048845.1). Classification (NCBI taxonomy): domain Eukaryota; kingdom Metazoa; phylum Chordata; class Amphibia; order Anura; family Limnodynastidae; genus Mixophyes; species Mixophyes fleayi. The sequence continues at coordinate 135,655,415 of NC_134406.1, read as the reverse complement.
AAAAATAAAACCTTATTGCAATATCCAGTGCAGTTGGAGAAGAAGTGCAGTATTAGGATGTAGTGGATGAAGATAATTTTATGGATATTGTTGAAGTTTATTAATTGGATGACGATGGTAATCAATAATTTCTCTACACTACAATCAGTTACTATGCGATTAATATACAACCTAATAATTATTGTAGCAACACGCAAATAGTTTAATGTATTTCTATCATTTAATATAAAATATAATGTGGCAGAAAGCTAATTAATGTTTCTATCATATTAATTGCACCATTTCCGGTATTATTTATGTAGTGTCCTCCCATTGCGATTGATAGTTATAATTAATATTACTGTTGTGCACCGAACAGCAATCCCAGAGATGTCATAAAATAATCAGTTTCTACAGGTATAGAGGTGGGAGCCTGAAGAAAGGACAATTGGCCACACATGGAAAGAGGACCCCCACTTCGCAGAACAATGATCAGAGGGATCAGCCAATGGGGCGTCGAGTTCTATGTAGGTCATGACCTATCAACCTATGAATGTGAACCTTAATACTGTAACTGTGTAAATTTGTGATGTCACTGCTTTTTATGACTGTATAGTGTAGAAATTGTTCACCTCTGGCTATGGAAACCAGAGTGTTCTGATAGAAGCATGTTGTTGTTGCCCACCGCTAAGGCGTATGGCATGAGATACTTTACCCTGTAATATATATTCTGAACAAAACTCTTGTGCCTCGGAACCACAGCGATCACATCGGAAAATCTTTATTTCATACGTTACATACATACATTGCAATATCTTCAGATGTTGTTCAATGTTTGTTCAAATGTGCTGTTTAATTGTATTTTCTTACACTTTGTGAGAAAAACACTTCGGGCCTGATTCATCTTCGAATGCAAAGTGAACGCAACTTGCGTTTAAAAAAAATGCATGTAACTTGTATGCATGTATGCCCAAATTCAAATACAAGTGGATCTCAAGATACATTTACATTTGAATTTGGGAATAAGTAATCTCTGGCCATTCATTAGCGTATGTAGACAAACAGACCAAACTGCAGGATATGCACATGCATATGTGCACTATTAAAGTCAAATCAGAATGCATGCAAAAAAATATTTTACAATATAAAATTTACAAATCTTAATACTACAATCATTAATAAAAATTTATCTTTTTTTGTATCGGAGAAACATAAATTAGGATGTTCTTAATGCTTATCTTATTGTACATAAAATGCATTTTATAGTTTCTCTTACTTGGAGACACATGTTCTGGCATGCATACGCATAGTCATCACTATAAATTGGCATTTACACCTCCTCTGTAGCCGGTGCAAATGATACAGCTAAAAAACACTTATTGAAGAGATGCACTGAACTTGTGTCAGTTTTGCTCAGACATGAATTACAGGCAATTGTGTTCACCGGTGAAAGTCCTGTTCTGGCGCATGCGCAGAGCTTTTTCACGCAAGATACAACAAGCAAATAGACTTACGCCCGAAGATAATGAGGCCCTTAGAGAATAAAACACGACTATTTCCCCTGACGCGTCAGTTTCCCTTATACTGAATGCTACGGTACAGTGAGGCTGATTTTAGAACAAGTTACATCTGTGCTAATTGGTCAGGTAGGAATTCAATTGCTGTGTCAGGCTAGATAAGAAACAGGCCAATATGGTGTAATAAACTATGCGTCAATGATAAACACTCTGACACAGGTAATTTGGCACACTGCCTTTAATAAAACTATAAACTGAACAGATATGAATGACTGATAGAACTGAGATGAACTGAGAGTATGAGTGTTGCAGTATTGCTTGATGTCACTCTAATTATTTAATTCAGACCATAGTCTTGAACTGCAAAATATAACACTGCTTTGTTTTTGATTTACAAAAGGAGGATAAAATACAATACCTTAAAAATTTGGACAAGTACTGACGGCTGCATGCTGACCAGGAGAAGACCCCATTATGTCCTGCCAATGTTGGTGACATTATATTGCCTTCCGACTTCTTGCACATGTTTCCCTCTCCATCATGGATCATGCCAAAACTGTAAATTAACATGCAAAACAAATTAATGTAAACATTAGCAGCAATTTGGGAATGTCATTTAAGCTGAAATGTTATTGCAATATTTTAATATGATCACTATAAGATATATTAACTTTATTTTTCTGTAAATACTCAGTAAAATGTTTCAGATGGATAGCTTATTTATCTGCATCATTAAATAAATGGAAGTTTTCATGCTGTTAGCTTTCAGGTACACTAAACGTAGTATGTGGCATAGACACAAACAGAAAATACATACTAAACCACCGAACTAGCATTAAATTACAGAATATTAGCTCCTTGTTTTAGTCAGAACAATATGCATTACAATGAAAATGTGTGTAATTTCCAAACTAACTAAACAGAGGTGGAAAAGGCTTACTTGTGACCCGATTCATGAGCAATGGTAAATGCCAGTGCAAGCCCGGTGTCCTCATTTACAGTACAGCTACGGTATTTACTGCACATACCACTTATTGGAGCAAACCCTGTGAAAAAAACAAGCATCTTACTGACCCAGAATTATCAGAGACGGCAACCTCCTGCAATGTCTTCCTGCATACAGGGCAAGAAAAATATGACCTTAATTACACAAGTTGCACAAGACTCCAAAATACACTGCAATATTCTGAATTGGACTAAGGAGTCACTTAATCTCTTGCTCACTTTTAGAAATAGGTGCTTTTAGCAAGAAGTATGTACAGTGTATTAAGTATATGAGTCAAAATGAGATGTAAGTGGCCTACGTTGAATCGGGCAATGACCAATGGTGCTTCTTGCCTTTAACAAACCAACAACATAAACAAATAACATTTCCTACACATTATGCGCATTTGACACCTCACATACATCATTTTCTCATTGTTATCGGTCACATTTTTAGAAATAACTTCTACTGACCAATACTGCAACCATGAAAAACATCTGAACTATTATTTTAAACTGCAACTATAATACTGATTTATAAGTAATTAATCCAATCCGGTTTGGTTTTCGGGTGTGACATATATGTTCGACAGTTACAAGATCAACACCGTAATATACACAGGGTTGGAAAGTCGACAATAACATTGTCAGTCTTATTAGGTCGACAATTGAATACTGCCTACTTTTCAAATGTCGACCTAATAATACTGTCGTCATCTGAATTGTCAACTAAATATTACTGTCGACATTTAACGTGCTGACCTAATACTGTCAATATTTGAATTGTTGACCGTCAACCGTATACCGATTATATGACTACTTGAATCCTCTTGAAATCTCTGTGACTTTAATGAAAGTACTCAACATCTGTTCTTGTGCCTTTATATGATCACTGAAATTTCTTATATAACCTAAATCTCACCACACTGTTTTCTGCTTTTCTTCTAAATCTTGATTTCCCCTTATTCTTGGTATACTGTACGGTGAGTGGAGTATTGGGAATGTTTTTTTGCTGAGTGCTGATTAAACCCATCAGTGCCCCACGTTTGCACCAACATGCAGAAATGAGATTTCATTTTGAGAGATGAGATTATTTTAAAATGAGATAAGGCATCCTTTAAGTGCTTGAATCAACCACTTGGTTTCTTTATAGGCAACTGGGCATGGGTGACTAGAGGCCTCCCCTCCTTGTGCGTGTACTTAAGTGTGCTACATGTATGATATCAATCTGTAATGTGAGGGGTGATATTTACATCATTAGGTTATGTAGTAGTCTCCTGTGCCTCTTTACTGATCAGTTCACTTTGTTCCCCTAAATATATTGCACTTTCTACGCTACTTTGATCTACATCGCCTTCAACGATGATGAAGGATACAGGTTGACTGTAATTTATATTTGATACAAACCATGAATTTGCTTGATTCATTATTTTATTGTAGCTCACTTGTGTTACTATTCATTTATATTGTTCAATAACATTTTTGTTTTGTTTGTGTTTTAAGGTATATGAGTATTTTCCAAATATTGATACCTTAATTAATACTGCTTATTTATACTTTATATATCTATTCAGTATTATATCTGTGACAATGATGCTTCTGTTGTTCTGTGCTCACTACTCTGGAATTGTTAACCAATTGTTAATGTTTTCTGTTTGAAAATGCAAATAAAAAGTTTTTTTTAGAAAATAAAAATTATAAAAGATAAAAATGAGATAAGAGTGCAGAGGAAGCATGTATAGGGACATTCATATTATTGTGGGTGTCTTAAAATCTCCTCACTCTCCTGATTAATTTAAGACATACATGAAGCAAGTTGAGCAGTGTTTTAGGAGGCATAAGGAAAGGAGGTACACAAGTGTTAGTAGGTTGTACTCTGAAGCAATGTTTTACTCTTTCCACCTTGCACATTTAAAGTTGCTCTCCAAACCTGAAAAACTAGATGCAAAATGATTTTTTGGGGGCAAGTGTGGAGATGGTGCCCGCCAAGATGCCTCCAGTTCCTGTGCCTGGCAAGAGGGTGAAGAAAGAAGAGAAATCTTACTTACCGGTCCGGCGATCCAGCGGTGAGTATACATCCTTCTTCTTTGCAGGTCCCGTCCGCAGAGGAAGGATGAGCCAATCAGGGCTCATCTTTCCCCGCTGGCCAATCAGCGGCCGGATACGCGAGCCAATCAGCGGCTAATGACGTCATGGTGGCACCATTTTCTCAGAAGAGAGTCGGCGGCGCGGAGGGAGAAGGACGTCCGGAGTGGAAGAAGACCAGCAGCGGAGATCGTCGGCGGGGAGCCCTTGTAAGGGCTGAGAGCGCCCCCGCCTCCAGAGAAGACAGAAGACCCGCGCCGAACGGGAGAAGAGACGCCGCCAGCTGGAGGGTCTGGAAGACCCGGAGAAAGAAGAGGAAGACGGCGTGGCAAGCTGAGATTCCTGCGCAGAGCAGGTAAGTTGACTCAGCGTTAAATTCGGGCACTAGGCCCGTGGCCACGTTCGGGCACAAGGCCCGTGGGACGGAGTAAATTAGGGGCACAAGGCCCAGGGACCTGGGCACTAGGCCCCTACGAGTTAGTGGGCCAGTAGGCCATAATACTTTTGATAAAGGGGACAAGCCCCTGTTAGTTAGGCAGGGGGCGTGAGAGCCCCAGGTACAAGGGCACAAGGCCCTTAGGTAGTTAGTGGCCTAGAGGCCATAGGAAGGTCACAGGGCCTGGTTAGGGGCTGATTGCCCATAGTCTTTTACGGGCACAAGGTCCTCAGTTAGTCAGGGAGGCCACAGGCCTCAGTAGGCAGGGGCTAGTGCCCCTAGGTAGCAGGGCACAAGGCCCTAGTTAGTGGGCTCAGAGCCCTGAGTTAGAGAGGGGGCTGAGGCCCATTAATCAGAGCACAAGGCTCTGTGAGTAGCTGGGCAGAGGCCCATGGTGTGAAGGGCAGACGGCCCTGGTGGTGGTGTGGTAGAGGCATGAGAGCGTCGTGAGTGTAGGCGCGGTCCTGTGTGAGGTGAGCACACGGAGTTAGGAGGTACAGTAGAGCGAGGCTCCTGTGGTGCTGTAGCAACCGGCTGGTTGGCTAGCAGCGGTGTGCTCTGGTAAGTACTGTATACTGCATTTATTTGGTCTGTGCGGCGAGTATTGTTTGTATTACTGTATTTTGGGGTGTGCTACATAATTGTGTCCAGGGGCAAGACGTCAGGCCCCCATTAAAGGTAGGCTCTTGTTCCTGTGTTTTCCTGTGTTAACCCGTGCTGTGGGGAACAAGTGTAGTTACCAGCGTACACATAGTCAGGGGAGAACACACGTAGTTTTCCCGTCCCTTAGGTCCCCGGGGTCACACTGGTTCCCAGAGGGGGTGGCTAAGTGAGTTGGTGGCAGTGCAGCACACCTTAAGGCAGTTCCAGGGGCGGACCGTGGTTCTGGTTGAGGGTCCCCAAGGCCGGTTCCATGCAGGTGGACCTGTGGCTCCGGACGTAAGGACACGTGTGAGATACCCGAGTACAGGCAGTCGGGCGGTTCAGTTTCGATCGGCTGTTCCGTGCGGCAGTCAGCCCACGGGTTAGTGGGCTGTGCCACTGAGCCTTAGCCGGGCTTGAAGCAACCGGTCCTTAGGGTCTGTGGGTGACCCCATAGTGAGGAGACAGTCTCCTTGGTTAGACCTGGGTGAGGGGGTTAGGAACCGCCCTCCGGTAGAGGAGCAGGAGAACAGGATCGTAAGTGGGAGTGTCCCGGTGAGTATCACGCTCGATTCCCCTTTCGGTTCGGCCCTCACCAGCAGTTGTGTGAGGTACTTGAGGTGGGACTAGTCCTGGTCTTAAGTGCCTGTAGTCCCCCGCGTCTTGGCAAGAGCAAAGTGAGGAGGCGGCAAGTGAGCTTGGACTGACCGTGTCCTCGTTCTTTGCCGTATTCTCGGACAGCCCTTACCTGGAAGGCACGGCCGTAATCTCTGTCTCTTTCTTAGAGGGACGTGGTTGGAGGTGACAAGGGTTGCGGCTGCGGATCTGCTGGGATCGGATCGCAGTTGGGATATCGGAGGCCGACTGGAGGTGACCATCGTTTACAAGGTAAGTTCTGTTGTGTTGCGTCTGTCCCTGTTTCCCCGCAGGGGGCGTTACACAAGTTTCAATGACTGTTAAATATGCACTTTGACAAGCACTAGCAAGATAAATTGGCGCACTTGTGTGCATAAACAGTAGTATGGTCCCGCACTTTTTATTGTCTTTAAATGACCCTAAATGTAGTCACATGTACAGGCCATCATTTCTTTACAATGTAATACTACCACACCACATGCATAGATCTGTAGGGACAGCAATGAGAGTTGAAATTGCTGAAAGGATTTACATTAATTTAAAATATATATATTACATGCTTATATATAAAATATTTAATTCTTAAACAGCTAAAATAAATGTAGAACATTATAGCTTGCTAATGTCATGAGCAGAAAACCAAAAATCTTGCAAAGAAAATCCTACCCAACGTGTCACAGGCTTCATTCTTCCAGGAACAGATGTCAAAACCAGTGAGCAGGATGGCGTGATCATGACGACTGCCATCTTTTCCCATTAGTCCAGATTGCCATTGGCAGAAACTGCTCAATGTGTGATCAGCATGATGGTTTATAACAAGTCCAGGCTGAAATAGAGATAAGATAGAGATATTTAGGTCTTCTTTATAGCTTTCCAGCTTTATCACTACAATAAAATAATGTACCCTAGAGTATGAATATAAGTGCATATTTTGCTATAAATGCAATATTATGTTAAATATACATACACATAACATTGAACAGTAAACATAAGTGTTGTCCTATAATGATTTATAAGCCAGCATCCAGTAAATTGATTATTAAATTATCAGGGGAAGTCATTGTACTTTTTGAATCTCAGAAAAATATATCTTGTATGTAAATTGCTCTAGATACTAATAATCAACTCATAATCCCCATTGTGCAAAGTATATGCCACCTAACAGCCAATAACCTACTAGTCTACTGTCGTAATTGTCTACAAAAACAACCTCAATAACCTGTAGCTAAATATTTTCTATATTGTTTCCTTAGATTCAATTATAATATGTGATTGTGAATAAATGAAATGATCCTTGGTGAGTAATTACCTATAGAGGGCGATGTTATCATTTTCACATGGATCCTATTTTTTGAAAATGTATCAGAATTTTGTGTCCTGAATAAAAATGCTCAGTTTGTGAACATTTACCTTAAAGGCTATACTAGCTATATGGTTGCATAAATAGAATTTAAGCACTGGTGCCCTCTAATTATAATGCTAATTGGGTCTGTCATACCCAGCCTAACAATAGCATCGTAATACAACAGTGAAATGATCTGATTCTGTGTAGGAAGAGGAATACTTTTGCTGGAGCAGGTACAACAGCTTTTTCTTCACTAGGAGCATACCTTACATTCTTTGCTGAGTGGTTTTAGAGAAAATTGCACTAATTAAAGTTAACACAGGTGTTTGATCAAAAGATACTCTTCCCTTGCTTTCTGGAGGTTGTCCAGAGTCTAAGCAGTAAAAAAAAAATAAAAAAAAAATGGAAAATAATTAAACTGCAACAGAATCACTGACTGTGTTTGAACATGAAGTGAGACTTTAAAAGTTAAAATTAATAACATTGCTGTCTGACCTGGCTAACACTGCTGAGCTAAGGACAATTCTACTTACCAAGTATTAAAAATAGCGATTTCTTCAGTCTACAATTCTGGATGCCCTGTTGTTTAGAGTAATGACTCACCAGTACATTTAATAAATGGACACATTTATTGTAAAGCAACTTCCCAAAAACAAAAATCATTCTATTACATATACAGATAAATGAATGCATGTACATTTTTTTTAAAATATCAGCTAATTGCACTGCTTATAATAAACAAAATAATCAAAGGAAGTTTAAAGATATACTGTAATGAGAATACACTATTTTGTACTTCCTGACATGGGTCTTCTGAACTGTGCTATGTTGTTTCCATTACAGATGATCTTTTTGTAACATCATGCCAATTTTTGGTGTGTTGATTGCAAGAGCTATCAACAAAAGTCAAGTTAAAACATTAAGAGCAGCTGCAGATGTTTCCTTCACAATAAGCTTTAAACAGATCTGTTGATCTTTGTATTGTGAAAAATCAGGGGAAAATGTAATTTTGTGAAAAAACTGGCAACATAGAATACAAATGATAATCTACAAAATTATGTTTCTTAAATATTAAAAATGGAACATTTATAAGATAGCTATGTTGATCTTAGAGCGACTCTTGCTAGCACAATTGCTGGACTGAAATTATACATATACAGTGTAAGCATTTACAAGTAAAATATCACAAGATGCATGTTAGACTAACTACATTTTATTAGATACACAGCATGTGTTGCATTCTAGTTTTAACCTGTAATGTTGATTCTGCTTTTTCAAATGCTGCTGTATGAGGTCTGCCTTTAGTCAGTGAACAAGCTGCTTCATATTCATTAGTAGCAGCTAGAGCTGTGCTACTCCCAAACATGTTAAACATGATAATGACAGAGGGGCTCAGGTATAGTTGGACTTACATCTGTACTATTGAGTAAAATGTGCATTTGAATACTTTGCACCAAAAACTATGATAATTATAATGCATATGCATGACAGCTGTATGCAGATTTAGTTGCATCTTATGGTTATGCCTTGGCAGAATGGGAGAGGGAATGGGCGGGCAAGCTTAAGCCGAGTATAGTAAAGGTCATGCAACTAAATTGGAGGTAGACCTGGACGCATATGCATAAATCTCTGTCAAGTGCTGCATCTATTGAGGGTGCTTAAGGTCTAATGAGAAGCACTGATGATGACACAATCTACAGCACTGGCTAGCTGCTTCTGATTGGCTAATTGCATACTGACCTTCCCATCGATAGTACTCTATTCATTAGTGTGGCTGCTATATTATATGAAGTTGTGTTCGACTATTCGCATTACTTAACTGATATTTCTCTTTGGAATGCTGCAGGAAAAAAAAAAAACAATTTGATTCTTAAAGGGGAAAATAAAATATTTGTATTTAATTATATGTAAAAAAAATTACATTTATTAATAAACACTGTCCAGGACTACTTCCCTTTGTGTATATGACATGTATTATATTGTGCACAAATAGGGCAATGTGACTCCCACATGCAACTGTTAAGCCACATCTCTATGCTACTGGTCATGCGTGCATACACACTTCCACATTTGCCAGACATCGTTGACGCAATGATTGTGATTTTTAAGAAGTTTAGAAAACCAAATCAACAGATGGCATGTGTTTTGGTATGACAAAACATGATCGTGGGAGCGTACTCACTCTTGCAATATCTGAACAAGTGGTCATGAATCATGTGATCTGCACAATAATTGCACGTATGTGTACCCATCATTATGGTCAGCAGATCTATGCTTGTGTAAGTGAAAAATAAGAATACATTTTTTACAGTTTTTAAATGTTCCAATTGGCAGCTGCCAGCTTTCATGTGATCCCATATTGAACTTCTACAGAGATATAAAGTAACTGTGTCACTGTTAAATGGCCTTTCAGCTATTCTGTCAGAAGCATAGGGATCACAGTCTAACAATACTGGCTGATAAATTATCAAATCCACAACTTCTTTACCTGGTTTGTAGATTGCACTATGTGCATGGCAGGTTGTGTGTCATTTATGCAAGTAGAATGGTGTATTTCCAATGTATCTTTCGCATAATTATTGTTTCATATTGCTGGGAGTTATAACCTCCAATCTTGCTACTGGTGAAATACTACAGTTTTTGCCATTGAAAGTTGTTAGGTACTCAAAAGGTTGTTTTTATTTGTTCTTGATCTTTAAGTTAAAAAGAGAGTCTGGTTTTTCAGCACTCTGCTTAAAATTTTTCATTTGTTAAAGTGCAAGTTCTGTTGACCTATATATCTGTTTTTACTGAGTATACTTGGGACCTGTTAACCTATTTTACAGTATGGATTACTTCATTTTTATCTGATTCATTAAGGAAAGAAAAGCAAAGCAAAAAAAATTAGTAATTTTGAACCTTGGCAAAACCATGTTGCATTGGAGGGGGAGACAAATTTAAAATGTGAGGACAGATTTATAATTGGAGCAGAGCATATCCAAGATCACACAGAGACCAGAGACTGGAAACTGAATGTGATGGTCTGCAAGGAGTTACCACTAGACAGTGAAGATGACACACAGGATGCAATAGTCTGCGGACAAATACACAGGAGATACTGAACACAGGATGTGAACTTTGGGTGCTGTCTTAACAAAGCCGAGTCAGGGGTCACCGGAAGAGATGCCAAAACTGAGGGACAGGCAGAGGTGAAAACCAGGAAGTCAAACTAGATAACTCACAGGAGAACCAGCAGAGATCAAGGCAACAGATGAACTGGCAAGGATTGCTGGGGGAAGGCAGTCTTTATAGGCCAGGGAGTAACGAGCTTAGCTCTGGCAGGTAGGAGAGTAGTCCAAGTACCACAGTGGCCCCTTTGGTGAAACAGTGGTACTGCAGGCAGGATACATATAAATGCAAAAGTGCGACATAGCACTTGGCAGACAGGAGCTGCAGGAGGCAGATCCTGACAGTACCCTCCCCCCTTCCTTTAAGGACGGATTCCAGACATCTAAATTACCAGGAATGGTCAAAAAGTCATAGTCCAGAACTGGGAATGTAGCAGAGAAATCCTTATCCAAGGGCGGAAAAGGTATGGGAACCACAACCAAGGTATGCAGAGACCCCAAAGCCACACTTCTATTCTTTTTACCTCTCTTTTTCTGACTTTTAGAAGGTTGCTGGAAATGGAGCGAAGAAAAAGATCTCAAAATTGGAGTAGCCGGAGATAAAGAAAGTGGCATTAGATTTGGCAAGTGCTGGAGCAAATTCTTTGATCAGTGCTTCAGTACATAGCAGCAAATCAAAACAGGATGAGATCTTTGGTTTCAGTGAAGGGGCTTGCTCATTCCAAAGCTTTAAGTGTAAAGTTGGATAACAGGTAAAATATTTGTTTTTGTTGGGTATCTAGGAGGTCGGGTACAGAGGAAAAATAAGTTATACAAATTTTATAAAGGGTATTAAATTGCCAGATGACCTCAATGAAGGTAGGTGGTCGGAAGTCTGAAACAGAAGATGAATTTGAGGCCTTGGCAACCTTGGATGATGGTGTAGTCGGATCCTTGGGAGGAGAATTGGGTTCAGAACATGGGTCCCCCCAGCTGTGATGGCAATAGGGCTCTCTAAATTGTCCATAGACGAAGTGAGAAAGTTCAAACTGGGCAGGCCACCTGGAAGGAGGCCCGGAACGGTCAGACCGCTTGGAAGGAGGCCCGGACCGGTTGGACCCTTTGGAAGGAGGCCATTATTTAGAGAGGCTGCTTGCACTGATTCAGCAGCATACAAATTTGGTTGTTCCCTGGGTGGATCCATTTCTGGGCAAATATATCTTGATTCCACCTTATTGCAAAGTACAGTCTCTGGAGGATGTACTGCAGTGATAACTTTCTCACTGGGAAAAAGATTGATCACTCAAGAGCTAATATTGGAGCAAGAAGAACTTGGAACGGAGATGGGAAGTTGTTAAGCACCTTAATTAGCAAAGTAGAGATTTGAGAAATTTGAGAGGGGAGTTGAAGAATGTCCACCTGGAACATCTGGAAGAGGGGAATTTCAGAAGAAATAGTAGCCATAGCTTTTAGACGTTGAACAGAGTTAATAAATAAATACCCTGGAAATCCTCAGAACAAGGGAGTAAAGCGTGCAACTGCAGGTTCAATTTTATGGCCAGTTCATACTGTCAGGATTACCAATATAAAAACCACTGAGGAAATGCAAGTGGAACAAAGTGGTTTGTATTTAACACGGGTTACACAGGTAAATTATGTAATAAATAGTAAGGCATGAAAAGTCATCATTGTATGACCATTATAGCAAGGCGATGACACACAGGGTGCAATAGTCTGCCGACCGATACAAAGGAGATACTGTAAACAGGATGTGAACGGTCATAAAGCAAAGTCAGGGGTCACAGGAAGAGATGACCAAATAAAAAGAAATCTGTCTCACCAGAATAAATAAGTTAGGGTTATAGAGGATAAACCAGATACTCGTTAATCAAACTAATGCACTGAAAATAACAAATTACGTATCTTCAGGAGGGGCTACCAACATACATAAACTGTCGTGTGCTGAAAAGAAAAAAAAAGTATGTATATGTTATGGCCACCAGTGCAGCATAAACTCCTAGAACAGGTAGAAGAGGTATTCACCTTTAGCAGCCACCTTTCCCGTAGAGAGTGGTTATGCTCACATGTACTCAGATGCCCCCAGGTCTTATGCTCAGAGTAGTATAAATTTATGCATGCACGGCAGCGCCCAGGTATAGGAGGTTGCACATGAAGTAGCGGCAGGCCAGAAGTCAGCGGACTGGACAGGTCACCAGAGGGTATGTCAGGTACAGGCAGAAGAGTCAAGGTCACAGGCACAGGTTCGGGATCCAGGGACAGGCAATAGGTCAGGGTCACTAGCAGAGGTTCAGAATCCGGGTTCAGGCAATTATTAAAGTAATTCTATCATTTTCAAATAAGCATTGCAAAGGCAATTGTATTGTGTTTCCAACGCACAAAGTGATTTATTTTAGCAGATGTAAATAGTTAACAGTTCAATACATTATTATATTATGATACAGTACAGTACAGCCAATACCAAAAGATACATACATACCGCTGCGCTTGCATGCGCTTCGCTGCGCCCCCACGGGTACCAGTGGACAGTAGTTCATCCTTGAATACTGTGGTCAGAGAAGACTGAAGACTGGGAGCGCAGCTATGATTATATATACATTCAGTGTTACAGAGAGAACAATGCAGATGACGTGGCTTGCTTCTATAGGTCCAGACTTCGGGTAGGTCCAAGGTAAACAGGTCATAGGCTAGTTCAAACAACGCCCTCAAAGGCTGAGGTCAACATTCCAGTTGATTCTCCCGCCCAGAAACCAGTTACAACTAGTCCATTAGCATTTTACAGTCTGATATCAATCTGACAAGATATTGCCTAACATCAATAACTAGAGTATGCAATATGCGATCTCTTCAGCAATGGAACCGGACAGCTGCTGATGAATAGGGGAATAAAATGACACACATTTCCTATAACCTGAACCTTAAATAACACTGAAGTGTACATATAATCATCATATATAAACCAATAATAAACTAAATACTATCTGCTCATAAATTACTGTATAACGGAACCAATATGAATATGAATTATATAAATAACTAAATGTTGTATTGCGAGTGTGTACGTGCGTATTTTACCGTGCGATCGCCATATACCACGTGTAGCGTGGCATACTGAGTGCAATCGACCAATAAAAAAATATAAACCAATATACTTTCGTTCATCCAATTATACGACTTCGACAGTTCCACCCTTTGATAGTATAATAAACTATCCCCTTAAAGATGTTATATGCAGGATCTCAGTACCACGTTTCATTGTTATGTAATGCAAGTCTCCCTTGGTGTATGACCACGCTGTTTGTAGATCTAAACTAGTTATCATAAGAGAGAGTCTTAATCCTCAAAACGACTTCTTTTATTATAAACCGTACACTTCTGGAGCTTAGAGATGACCTTTTGTATGCCCTGGAAGGGTGCAATAAAACACGTAATAAATTATTTGGAAAGGTACAGAGTACAGTAGAACATGTATCAGTTATACAGAATACTCTACTACAGTTCTTCAAGTTTAACAGCTTCATCTGTCCAACTCATGTCTTTAAGCTCAGAAAACATTTAAACACTTCATGTTCATCAATAGCATCATCCTGTCTATAAATAATGCCATATACAATCTCCTTCAGCTTGCGTTAATATACACACTTCTAATAATGTCATCAGTTTGTTTTTTTTTCATCAACATTTGTGGGCGGGCTATTGTCTGTTCGTTCTTCCCAGCCTCCCAATACTCAGGTTTCTTTGTACATTAAACAGTGATCGGCTTGCAAACTATTGGGACACTCCAGACTAAGGGACCTAGGTGTTGTACTTTTCCCCTAGTGACCTCCCACCCATAATTCGGGTATCTCAAGAATATTTAGTGGAAAGAGAACTAATCCTACTTGATATAATCACTGAGGCATGTGAGAGCACACCCAGCACTATGTTTGGTCTAAAACCTTACCCACCCAAGAATGGTAATCATTCTCAAGAATGCCTGCTCAAGTCCGAATATTACTGGACTGGCATCGCTGGGTGTACCTCTTTTTTTTTAACTATGTGGTCAACGTACTTACGGACGTAATGTTACTCAGACAATAGCCCCTCTCACTTTCTCCAAGCTCCAAGGTGTCCAAATTTTCCTTTACCCCTGAATTAAATAGAGTAATTGGCTGGACCGATTATGCTACTAACTTCTCCTTCATCCCCAACCCCTCAATATCATTACCTGAACCAGCCACTGTCACCTGTTAATAATTAAAAGAATTGACCGTCCTGAGAAGAGGATGAAATGAGAGAACACAAAACAGGAAAAACTACAACTTCATGATGGACAGCTGTTTTAGCCTTTGGCTCAGGTGCTACTAACTGCATTCGAGACCTTCCAGAACAAATTCATGAGTGCCCTTTGACCCTTCTCTGAATGTTGGCTCCTCTGCAGTGGGTGGAATGGGTACCAGTGTCTCTGCTACTTTTGTTGCTGGTAGCTTACACTTGGCACTTTTCTGTCAAATAACCTGAGCCTAAGAACTTACTGTTCCACAACTTACTCTCCCGGTCCAACATCCTGACAGTTAGTGTTTCTTTTCAGGAAACAGTGTTTTGAACGCTCTCGGTTGCTGTGTCACTATTTACCTTCCCTCTCAAGGTCTAAACTAGTCTCTCATTTACAAATTCATCCCAAGAGGGATCAAGAACATTTCAAAAGTCAACAGGTTAAGAGGCAGCTCAGGAGTGGTATTGATAGTGTGGAGGACTAGTGACTAAAGCTATCAGCCACTTCAATGAAGTTCCAACTCTTATTCTATTCAATTCGTTCTACCTAGTACAGTTACTTTATGTTCACACTGGTTTGTGGCTAATCAAAAAGTATGTAATTTGCTACCACTACTCATACATTATACATTTATTATCAATAACATGAATACCCCTATCACTTATTATAACTCTAGAGCTATCACATTGAATAACAAAAGCTTTGAGTATGAGCCAGTAATACATTATTCGACACATTTCAATACACCTTTACCTAGACATATTTTATCGGTACACCAGTGTATACTTGAGGATCCTGCAAGGTGGTAATTGAATGACACGAATTTGTTTCACCTGGAGAAATTCTTCAAGGTAACCCAAATCTTCATATATTAACCAATATGTGTATGCGTGCATGTGTATGTGTTCACATTTTAAAACAAAAACAATACGA
Source organism: Mixophyes fleayi (assembly GCF_038048845.1). Lineage (NCBI taxonomy): Eukaryota > Metazoa > Chordata > Amphibia > Anura > Limnodynastidae > Mixophyes > Mixophyes fleayi. Next base: position 135,639,499 of record NC_134406.1, on the reverse strand, counting down.
CGAAAAACAAAACAAAACATAGATTTGTCAGCTGTCATATAAAACCCTGCTGTCTATTTGACAGCTATGTTCGCCCTGTTGTGACAGTCATGTATGGTCGTGTGTGTAAGTGTGGACTTTACTAGCAGCTACTTCAGTTGGTAACTGGTTTCTGTGTAAAGTCCTCTATGTAGTGTCCTACTCATGTGCTGGTATTGCTGTAAAGGATTTCTCACTCACCTCAACATCGCCCCCAAGACTAGAAAAATGCTGAAGACCAACGTATATCAATCGATTTTCCCTCTGCCAACTCACATCTCATTCTCAGTACCTCACATTCAGCTACTTGACTAAGTGGGAAAGGCAAAGGGGTCTATTTCTATAACACTTTCTTCAAATATAACAGTACCCAATACATGTCTGTCTAACAGTGAAAAAATATAAAACACGAAAATTCTACATTTTCTAGGGTTTCACATTATGTCGTATTTTGTGGAAAAAATCCTACTCCAATGTTCTACACAAAGATGCATATCTGTATGTCTACCCTCCAGCAATCTCCTAACCACCCTTTGTGCATACATATAAAGGCACATTTTTGTACAGGAGGCATGAAACAAACAAAAAAAAGAAAACAAAAACAGATATGCAGTCTATAAAACGTGAATTGTATTTCCACAACAAAACTTTTTTGCTTAAAATTAGCAGCTTCTATACACATAACACCAAACCCCTGAATGTTTCCGTAACTCATGTCAATCTAGTGTGTATATCCCTGAGTTTGTCTTATGTAAAAAAATATTTTAGCCCCATTAATGAGACTGTGTCTATGTCTTTTCGTATCTCTATACAAGAGAAGAGAGAGAGGAACAAAATAGAGAGATACTAGCATAGATGTAAAGAATGAGAAATTAGAAAGCAATCAATAATAGGAATACAAAGATTTGAATACAAGGGTTTGAAAACTAACATACATGCAGAAAGGGAGTTTTTTTTACAGCAAAAATGACAGCTGGATTGGACTCTATGGGAAAATGGCTGTATTCATTTCACTAATCCCCTTAGCTATTTGCTAAACTATGACCCCATCCCATAGTTGACTAGGGGGTTTTAATTACATCAACCGTGCAATCCAGTGTCGTCCGTCATTTGTTCATTAAGAACTCGGTATCGCATTAACTACATACCTTTTCAACGGACTTCCTGACTTATGACAGAGAAATGTAAAAATTTACTCTTGATGACTCATCTGAGATACATAAAGCGATATTTTGGAGCAAAGTATGTACATACTTCATTTTTGGATAATGATTCTCAGCCAAACAAATTATCATGAGTCACTACAGCCTAAAACAAAGAGTGCTCCAATGATCCATTGTTAATTAGTCTTTCAAGAGTAATCTTTCTATTTCTCTATCCCACCCCTTTAAACACTAAGGGGTAAATGTATCAAAGTGCGAGTTTGCCAGCGTGTTTAAATCGCGGCAAATCGCTACGTTACTTGCCTAAGCGCTAAATACAGTATTATGTAATTTCCTCACTAGCGTGGGAAAATACCATAATACAGTAGTTAGCTCTTACGCAAACGTAAGAGAATTGCGGCTAGGACCTCCTACTAGGTAGGAGGTGTTTGCGGGGCCTCAAGTTTATTTTTTTTAAGAACTTCAATCAAGCCTAAAGAGTCGGGATGTTACAAATATGTGCCCCTTCTGGGCGAAGAGTTCCTGTTGGAAAAGATTCCCTTATGGAGGTATAAATGGCTGGGACTGGGGCAAGCCGGCAAGATGGATTTACAAATACTTGAGGACAGGACCAAGCCATCAAGAAAGAAGACATCATCGGTAAGTATTTGGGTTTTATTATTTTTAATAAATACTTGTGGTTTAAAAGAGGGTGGTTAGTGTCTTTATTGTGGGGTTTATTATTTTTAATAAATATGTGTGGTTTGTACGAGGGTGTTGTGGCTTTGTAAACTTTTTTCTTTGTGGAACTACAGGGCCCAGCAAGCCAGGCTTGTAGTTATACAAGCACCAGCATGGCCACACTGTTTTTGGCAACCTGGCTGGCTGGGACTTGTAGTTCCACAAACAAAATTGGTGTCGGTTTTTTTTTTTTACTACTTTACACCGTATTACCCTACTACCCACAGCCCAGGGGTAGTAGGAAGAGCCCTAGTGCTATCAGCACTGGGCTGGTTCTTTCTAGGGGGGGGCCCCGCTCGTTTTTTTCAGCGGACCCCACTCCCTCGGGAATCCAGCCCAGCGCTGAACAGTCTAGGGTTGGTTAGTCATTATGGCAGGGGGACCCCTGCCGCGCGTCCCCCTGCTATAGTGCCGACAACCCTGGCTGGTTTGCCTAGTGCTGGTAAAGTGAAAATCGGGGGAACCCCACGCAAAATTTTTCCCCGATTTTCACGGGACCAGCACTAGTCAGGCAGCACTAGGGTTAAGCATAAATAGCGGGGGGACCCCACGCTTTTTTTTTTTTAAAACTTTTATCTGTTCTTTAACATTTTAACACTGCCAGGGCAGTGTAACAGTGATGTGTTGATACAACACGCTGCTATCAAGCAGCGTGTTGTATCTGGCGTGTTTAGAAGCAAACTCTCCTGAGTTTGCTAACTCGCAGATTCATACATTGTAGACTTGTATAGCTGCAGTGGCAAACAGTGGTGAGTTTGATCTCTGGCGATCTTGCAAGTAGCGATTTTGACAGAAGCAGAACTCTGGCGATTTTGTATGAAAACTCAGCTTCATACATCGGCTAGTTTCAACTCTCCTGAGAAAATCGCTGGAGTTGCAAACTCGCAGCTTGATACATTTACCCCCTAGTCTATATTTCTTCTGATAGTTATCTTTAAACAGCAAACGAAACAAACATTTTCATTCTTTACCATCGGCCAGCGATTAGGAAAGCAAACATGTGACAACATAAAACAAACAAACACAATCAACAAAGATTACTTTTAAATCAGTTTCTTTCTAAACCTTCACATTAATACTTACCATTGATTATTACTTGCCTTGCCTGGTCCTAATTTCCTAGCTTTTGCTCTAATATTTTCTTTGCAATCTTTCCTCAAATGTCCCTTCTTAAGACCGTTAAAACACTTCAAAGATTTCTGTTTCTTTCGTCCCTTATAGTGGTTTTTATAATTCTGAGGTTGTGAATGTAATTTTCCTAACGCCTGGATACCCAACATCATTAACCTATCACTCTGCGCTTTTTCCTTTTTACATACATTTTTATCATGTTCTACAGCATTCTCTCTAATTTCATTTACTGTGAGACCTCTCCAATTAGTAAAAGAGGTTTGTATCCAGGTCCTTAGATCCTCCCGGAGGCCGTCCATAAGTACTGCAAGAACTACCTCCCTATGCTGTGGATTTTCCCTTATATCTGATATCCCTGTGTACTTAATCATGGCCGCTAGAGCCCTAGAAAAATAATCAGTTGTAATCTCACTACCTTTTTGTTCGATAGTGAATATTTTTCCCCATTACACTGTCACTGGAAAATATATGGTCAACTGTGTGATTATACGTCCAATATTATCCTGATTGACATCCTCAGTTAAGGGTTTATCCTTCTCCAACCTACAATCCTTAATGAACTTTTGTATATCAGTATCGAGAGGAAGACAAGCTCTAAACACCACTCGCCAATCTTTATTAGTAGGCTCATGTGCATTACCTAAATGTCTAATAAATTTCTGACACTTGGCCAAATCTTTTCTAGGATCAGGGAAATCAGACATAATTGTAAATAGTTCCGTCTTAGTCCATGGAAAATACATTGCTACATGTTTCATGGGAACTACACCATCTCTGTCCGCTTTCCCATTGGGAACTGCTGTTGTGCGGACAGGGTGTAAGCCTACCAAATCACTATGTTCTGAACTAATTGCTGGAATCGCTGTTGCAGTACAATGAATGTCTCCCTCTGATAACCTTTACATTATTCTCACCAATTTCAGACGCTGCCCCTGCTGGTGGAACCATTCCCTTTCCTTGCCCGTGTATGTTACTGGCATGGGCAATGGCTGAAATGACTGTGGGTACATCTTCTTCCTCTAAAACATTACTTAAGACATCATACAACTTACTCATTACATTTTTAACATTTGTGGTATTGGCTGTACCTATCACCTCAATCGCATTTGGCTGCGAGGGTGCGCATGCGCTCAGTTCTACACACTTTGCATGGCTCACTTCCGTTGTGAGCGCGATTTGCGTCACGCCTACTTCCGCTGAGCACGCGCTCCCTTGCCATGTGTACCCTTCTTGTTGCCACAATTTTAAACAGTCATCGTGTTCAATTCTCGTTTTTGTTGATTTAATCAACCGTACTTTATCTCTAATGTTATTTAACACCTCTGAGTCAAAACCACCTATGTTTGGGAAAGGTTTCACACACTCCCGGGTCATCTTGACCCATTTGTCGCAGTATGCCGTTGCATACACACCGTATTTATTATACATAACATACTTTGCCGAACCAACTGGCCATTCATTAGGCAGCACACAAATGGCCATGACTTCTTGGCCCTGGACGATTTCAACAGGTACGTCCCCTTAAAAATATCAATGCCTTTCCTAGTTTAAATACTTTTCCACTGTTAGCAACCGATATCAAATCAAGAATATCAGTGGTTGCAGCGTATTTCCTCTCACATCTCCCAAGTCGCAATCACAGCTGCACTAAATCAACCAAGCTGTCCGATCACACCGCTTACGGATACGAACTATCAGTAAGATTTGCGATTACTATTGGGAATACCATGAAAACCTGTTATTTTCGCTTCGAGTATACCTGCCATGCATAATCTGTGGTGTCTCTTTATCACCTGCTCTTTGTTAGAACAGAACACCACTTCACACAAAGGTTTCTTTATATCCTGTTCACACTTAGAACAGAACCTTTGTTGTCAGGTCACCTTTTTTACCGTGCCTTGTCAGACACACCTGAATCATAGAGCCATCTCTTTTCAACTGTATACAACGCTTTCCTGTCTAATTTCAACTGTACTTGCGATTTTCCTATCTTTATGCATATCATTCGCATACACACACACACAACCTTTTGTTTTCTGTACAGAAAATAGATTTCCCAAACAATAGTAATAGAGGCTTTAACAAGTGATTATCCTATAGATATATAACAGACTATGAACAGGACCGTTGAAACACGCGGCAACAATACCGGAAGTTCATACACGCTAAACAAGAAGTACACATAGGCTATGCAATGCAATACCTTTTAAAACGCAAAACGACAATAAAAATAAACATTTTTCTTTCTTGTCCCTAGATTCAAGCTAGCATTCCTTCAGATTATGCAACAACGGACATTCGGTTTTGCAAAACAGAGTGAACCACAGGTCTTGAACACATTGTGTTCTTTCCCGTATGAGACGTGTCCGTCAATCCACCCTTTGTTGAGGAACCGAAAACCGTAAGCGTTGCATACCTGCCGATAACGTAACCTCCAAACTCAGAGCCCCCAAATTATTAAAGTAATTCTATCGTTTTCAAATAAGCATTGCAAAGGCGATTCTATTGTGTTTCCAATGCACAAAGTGATTTATTTTAGCAGATGTAAATAGTTAACAGTTCAATACATTATTATATTATGATACAGTACAGTACAGCCAATACCAAAAGATACATACATACTGTTGCGCTTGCATGCGCTTTGCTGCGCCCCCACGGGTACCAGTGGACAGTAGTTCACCCTTGAATACTGTGGTCAGAGAAGACTGAAGACTGGGAGCGCAGCTATGATTATATATACATTCAGTGTTACAAAGAGAACAATGCAGATGATGTGGCTTGCTTTTATAGGCCCAGACTTCGGGTGGGTCCAGGGTAAACAGGTCATAGGCTAGTTCAAACAACCCCCTCAAAGGCTGAGGTCAACATTCCAGATGATTCTCCCGCCCAGAAACATCTAGTCCATTAGCATTTTACAGTCTGATATCAATCTGACAAGATATTACCTAACATCAATAACTAGAGTATGCAATATGCGATCTCTTCGGCGATGGAACCAGAAAGCTGCTGATGAATAGCAGAATAAAATGATATCAGACATGACACATTTCCTATAACCTGAACCTTAAATAACACTGAAGTGTACATATAATCATAGTATATAAACTAATAATAAACTAAATACTATCTGCTCGTAAAATACTGTATAACGGAACCAATATGAATATGAATTATATAAATAACTAAATGTTGTAATGCGAGTGTGTACGTGCGTATTTTACCGTGCGATCGCCGTATGCCACGCGTGAAATACTGAGTGCAATCGACCAATAAAACAATATTAACCAATATACTTTCGTTCATCCAATTATACGACTTCGACACAATAGATCAGGGTCAGAAGCACAGGTTCAGTATCCAGGAACAGGCAAAGGTCATACACGGGTAATCAATCACAGGTTTCAACACCAAAGATAGGAACAGGAACAGAAGCAGGCAGCAATATTGGAACAGGATGCTATAACCGGCAGTGAGGCTCAGTACTCACTGGCTTAAATAGTACAGGTAACCAATCAGAGCAAGAGTCTTGCAAAAGTTCCAGCTGTAGTATAATGCATGTAGCCCCTGCAGCCAGTGACCAGACAGCGCACAAGCAGGCGTCTAACTAATCAGCCATAATTGGCTGATGCAGTATAGCCGTGTGCGCATGCGCCTGGCTGTTTGACAGCTGGTCGAGCGGGGCAGCAGGGAGACCAAAGCGTCCCGGTTGTTGCCCAGGCAACCGGGACACAGAAACCGGAAGTGACGCCCTGGTCGCCGTAGCAATGGCTGGGACGTCACAAGCAGACCCAGGAAAGTCGCGGCGATCCCTAACAGTATATAGGAATGGTGCACATATATGGAAATCACTTACAGTAGCATTGTTTGAGTAACTGACACATTGTATAAAAATTCCACGATCCAAAATAAATTAAAATAATATCTTTATTAATAGTTCAAATTTTAAAAACATCATGCTAGCGAAATAGTAATTAAAAATGTGTGAGTCTTAATGTACTGTTTTAAAAGAACAACTAGGAACCAAGTTCAATCTTATTATTATTATTATTATTATTATTATAATAATAATAATACCCCTTGTTATTATTTAAATCATACTGATCCACTTGATTCTTATCTATAAAGAGCACATTTATGATCTAATGCTGGGTACACACTACAGAATTTTAAACCAACTTTTTATGCCGATCGATTTTACTAGTGATCAATGGTCCGATCGCTCGGTCCATGAACTGCATGCACACTAGCCTTGTTTTAGACGATAAAGGGAAGAGCGGCCGTCCAGTTAGCGACTTTTTACTGCCATGTTGTCGTGAGCAATGATTTTAATTTCATACACACTGAAGCAACATTTGCAGGCATGTAAAGAAATACCAAAGACATTAGCATAAAGGGGCAGAGCTTTCACTATAGTTAACACCCAAAGTCACATAAAAAGAGAAGGCAACACTGTCTATTCATTCATTTCAATAAAATAGAAGTTTATTGCCATTCATAAAATTTTGAAAAAAACATTTCACTTGTAAAATGCAATGCAATAATTATTCCCTAATAACAAAATACCTTCATATGTAATGGAATACTCCATTCTCTGCGGGCAACATCGCTGATTGGTCCACAGCAGAAACGAACGCCCATGTCTGAGTGTATAAAATGACAGGAGCCTGTCTGGTGCTAAGGAGCGTGAGGAGATGGCGAGTGAAGAGAATGTGTCATTGGGGGTTGCGGTGAGGGGAAGGGGTCAGTGGGGGTTGCGGGTGAGAAGGTGTCAGTGGGGGTTGAAGCTATGGAGACGGAGAAAGAGTCAGAGATGGTGCTGGAAGGGCCAAAAAATGTTGAAAAAATTAAGGTGGGGGATGGAGATGCTCAAGAAGAGCAAAGACAAAAGCCAATGAGCCCAAGAGAGGTGGAGATGATGGTAAAAGAACTGGACCAGTACGACTACGACATTAAAAAAGGTGAGTTTGAAGAACTTTATTTAATTCTACTTTCACACGAAGCAATGCAAACGCCTGATTTGTAACATAGATTTCTTTTGTCAGAACGAAGAATTAATGGTGAGAAGGCCAGTTTAGATACCACTGATACCACTAATGTAACACCTGTTCTCAAACAAGAAACAAATTATGTTGAATACAAAAGATATCAAAGAAGTTATACACAAAGGAATTTCAGTGAACATATATAGACAACTAAATGCTTTGGGCACATACCTGTACCGTTATAGTTAACCAAAATGGCGCCTGTTTTCCAGAATATATGGAGGTTAAGCCGACTATTAATGCGATCGCGTCACAAGGACCACAAAATAAACTGATCTCGAGAAGTGTGCAAGGTGAGCAAATGAGACTACTTCTGGTGTTGAATATATGGTAGATTACAGATATAGAAGTTTAATGGTAAAGATTTTTTTATTTCCTTGTTTCATAGGTAAAGAAATCAAATGGAATAGAAACCCAAGCTACATGAAGAAAAAAATTAAAAACCTTGAGAAAAATTTTGTTGAAATGTGTATGCTGTTTGGGTCTGTTCTGCCACAAACTACTAGCCCCTTTAAAGTGTAATACTATTTTTTTCACTTGTCATATTCTGCAATAAAAATATTTGTGCTTTTTTCCTGCAATAAACCTGTTGCATGAACACTGTGTGGTTTATTCTGAGTATTTTACAAATATTAGTTAAAAAAGGTTAATAAGACTTTAAAAGTTTAATAGTTTATAAAGGTATAAGTTTATAAAGGGTAAATATGAATAGGTTCCAAACATAGATGCAAAGAGTAATAACACGCATGCTTTATACAAGTGTAATGGTCTGCAACCAGACAGGTGCAATACACATCTATACAAAACACAAGTCTAATGTGCGGATATCGCACCACATGGGACTGGTACAGGCAGCACAAATTTACATACACACGCCCCCCCAAGTGAAGGAAGTATCGAAGGATTGTCATGGATCGGTCGGAAATTTATACACACTACACAACGGAAAGGAGATTGGAATGAATATATTGAACGATACGACCAACCAAATGAGGTGACAATCGTCCATTTGGGCATACTTTCGACCATCGTGTCACTACACACACTGACCCGACTTTCGAACGAGCGGTCATATGTCGACTGGTTGAGCCGATTATTGGACAAAAACCCTGTAGTGTGTATCCAGCTTAAGATCTATGCATATAGATATTACTATATATATGCACAGATATAAAAGGTTTAACCCTGATCAATTACTGATACTAATAGTGAATAAATCTAACACTGCTCCACTGCTATTCAGAATATTAGAGAAGTTATAAATGATAGAATATCAGATATCTAAATCCCTCGAATATCTTCTTTAGATGTAAGACTCTGAGGCTTGTCTATCGTATCCAAATGTATCAAACTGTATGAATGATACACACACTGAAGTGACATAGGAAATCAACTCTAATGTCGGGCAGTAGAAGATTAATGCTTCCAAGTTAGAAAGTGAAACTGCTTTAATTGTATATAAAAATGTATTCGCACTGTGTCACGTCGCTTTCGATCATAACTGAATAGTAGTAAATAATATGAACGTAAATAAGGGATTTGGAGATGTAGCTTCTAATTGAGCAAACATGGACTATGAATTAGCGTAGGAGATTTCCACTAGCATCAGGCAATAAATAATAAGTGCCTACAAGATAGAGAATTAAATAGCTTTCATAAGTTAATTACAATAGAAGGAATGACTGATACCATGGTGGATTACAGAAGCGCTATATCGGATAACTTCTACTCATAACTCTCTTTGAAGTACCTTATCTAAGAATATATGTGGATAATTAGTGTCTTGATGCCGATCGTTTGAAAGCCAGTAAGAAATCATATGCTTGTAAATAAAAAACTGAGAAGTGTAACTTCTTATTATGCAATTCAAAAGTGACGGTAGTATTGTCCAAGTAAGGTAGCTGCATGTAAATATATACAAAGTTTTCTAAAATATTTATCAGTCTTGGTCCGGCAATAATTAGTAAGTTTTGTCAGCGTAAGTAGTAGATTTAAATACGTTTAAATATGATGATCATATGTCAAAATAATCTAAATATGATAGCCAAATTAGGTAATTGTATATGAGCAGGTTACACTGGCATTGCAACACGGACTGTTTATTCGTGTCAGAAGTGGATATATATGTCGTTCTATGCTAAGTTTAATTTGACTGTTTAGATCTCACAGACAAAAAAATATTTATTGAAAATATTTGATAACTTCAAATCAATATCGGTAACCAATTCTTATGAAATAACTGGTATAACAGTATGTTGAGATGAAATACAATAGAATACAATAAAATTGACTGTTACGACTTCACATTTAGAGATACATTTGCTGATAGTATCCACTTGTTACTAAATCAGTATAAATAACGGGTTCTGATATAAGGAATTCTCAAGTCATGTATCAGAATCGGTTTAGCTATTAAGTCTTCACGGTAAAAGATATATTTATTTATTGTATTTGTTTATTCTTCAATTGATGTTAGTAATCAACTGTAGAGAGGTTTAATTAGCGATATATTAGGCTAGATCCAGCTATAGTGATCTTTGTGACTGCATACGCGCTTTTTTAATTCAGCATTTGTATCAGCATTTTGGTATAAGAGTATTCTTTTGCAGAGGATACCAAAAGTATGATATAAATTTTATGGGGATAAGTTCATAGTGTGAAACGCCACCGTTTTAGAGGGTGAGCGGGGTTTTGATACCTCCTTCAGCCAAACGCCTATTGTGTTAATAATTAGGATTAGGTAAGTAGTGAATTTGTTAATCAGGGATTGTATGAATAGTCCTCAGTATAAACAGATATAGTTTTTTGCTTAAATACATATAAATGTAATCCAATAACTCCCATATATTGAAAAAAGGAAACAAGGTAGTCCACTCAAATCTATTTTGTATTTACCATACTGTATTATATTTGATCTTTATTTCTTTTAATATTAATTTTGATTATTCTATATTTTTATTAGGTTTCTTAAAGTCACCAAGTTGACACATTCTCACAAACGGTAAGTATTACTTTTGATTTTATTTTCTAATTTGCTACTTTATGTAAAGCAGACAGTATAAATGAGTTACGCTCAGGGGTATACACTCAGTCTAGATAGGCACAGGCCTAGCAAGGCACAGAGTCTAACAGCCCCCCTGATCTTCTCCAAGAACCGCCGCAAGGCGGGATGGGCTTAGCTGCTGGGAGACTGCAGGTCGCGGCCCTTGGTTTGGACCCTAGATGTGAGAGATAGAAGAAATGGCAGCAGAGCAATAAACAAAATCAGTACATTAGGAGACGCTGGAGTGGATGAACGGTACCAAAGTCAATCTTGCAGAGGGAAGATCCAAAGAGGGTAGTCGGTGAGAATGCCGGGTCTGGCACATGGTTCAGATAGCTGACTTTACACAGGGATGATCCAAGCGAAAGGTCAATAGACATGCCTGGTTTGGTGCACAAGAGGTTAATCAAAAGTTCCAGGGAAACACAGGGCCAAGCAGATCACACAGGATTCAGTAGGTAAGTAACCTGTTGCTCTGACACAGATTAGCATCAGAGCATTTTTTTTTTATAAAAGAAGGATGGGCATTGAAATCTCCCACTGCGGGGTTATGTGAAAAGCCCCGTCGCGCAAAGGGAAGCGCCGCGCGGCTGTCAGGACGGGATACAGGAGCGGGAACAGGTAAGTTTCCTCACAAAATCTTACTTTCATTTTTATTTTTTATTTGTTATTATATGTATAGCAAACCATATAGTAATTATATTTAGTACACACTGGTTAACATTCTGTGATGTTTATTAGAATGTATTATCCAAAATAATAATTGTTGATATCAATATTATTTTCGGATTCCACAATATCAGGAAACAAATGCTGAAAATAGAGAAGGAAAAGTATATATACATACATATATATACACACACACACACACACACACACACACACACTAGAGAGGCTCAGGCTCGGTTCCTCGGGAACCGAACCCACCCGAATTTAGAGGATCCGACTCTGCTCGGTACTTTCGCACTTTATCGAAATCGGAAAAGAGGAAAAAAGTCATTGTTATGCCGCTGGATCTTTCGAGTTTAGGAATCTATAAATACCGCCCTCCACGGCGATCTAGCGCCATTTGAGAGAGGGACACAGAAGGGGTAGCGCAGAGTGTAGAGCAGCTGGGCAGCCAAATAGATAGAATTGAAAATGGAGGGTGGTAGCAGTGTCCAACAAAAGTAATCAGTGACATTCAGGAGAAATCCATTGCTAATTCTCATTGCAGAAAAATAGAAATACTAGTGCTGTTAGGGTTGGTGTAATTCTGCAGTCAAAGTCTAATGTGGTAACACACAAAAAGGAGAGCTGCGTTGGTAATTCTCATTCGAGTAAAATACAAATACTAGTCCTTGCAGGCTTTTCTTCTGAATTTTGCACAAAAAATTGTATGGTGTTATATACACCTAAAGAGAAGAGATCAATTGCTCCATTGCCAATTGTCATTGCTGAAATACAAATACTAGTCCTCGCAGGCTTTTCTTCTAAATTTGCACCAAAAAGTGTACGGTGTTATCAAAATGGATTCACAGCAGTACACAGAAGAGCAGGAGCACCAAGCAGCTGCTGCCACCAGTCATGATGATCGTAATCCCTGTATGTCATCTGGTAAAGCCTATGTAAAAGTACTAATTGTGTTTATAAGTTCAGCAAACAAAAATGTAAAAAAACACCTTTTACCTTGGTCAAGAAAAAAAGAGCTGTAATCCAGGCAAAGATATCTGTAGAAAAAACTAAAATTTCCAACATGCCATTCTACACATGCAGTGGCAAAGAAAGAATAAGGCCTTTGCCTTTCTCCATGAGTGCGAGATCTGAAACGGTTACTGAGCCATCTTTTTGGAAGGTCAGTCGTGACCAAGCAACACCTTGTCATTCGGACTCCAAAAGTGGTGCCCAAATACTTTTACGTGTAAAAGCTGAGCTGGAAGAAAACAGTAAGGCATTAGAGGAAAATGTATGTTCAGATTCAGAAATGACACCAATCCCTAAGGAGAGTCCATCCACGAGTGCCATGTGTAATAGTGACCATTTTGATAGTGTACCCATAAAAAAGGCCTCTTTCAGCATTTCTGAAGATGTGTGCATGAACAGCCCGAGTGTAGCCAGTGATACACCAATTGAGGATGCCACTGTAGAATTACAGCAGGATGAGGGGAATATTTGTGTAGCCAACGAGGGCGCTAATGAGGATGTCGATGAGGATGATGTTGTTTGTGTAAGTCCTGCACCGGTGGAAGCAGTTCTGGCAAGTGATAAGAAGAAGGCCATAGTCATGCCTGGACATAAGATCCACTTCTTATGTGTGGAATTATTTTTACCCAACTTCTGACAATAGTTGTCTAGCCATTTGTAGTGTATGTAAAACCACAGTCAGTCGAGGGAGGTACATTAACCATCTAGGAACCTCATCCATGTTACGCCATTTGACGCAAGTTCATGGCAAGGTGTTGGGAAAATCAGAAAGTTATGCTAAAAAAATAACAACAAGCTGTCCATCATCAGCTAGGACCCTTCTCTCGCCTACATCCCGATGCCTGCAATCTACACCCACAACACCATCCTCGTCAATATCCTCAGTAGCGATCGGAGTTAGTCCTGCATCCAAGTTGCAAAGGCCAAATGTCTCCTCCCCTATCCTGGATTCCTCAGAAGAATTCTTGAGTGTTAGTCCCACTACTGCTGCTGCTGGGGGTGAATCTTCATCCCAGAAGCAGACCAAAAAGAAGACTACTAGTAGTTTACAACAATTGACTGTTAAATAATCCTTTGCAAGAGGAAGAAAGTATGAAAGCTGTCATCCAGTCGCAAAGCGGATCACAGACGCCATGGTGACTATGCTAGTATTAGATCTGCATCCAATATCCTCTATTAATGCAGCTTGTTTTAGACAGTTACTTGAGGTCTTGTGTCCCTGTTACCAAATTCCATCACAACACCATTTCAGTAGAAAAGCTATTCCTTACCTCTACCAGAAGGTTCATGAAAATATTATTGGACAATTCCATCTTGCACCATTTTTCCTTTCAGCTACCGCTGTGTGTCAATGTTACCTACATGTGCTATATATTGTTGTGTGTTTAGCAAAAATCTTAGACACCCATTGATGATGCAGATGACTCAGCACAATATTTTGACATATGCTCTTGCCTACTGTAAAAGAATTGACCAGAATTAGTGACACCTCTACTGTAACTCCACCTGATCCTACTATCAACTATCAACATACAAAGAATGGTGGAGGATTATTTTAAATTTTTTTGAACCGTATAAAGACAACAGTTTTATTAACAAAGAACAACGCTGCTTGCAGAAGTAATGTAAGCATAGCTATCTAAATAGATGTGTTTATGTATTACCTTACACTTTGCTGCTGGTTCAGAAAGTGTTTGTAATCTGCACCGTACATCAAAGGTACCTAACTAGATTATAATTTTGTGGGAATTGGGGCTGATATGAAGCTCACTGATTAACTGGCTTTTTGCTGGGAATTACAATGGCTCTTTTTCTCATTGTCTGGCAGCCTGGATTGGTGAGTGTCTGATAAAAGCACACATCCCGGGAGGGTCAGCGCTCGTTGCCATGTATTAGCTGTAGAATTACCTCCGTTATCCAAGAAACAGGTGGAGCGATCAAATGAACCATAACTGGTTTCATGATCCAAGGACAATTCCATCTTGCCCCACTTTTCTTTTCTGCTACTGCTGTGTGGCAATGTTTCCTAGATGTGGTAGGAACTGCCGTGTGTTTGAGTCATTGCTCTGTTGCTTAGCATCCAGCCAGATCACTGCAGTATTTGTCCAAAAGTGTATGAAAATAATATTGTGACCTGTGAGGTGGTCAAAATTGACTGCAAATGACTTGAAATTAGTGTTATTGAGGGTTATAAAAATGTAGGGGGAAAAAAAAAAGAGCAAAATGATGTGACTTTAGCATATTTTAGCAATTTTTCCAAAAAAATACAGATCCACAACCAAAACACACGAGGGTGGTTTTGCCAAAACCCAGAGCCGTAACGAGGCAGGTGCCAGGGCGCAGTTCCAAGGGGGTGCAGTGGCCGCCCGCACCTGCCTCGGTGAGGAGACTGAAAAAAATAAAAAAAATAACAGACCTCAGACACAGACTGCCGGCCGCATCCACAATGGTGGCTGACACCTGGCCCCACCCCCTTCTGAACTCTGCCCTCTGCCCCTAAGCGTCTGATGTCATGACATTGCTAGGCAGCAGAGGAGCAGAGGAGAAGAGCCAGGCAGCGACGGCTGGACAGGATGAAAGAAAAAAAAGGTAAGCTTCAAAGAGGGGAAGGGGGATGTGTGTTGCTATTATGGAGGGAGGGGAGGGGGGATGTAAGCTGCTATTATGGAGGGAGGGGATAGGGATGAAAGCTGCTATTATGGAGGGAGGGGGATGTAACCTGCTATTATGGAGGGAGGGGAGGGGGGATGTATGCTGCTATTATGGAGGGAGGAGAGGGGGATGTAACCTGCTATTATGGAGGGAGGGGAGGGGGGATGTATGCTGCTATTATGGAGGGAGGGGAGGGGGATGTAAGCTGCTATTATGGAGGGAGGGGAGGGGGATGTAAGCTGCTATTATGGAGGGAGGGGAGGGGGGATGTATGCTGCTATTATGGAGGTAGGGGATGTAAGCTGCTATTATGGAGGGAGGGGAGGGGAGGGGGGATGTATGCTGCTATTATGGAGGGAGGGGAGGGGATGTAAGCTGCTATTATGGAGGGAGGGGAGGATGGTATCTGTATTGCAGTCACAAGAATGCTCTCTGTATTGTATGGCGGTCACAGGAATGCTCTCTGTTGTAATGCGGTCACAGAAATGCTCTCTGTATGGTATTGCGGTCACAGGAATACTCTGTATGGTATTGCGGTCACAGGAATGCTCTCTGTATGGTATGGCGGTCACAGGAATACTCTGTATGGTATGGCAGTCATAGGAATGCTCTCTGTATGGTATGGCAGTCATAGGAATGCTCTCTGTATGGTATGGCAGTCATAGGAATGCTCTCTGTATGGTATGGCAGTCATAGGAATGCTCTCTGTATGGTATGGCAGTCATAGGAATGCTCTCTGTATGGTATGGCAGTCATAGGAATGCTCTCTGTATGGTATGGCGGTCATAGGAATGCTCTCTGTATGGTATGTCGGTCATAGGAATGCTCTCTGTATGGTATGGCGGTCATAGGAATGCTCTCTGTATGGTATGGCGGTCATAGGAATCCTCTCTGTATGGTATGGCGGTCATAGGAATGCTCTCTGTATGGTATGGCGGTCATAGGAATGCTCTCTGTATTGTATGGTGGTCACAGGAATGCTCTCTGTATTGTATGGCGGTCACAGGAATGCTCTCTGTATTGTATGGCGGTCATAGGAATGCTCTCTGTATGGCATGGCGGTCATAGGAATGCTCTCTGTATGGTATGGCGGTCATAGGAATGCTCTCTGTATGGTATGGCGGTCATAGGAATGCTCTCTGTATGGTATGGCGGTCATAGGAATGCTCTCTGTATGGTATGGCGGTCATAAGAATTCTCTCTGTATTGTATGGCTGTCATAGGAATACTCTCTGTAATGTATGGCAGTCATAGGAATGCTCTTAGTATTGTATGGCGGTCATAGGAATGCTCTCTGTATGGTATGGCGGTCATAGGAATGCTCTCTGTATTGTATGGCGGTCATAGGAATACTCTCTGTATTGTATGGCGGTCATAGGAATGCTCTCTGTATGGTATGGCGGAAACTAGGAGGCTCTTTATATTGTATGTGTGTGTGTGTACATGTGTGTGTAATATATATATATATATATATATATATATATATATATATATATATATATATATAATATTATATAATATTAGTAACATTTAGTGTGATGGTGATGAGGGGGCACAATGTGATAAAGATGGCTTCATGGCACGGTGTAATGAAGGAGAAACTGTGATGGAGAGCACAGTGTGATGAAGGGGCAGTGTGATACAGATGGTACCGTTACAATTATGTTTCAATTTGTTTCAGTGATTTTTATTTCAATAACCAATTCATTTGTTATACAGCTAGCATGTGACAGCTGCATTTAAAGTACTTTGATTCTATGGAGGCTTATTACATAAAGATCCTTACAAAGCCAGACTGTGAAGAATGGGGAGGGAGGGGGTTTCAGTTCGGTCTAGAACTTGTAAAGCGATATGCACGCCCCCACAGTATATTGACCACGCCCACTCAACGATTGTCACTCCCACTTAGTTGGGGGGCGCCGGTGCCCTGTCTCGCCCAGGGCACTAAAATGTCTAGTTACGGCACTGGCAAAACCAAAACACGAAGCTAACCCAGATTCAAAACCAAAGCCACTTCACGGGGGTCAATGAACATCTCTAATATATATTGTGACAGAAGCTCTGGGCAAGAGGTAAATGGCAGGTACATAAGTCCTAGGTTCCTGTCATTTGTATTTTAAACACCAGTTTGTTTCTGAGGAAAAGCTTCTCATTTGGTTTCTCCGCTTCAGGAATTTCTGGTAATGGGTCCCTGGTGTTTTGTATGGCGAGAGTAGGGTGGGCTCCATACAAAAGGCCCAATCCAGGTCTTTGGCTCTGCAAACTCCCAGCAGAATAAATCAGGACACACACCTGTGTGGGGCTTATAAAAAGCTCCAGCCTGATCTCTCACTGTCTGTGGAGGAGATCAGGGGTCTCCTGAGGGAAGCTGCCATCTATGCTGTGAGTGTCACTTGTTTGATTTAAAGTGAGGGACATAAGGCCCCTCACTCTAGAGCAGGGGTCCTCAAACTACGGCCAGCGGGTCACATGTTGTCGACTGAGGACATTTATTTGGCCCGCCGGGTGTTTATGCCGCCACTGCCTGTCTGTAATTTTTTTTACATGAGAAGGACGGTCATTGGTGGAAGAGGGAGAGGGGGCGGCGGCCGCCGCCGATTGGCTGGCCGGCTGAAGCGCTGGATCATGAGAATAGTTGTCCAGCTGCAATCTAGCTTCAGGCGGTGAGAGGAACCGAGCAGCGCAGCCGGACTACAACTCTCATCTCCCAGGATTCAGAGGAAGCCAGAGCATTTGGGAGGGCCTCCTGAATGGTGACTTGTGGGCAGTGAAGGTCGGAAGCGGGAGCGCGAAGAGCGGGAGAGAGAGTGCGGGAAACGGAGGCATCACAGCGCAGAGGCAGCTTGGAGGAAGTTGGGAGCATTATTACCTCAGTGTGAGCCTGAGGTAAAAGCAAAGTTTCACCAATCAGACTGCAATGATAGGCATTGCAGTCTGTATGTCTCTGTGTGGGCAAAGTTATTGCTGGTATATTGTTTTTTTAGCGCTGTATATATATATTGGTATTTTACTAATAGCAATTTGGAATCCCTAGGAAACAATGATGTCAAGAAAAAGAAAAATTGACTCAGAGTGTAGGATATTCAAAGAACAGTGGACTTATGATTACTTTTTCATGCAGTACAAGGAAAGAGCTGTATGTCTGATATGCCAGAATATAGTGTCTGTGTTCAAAGAATATAATTTGCGTCGACACTATGAAACTCAACATAAATATAAATATGATAGTTTGGTTGGAGAAGTGAGAAAAGATAAAATATTAAAACTGAAAAATACATTGACAACTTACTTTTGTGAAGCAGAAGCAGCTAAATATTTCATCACTGCGAGCAAGTTTTCAAGTTGCCAAGCTAATAGCACGCACTGGCAGACCATTCGTGGAGGGAGAATTTGTTAAAGAATGCCTTCTTTCTGTTGCCAAAGAGATGTGTCCAGAGAAGGCCGATTTATTTAGTACAGTGAGTCTTTCAGGACCTACAATTACACGGAGGATTGAAGAAATTGGAGACAATTTGCATCAGCATTTGCAAAACTCCACAAAAAAACTTTCATATTTTTCCTTGGCACTCGACGAAAGCAATGATGTTCGTGATTCTGCACAACTTCTAATTTTTATTCGTGGGACAAATGATTATTTCGAAGTCACAGAAGAGCTTGCTGCACTGCAAAGCATCAAAGGAACAACTACAGGAGAGGATATCTATGAAAAGGTTTGCCAAACTATGAATGGTTTGGAGCTGGACTGGGCTAAACTAGCCAGCGTGACAACTGATGGTGCTCCAAGCATGGAGGGGTCTAAGAAAGGAGCAATTGCTCGCATTAACCAAGAGATGGACAAACATAACCATTCTCATCCAATAGCCATACACTGCCTCATCCACCAAGCGCTGTGTAGTAAATCACTGAAGTGGTACTCTGTTATGAAAATTGTGGTATCTTGTGTTAACTTCATTAGAGCTCATGCACTAAAAACCACAGACTTCAGGAATTTCTGTCTGAGCTAATTGTTGACTATGAAGATGTTCTGTATCACACAGAAGTCCGTTGGCTGAGTCGAGGGAGAGTTTTGAAACGTTTCTATGACTTACTTCAACAGATTACAACTTTTCTGCTTTCAAAAAACAAATAAGTACCAGAGCTCAATGATGCAGAATGGAAATGGCACCTTGCCTTTCTGACAGATGTAACAAAGCTACTCAACAATTTCAATATGCAACTTCAAGGAAAGGGGAAGCTCATCTGTGATATGCAATCACATGTCAAAGCATTTGAAGTAAAATTAGGCCTCCTCATCAAACAAGTGAAGGAGGAAAACTTCTGCCATCTCCCCACAACTCAAAATCTGTCAGCGGAATGATTGCATTCCCAAACAAAACATGTGTGGATTCACTGGAAAAATTGCAAAAGGAGTTCCAATTTAGATTTAAAGAGCTTCAACTCCATGAACAGGACATACAGCTTTTCCGTAACCCATTTTCTATTGACATTGAAAATGTGGATACAATTTACCAAATGGAACTGGCTGAACTGCAGAATTGTGACTCTCTGAAAGACGCATTCAAGTCAGCAGCCTTCATAATTTCTATGCATCTCTCCCCTCTGAGACATATCCTCATCTCAGGAACCATGCACTCAAAATGGCAACCATCTTTGGCAGCACTTATGTCTGTGAACAGACTTTTTCTAGAATGAAACATTTGAAATCTCCAACCAGATCAAGACTAACGGATGCACACTTGCATCACTTGTTACGACTAGCAGTGACAAATATGGAACCAGACCATCTCATTAGCCAAAAGCAGGCCCATAGTTCCCATTGAAATACTGGTAAATTTGTTGATTTAACTTTACTTCATTTTAAATATTGTATTTGTTCCCGTTTTGTTTCTTCACTTCAAAATAAGATTTGTTCATAGTTTTTGTTTTTACTATAGTCCGGCCGTCCAACGTTCTGAGGGACAGTGAACTGGCCCCCTGTTTAAAAAGTTTGAGGACCCCTGCTCTAGAGAGTGTACTACACTGTGTTAGCTAGTAGCCAGATGGCTAGGATTTTGTTAATGATTTGTTATGTGTTGCAAGCTGGTGAATAAAACTAGCTGAGGCTATTACCCTGAAACAATGGACTTATGTGATTTCTCTGGCTGAAGTGCACCCGACCCAGATAAAATTGTACTAAATATAATATATATATATAGATTCCATAGAGAAAACTATTGAAACTCTTCCACTCAAACTCCAAAATGCTTTTTGGAGTTTGAGTGGAAGTGTTTCAATAGTTTTATTACATTTTAGATGGTGTGTAAGGAACCTTAATCGGACATGTTAAACCGTAAGGTTTTTTCTCTATGGAATTTCATGGCTTTTTGTACAGTAAAAATATTGATACTTTTCAAATTCTATGTATCTAAATGTGAAATCACCCACCCTCTGCCCACCAACAATTTTCTATCACATGCCACCCTGCCCCCTAAATTATTACATGCCCCTCCCACTGCCAACCAGGTTCTCTCTTGTGACACCCACTTTTCTCACGTGCCATCTCCTGCTCATCAGCCTTTCACACATATGGGCCCTTGCTGACCAGCTACTTTTTTATATGCCACCACCTACCAACTAGATTTTCTCTCACATGCCACTCCTTGACCATAAGCTTCTAATATCAGCCCTGCACACCAGCTATTCTATCACATGCCACCTAATAACCAACAGCTTTTCGCTCACATTACCCCATGTCTACCAGCTTTTCCCTCACATGCCACCCAACTCACCAGCTATTCTCTCACACTCCAACCTCTGCTCCGCCAGTGACAACTTCACAATTCAAAGAGCCTTCTCCGATCTCTGTACAAAATAGAGCCTTTTAGTAAAACCTGCACCACACAAAAAAATCTTCTAGTGACCCCTACTCATGATAAAGAATACCATAATAAAAAGAATCTTCATCTGACAACACAGAGAGCCATCCTCCGGTCCCTGGACAACACAGAGAGCCATCCTCCGGTCCCTGGACAACACAGAGAGCCATCCTGCGGTCCCTGGACAACACAGAGAGCCATCCTGCGGTCCCTGGACAACACAGAGAGCCATCCTGCGGTCCCTGGACAACACAGAGAGCCATCCTGCGGTCCCTGGACAACACAGAGAGCCATCCTGCGGTCCCTGGACAACACAGAGAGCCATCCTCCGGTCCCTGGACAACACAGAGAGCCATCCTCCGGTCCCTGGACAACACAGAGAGCCATCCTCCGGTCCCTGCACAATACAGAGAGACATCCTCCGGTCCCTGCACAATACAGGGAGCCATCCTCCGGTCCCTGCACAATACAGGGAGCCATCCTCCGGTCCCTGCACAATACAGGGAGCCATTCTCCGGTCCCTGCACAATACAGAGAGCCATTCTCCGGTCCCTGCACAATACAGAGAGCCATCCTCTGGGCCCTGCACAATACAGAGAGCCATCCTCTGGGCCCTGCTCAATACATAGAGCCATCCTCTGGCCCCTGCACAATACATAGAGCCATCCTCTGACCCTATACAACACAGAGGCCATCCTCTGACCCCTGTGTGATACATAGAGCAATCCTTTGACCCCACACAACACAGAGAGCCATCCTCTGACCCCAGCACAATACATAGAGCCATCCTCTGACCCCTGCACAATACATAGAGTTATCCTCTGACCCCTGCACAATACATAGAGCCATCCTCTGACTAGAAAACTATATATCAGAAATAACAAAAATACATTTTATATATATATATATATATATATATATATATATATATATATATATATATATATATATATATATATATGGAAAAAATAAAATGAGAACCCTATGGGGCTCAAAATAATGAAATAAGCATATCAAAACTTTTCATTATTTTGAAATGAAAAGACAAAATATATATGTGCTCTTAGTGGGAATTGAACCCACAACACTATGTTATCAGAACAGTGTATATATCAGTTGAGCCACAGCTCCTGATGTAAGTATATGGGCAAATGTATCTTCTATGAAAGAAAACTACATATAGTTTTTGAGATTAGCTCATTGAAATAGTTCTATTTATAGTATTAGGGGAAGAGAGGAGAGGGGGAGCGCATGACAAGATGGACGGAGGAGAGGGTGAGCGCATGAGAAGATGGACGGAGGAGAGGGTGAGCGCATGAGAAGATGGACGGAGGAGAGGGTGAGCGCATGAGAAGATGGACGGAGGAGAGGGTGAGCGCATGAGAAGATGGACGGAGGAGAGGGTGAGCGCATGAGAAGATGGACAGAGGAGAGGAGAAGATGGACAGAGGAGAGGAGAAGATGGACAGAGGAGAGGGGAACCGCCTGAGAAGAGGGACGGAGGAGAGGGGTAGCGATTATAACTTACTTATAACTAATGCTGCTAATTCTGCACAGTTATTATTCTTTCTCGGCTGGTGAAGCACAGAGCAGTTTTAAACTTCCCGCCTCCCCCTCAGTGCAGTGAATAAATTATCTGACGTCACTGAGGGGGCGGGAAGTTTAACATGGATTCCCTAACAGCCACCTCTGGCACCGCACAAAAAGATTAAACTTTGAAATAAGAGCGGTGCCAGGGCTAAAAATTATACAATGTGCCCCCCTCATACCCAAAACACTAACCAGCCCATCTACTGCCAATAAATATCTCTAATTCGTCTGCAGTTTACAAAAGAAAATCAGTATGCGGGGAAAACACAGCCATATTTGTGCTCCCAAGTGAAGCCACATATACTACACCCAGCGCAAGACTATCTACCATGCTCAACGTTATGAAGTTTTCTGAAATCTCCTATCTTTAAAATGGGGCATGTTTTACCAAATTGTAAAAAAACTGTAACTTTCTCAAACTTGTGGACCCTCAAAGGCACTCCTCAGACCTAATAGCTTTCTAACAAAACTTACCGCATTTCTTTAAACACCCTGTACACTGAGTTACGCTCCCCCAAAAAACCCAGAAAAACTGCGACTTTTTCTAAACAGTTAGTGGAAAAAGAAAACGAACAGACTTTGAACTTTAGATTGTTCCTAAATTGTCATTTTTTATTCTTTTTTCTGAAATTTCACATGCGGCACCTGTGGACAGTTCTCCATTCGCATACCAAATTTCAGTTTAATAGCTTTAATACGTTTTAAGATGTAGACCCTCAAACACCATGCCCCCCCTCTCACAGATTCCCTACGTTTTGTAGATGTAACCTTAATATAAGGGCACGACTGTGCCCATATTATTATTATTATAATATATATATATATATATAGATATATATATATATATATATATATTATAAATGTCTAGTGGCATGTGTTAGTCTGTCTGTGTGTGTAAAAAATAAAACCAAGCTGCAGCGCCACCTGCTGGGCGGAGTTATACACTGACCTACTAAATTCTTAGTGTGTGTGGAAAAAAAATTCAGAAAGGGCTGAAATTTGGTATACTAAGATGTTTTTAATTTGTTAATTTAATTTGTTAATTGTTAAAAGTGTTTATAAAGATTTAAAAAAAATATATATATATATTTCTTGAAGGAGAAGTGACAGTTGGGAGTGGTTGGTGGTTGCCGGGGGTGACAGTTGGGAGTGGTTGGTGGTTGCCAGGGGTGACAGTGGGGAGTGGTTGGTGGTTGAGGCCTAGGCTATGGCCCAAATGCATGACAAAAACCTTTTTAACACCTTAAGTAGCTTGATTTGACTAGAATGAGTATCATGCACGGGTTAACTTGTATATATATATATATATATATATATATATATATATATATATATATATATATATATATATATATATATATATATATATATATATATAAATAAAAACAACTGTGCATTGACCAGAAGCTTAATTTCCTTCCTATTTTGTTGTTTTCTCTCTTCCTCCACTTTCCTGTTAATTCTGACATGTCTTTTCGGTTTACTCTTTCCTTGTACATTCTAGATTATTTTATTTTTTTGCATAATTGTAAACAAAAGGAATTATCTTAAAAAAATAATAGCCAGTGTCAAAAGTGGTATTTTTTTGGGGGAAAAAAAAAACACACTGTTGGTCCTGCCACACTGAACATTGCTGGTTTCCCTATCTATTTATCTAAACAGGATAACTTTATTTCCCGGTTCGAAAAGTTGGGAGCTATCTCCTGTTAACTGCTTGGAGGTATTTTCTGTTCACTGCTGATCTGTTACTGGTGAGGCAATGAATAGGGCGATGGAGGGGAGGAAGTAAACTGCGGCCAAATGATTCAAAATTGCTAGGCTCATCCCAGGGATATGACCATTCTTCCTTTGTGACATGACCATGCACCCATCATAATGTGGCCACAGACCCTCTCCTGATTCCTTGGGAATTATGCCAAAACTGAATTTTTCATAGATTTTAGAAACGATAAGCGTAAAATACATGGTCTCATTTAAAAAGGTCATTTACAAAACAGCACAAATGTAGCTTTGCAGCAAAAATTTAATTTTGCAATGTCATGCACAGATTTTCACACTATATGCCCATTTGTATGGGTAAGAATATAGCTCAGTGCATCAAACTTTTATTCTTTCTGGGTGAAATGGAGCTTTCCTTTCTGAAAAGTTCATATGTAAAGGAAATTGCATAACTTTGCACTCATGCAAAACCAAGATTTTGCTTTGCATGACAATATTTAATTGACCGTCTAGGAGTGGTGCTTGAATATTGAATATTTAAGGGGTGGAATATAATAGAAGAATTCACATTTTATGCACAACATTTTTGCCAAAGCATATTTAAATTGTACAAATGTGACACGTGCAATTAAGCTTTATTTAAAATATAAACTAGACTCGTGCAAACAGTGTTTTGGGAAAAATATTCAGTTTAAAATAAATAAAGCATCACGTCAAGAGTGAATAGGTAGGACTTCGAATTGATGTTTTCAATTTTGACAACATCGGAATCTTGGCCTGAAAATCCACAAACAACCTATCATAGTAGACAGTGAGGGCAGTCCTTGTTATACACTGAGAAGACAAATAGCATATTTGCACTGTTCTTTTTAGTTTAATTCCGCTGCAACTGTAGCAAAAGGCAATTCTGAACAATCCATTACATACAGCTGAAGCCACATCCACAGTCATGGGTTCTGAATGATCTGATATGTGACAAAAAGTGTTTAACACAGGAACTGCATATCAGGTTGCTGTGATATCACTAACCAACTCTTATGAATACACTTATCTGCTCAATGCACAAGACATTTATGTTACCTGGAAACTAGAAAGACACTCATACATGCTCTTTAAATAAAAGTACGATGGAGAAGATCCATAGAAGATCTGTCAACTCAGAATATCTCTCTCTCTTTATATATATATATATATATATATATATATATATATTTTTTCATATTCATTTTGTTGGCTATGACCTGGGAGACCTGTGTTATTTATTGTGATCCTTCTAGAAGATCAGCAGCTGTGGGAAGTACCTGGCCGAAGAGGGGAGTCATGGGAGTGGATATGAACGTCACAAGATCAGCTCACATTAAATCATATTACGCCATCTTTGGCTAGCGATGCCCTTTATGACTAGATTACTCTAAAATTGTAGCATTTATTACTCTCAAAGGTTTGTTACTTTTCATTGTACTGCAAATAACAGGTGGCTGCATTCTCACTAGAGATGAGGGAAATTTTCAAAACTGTTCAACAAAATATTCGCCTCAATGCACATTTGGCTGCAATATTTATCGTTTCGCCAACAGAATTTAGCCATAAGTGTTCCCAGTTTGGTCTCTAGTACAGCAACCACACAACACAACAGCTTTATTCACAGACTATAAGTTATGAAATATGTGAACTTCTAGATATTGTGCAGAATGGTGAAGGAAAAGCATAACGCAAAAATTGTATATCATAAACTTTGCACCTCTGTGAAACAACAGCCTGAACTCGATTGTTGAAACTTGTCTCGCAGTTTTTCTCTTCTCTACACTGAACTTTTTTTATTTATTTGAAAACTACTGAAATTAATTCTTATAAGCTTCACCTTACTTGTAAAAGGTATCAGGTATACTCCCTCAAAAGTTTCATTCCTACTTTTTATTTTATGGTTAAAATGTTCCAATGTTACAGGCTTTTCTTGCTTGGAATGAAACCGATAGCAGACATGTGCAATATATTTTTTTTTTATATACATTTAGTAAACTATTTGATTTTGCACTTCCGCAATGTTGGATCACTTGAAAGGTCTATTTTATACCAGATGACATGACAAGACAACCATCTCTAATGTAGATGAATGATCAACCTTACCTGCTCGTCTTGCAGTAGAATTAGACCAACAATGATAATGTTAATGTTCCCCCCTATTGTTCCATCTTTGAACAATGCAGATACCTAAAAAAAAAAAAATGAATTTGATGTGCTCCTTGTAAAACAACATGGTCTGGACAGAAGACATTGGTAATATTTCATCTTTGATTGTAAAGAAAATGTTGCAATGAAATTGGAGAAGCAAGAATTGCTGGATTATCAGTTGCTGACTCCAAATCTGGGACTCTCACTGGCTTACACTGGTTAGTTATAAATTGAACAGGTCTCATAATATGAAGTACCACTTGAGAAACAGGTCTGTGTATATATATGTTTAGACTCTTCAGGGTGACACTGGATTTTGCTTGGACCTGTATCCTGGACTTGGGCAAATTTACTGGATTCTGCTGTAAGATTGCTGGGAAAACTAAAGCTGTATACTAGATGTTGCTGGATCAGTACCTAGATTTTGGTTATTATTTGGGCTGTTCTATTTTGAACTTTAGCAATGTTATATCCCTTGGGGGCTATTTAACATACTGGACTTCCCAACTTGCTTGATTTTAAACGGGAAAGTCCCTATTTGAGGGGACTGTCCTGCACATTTGTGCCGACTTGCAGCAGGTGCCTCTGGTGCATGCAGCATTTAAATGGTTTTTTTTTAGGAGAGGGGTTGCGCATGGCCTAGTACTTTAGAAACTATGGCCATTCGGGGGCTGGCTGGGCTGGTTCCATAGTGGAATACATTGGGCTGGTTCACTGGGCCACCTCCATTCTTTTACCTTGAAAATAGGCTGCGGAGTTAAGTCTTGCCCCCTGGGCTAAAATTTGCCAGCCCTCCCCTGTGGCCATTGTAGCATGGACATGCCCCTAATGTGTGGCATCCGTGTCCCTATCAGAGGGGGGGGTGTCTGTATCCTAATGTAGGAATTCTAAATGTTTTGCGGTATGAAGAGAGACTTTGTTATAATCAAATTTCTTAAAAAAGTCTGCCTATTCTTTTTATATATTTAAGAATATGGTAACCTTTAAATAAAATTATTTTTTTTTCTGTTTAAGCAAAATATGAACGAATACCTTATACTTTAATTTTACTAGATATATACAGATTTGCAATAGTAAGGATATTGATATTACCATGCAACTGGTATCCTGAACAGCATGGGATTAATTGAATGTGGGCTTATTTCTTTTCTATTTTGTCTACAAATACAATTTAATTTTGGTTTAGCTGCTTTCCATTCAGCCCATTTAAGGCTATTTGGGTGTTTAAAAACCTGCCCATTGTTACATGTCAGCCTTCATATTTGAGAGGTGAGTTTATTTCATGGTAATTGGATTTTATTTTGTGTGTTTGTTTGAAGCATACTGTCTGTTAGTGCGGGATGTGCACAAATGAGAACACTAGATGTCGGGTTGCAAGCTTAAAAGTTTTGATCAAAATACGAACAAATAGCTCATAGTTTTGCTTGTGTCTAGCAAACTTAGAGTAAGGACAAGCCCTGTTTACAAATGTTGTTATTCTTTAAATATAGTCAAGAATATGGTAACATTTAATTAAAATTATTTTGTTCTGTTTCATATGGAACAATTTTTTACTTTCATTAGTTTTAGCATCAAGGCCTACAGCAAACCACTTGCAAGATGTGAAAGGTCCCCCTAAGTTTTTAAATAGATACTGTTGATGCTGTTGTTGAAATCATTATTTCCACAGCAATGGTACCAACATGCTTTAGAAACTTTAGCATAAGTCAGTTAATAATACTAGTTGTTGATTAAGGAAGATGGACAATACTCCATCACAAATCACTAACATGGGGTACAATTCTACCCATGGTATAATTAAGTACAATCATTTAAACATAAAAACACCACTACTAAATATATCTCCCCTACAACCTAACTGTATTAAACAAGGTAAGTCTTTAATCTATTATGTCCTACAAGTTAGTGGCTACTAATATGCCCTTTAATACAAAGATACCACTGTACATGCTTGTAGTTATCGTTAATAAGAAATAATAGACATGCTAAAGCGGTCATACGTTTTAAGCATTGTTCCTGTATAAGCTGCAATATATCCCAAACCCCATGTAGATCATAGTATAAGTAATTCTACAACCTAATAAAATAAGCCATATCATATAGCCTAAGTCATAAGTCCATTATGGCATGTATATATCCTTTTAGCTGGAGTTGATTTCCATAATACTCCAACGGTACATATGTTTTATAGCAAAGTACAACAGGAAGACAGTGTAAAAATGATTTACCCAAAAGACATCTCATCTGAAAGAATTGCAATCGTACCATATTGAGTATTGTTAACACGTAGGTAGTGATGTTTTCATGACCGTGATTTTGCATCATTTT
The DNA here is from genome assembly GCF_038048845.1 of Mixophyes fleayi. Lineage (NCBI taxonomy): Eukaryota > Metazoa > Chordata > Amphibia > Anura > Limnodynastidae > Mixophyes > Mixophyes fleayi. The sequence continues at coordinate 135,610,383 of NC_134406.1, read as the reverse complement.
CTTGTCAACAACGACAAGAGTTTCCACGTTTAAAGGTTTGTTCCTCTGAGGCTTTATGAGAGAACGTTTGTTTCGTCCTGGATATTTATATTCATCAGGCAAAATGTAAAGGTCTTCTTTAGGAGGTTTAGGCATATCTACAAAAAACAAAAGTATACATTTTACAGTAAATTGAACATTAAGAAGACACCACACTGCAACCCATATAAAAGCACAATTTAAAAATATCTCAATTTAGAATATAGACTTGAATTATTCATTAATTAAGAATTTATTTTATTTTGTAAATGCACAAACTGAGCACACATACTGTGCATACATACTGTACACACACATACACACACACACACACACACACACACACGATTGCAGAGCTAGAGAACATCAAGGGAGGGTTTAAACAACTACCTCTCTCTTCACCTAAGACAACACCCTACTTTAGTCATTGAGGGGGTTGGGGGGAGGGGTCAAGGGCTAATATGGGTAAAACTGAGGGCCACATACATTCGTATACGTGGCAAACATTCTTCCTATGTAAGTGCATTTTGCACACAATGTGATGTAGTAGAATATAATCCTTATTTTGTGTAAATTACTGTTAGCATTATTTTCATATAATGTAAGCTCTCACAGGCAGAGTCCTCTCTACCCTATGTCTTAAGCTGTATCTTCTGCTGTTTGTTCACTCACACCCCAGAATTCATAATATTATTCGTGCTGGCTTCCTCACAACTATCCATGTATGTGTTATTATGCTTTGTTGTATTAGTGTATCTTTTATTTATTATGTTCATGTATGTCATCTGTGACCCCCTATAAACAATGATGATGACTTAAGTTATTAATTTATTCCTCTCTAATGATTTCCTGGATTGACAATAAGCCAAATATCTATGTGTAATGTCTTCACTTGTGATTGAGATTAGCGTAATTTAGTATGTTTTTAACACTAATTTAAAGAATATCCAAAAGAAAACATTATCAGTACTGCCAACTCTACTAAGAATTATTAATATAGCTGTATAGTGGTGCAGGTTTAATAAAACAATTGAATAGCTTGAATGGTCTTTTGAATATGAGCTGATTCAGTAGAATATAGTACCTATTGTGTGTAAATTCCTAATTGTTAGCAAGATTTTCATAAAATACATGAAATTAGGTCATTTCCTATCCTACAATTTGTAGGCTGAAAATACAAAACCAAATCCATTGTGTGGTGATCTGCCCCTTGCATTCTGTAAAAGCCTAACATACTCAGCATTGGGCCTGGTTCATAGGGAGGGCCTGAAAAAATTATTGGGTCCCCTATTTCTAGAGAATACTGACCAAATGCTGAGTAAATGCTTAGTGCTGAGTAGCACTGGGTTCCTCCTGGTACACATGGCTTTGGGCATAAGGGTAATACTATACAAATATAGTGGTATTACATGTGCCAGCATGCCTTGACAGCTCATAACTGTTCTTGCAGCAATCATTTTCTTCACAAGAAAAGCTGTTTCCACAGATGTTATGAAAGGGGGAGGCTGGAGAGTACTTGTAAACTGCCGCAAATTGTTTGATTTCAATAACAGGAGGAAAGGAAAAGTGCTAGGGTTAAACTGGAGCCAGAGGATAGAAAGCTTCCTGGGAAAATCCAAGATGGCTCATGCTGCATGCTTGTTGCTTCAGGGAGAAGTGTGGAGACCAGCAGCCTGTTCGTGGAAGGCTATAAGAAGCTAGGCCAAAAAGCCAATTCTGGGCATAGGATTGGTTCTCTCCAGCTGGTTGAAGAGAAAGAAGGCCCAGCGCCTGGGACTGAGGCAGCGCTGGAGTACTGTCACTAAAAAATCTTCAAGTTATTGTGGTTGATAAATTGTATATCTGTCTAGATGTAAATCTTTGTGCATAAAGCATGGCAGTTGGGGGGGGGGGGCATTGTCTTAAATCACAGTGACGCAAAAGCCCTGCAGCAGGGGTGTCCTTGCTTGTGCATGCAGAGTAAGACAAAACGGGCCCTTGTCCTGCAGTGACATGCAATGCAGTAACTGTGATGTTCACTAACTAGACTGGCAGCAAATATTTAAGAAAATACTACTGGGATATAAACCTATATTTTTCCTGGACACTTCCTCCCTCAAACTATTAAAACCACAGCAGCAGCTGTACAGTGTAGCTATAACCCACACCATTTGTGATATGATAAAATGACACAGCATAATGGTTACTATTATAATACTACAACAAGGAAACAGAGGGTGAGTATGTCCCAAACCATGAAAACTCTGATATAGGCTCTCAGGATTCTGTTTTTTGGCACAGGGAGTATTTCCAGGAAAATATAAATGTTTTACAATTATGTTTGTAGGGCTGAAGTTGCAATATGGCTAGCAAAAACAATTAACACTGTAGATGGTGCAATTATACTTTGCCTGGCTTTATGATTGATTTAAAAGTCTGAACTCTTAATAGTTGGCAAGCCAATCAGTAACAGATGCACATTCATAAAATATGAGTGACCACTACTTATTGGCTGGAAATCTATGAAGTAGGTGGTTTACCAGACATTAATTTAATGTCGGAAGCTCTTTGCTGAGCAGTCCGTGTTGGTAATAAGGGTATATATTAATATCACTACACTACAGAAAAATTTGAGGCACAATTATTTATCTTATGTATGGAGGCAATATGATTTATTAAATTATTCATATTTATGACGGACATTATATTTTAATTTTACGGGTCAAATTTATTTATTTAATAAAATATATGGAAACTATTAAATATTTATATAAAACATTGGCACTAAGTTAAGTTTTAAATGGAGTCATAATTACAGATTTAGAGATTTATTTAGTAATGGGGGCATTAAGCTTGATTTATTTATTATTTAGGAGACATTAACATTATTTACTCTTTCCCTCTTACCCCCTGCCCAGGTGTACGAGGAAGTGCCCAGTGCTACTTAGCATTGGGCCGAGCATCTATAGGTGTGGGGCATAAAAGTTTGTTTGCCACACCTAGAGTACTGCTCCAGCAGTGCTTTGTATTCTTTTAATTGGCAGAATAGGGAAATGATTTTTAATGTGATGCTTTCCAAAAACATATTCCCTGGTATTTTTCCTTAATTCCAGGAGTCAGAGCACAACTTCATTTTGAAGGGTAGTTAACAGTTAAGTATTACGCCAAACTGCTATTAATCAGCAATCCCGCATCAGATCCCCCTTTAAAGATGTCACTCCTCTGCATAACAGTCAATGTAGATTGTAATATTAAATATATCATATAATTAGACATATGTTTTATAATAAAAGGGGCCTATAATCTCCACACACTGAAAATCTTCATTGGCAAAATCTAAACTATTGATATAAAATATATTATATTTAAAAATGCTTTAGCCAATACCTCCCAACATTTAGAATTCTGAAACTAGACCAAAATAAGCCCTGCCCCTGTTCTGCCCTAAAATGGGCAAATTTGGGTAACCTAAACCCAATTTTCTGTGGCCCACGATTTGGCATGTCCCGGGACAGTTGGGAGGTATGCAATATAGTTTTGTACTGAAATGAGGTATCACCATTGAACTCTTGAGACTAATGGGCAGAGTTAAGGCTGTACTGTGTGGGCTTTAATGAAAGGTGCTACTTAACCATATACAAGACTTGGGGGAAATGTATTAAACTCCAATTTCTGCAAGTCACCAATAACCCCACAACTTACTGAATAAGAAACAACAGCATAACCTCTAATTCCAAGGGGTTGGTGGCTCAGATGTACAAAGTGCCACACATACCCAGGTTTACCCAGACAGCATTTATAGAAACATGTGTACCGTATGTGTCGTATTTTCCAAGTGATTGGACGCATCCAGAGGTGTGATTATACATCATTATAATGTACATTTTAGGGTCTTTAAAAGGCAGCCAATAGAAGATATATCATGTTGTTTTAAATATTAAAAATGCTATTATGTCATTAAATTAATAATGCTTATTAAGTAGTGGGTTCATGAAATATTATAATTAAATATCCTTGGGGCTTTGACCTTGTTTATTTGGATATGCATTGACTACATGTCCTAGAATCAATCAGCAGATCCTAACCTTAACACAGAACATTCTTGGTGTCAATGACAATGATGTTCTATATTGTGTTTCTACAAGAAATTAACAAACACAAAGTCACTCCGGAGTTTGGGACCACAGTGTTTACCACACTGGCAATTATATATGTATGTACATTCTCTTTGCATATGCTAAATAATGGAAGTATGCTACACAGGGAATATCTATGAGGTTATTTCTTTAGAAAACACTAGGTACGGGTATTAAAAGTGAAAACTACCCCAAGTTTAATGTCATGTGGTGGTTTTTTTTTAAAAAGAGAAAAAAAAAAGTGTGTGGCGTAGACCCGAAACATCTGTTTTGCAAAATAATAAAAAACAAACAATAAAAAAACATTTCAGATAGATGAGGTATTTAGTGGAACAAAATATGTTCTGCATTTCAAGCTAATGAAGCAAATGATATAACTGGCTTCCTATGAGATAAACATCAATCTACTGATCTGCCTTTCACATTCTAAACAGTCAGCTATCAAGGCGTAGACCCTGTAATATTTTCCAATGAGACTTCACAATATAGTATATTTAATTCATTTAAATTGTTATCTATCAGTTCCCCCACACCTGTAAATCCTTTTGAAAAAAGAATTTTAGAAAACATTTGTCTATCTAACCTTTAAATGTTTTTGCTTCTATAGTGAATCAAATAAAATAGCATTAAGTGAGGTAATCTAAGGCTACAGAAAGGACATTTAGGTGTCCTCTCTAACATCATGCAACAATTTCATGCAATACTTTTCATGTGTAATGAATTGTTATTGCCTGAAAGTGCTCGCCACCTTTTGGGTGGAAAAACGATGTGCTTGAATCTCACTACAAGCCTTCATTAATTTAGAAAATAAATAAACTCATGTTTAACTATTTAAAAAAAACAAAAGGCCCAAACAACAGATTGGTATAAATACCCATTGCCACTATTTCCAGAAAAGTTAAATATCACCGTCTGTAAATGGAAAAGGTTTCCCATAATTTTGCATATTGGAACTTATTTATTTATTCCCAGGCTATCAGTATCAGTGTAGCGAGTTGTAGTGCTATTTGTTTACTGTATTGTACTGTTCTACCATGAGCTGCGGACCTCATGTGGCACCCTATAAAGATTATTAATAATAATCTTAATAATAAATAATTGTGGCATTAACACAAGAGACCACCAACAAAAATAATAATAAAAATAAAATAAAAATAATTTGTTTAATCAATTAATGTTTCAGTGCAGTTCTCTAAGGAATCAATAGGGATATTGCCCTGCTCCCAGAAAATTAATCTTAAAGAGGGGATTGGGAACAAATGGTAGGTATAACTTACATATTATAGATACAACTATATTTTATGTATAAAAGCTTTTTAACCTCAAATTTGCACAGATGTGCTGGGTCCAAGTGCATTCTCTTAAGAGAACAATGGGAGCATAGATTAGATTTAGGGTCCAATATGCAGGCCACAGGATTACAGTATTAAAGAAGTTGTCAAGCAGGGTCTTGAAGCAGAGTGATGTTTATTGCTCAGGTGTCCTGACAAGGACAGTTCCACTGATTAAAGGTATCAGTGGTCAGGTCAGATGGAACATCAGAATGATACATTTCAGTGTACAGGATAGTGCCTTTTATACAGATTTGGACACAGGCTATTTTTAGAATCAGGATGTAACCTGTTTACCAAAACATGGCTTTACATGCATTGCAAAGCCAACAATATTTATACTTATCTATGAAATTTTAGACATGCTGTGATGTGCTCCTTCCTTCAATGTTGGACCTTCACACATCAAAAGATCTATTTAATATATGGGGCCTTAATTAAGACAGTTCAGAATACACATTCCCACAAACCCCAAACAAGCCATTTCCACACATCACAATACACACAAGACTTTCTAAACAAAGGTTCATTGTATCAGATATATACCTAAGAAATCATGCATTCCCTCTAGCAAGATTAAAACAAACAAGTTTCTTCCCTGGTCTCAGAAATAGCGAATTCCTATATCAAAATATACACAATCTCAAAAATAAGTGCATTGGCAATTATATAAATAAGCGCCCTGTGCTATTTCCTTTAAATAAATTTATACCATGTTATTTAAAAGTGATCCAGTCAGAGACGAGCATTGGGTTGTCCTTCCATATTGAAAACCAGTCCCAGACTGGAAAGCAAATGACTATTTCCTCAATGAGAACGGGGACTGCAAAAGACTTGGGGCTCTGTATTCGGAATCTGTGGAAAGGTTACCTATTTTCAGGTTTTTTAAAAATTTCCACTTATTGTGATCAGCGTATTGCGTGGGGAGAAAGAAATTGATGGAGTGTGGAAAATTATATAGTCCTTAATTTCCACATAGGTACTGGTGTCTTTTAAAAAAAAAAAAAAAAAAAATCAGGCTGTTACGAGCCACCACTGGCAGCCGGGACGTTACTTTTGGCCACAGTATCCCAGGCCATTGCCAGAGTGACCAGGACATTCCTGTCCCGGCAAAAGACCTGTCAGCCGGGGCGCATGCGAAGGAATAGACATTATTCAGCCTGCTTTGACTGATTCTGAGGTCTGATGCCCTGTGTTTCTGATTGGGGACTTGCAGCATTTAAGGCAGGGAGCCTCTCTGCTGGTTATAACATGTGTGCCACACTTTAGCTAACCTGCTTCCTGTTCCTCTGATTGACTTCTGTTGTGACCCCTGGCTTGTTTTTGTCCCGTTTATACTACGATTGCTCCTGACCATTGGCTTGTGTTGTGAATTTTCCTGGCTTGCTACCTGCCCTGACCTTTGGCCTGTCCCTCATTAACCTGATTGCTACGGACCATTGACCATTGGTACTGTTCCTGGTATTCGTCTTCTGGATTCCGGTTACTGCCTCCTACCTCTGCGCTATGGTACTGCACATGAACTTCTACTACGCTAGAATTAAGAATTAAGCTCTACTGGAAAGGCGGCTGTTATAGGATAAGTTAAACAAAAGCATGTGCACTCTCCAAAAGAGAATCGTATGTGCTGCTAGCGATCTACAGCAACCCTATATTTTCTAAAATGACAAAACACGATTCTCTGCAAAGGTAAAGATCTCTATTTGTTTCTTGAGGTTTGCTGTAATAAACTGATGTGATTCTCCTGTTCTCGGATACAGAAGTTTCCCCTCTTTTCACTCCTATCCACCGTGTGAGCAATCTGGTACGTTAAAAAGAAACCTTGTTGACTATGTGAAAATGCTCCAAATGTAATCACACACACTGGCAGTAGCCCTAAAACATGCTAGTTTTACCTGCTTTCGTATTGATCTGCTCCTCTGTGTAAAGCCCGCTGCCTTGGTGTCACACTTGACTCCGCTCTCTGCTTTATTCCTCACATCCAGACTCTCTCCCAGTCCTGTCAATTCCACCTTAAAAACATTACTAGAATACGCCCTTTTCATACTCGACAAGCTACCAAAACTCTTATCCATTCTCTCACCATCTCCCGTCTTGACTACTGCAATCTCTTGCTATCTGGCATTTCTGACACCCATATATTCACACTTCAACTCATCCTAAATGCTGCTGTAAGAATTATCTTCCTCTCTCACTGCTCCATATCTGCTGCACCACTTTGCAAATCCCTACACTGACTCCCTGTGTCCTCCAGAATCCAACTCAAATTACTCACCCTTACTTACAAAGCTCTCTCCAACACTTCCCCTGCATACATCCTAAATCTTATATCAAAATACTCTCCCTCCCGCACTTTTAGATCTACCTTTGACCTGCACCTTGTCTTTTCCCGTGCTGCTCCCCACTTATGAAATTCCCTACCATGCCCAATCAGGCTTTCCACACAGCCCTAAAATCTTAAGACAGTCTCTAAAAACCCATCTATTTTTTTAAAGCTTAGATACTATTCACACTAACACACCTTCACAGCTGTCCCAATCTCCACTCTAAGCCACAGTCGTTCCTCTTGTTTCAGCTGTGCCCTCTTCCACTTAGAATGTACGCTCTCTAATGAGCAGGGTCCTTCATACTCTTTGTTTTCATGTCTGCATTTATTTTGCCTGCCTTGTATGTCCTTGTTTTATGTATGTCCTTGTTTTTACTACTATACTGCGCTGCAGAGCACTGTGGCGCCTTACAAATCTATAATAATAATAATATATTATAATATTAATAATGGGATACAGACCTGCTTCTTGTCTGTATAAATACATTTGAAGCGTTCTATTAAAAGCAAGTTATTAGAATCAACTCGTTGTTCCTATATACCATAATTGTTGCAACTTCTCTTCTATTTTATACCCAACAATGGTTTATACTACACAGTAACTTCTTGCGATGGGAAATGTCATTTAAGTACATTGTAGTGGTTCTCCAATTATAGGAGTTATCTCTTGTTGTTAATGTCCTCAGTTCAGTATGCAGTCTCCGTCTCTTACTTGTATCAACAGAATCCGTTACCGGCTAGTGCTCCTCCTCTCCTGCGTTGCAGAGTAGGATTTTAAATCCTGCTGTGGCCACAGCTATTTTACAAAATAATCAATCCTTGTGGACCTGTTCCTCCAATCTTATGCGAGAATTAGTAATAGATTAAACGAGTAATAATATTCTCCGACACGCTTCATTCTAGCTGTAGGACTTTATCAACGTTTAACAAGGAATAAACTGACATACTTTTAATATATATGTCTACGATGTCTGCATAAACATTAATCACATATTGTGAAGATATCTAGTTTATCTGGCCAGTGCTACCCACTTCATGCTGGATGGCCACCCACGGGAGCCTTACTATGCCAGGAAGTCTACCCAGTACCTTCTAATGTTATCAGTCACTCAAGCAAATACAATTAGAAAGTAAAGCAATACATTTATTGTAATAAAAACAATCACTAGATTATTATATACACTCAGTAATTAAGTGCCAGGAAGGTTTACCACATTACCTGTCCCTTACTCCACTAGTTTAAAGAGTTAGTCACCTGGCTGTCCAGACTTGATGACCCATAGAGATCTGCCGATGTATTTCACTTTTCGAGAACGGCAATTCTAAAATAAATACTAGGCCACCCTACAGCTTTCAGTGCCAGAACGAAAATAATTTTCCCCCCTGGAGTGGTGCCTTATATCCAGGGCCGGATTAAGGGAATGGAGGCCCCTGGGCTAAGGGGGCCTCCATTCCCCTGTGAGGGGCCCCCCCGCACTTTCAAGGGCCCCCTGGATGTCCGAGGCCCCTGGGCTGTAGCCCAGTTAGCCCTATGGTTAATCCGGCCCTGCTTATATCTAGGGTAGAATTTTCTCAGTGTTTTCCCCTGGGCAAACCCCTGCGTCTATCCTCCTTAATCATTGTGGGTGCTGTGTCAGGGGGTTGGAGGGGGAGTGAAAATGAGCTGTACTTCCACAGAAAGTCCATTGATGGATTCTAGACAATATGTATGAACTAGTCATATTGAGAACAATGGATACTCATTGGCCTCCCCCCTCACCTGTATCCTGCAACCTGATCCCTACCCATAATGCCCTTGGCTTCACTTTAAGGACAATGAATAACAACCTCACTGCCACATCATCAATATACAATACACAATATACATATTTACAATGAGCTACAATGTCCCCTTATCCACATGTAATTAGACACTCAGGTGTAGTCTGCTGAGCTGGGGAACAAAAGCAAGGGCTATAAAAAGTACTTGCTATTATCTACATTATGTGAGAAACGAGGAACAGGATGGTTACAGTATTATCAAACTCATTTCATCACACATATAGTGTTGTGCGCTGGGACGATTTTATTGTTGAAGACCTCTTAATATCTACAGGTGCCCTCACTTGAATTTTACATTAGTATTAAACCCCTCTTTACCAACAATTTGGTTATGTACAATTTCCAAAATATTAGCCAGCCTGTTTACTGTATGAAATAAAACACAAGAATAAGATATGTTCAGTCACTTTTATATGTGTATATTTTAAAACTCTGACCATTTCTACTTATTGCATTAGATTCTAGTATCTGCTACTAAACATAAGTCATGAAAATCTGTCTTTATTTGCTATGTGTCTAAGTGTAAATAACTTTTTAAATATGATTTATTCTATAAAACAACGCTAACAGTTTTCAATTTTGCAAGAAAAATTCATTTTAGAGGCTTTTTCTCCATTTAATCCAAGGCTTTATGGTAAGCAATTTATCAAATTTTAGATGTGCTGTGAGCCACTTGAATCCTTGTTTAAGATGTGAACATTACAAATGTAGGTATTAAAGTAAATCCTATCAAGTAAAACAATATATTTATATTAAATATATTGAGGACATTTATGAAAACAAGTGCACACGAAAATGTTCTGTAACCCATAACAACCAGATTCTATCATTTTCCCAGTACTGTTTATAAAAAGCAAATGTCTGCACAATTTCTCCAGATAGTAGTACCCTTTAACTACCTTCTTCTTGATCTGTAACAACTTTGTCAATCAAGTTTGTATTTATTGTAAAAATGCCTTAGCTTTTGGCTTATTGAAAGTTTTGAAAACTCAAACTGTCAAGCTATCTGCCTGTCATAAAATAATGAATGTGTATTGGTTTATGTACTACAGAATATGGGACATTACTCACATGTCCAGTTAAGTATTGGTAGCCCATGCTTTATATTTCCTGTTTATATAGAAGGTAAGGGTAAAACAGCAATCTGCGAAATACACTTTCTGAAGGACATGGCCTAAAACGGATATGTTTAATCAATGGTAGTTGTCCCTTTTCAGTTTTCACTTATTTTTATGATGTTAAAACACATTCATGTACTCAGTGTGCACTGAAAATCAGATCATTATGAAAGTATATGTTATACAGCATTCAATCATTTTGTGATCCAGTTGCTGAACCGCAACTAAATATTACCTGTCAGCAGCCTGAAAGCTGCAGGTTGGCTAAGGCAATTTTAAAATGTATTGTCTAAATTAAATTGAATTTTCTTATTATTAACATTTACTTTTTAAACTTTGAATTCATTGATATACTCATTATATTGGGTTTACAATCAATACTATTAAAGGGTTCCTGTCTTTAGTTAACCTACTCCATATAAAATTTAGGTGGGCATCTTCCCTTGGACCTCTACTGTTGCCTGGATTGAACCACTGGATCAGAGTGGACATCTGTTTAAACAGATTATCACTAGATCGTAAGATCTCTTATGAGTAAAACTCTCCATGCCCTTTGTTTTTGGGTCTGCAATTACTTTGCTTACCTTGTATATTTCTGTCTTATGAATGACCTGTTTTCTCCACTGTTCAACGATTCAGAGCATCGCATTACTTTACAAATCAATATCAATAACAATGGCTTGGCTCAGGAAATGGTAAGGATACAGTGGTAAATCAATGTACTACATAGTGGGGGGCAAATTAAAAATGTGGACTAGACAAAATTGTGAAAACCCGATGTCCCATTATGCTGAAGCCCTACAGAGCATATAACTTTCAGTTATATAATTTAGAATGATCTATTGATTAGTTTTAAATATAAATATGTCCTTACATACATTTCTTGCGCCTTCCACAGTAGTGTTTTTTCTCAGTTCTTCCATGTCTGTAATTCGTTTGTTGGTGGTCTGCATAAGACGGTTCATCTTGGTAAAGCCAGTTTTGATTTTCCAGTTCCTGCTGTCTCTGAACTAGAGATATCTCATCCTTGTACATTTGTCTCTCGATAGATCTCTTATATAGAACATGGGGCTGGTGACCATCTGAAGTAGAGTAATTGTGTTTGAGTGCTATATGCGCAGGCAGTGGTTTCAAGAAATAATCAGCCTCCTTTGTCCTTATTAAACCTGACTAGAAACAGAAAACATATATATTACAAACGATATATTTAAACATATATTTAAAAGAAGATTTACTAATGGGTAAAAACAAAGTGATCTTGGGCAACTGTGGCTGAAGAACAAACGTGAAGCTAGTTGTATTTCCAACTGTCTGCTAATTATTATTTACATTATGATAATAAAAAATGAATTCCAGACTTTATTTGAAGATAACTTAAAAAAAATAAAAATGAATATACTTTTATACCCTTTTCAAGACAGAGTATATCATAGATTTGAATCATAAATTGATTCCTCATGATGTTTTTAGTCCAATTTGTCCAATGTGTGTTTTTCCCAGTTTTTCAATATATACGGAACTGTTCACACATCCCCTTCATAATTGATATTTGTTCCCCTCCATAGGCTTTCAGCAGGACTAATCCACCAGAGGGTTAAATACACCTGTGTATGCATGTATCTCAAAAAACATCCCGGTCCCTTTTGCTTGCATTAGCTGTCTTTTTGCCCACAGTCCCAATAGGGGGCTAAAACAGCCAGCAATATTACGTGGTTCTTGTGTGTTCCTATGTTGCCATTCAGGTTCACTATATAGTGGGATTTTCTGTCAATTGCTAGAGGTTAAAATAAATGTTTTTCTTTTCCACCAATCTTGGTGTGAGTTAAGATTCCTACCACATAGTGGTACCCAGGCCCTCTGCCTAATCACTAATAAGGGCTCCAGTTAGGTCAGGTTACCATTGAGACTGTAATCTCGGAACAGCACGGTTGGCTAAGTGGTTAGCACTTCTGCCTCACAGCACTGGGGTCTGGAGTTCAATTCCCAACCATGGCCTTATCTGTGTGGAGTTTGTATGTTCTCCCCGTGTTTGCGTGGGTTTCCTCCCACACTCCAAAAACATGGCTGCTATCAAATTGACCCTAGTCTCTCTGTCTCTTTCTGTCTGAGTGTGTATGTTAGAAAATTTATACTGTAAGCTCCAACGGAGCAGGAACTGATGTGAACGAGTTCTCTATACAGCGCTGTGGAATTAGTGGCGCTATATAAATAAATGGTGGTGGTAAGCTAAAATGAGGCATTGACTAATGTGAGTGACAAATATTCTATGTACAGAGCTACGGAATTGGTGGCACTTTATAAATAAATGATAATGATGATGATGAGACACAACTAAGGGATAAACGGCTAAAACTAGGCTCATTTCCCATGAGTATCTCCACGCAATTTTTTTTTATTTCCTTGCATAATTATCCATAGGTCTCAATAATATATTTCTATGTGTTGCAGACAGAGGTGCACTCAGAGAACCAATTTATATGGTGTGGGCTGTATTCCAAACCAGTCTTGAGTATACAGTGGCAATTGCACGGGCTCAGTCCTTATCTTATCTGAACTTCTGAGATCTGATAATGGAGCATTAGCATAACAACTCAATGTCTGCAGTTTTAAGTATCCTGAAAGATGAGAAATGTTAAATGTGCCAGATATAGTAAGCATACTGCACAATCTGTGTTAATTATAGCCCAGGTCTGCAGTAAGTATTTAAAAGAACATTTGGTAAAGCATGCATCAATTTGTGTATAATAAAAATAATACATTTCAGCTTGTCCTTCGTGGATTTTAGGTATATTCTGGTATTATACTCTACTGTCTACCAATAGTACATGAATCAGGACATCATTTAATAACATTATTTGATTTGACTGAATTTTGTTTATTCCAATAATCAAGATTGATCTGCAACATAATCCACCTATATTCAACTCACTGTGCTAGAGGCCAAATGCCAATGATTATAAAAATACTAGCCTAAAATTAGCTGTATTATATGTTTTTCATGTTAAATATTACAAGGCAATATATCAATTTTCCAACACGTAATGTGGAATTTCTTGGTGAAAGGGGACACGAATATTTTGGTGTCACCTTAAGTGCACACTGCAAATTCATCTGTGCATCATACTTTGTACCTCTCTTTCTTTTGGGGAGGCTGGGAGCGTGTCCGATACATTCTGGATTAAATAAAATTATTTTCATGCCATATTTGAATGGTGGTTGTGTAAGTATTAGGGATGTGCACCGGCGACTTTTGAGGTCTCGTGTTTTGTGTTTTGGATCCGGATTTTCGTTATTTTTGAGGTTCGGATTTGTCTCGCAAAACACTTGACGAAAGGTCTCGGTTCGGATTTAAGGTATTGGATTCGGATTTTTTTTGAAAAAAACATAAAAAGTTTAAAAATCAAGTTTTTGGGCTTATTTTCACTCCTAGGCTATTATTAACCTCAATAACATTCAATAACAAGCATTTCCACTAATTTACAGTGTATTCTGAACACCTCACAATATAGTTATTAGTCCAAAACGTTGCAAAAAGGTATCTTTCTGGACTGCGTAGAGGAGTGGGTCACCACAATATCTTAAAAACCCTGAACTTTTATGATTCGCACCAATAATTGTACCTGGACTGCGTAGAGGAGTGGGTCACCACAATATATTAAAAACCCTGAACTTTTATGAATCGCACCAATAATTGTACCTGGACTGCGTAGAGGAGTGGGTCACCACAATATCTTAAAAACCCTGAACTTTTATGAATCGCACCAATAAATGTACCTGGACTGCGTAGAGGAGTGGGTCACCACAATATATATAATAAGAAAACCATCAACTTGTTTGATTCGCACCAATAAATGTACCTGGACTGCGTAGAGGAGTGGGTCACCACAATATATTAAAAACCCTGAACTTTTATGAATCGCACCAATAAATGTACCTGGACTGCGTAGAGGAGTGGGTCACCACAATATATTAAAAACCCTGAACTTTTATGAATCGCACCAATAAATGTACCTGGACTGCGTAGAGGAGTGGGTCACCACAATATCTTAAAAACCCTGAACTTTTATGAATCGCACCAATAAATGTACCTGGACTGCGTAGAGGAGTGGGCACTGGGCACCACAATAAAATATATAAAAAACCTTCAACAGGTCTGCATTACACTACACATACGGCTGCTCCTCCATCCTCTCCATCATATACATGTTGGAGTTTTAGCGTGTGACAACCTCTTGTTTTTGATAATGTCAGTGCATTTTGAATATTTTTCAATTTGCCCCACACCACTGAATGTACTTTATCTATGATACGCATCTATCTATCTTGACTGCGTAGTGTGGTGGCCCCGGTACACAATTTGGTACCGAGGCCACAATATAATTAAAAAACCCTCCACGTGTCAGAATTCCACCAAACAAGTATCTGGACTGCGTAGTGGGGTGGCCCCGGTACCCAACTTGATACCGGGGCCACAATAAAATAAATACACCCTCCACGTGTCAGAATTCCACCAAACAAGTATCTGGACTGCGTAGTGGGGTGGCCCCGGTACCCAACTTGATACCGGGGCCACAATAAAATAAATACACCCTCCACGTGTCAGAATTCCACCAAACAAGTATCTGGACTGCGTAGTGGGGTGGCCCCGGTACCCAACTTGATACCGGGGCCACAATACCTCCTCCAAACATGCTACAGACAATTCGTCATTGAGATCCCATTAAGTATGTTAAAGACAGACAGGGTCCAAGTGTTATTAGTTGACTTTGTAAAGAAAAAAACTGTCCCTGTTGCACATAGTCGTGCAATGAAGACTTACTTTTTCATTTAAAGGCACGATCTTTCAAGTGTAGTGTTTGTAAGTCTAAGTCATATTATACTTTTGGTAAAATTGGTTATTTTTGTTCCTCTTTATGTTAATTAATTAGTAATAGAATTAAAGTAGGAAATAGAATTAAATAGAATTAAAGTAGGAAATAGAGTGGTATAGAGTTGTAGTGTGGTATAGATAGAGTGGTCCACACAATATAATAATAAAACCCTCAACTGGTCTGAATTCCACCAAACAAGTATCTTGACTGCGTAGTGTGGTGGCCCCGGTACACAATTTGGTACCGAGGCCACAATATAATTAAAAAACCCTCCACGTGTCGGAATTCCACCAAACAAGTATCTGGACTGCATAGTGGGGTGGCCCCGGTACCCAATTTGATACCGGGGCCACAATACCTCCTCAAAACATGCTCCAGACAATTCGTCATTGACAGACCCCAGACAGACAGGGTCGTAGTGTTATTGTTTGACTTTGTAAACCCAAAAAAATGTCCCTGTTGCACTTGCACATAGTCGTGCAATGAAGACTGACTTTTTCATTTAAAGGCACGATCTTTAAAGTGTCAGAAAGAGAGAGAAGACACAGGAGAGGAGAGTTGTAGCTGGGGACCTGGGGTGGAAGCTCCCAGGCTCCCCCAGCATTGCCTGGAAGTCTGAGCGTGGTGACTGAGCCAGGGCAAGGAATGTGTGCCCTGGATGAGGGGGAGAACTCCATGCCACTATAGTGAACCCAAGAGAGAGGGGGACACTGCACATGGAAGAGGCCCTGGAGTGAGGGCTGCTACAAGAGGCATGGTAGCTGTAGTGTCAGATCCTGAGGCTGAGAGTACACAGAGTGACGTGTCAGAGCACAGGAGACATTATCCCCGCAGAGGAGGGATGAGCTGCAGTTGAGAGGTCTGCTGTTGAAATAGGACATGCACACTTTAACAAACCAATCATTTCAGCGACAGGGCCTACCAAACAACTTTGACTGAAATGATTGGTTTGTTTGGGCCCCCACACCAAAAAAGCTATTCATCTCTCCCTGTACAGACTAAACAGGCTCTACTGAGGCAAGATGTCGTCCTCATCCTCAACCTCTGATTCCTCTCCCCCTACAGTGTGTACTTCCTCCTCATCACACATTATCAATTCGTCCCCGCTGGACTCCACAACCACAGGTCCCTCTGTAGTATCTGGAGGGCAGTGCTGTACTTCATTGAGGAATTGATTATTCATTTTTATAAACATCATTTTTTCAACGTTGTGAGGAAGCAACCTCCTTCGCCGCTCACTGACCAGGTTCCCCGCTGCACTAAAAACTCTTTCCGAGTACACACTGGAGGGGGGACAACTCAGGTAAAATAGAGCCAGTTTGTACAGGGGCTTCCAAACTGCCTTTTTTTCCTGCCAGTAACAATATGGACTGTCTGACATGTCTACTTGGATGGTGTCAGCAAAGTAATCATCCACAATTTTTTCTATTGTGACAGCATCCAATGCAGCGAGAGTAGACATGTCTGCAATGGTTGGCAGGTCCTTCAGTCCGGACCAGATGTTATCAGCATCCCCGCCAGTGCCTCTTTTGGGAAAACTGAGCTTTTTCCTCGCAGCCATAGATGTGGAAGAAAATGAGGGTGGAGCTGTTGGCATGTCACGGTCCTCTTCAGAGGACAATCTCCTGACCAGCAGGTCTTTGCACCGCTGTAGATTTGTGTCCGCCGGAAACAGACACACAACATACGCTTTAAACCGAGGATCGAGCACGGTGGCCAGAATGTATTCCTCTGACTTTAAAAGAGTGACCACCCTCGGATCCTGGCAAAGCGTACGAAGGGCTACATCCACAAGAGCTACATGCTTGCTGTAATCGCAATGGCTTACCAGCTCCTCCCTCACTTTCTCCAGCTGCTTCTGCAACAGCCTGATCAGGGGAATGACCTGACTCAAGCTGGCAGTGTCGGAACTGACTTCTCGTGTGGCAAGTTCAAATGGCTGCAGAACCTTGCACAACACGGAAATCAGTCTCCACTGCGCTTGACTCAGGCGCATCCCCACTCCTTTGCCTATGTCGTAGGTGGCTGTGTAGGCCTGAATGGCCTTTTGCTGCTCCTCCATCCTCTGCAGCATATAGAGGGTGGAGTTCCAGCGCGTCACAACCTCTTGTTTGAGGTGATGGCAGGGCAGGTTCAAGCTTTTTTGATGTGCCTCTAGTCTGCGGTAGGCACTGGCTGAATGCCGAAAGTGTCCAGCAATTTTGCGGGCCACCGCAAGCATCTCCTGCACACCCCTGTCACTCTTGAGGTAATGCTGCACCACCAAATTAATGGTGTGGGCAAAACATGGGACGTGCTGGAAATTGCCCATATTTAATGCCCGCACAATGTTACTGGCATTGTCTGACACCACAAATCCCCATGAGAGTCTAAGTGGGGTAAGCCACTGGGAGATAATTTCCCTCATTTTCTCTAATATGTTGGCAGCGTTGTGCCTCTTATTAAAGCCTGTAATGCACAATGTTGCCTGCCTTTGCATGAGCAGCCATTTTGTAGATGCTGCTACTGATGCAGCTGTTGCTGTTGCTGTGGAAGGGGATGCATCTACCCAGTGGGCTGTCACAGTCATATAGTCCTTCGTTTGCCCAGAACCACTTGTCCACATGTCCGTGGTTAAGTGGACAGTGGGTACAACCGCATTTTTAAGAGCACTGAGGACACTTGATCGTACTTCTCTGTACATTTTTGGTATCGCCTGCCTAGTGAAGTGGAATCTCGAGGGGATTTGGTACCGGGGACACAATACCTCCATCAACCCTCTAAATCCCACTCCACTGATGGCGGACACCGGGCGCACGTCTAACACCAACATTGCAGTTACAGCCGCAGTTATACGCTTTGCAATAGGGTGACTACTATCGTATTTGGTGGTCATGGCAAACGACTGTTGGACGGTCAATTGTTTGGTGAAAGACTTAGCGGTCTTACGACTTCCCCTCTGGGAAGATGACCGACTAACAGCAGCAACAGCAGCAGTGGCAGTAGTAGGCGTACCGCTGCAGGATTCCTCGGATGAATCCCGTATTGAGGAGGACTCAGTCTGGCTGGTGACTTGGGCTGCAGGACTGAATCTGATGGAGATTGTGGAGGAAGTTGACGAGGAGGGTGTTGCTGGTGTGTATCCAACTGGACCACGGGATTTAGGTGTCCCTGTACCAATGAGGGTCCTAGCCCCAGTTCCTGAACTAACCACTGAACTATGAAGGTTATTCAGGTGACGTATAAGGGAGGATGTTCCTAGGTGGGCAAGATCCTTACCCCTGCTTATTTGAGCTTTACATAAGCTACATATTGCCATACATTGGTTGTCTGGATTTGGATAAAAATAACTCCAGACCGAAGAGGTGCATTTTTTGGTCTTCTGACCAGGCATGACGATGGGCTTTTTCATCCCATGGACATCAGCTGTTTCCCCCCCTGGTGCCTCATTTACAATAACCACATCACCATCCTCATCATCAAGTTCCTCCACAGCGCCAGCTACATCATCAATAGCCTCCTCCCGAGCCACCTCTTCCCGTACAGTGATGGGAAGGTCAGGCTTGACAACCACCAACACCCTTGGACTCGCCTTGGGGATTTGTGATAATTTCTCTTTAGAAGGCAGAGTTGTTTGCTGTTTTGTTGCTGACAGCATAACTCTCTTCAATTTTTTGTAGGGGGGGGGAGGAGGAGGAGGGCTAAGATCCGTGGGTGAAGCTGAACCACTAGTCATGAACACGGGCCAGGGCCTAAGCCGTTCCTTGCCACTCCGTGTCGTAAATGGCATATTGGCAACTTTACGTTTCTCCTCAGATGATTTTAAGTTTCTCTTTTTGCTACTTTTTCTTAACTTGGGCTTTTTGGATTTTACATGCCCGGTACTACGAGATTGGGCATCGGGCTTGGAAGACGACGTTGATGGCATTTCATCGTCTATGTCATGACTAGTGGCAGCAGCTTCAGCATTAGGAGGAAGTGGGTCTTGATCTTTCCCTACTTTATCCTCCAAAGTTTTGTTCTCCATTATATGTAGCACAAGATACTGCAGAATGTGTGAACTTGGTAATATTGCAGTACCAATGGACTTATAATGCTGGATTGGTTTTGCAAATTTGGTTATAATTATTATATATATTTTTTTTTTTTTAATTTTTTATTTTTTTTTACTTTTTTTTTATTTTTTACAAACTTGGGAATAATGGGGAAATAACTATGCCCTTAGAAGCACAGAGCACAGGACACAGCACCACTGGACTGAACAGGACACGGCACAGGACCCAGCAGCACTACGGAACTCAGCAGGACAGAGCACAGGACACAGCACCACTGGACTGATACTGCAGAATGTGTAAACTTTGTAATATTGCAGTACCACTGGACTTTTACTGCTGAATGTGTGAACTTGGTAATATTGCAGTACCAATGGACTTATAATGCTGGATTGGTTTTGCAAATTTGGTTATAATTATTATATATTTTTTTTTTTTTTAATTTTTTTTTTTTTTTTACTTTTTTTTTATTTTTTACAAACTTGGGAATAATGGGGAAATAACTATGCCCTTAGAAGCACAGAGCACAGGACACAGCACCACTGGACTGAACAGGACACGGCACAGGACCCAGCAGCACTACGGAACTCAGCAGGACAGAGCACAGGACACAGCACCACTGGACTGATACTGCAGAATGTGTAAACTTTGTAATATTGCAGTACCACTGGACTTTTACTGCTGAATGTGTGAACTTGGTAATATTGCAGTACCAATGGGCTTATACTGCAGGATTGGTTGTGAAAATTTTGTGGTAATTAAAAAATATTAAAGTAGTTTTTGGTATTTTATAAAAAAAACTTTTTTTTATTTTTTTAAACACAGGGGAATATTGGGGAAATAACTATGCCCTTAGAAGCACAGAGCACAGGACACAGCACCACTGGACTGAACAGGACACAGCACAGGACCCAGCAGCACCACTGACCTCAGAAGGACAGAGCACAGCACACAGCACCACTGGACTGATACTGCAGAACACAGCACAGCACAGCACAGCACAGCACAGCACAGCACAGCACAGCACTAAACAGCACAGCACAGCACTAAACAGCACAGAACTAAACAGCACAGAGGACCACCTAACACACCCTCCCTCTACCCTGATCAATGCCCGAGTGAAGATGGCGGCGACTAGCGGGGAATTTATAGGATCCGAGTATCGCGAGATCCGACAACGGGATTATGAGTCAGAGCCTCAGTTTCACTTTTGAATTTGGCGCCAATACCCGGATCTGTCTCGGATCCGACTCGGATCCGCAACGTTCGGGTGGGCTCGGATTTCAGAAATCCGAGCGCGCTCATCCCTAGTAAGTATACTGTGAAATATATTCAAATAATACTTTGTTCAGAGGATTTATCTGAACAAGTGTTATTTGTCTACAAAAATAACAATCGTATATTAGGATTTTTGGCTAATAAGTATACTTTACATGTTTTACAGGTTTTTCCAGGATACATTTATTTGCCACTGGTGAACTGTTACTTTGAGCATATCTCAAAAAATTGACCTGATATAAAGCGGTACAAGCAGTGGGCTTCTCGCACACAAAAAGATGAATTGGCCTGGCAATTTTGAAGCGCTAGGCCTCCATTAGTCCAGCTCCCATGAATACACCCTTGAACTGCCACGATGAGAGACGATACACCTCTCAACTTCCCATTGATTATCCTCCACCTACTGTTGAAATTTTTATTTCTCACTACAAGATCTTCATTAACAGGTCTACTATTGTATCACTATTAATAGTAAGCTATGAAATCTGCAACATATTGCTATATGATAGCCATGCAAATAATCACTAGTACTAGTAATATCCAGTAATATTAAGAGATGCCCAATAAAAGTGACACCCAATAATATATCATCAGTAAAAGCAGTGCCCAATAATAAGTAACCACATATAAAGTGATTGCAGCGCTGCTCATTTACAAATGGTCACCTGCAATCAATTAGAAGCCTCAGTGGCTTGTGACTACTACTTAAAAAACTTCCAGTAGCTGCATTTGGAAAATTACATCAGGCAGTTACACACATCAGGCAGTTACACACATCTGAGGGCAGCACTGTGCCTTAGTGGTTAGCACTTCTGCCTCACAGCACTGGGGTCATGAATTCTATTCCCCACCATGACCTAATCTGTGTGGAGTTTGTATACTCTCCCTGTGTTTGCGTGAGTTTCCTTTGGGTGCTTCCGAAGCACACTCCAAAAACATGCCGATAGGTTAATTGGCTGCTATTAAATTGCCCTTACTCTCTCTCGTCGGATTATTTTATACATCATTGCTGTGACCAGCCCCACTATCGGCAACTATTGGTCCTATACCAGAACTGACATTCCTTGTCTGATAACCACACTGAGCATTTTGTGGATTCGCAGCGCTGCAGTACACTGTTACGAGTGTTCATCCACAGTAAACAGCTGGGACGCCAGCTTTGCTCTGCGCATGCGCGCACGAAAGGAATCCAGCCCATCAGCACTTCCTCCGTTTACACACATATCGGAGAGGATTTTTCTTTACCAACAGGAGACATCAGGAGCTGATCGCTTCTTCGCAAATGTAAGTCCACAGTCTTTTCACATCTGTGAATTCAGCCATATTAAGCCGTTTGCCGAAACTGACATTATCCTATTGTTCACTTATTGTGGAAATATGAACTGTATACTACATTCACATTCATTACAGGATTTATTTGCACACAGTGGAGGATTTCCATTTAGAGGAGGATATGCAAATCCTCCAGGACTATCCGGCTGTTTACACCGGCCATTGATATTATGGACACTTGTGCAACATATTGCTATTATGCATATTGTGACTCCGCTCATTATGTGATTTACTGTGTCTACCACTTTTATCTCTGTTGTCACTTGCTGCATGGGTCTGGCTAGATCACGTTCTTCTGTTGTGTACTATTAAACATTAGCTTACATTCCACTGTTCCAGCGCCGAGGTACTCTCTACAATATTATATTTGCTTAGGGACAGGGGTTCCCTATTTCCCTCTGGCTGCTTATATATCACATCTGTGTTGCCCTATACCTTCTACCTACTTACTCTCTCTCTCTGTCTGTGTGCCTGTGTATGTTAGGGGATTTAGATTGTAAGCTCCAATGGGGCAGGGACTGATGTGAATGAGTTCTCTGTACAGCGCTGCCAAATTAGTGGCGCTATATAAATAAATAGATAATTACAGCAAAGGAAACTTGCTTAGAATAAACACAGTATTGTTCCAAATTTAAATTATTACTAATCAACAAAACAGGTTTACTAGATAGACCAATTAGTTCTTGTTTAATAATGCTTCTAAAATTGCTATTGTTATAATATGACATTGCTCCCCCTCGATATAGTTTATGGAAAACTGATATAGAATATATATTCCATGCTTAACTTGGAAATTCACTGGAATGGCATAATACATTTCTGAATAGCATTAGATATTTCCAAATGTACTTATTAAATATGTCTTAATTTTGTGACAATAAAGACAATGATCTAAATTATTGGAACTATTCCGCAGATGCCCATGTTCTCTGCTTTAAAACTATTGAGCCAAATTGGCCCATGTGCATATGCCGTGCACTATAGTTCCCTAAAATTTTCTTCCAACAACAATGCAAGACAATGCAGTTTATTTATGAAACATAAATCCTCCCTTAAATCAATGTTTTAATGTTCTAACCACAATCTGCTGTCTACGGCACTAGAACAAACTAACATCGTTGAATGAAATATAGGTTTCAAGAGATGTCATACAATTATACTGTTTTTAATATTATTCTACCAACAAAGATTACAATATGTCTGATTAAAAACGTCTTATTCTATTTCACTTTTTTAATCATTTGTAAGATTATTGGGTCTGTTTATTACTAAGTGAGAGCTAAAGAAAAGTAAAAAAAAAATAAAAAAATCTTAAAAATATTTTTGCAGCCCCTCCAAACATAAAAAATGTTTTATTCAAATAAGCAATGTTTTTTTGCCATTATTATTTTCTTCTAACCCCTATTTTGAGATTGCAACAGCGATAGGAGGATTGGGGTAGGTTATGGCCAGGGATAGTTCCGTATGGTTTAGGCAAAATGAATGTATGGAGCTATTTAACATTACATTAAGCAAAATACCACACAACACCACAGTCCCATTATTATCAGTGAGAACTATGATCTGGCCCAATTTATCAAGCTCCAAAAACTCAAATATTATTGACAACTTAATATAATTATATATTTATATTGCCCCATAATATAATACAATAATATTTCCCCCTTTAGATAATGAAAAATTAAACTTGACCCCCATAAGGTAATCATAAATAATTTTTATCTCTGTAATCAATAAATAATGATTGCCCCAATAATTCATAAATCAGTGGTGCCTCTAATTCTATTCTGAATGACAATATAGCTATAAAAATAACCCTGCATTTTTTTCTGGTTGTTTCGACTAAACCATCAGCAGTTTAGCTGTTTTGAAACCGCTCAACATCGATGATAATTTAATATAATAGCCTCAAACTGCTCTATAGTGTAAATGCAGTGGTTTGGAGCACTAAACCGCTGGACATTTGTGGCAATGTGCCGCCAAACAAGATATTTAGGAAATCTATCCCTCAGAGAGTCAAGGCTACCCAAGTGCTCCTTTATCCACATAATTGAAATAATACGGTGCCATTGTGACATTTTGCAGTTGGACAGTTATACTTGTGGTTTAGTAACACATATCTGTTAAAGAAAACTTTATCCTATCTATTAAGTACACATTCAATATTTACACCTGTAAATGTTATCATGCTATCCACTTGGAATATTATTAATTTTTTTAAATTAATTATTGAATTATTTGAGCATCAACACTTTATTTGCTGTCCATTATCTACATAGTCTAAGCATTTTCTACTACCGGTATTTAAATTTAACAGCAAGAGCAATGAGACCTCTAGTGAATAATCAAACAATAAGAAAAACAAGCTCATAGATTAAAATGTAAATGATGCAGCAAAGGAACTGAAGTGTCCAGTTAAAATGTGCTTATGAATAATAATGTGTTAGCTGTTCCCAAACAGATATGTCAGAGCACACTGTGGACTATTAAAACCAAATGTCAATTCAACTGCACAGAAAAAGAAAACTACTGAAAAAGTGAATGTTTTTTGTTTTACTGTATATTTTTGTAGTAGCAGGTAGCAATAGTATTTACAACATGCACCACACTGTACAGTGCAACATATTAAAATATTGAATTGCAACGTGAAGAGGAATCTCCTTTACAAAGTTAAACATATTGAAGTATTTATTGTACCCACTTCACTACCGCTTAAAGTCAACATACTGTATGTCTTGTAGACAATGTAGATAAGTGCAAGAGGTAACAGTGACTGCAATGTCCTGCACTTACTGCAATAAATGTATCTGGATTGTCGGTAATAAATAAAGAAGGACGTATCATAAAAATGTACATATTGCCCTACTGCTGATGAAATAGTAAGCCATGGTTCTAAAAAAAATAAAAATAAAACACTTACATTTATTCTATAATTACATTTGGTCACTAATTTATTATTAAAAAAAATTGTCCTCCATAAGAAAATTCATAATAATTGTTGCCCCTCTACAACAAAAAAGATGTTTTATTTAAACTTCTATTATGCCTCCTGTTAAATTAACATTGCTCTGCAGTGTAACAGATGTGTTTGCCAATCTCGCCTATAGAAAAAAGCATGTTGATTCAGTCGATTTTGAATTCAAACATGGGCAAGTTTGACAAAATCGCAGCTTCAAGCATTTGACGATTTGTATAGCTAGAGTGGGGGAAAAAAAATAAAAAGTCACACTGTACTACTATGGGAATTACTTCACTTAGCCCAACTCTTAACACCTGTGCAAATGTCTCCTCCTCTAGAAACACCACCATTTTAGTTTGTAAACCTATGCACCCTAGTGGAAATTAAGATAATTGTGTGCAGATCAAAGCACGGAGTACGTCATAAAGTTGTATTTACAGAGCAGAGTGCCATTTTACGCTTTGTAAATTGCTTCTTTAGAAAGTATATCACAATATCTCACTTCACAGATCTGTGAGGTAAGGTACATTACAGGCAGGGGCAGGCTGGGCTGGGGGGCATCTGCCCCTCAGGCTGGTCCCATAGTGGGCCACCTGCATTTTTTTCCCTTTAAAATAGGATGCCAAGTCGAGTCTTGCCACCCGGGCAGAAATTTGCCAGCCCTCCCATGATTACAGGCCATATTTGGAGACTGTACTAATTTAAAGGGGCCATGATAAAAATGCAAAATACATAGGAGGTACTACTGGAAAAGGTGAATCTTTCACAGTCATGTCATATCTATCAACATTGTTAAATGTGGTCTCTGTAGGGTTGTAGGTCTGGATGGGATGTGGCCTCCCTTGTAACATATTTCCCCCCCCACCCTCATTTCTGTAATATTTCTCCCCCGATCCTCCCGATCTTTCGCCAACCCTCTTCTGTAACATTCCCACTTACCTCTATATTAGAACATTTTCCCACCGTCGCTGAAACAACAAATGTCTTTCCTCCACCCCTCTTCTGTAACATATAACCCCATGCATACTAGTGACTTGTCCTCTGGTGAGGGGACTCCCAGGTAGAGTTAGAGAAACTTAGTCTTATGAGATCAATGTGATGTGGGACAGGAAAGATACCGGACTTAGGACACGGAGACAGATATAATATGGTAGTTCTAAATTCACTCACAGTGTCCTCACTGTATCTATACTACAGACAACAAACAACAAGCACAAATATGCATCAGTATTCTATAGTACTGCAGAAAATGTTGGCACTTTATAAATGAAAATTTAAATAAAGTGTAGCCCCTGTATTGCCGGCTAACTCAAAGCACAAAGAAATAATAAATAATAATAAATAACATTACATAATAAACTGACTAAACCAGGTCACAATGAACAGTAAAAGTATCAAATTCAACATAAACTATGTCTTGTGCTCTCCAGGTTCTAGAGCAGTGGTTCCCAAACTGTGTGCCTAGGCTCCCTGGGGTGCATTGAAGATCTCGCAGGGGGTGCCTTGGCCAGGGCCAGTGGTAAGCAAGGCAGGGGACTACTTGGTAATTATTTTGGCTTAGGGGTGCCTTGAAAAATTTCTGGAGACCCTAAGGGTGCCTTGAACTGAAAAAGTTTGGAATCAACTGCTCTAGAGTATTTTGATCTGGTCTAAATGATGAAACACCATGCTCATGGTCTCACACTGCATATGGGAATGGTTTTAGCTATCATTGTTGTTAATTTGTTAGGTATAACAATGATCTGCAGCTTTTTACTGTGAGTAAAACAAAGCATTCAGAAAACAGGGACAAGTAAGGTTTAGTCCTATTGTGTGCTTTGAAGTGCACATAGAGTTTGGCAAAGCATATCGATTTGTGGAACAACACTGCACATTTGCAGAAAAATTTGCACAAGCAGAGTTGCACCAGATAAGTGCAAAGTGAGATTTCATTTTAGGAATGCGGTTATTGAAATGAAATGTAGGGGTGGAAAAGAACATTTTTAGGGACCTTTCCTGCAATCAGAGGACATTTCCATTCAAGAAAATTACTTGAATGTTGCACCAGTACAGTCCTGTGAGTTAATGGGTCTAGTTCTATATTTTTAATTATCCCATTTTGTGCCTCCATATTGCTCTTCGGCAGAGAAGAGTATTTCTAAGTGCACCCTGAGCTATTTAGTAAAAATCTTCACACAGATGAACATAACAAATGCAATAACAACAGTCCTGGGTGTAAATGAATCAAGCTGCGATTATTGCAGGGATTTTATTCACCATGCCGCCATATGTATTAACCAACAAATTGAGTCTCAAACTAGAAATCGCTGTTGATCTCACGCTACTTGAATTGATTTTCACAAACCAAGTGTTTTGAGCCCAATACTCATTTCTGATTGTTTGGAAATTTTAATTGATTTTGACCTCACCAACACTATAACACAATCTACTTCCTTATTTGAGTTGATAGGGGATCAAGGAGTTAGAGAGAGAGTAGTGCAATGAGCAGGAGTGTTGTGATTGTTGCTTAAAGTGTTTTGTACGTTATAATTTGTGTACATTTTTATTATTTTTATTTATCTGCCCTTGTTTGTCTCAGTCTTTTGTCTTTAGAGCCTGTATTTTGTTTGAGTGTTTTTTCTTTTTTTGTCTTACTCGTGTTTGTTTGGTGGATATAATGGTGAAAGCAAGTAGAGATAAGGAGTCTAGGGACAGTTGGGAGGAGGCGAGAGAGAAGAAAGTAGGTAAGCAGGAGGTTCATGAAGAGGTATTGCCTAATGCAGCATCTGGGAATACACAATCTGGGCGTAAGGTGCATTTCAGTTTTGAGGAGAACTGTGTCCTTGTCCATAACATCTCCCAGTGTATGACCGGCTTTTAGGCACTCAGGCTGCCAAAACAGCATTTTCACGTAAAATGCAGCTGTGGTCATCAGTCTGTGATGCTGTGAATGTGGTAGGGCTTATCAAAAGAACAATTGAAAACTTGCCGCAAGCACTTATATGCAATCAAACGTAGAGCCAAAGAGAAGATGCCCGAGGAGAGGAGAGCAGCTGCAGGAACTGGCTGTGGGCCTGCACTGGTCATAGCCTATACCTCCTATGAGAAGGAATTTAAACAATTACTCACACAAGAAATTATTGAAGGAATCAATGTCCAGGACACGGACAGACATCTGACCTAAGCTAAGGCTTGTGAGTAATGTCTAGATTGAAATATTTTAACAATTTATGCAAAATTAATAATCCTGCATAAATGTAAAATGTTTCACATTTTTGCACATTGAATGCAAAAGCCTGACGCATCTTAGACGATGTACTAATGACGTGAATGTTATGTTTTTATTTCACAGCTTCAATTTTTTTTGTACAAAATATATTAATATCAAAACGCCTCCAAAATGTTAAATGCACCAGCAATCACTTGCCAGGATGACGAGGATTCCTTAGACGGTAAATCCACCTATGTAGAAAAAAATATGAAACATAAATTATAATTAATTACATCAATACATCAAGGGCATTGGCTTCGCAGCGTAGTAGCGTTAGAACCAGGGGCGGGAGACGGCCATCGACAAGCAGTTTCAATGCACTGGAACCCACACAAGAAAAAAACATAATAATACATATTTGTTATTGCTGTTATTGAAAGCCTTAGTGCCTTTATTTCTAAAATGTTTTCCTAAAAAACAAAAACAAGTGCCAATGTGCACGTTTAAACATTGGTTTCTTATTGTTATCATACATTTTCATTAAAATAAAAAGTATACTTTATGCAAACTGGTATTAGCAGGTGTGATTTACGTTAAGATGCTTATTTGGCTAATTATGGTATAAATATTAAAGACATATTTGTATTTTCGCTAGGCAAGGAGGTTTATTTCAAAACACACACACACATACCCTTTAATTGGTGGAAGAGGTTTAATTCATAGTCCTGTGCTTATGATAAAGAATCTACAAGAATATATAAAACAAAAATAAAACAGGGTAGTGGTAATTAATAAACAATTACAGTGAATAAAAAAAACCACACTCATCAAAAAAAATATCTAGGATTATCCTCTCTCTTACCAGTCTCCCCCCCCCCCCTCTCTATTCTCCACATCAGCTGATGTTATGAGCTCCCCTGTGTCGTCACTATCCACTGCCAGTGGTAAAGGTATATTTTGATTAAGTGCCAAACTATGCAGCAGACAGCACAACACAATATCCCCTACCTTACCTTATCCAAAGCAGTGTGTTGATTCTGACGATTTTCACAGTGAATTAGCAAAATCGCAGCTTCATACATATGGTGACTTGTATTCTTAGAATGATGAAAAGTCAGGACGGCGATTGGTAGCATGGCGATTTTTAGTAACATCTATTTACAGGCGATGTACCATCAACTCGCACTTCATACATCGGAGGGTTCAATCTCGCCAAAGAGTATTGCTGAAAAAGGCAAATAGCAGCTTGATACATTTAGCTCCTGATGTCCCCTTACTTTCATAAATAATGTAAGCCAGAAGTGAAGGTAAAGCAATCAGTATTTTAGGAGAAAAAAATGAAAAGCAGACTCCTTTGGAAGCTTCCAGTTCCACTGAGCATGTGTGAACAAGAAAAGTCTGCTAATTACTACTGACTGGTCCACAATGCAACAGACACAAATCTAGTTTTCAGCATTCACCTATAGACCTAAACATGTAATGAGGCAGGCATACACTAGTAGTTTTCATACCCATGATAAAGTAAATAGTGGATTACTTTGCTAATATGGTAATTAGATCAACAGCTCTTACCAAGGGGTTGGCTACGCAACCTGCGTAGTCCCGACATTGCCGCTTTAAATTTTAATTCATTCAGCTCGCATTGACTTCAGACAGTGCTGCCGCAGAGCTGGCCATTCGGAAGGAGTTCCTGTCATCCTTCTGTCTCCATCTGCAGAGTCGTTTTGAAGGTAAGTCTGTCAATATTCAAGTAGTTTTCTCATTAAATTGTTGTTTTCTTGCAGGTCTTCTCGCTGTCTGATTTTTCGTAGTCGTGGAAGCGATTACCACCGCTTACCAAGTATAAAAATAGCAAATAACTTCTAAAATAAGTTGCTATTTTCCACATTTGGAGGAATTGTAGTTTTAGAGTTAAGTGAACTGAAATTAGTGACTATATTGCAGCCAACAATGATACAATTTCAAACAATAATACAATATATAGCATAGAGAATACTGACATTTAGTGACAACTGCATCCGGCAGATAGAACATGGGAAACTGTACTGGGGAAAATGACAGGGACAAATCCTGGCATATCATCTTTAGAAACCTGGGTTATCCCTGAAAATTAGGGACATATAGAAAAAATTTAGAATACATTTCTACGTATTAACAACAGCCTCTCTCAGTACTGAACTATGGGATATAGAATTTTAATATGTCAGAACAGAATTTTGTCACATAAAAATGAAACAGATCTAAGTCAGTGTACCCAAGTACAACTGTTGGCCAAACTAAATACTGACAGATAATTGGCAGGGGAAAATTTTCAAATGATCTCATACTGAAAACCAACCAGTATCTATTACATTTATATAGGAAAATGATTGCAAGAAATAAAGACAATAATCACATAATTATACTTGACTGTAGCTGTTCTTTGCATAACTGAAATCAGTGTTTTATTCATGTCATGAGGGTATGTGGTTTATCTAACATCTGCCTTAATGTGCAGAAATCAACTGTGACAAAAGAATGGTCACTTTCCCCAACTTTGCTGTGCAACTCGTATCTTACAAGGAATGGACTTTAACTTGGAGCACATTTTACTCATTCAGTTCTCCAGCGCCCAAATTACAGCCAGGGCTGCTAAGAGGAATTCAGGGCCCCAGTACAACAACTTCATGGGGCCCCCTTTATAGCTGAGCATGGCAAAAAAATTTGCGCCGGCGCAAAAGTTGAAGTGTGTGCGGTCATACAATTGGGGCTATGCGTGGCTATGCATTATTGGGGCGCAGCTAGCAGATGAAAAGTGCTAGGCCACCCTCCTACAGCAAAAAATCTGCAATGTTGTGTACACCATTGACACAAGGGTGCAGTGCCCGCTTGCTGGAGCATGACTTGTGTCCCAGCACTCTTGACTTTCAGGGCATCTAGCACCATAGGGTAGTATATTAAGAATGCAGTGTGTACATAAAGAGTTCACAGTTGTGGCCTGCCCCTTACATTGGGCAGAACACTCACGAAAAATTGAGATTGTCCCACTAGAATCACAATATTTCACAGACCTGTTCTTGTCACTTTCACCACTTGTGGCTGCTGGTTTCTATAGTTGCGGCTTGTCTGGATCCGGGAATGTTGGGGCCCTATTTGGAAAAGAAAAGGGGTCCATTTAGAAAATTCCAACCAGCCCCGGTGTTAAATCAAAAGCACCTACGAGTAATAATTAGGCCTTCCTTCAGCCCCAACATTAAAATAATAGTATTCCCATTTAATAAATAAACCTATTTCCCTCCCTGCAAACAGCCTCAGCAATAAATTAATAATATTCACATTTCATACATATACCTATTTCCCACAACTGTCACTGCCATTAAATAATTTCATAGTCACATTTAATAGAGAGACCTCATTCTTCCCAAACTCACCCCCACATTCAATAACCCCAAAACCACCCCATCTTAAATAGTCCCCACTATGAAATTACCCCACCATAACCCCACAAACAAAATAGCATCCGTTAATTATCCACCACCTACCTCACACACACTACATTGCCACAAGCCCCCTGTGCCATCATGCACACATTACTGTATCCCTTCATCACCACCACGTTGTGCCCCCTTATGATCACACTGCGCCCTCCCTGCTGCTTTTCACCCCTTCATCACACTGGGCCTCTCTCCCCCCTTCATCACACTGTGCCTCTCTCTCACCCCTACATCACACTGCCTCTCTCCCTACCCTCTTTCATCACACTGTGCCTCTCCCCCCCCTTTCTTCATCACACTGTGCCTCCCCCCCCCTTCTTTATCAAACTGTGTCTCTCTCCCCCCCTTTCTTCATCACACTGTGCCTCTCCCCCTCCTTTCTTCATCATGTTGTGCCTCTCTCCCCCCTTCTTCATCACACCATGCCTCTCTCTCCCTGCCTTCTTCATCACACCGTGCCTCTCTCCCCCTGCCTTATTCATCACAGTGTGACTCTCTCACCTCCCTTCAACACACTGTGCCTCTCTCCCCCCTTTCTTCATTACATTGTGCCTCTCCCCCCTTTCTTCATCACACCGTGCTTCTCTCTCCCCCCTTTCTTCATCACACTGTGCCTCTCTCTCTCCCCCTTTCTTCATCACACCATGCCTCTCTCTCTCTCCCCCTTTCTTCATCACACCGTGCCTCTCTCTCTCTCCCCCTTCATCACACCGTGCCTCTCTCTCTCTCCCCCTTCATCACACTGTGCCTCTCTCTCCCCCTTTCTTCATCACACTGTGCCTCTCTCCCCCCCTTTCTTCATCACACCGTGCCTCTCTCTCTCTCCCCCTTCATCACACTGTGCCTCTCTCTCCCCCTTTCTTCATCACACCGTGCCTCTCTCTCCCCCCCCTCTTCATCACACTGTTTCTCTCTCAAACCCCTTTTTTCATCACACCGTGCCTCTCCCCCCCCCCTCTTCATCACACTGTTTCTCTCTCAAACCCCTTCTTCGTCACACTGGGCCTCTCTCCCCTTCCTTTCTTCATCACACTGTCTTTCTGCCCCCCCCCCTTTTCATCACACTGTCTTTCTGTTCTCCTCCCCTTGGGTCTGTTCCTTTACTTACCTTTGTATTAGATTCTTTCATCTCTTCTCTTTTGTCTTCTTGCTTGGTCCTCTCTGCGCCGCTCCTCACTGTATGTCGGGTGTGACTTGATGACATCACGACCGACATTCAGTGAGAACGGAGCAGAGGGGCGGGAAGAGGGATGCCGGCACCGCGATCATGTGAGTTTGTTTTTTAACTACCCTGCTCCCCCCACCAACGAACACGGGAAAGCCATCCCCTTCCCCCGTAAAAACAAAACACAACACAAAACACCCAAAATAATTTGGAATTAAAAAACAATTAATTTTAATTCGGCAGTGAGGGCCCAAGCCGGGCCCCGGTAAATAGTACCCGCCCTCCCCTCTCGGCAGCCCTGATTACAGGTGACATGGGTACTGACATGTTCAAATAAAGATTATTCTCGCTGGGACCTACTCTTCTAGGTATTAAAACTGCTGACTTATACATTAAAGTACTCATTACATTTACTACAAGTTATGGATTTACTGTGTTTCATGGTTTTACTAATACCAGAGTCTATTGAAAGTGCTACTCAGCCAAGAAGCAATAATCTTCAGTCCAGCAATTCAAGGATGAATCCAAGAATAATGGTCTTGCTTGATATCCAGCTACAGGAGATAAGATTCTCCAATCCTGTATGCAGAAGAGGAAAACCGCCCTAAAAGATTGGAGCAGAAGACTGAAGAAAAGGCTGCAGCTGGAGGCAAGAGGGAACTGAGTGACTTGGAAGAACTAAGTGCCATGACTGGCAAAGAATTACAACTCTGCTTGACTGACAGAAGATTGAAGCTCTACAGAAGGACTGCGTCATCAGTGTGTCTTCCTCTATGTATCCGTCCAAAATAAGAGATAAGAGTGAGGCAGGACCTTTGTCAGGGCCATCTTTTCCATTGGGCACGATGGGCAGGTGCCCGGGGGCTCCATGGGCAAGGGGGCCCCATAAGCAGGGCTCTTAATTAGAATAAATAATCCTGCAAAAGAAAAAACCTGCAGAAAAAACCTTCAAGGGTCACTGAGCAAGTACATCTATCTATCTCTATATATCTATATCTGTATCTCTATACATCTAATATATATATATATATATATATATATATATATATATATATATATATATATATATATATATATATATATATATATATATATATATGCCCTAGTGCACTGCTTTGCCCGGGGGCCCTTAATGTTGTTAAGATGGCCCTGACCTTTGTATTGATAAAAGCTTGTATCGGATATCCAGAGGTGGGCATTGGCAGACCTGTACAGTGCTATTCATATATGCTTTGTCTGCTAGTGTCACAATTGCAGAAGTGTGCTCAAGTTAACCCCTGCTTAAGATTGCTATAAATTGCTGTGCCCTTTATTTCTCTATATTGCCTTTCTACACTTTATGCTCCTTTCAATCCTTTTTATCAATAAACATAATGCATATTATGCAGACTTGCCAACTCTCCCGAAATATCCGGTAGACTCCCGCATTTTGCGAGAGTCTCCCGGGCTCCCGGGCGAGTGTGGCAATCCCCCGCATCTGGATAATTCTGCCCACTTCCTAGTGAAGTGGGCAGAATTAAGTCCCAAACGCCGCGATTCCCGGTGAATCGCGGCGTTTGGCCCCGCCCCCCGCTGTCAAATGACGCATTTTGCGTCATCACGTCATGGGGGCAGGTCCAAAATGACGTCACTTGGAGCCCCCCCCCCCCCCCCCCCGTCACGCCCACCTCCTCTGCAGGCTCCCGGATTTCACCAACAGAAAGTTGGTAAGTATGATATTATGCTTGCATCAATGTTGAAATATGAACCCTTTCTACTTCTATAAAGTAGCTTAACTATCTGTCTCTCTCGCTCTCTTTTTGTTTCCAAGTGTGTGCTATATGTGTGTTTGAATTGCTCTGTATAACATGACTTGGAAATAACAGACTATGTTTGAACAGAGCAAACAATATTGTTGCAATTGAGCTTGTTTTTCCTCTGAATGTTTGAATGACAAAAAAACCAAAATGCAGGTTCTATTATTCAACTTGCAGAAAACAACTGCTGCTTAATAACGGCTTATAATGCCTTGAATTCTTTCCCATAGCAATGGCCTGTCATATTAAACTTGTAAAGTGTTGCAGTTGTACCATTGGTAATTGATTTATATTTGTCCCTAAAGGAGAAAAGTTGGTAGCTCTCTCCTTGTAGCAGAAGTTAAAGTGTTGGATTCCGCTTCTCAAAGATTAACACATAATGGGCCTGATTTAGTGTAGCCTGCAATTTTGTGGCTCTATCATAGCAGTAAACCCATGGTCGCTCCTCCCCCAACATAAGTTACCAGTATTAGTGTTATACATACTTGCCCCTTTCCTAGAATGTCAGGGAGACTCACGAATTCCGTATATGTATCCCGGACTTCCAGGAGAGCAGGGTATTTTCTTGAATCTGCCAACTTCCTAGTGAAGTGGGCAGGATTGGAGGCTCCATGACACAATTCTCAGGGAATAGAGTAATTTTGGCCACACCCCTTGTGATATAAATCATATCTTCACATTATTGCGTTCCAAGTGCTGTTTAAGAAAGCCGCTCGGCCAAGCTACCCCAGCACCCAAAGAGCTGAGAAAGAGCTCTGCACCAGAGAAAGAAAGCCCACACAAAAAATAAAAAAACTGCTCTTATAAGAGCAACCTTTTTCAAGAACACGCCAATAATTAATGCAGTACCTGCAAAAGTAACACGTCACTCACCTAAACATACCACACCAGTTCTATAATAACAGGACACACACACCACAATAAACCAAGATTCAACCACCTACTACCCACATTGACAACCCACATACAGTCACAGCTAAAAACGTCAGCTCCCAATAACCAACAAAAAATAATTACTAAGAGCTATAATACAAAGAGTTATAAACTCTGCTATAAACACCTGATATTTCTCTCCAAGAGCTAAAACAGAGAGCTAAACAGAACTCAGTAGCCCCTAAACAGTACAGTTAATATACACCACAGTAGAGCTATAAACAAATAGCAAAAGAGCTATAACATTCAAATCTGCAAAAAGCTATATTCGCCCGGCTGCAATACTCAGTACGCCAGTATATTGTCTGTACCACTACTAGTCTGTTCTATCTCTCTCCCCTTACTACACCCTCTTCTCTCCACCCCCAGGACCTTCAAGTTGCGCCACGGCAGAACCAACAAAATCAAGACTCCATCCACGGAATGCGGGACGACCGTGACACCCATAACGGCAACAACAGCTACCAAAACACAAAAAGAAGCGCAGATGTCCAAGGTACACCACCCAAAAAGGGTCCCTACAACCTCCAATTATTGTAAACTACTAGTAGTCTTCTTCTTGATCTGCTTCTTCTTGATCCACCCCCCAGCAGCAGAAGCAGCAGCAGTGGGTCTAACGCTCAAGGATTCTTCTGAGGAGTCCTGGATAGGGAAGGAGTCATCTCGCCTTAGAAACTTGGATGCAGGACTAACTCCGATCACTTGTGAGAATATTAATGATGAAGGTATTGGGGGTGTAAATTGCAGATGCTAGGATCTAGCTGAGAGAAGGGCGGTAGCTGCTGCTGGACTGCCTGTTGTTATTTTTTAGCATAAGTTTCTGATTTTCATAACGCTTTCCATGATCTCGCTTCAAATGGCGTAACAAGGATGAAGTTCCTAGATGGTTAAGGTCCCTACCTCTACTGACTGTGGCTTTAACAATGCTACAAATGGTTAGACAACTGTTGTCAGGATTTGTGTAAAAATAATTTCGAACATAAGAGCTGGATTTTTTGGTCTTATGCCCAGGCATGGCAAGAACTGCTTCCACTGGTGCATGACTTGCCACAGTAGAGTTCATTAACAGCACTGTTTGCTTAGGTGCCTTAAGCCCATTGTTAGCTGGTTTTGTGGGGGCCCTAACAAACCAAGCACTTCAGCCACAAAAGTGGCACTGCTTGTCATTTGAGTGCTTGCTTTGTTGAACTGTACATGTCCTTTTCAATATCTTACATAAGGGTGGGAGCGCTCAAGGACAATTCCATCATGCACCACTTTTCTTTTCTGCCACTGCTGTGTGGCAATGAGTCCTAGATGTGCTATGAGCTGCCGTGTGTTTGTGTCATTGCTCTGTCGCTGTGAGGTGATCAAAATTGGCTGCAAATAACTTGAAAAAAGTGTTATTGAGGTTAATAATAATGTAGGGGAAAAAAGAGAGCAAAATTATGTGATTTTAGCAAAAAAAGTTGGGATCTAAAACCAAAACAGGGAAGGGTGATTTTGCCAAAACCAAAACACAAAAGTTAACCCAGATCCAAAACCAGAACACGGGGGTCAGTGAACATCTCTAGATCAAACAGAACATTCATTTCCTCCTTATCTAATGTAGGGGTGTGCACCGGGCACTTTTAGTGTTTTGGATTTTGGGTTCTGATTAGCTTGAGGTTTTGGGTTCTGATTTGTTTTGCCAAAACACCCGACGAAAGGTTTTGGTTCTGATTTCGGGTTTTGGGTTCTGATTTATTTTTTAAAAAGCATAAAAAGCGCTAAAATCCTGTTTTTTGGTTGTTTTCCACTCCTCCGCTATTATTAACCACAATAACATTCAATAACAATCATTTCCACTAATTTCCAGTCTATTCTGAACACCTCACACCTCACAATATTGTTTTTAGTCCAAAACGTTGCACCGAGGTAGCTTTCTGGACTGCGTAGTGGAGTGGGCCCGGTACCCAATTTGGTACCAGGGCCACAATACCTCCCTCAACTGTTCTAAATTCCACTGCACATATGGCTGCTCCTACATCCTCTGCAGCATATACAGGGTGTAGTTCGAGCGCGTCAATACCTCTTGTTTTTGACGATGACAGGTCATTTTCATTAATTTTGGATTTGGCCCCAACACTGAATGTAGTTTAATATCTGATACGCATCTATCTGGACTGCGTAGTGGAGTGGCCCCGGTACCCAATTTGGTACCGGGGCCACAATATATCACCCTCAACTGGTCTGAATTCCACTGCACAGATAAAAACAAAGGACATAGTAATAGAAATGGCAGTTCCTCTTTTTTGGAACTATAAAAACAAAGAACGTAGTAATAGAAATGGCAGTTCCTCTTTTTTGGAACTATAAAAACAAAGAAGGTAGTAATAGAAATGGCAGTTCCTCTTTTTTGGAACTACACAAACAATGAACGTAGTAATAGAAATGGCAGTTCCTCTTTTTTGGAACTACAGAAATAATGAACAGTATATAAATAAATAAATAGTAAATAGCCGTACCTATTATTTTTTGGTACAGCAGCAACAGTGAACATAGTTTTACTTTTAAATAGCAGTACCTATTATTTTTTGGTACAGCAGCAACAGTGAATGTAGTTTTACTTTTAAATAGCAGTACCTAGTATTTTTTAACAAATTTTTTAATATTTTTAATTATTTTTTTATAATTTTTTTTAATTATTTTTGTATAAGTTTTTTATAAAATTTTTTTTATTTTTTTATAACTTTTGAATAATTTATAAATGACAATGCCCTTAGCAGAACAGAGCACAGGACACAGCACCACTGGATTCAGCAGGACAGAGTGACAGGACACAGGACACAAGACGGAGCACCACTAAACCTATAACCTCCCTCTTCAATGATCTGAGCCCGACTGAAGATGCCGGGAATTTATGCAATCCGAGTCTCGGACGTCAGAGCCTCAGTTTCATTTTTATTTGGCGCCGCAAATACCCGAACAGTGCTCGGATCCCGTCGGATCCGCACTGTTCGGGTGGGCTCGGATTAGAGAAATCCGAGCCCGCTCATCTTTAATCTAATGGGAGAATTGACTATTCACCTGCACACTTGCACACACTCATCTTGCTATACAACACTATATAAAACCGACAGAGAGAGATTACTATGGTGCCAATTCATCAAACAATTTTCTTTGTGTGTTTTTGCTGAAATTGGAATATTATTATACTAGTGGTTTTTTCTACCAAAACAGTAGGTGCATTATTTTGTATTTTACAAGCACTGCATATTTCTGCTAATGTATGAATCTGTATCTGCTTTTCAAATAATTTTCATACACTTTTAACGTAGTAATGTCGCAAATTACCAATGCTCTTCTGTTTTAAAATGTTATGTGCATGTCATATAATTTCTACAGGGTTGCATACATTTGCATTGTAGTTGTGTACTTTAAAAATGTTTTAAAAGTGTTGCCTATGTCATCTACTATATATGCCTATGAGTAGCATACATTTGTAATGTGTATTTTTTTTTAATACTTTAATGAAACTGTCATGTTTGATAAATGTCATCTCAAGCTTACTTTTATATATATATTTTTGGACTATTTAACAGAAACTTGGTGATGAACATGAATAGATCCATGCTAGTTGTAAGTATGTCTATAAAGTTTAATGAGTTGTACATGTCAGAATAAAATTTGTGTAGGTTTGAAAGTTGCACACAGCTTCCTCATCCATGGATGCAACTTCAGTCACATCACGGCTGTCCTCCACGGTGGCATCCTCTTCATACACTATGTGCATCTTCAGCTAATATAGGGGATGGAGTCAATATTTAGACACTGAACCTGTCGACAGTCAGATAGTTTCAGTGTATCTACATGGTTAAAATGGTGACATTGTGACTGTTGACAGATAGTAAAATTGAGAGTCACAATGTCGTCATGCAAATGGCAATGTCACTGCCAGCTGGTAGACCTGCCGTCACTACAGTACCTAATACACGCTGGACCCGCCAACAGAATATAATGGTGGACCCGCTGGGAAAATACCATTAAAAAAAAAAAAGGGAAGAAAAATTAGGGCATTAAAACAAAAAACACACAATACAAAAAAACTCCAGCGTGTTCACCCCCAAACAGCTTAACCCTATTGCTGTCAATCTAGGCTGGTAGAAGCAAGATCGGTGGGGACAAAAAAGGTCCCCCTGCCACAATGACAACCAACCCCAGGCTGGTCAGCACAGAACTAGATTCCCGAAGGAGATGGGGTCCGCAAAAAATACAAAGCAGACCCCCCTTTCCTGGGGATACCCAGCTCCGTGCCAGGAGCAATAGAGCTTTTCCCACCCACACCCCTGGACGGTGGGTAGTAAAAAATATTATATGTTAAAAACACCATTTTGTCCCTGGTTCACTACAGGTCCCAGTAAACCCAGGCTGCCCTTTAACAGTTTGAGAATGCTGTTTTGTAGTACTACAAGCACCAGCATATCCATGTCTACCAGGGAATGCTGGCACTTGGGAACATACAAGTCCCAGCATGCCCTAGCACTCAGGGTCTGCTGGGACCTGTAGTGCACCAAAACGTAAATAAAACACACCTTTTGTTTGTAAAATAACTATTTAAAATAAATAAAAAACAACCCTGTATACACACCAACAATCAGTTTCTTCATCTGTAATCTATGCCTGACCATAAAATAAAATACAATTATATCCTAGGATCTGGCAGATTGACATCTGAAAAAAAAATCAACGCCCCAAATCTACAATAGTTTCAATCTATGTGCAATGGATTTAGGCATTTTATTTGCACTCAAGTTGCAAAGTGAAAGAAAAATGAAAGGGTGTATTTATTTATTTATTTTAAAAAATATTTCTGTTGTTGGATGTGTTTCTATTTCTTTAAACAATCAATTAGTCATTGGAATTCTTTATAAATGTATTGTGATCTGAAGTTTACCTCTGGAGGGATAGTTATGTGCGTAGGGGGACTCTCGCTGGTATGTATGCGGCCCCAGCTCTACACCAACTGATCTATGCAAGCTGATGTCATGGTCTCCAGAGGACTGAGGTCCAAGGAAGTTGAGGGACCACCATCCCCCTAGCATGCCTGCAGTGGACTTGGGGCTTGTCCTAGAGTTGACGCTTAATGACCTGCCACCCGTATAAAATGTTCAAAGTTAAAAATGTTGCAATGTATACATTCCAAAATAGTTTCAAAAGACTTGTACAGACAGATTTAGATATAAATGTATTGGGTCTAAAGGTCACATACTAACAACAGAAAGCTAACCAGTGCTAAAATGTTTTTGTAAGACTTAACAATCCTACTTGGCCACCTTTTTTTAATGTTCAAGCTTTAATGATGTTGGTCTGCCATACCTTACATAAGAATTGTATGTTTTACCAAATTTTGAAAGAACTGTACTAGCTATGCAGAGCAAAACATAATAATTATGGTAGATATAGAAAAAAATGCTGACCATTTTTTGACATCAGTCACAAATCTTGTAACCACAGCACTGACCTGCAAAGTGATCTCCTCCTATATCAGCGGTTTAGCTGGGGCAGAGAGCTGCCGGTTAGTAGTGTGAGGCCGCACCACCACCAGCTCTAGCAGCACTTCAAACTCTCTGGAACTGAAATTTGGCTGTCTCCACATAGAGCCATAGGATCCGGATGTTTGGCTTTGTCCAGGTTCCTGTGGCTCAGACATCACCAATCAATCCTGAACTGGGAAAAAAAGCTAGTATTTACACTGCACTGTGTGTGTCCCACATATGTCTTTGTACTCACCAATTGAAGCAAATGGAGCCAAACACAAAAAGAGCCGATTATTAGGCAGTAAGAATTCTTAG
Source organism: Mixophyes fleayi (assembly GCF_038048845.1). Lineage (NCBI taxonomy): Eukaryota > Metazoa > Chordata > Amphibia > Anura > Limnodynastidae > Mixophyes > Mixophyes fleayi. The sequence goes on along the minus strand of NC_134406.1, from coordinate 135,568,813 downwards.
GAAGATTCTGAAGGTGTATCACAAGTGTTTGATCACAAAATGGCAGGACTCAATGATTCCCTGTCCAGCTGTAATATAATGTATGCAGTGGCTTTATTTCCTGTGATTGGTTGTGTGTGAATGGCTAGATGCTGTAACTCCCCTGATTATTGTGATTGAATGACAGATGCTCCATTGACAGGTGAGATGAAATCAGCCATTTTAGATGTCAAAATCCCATCAGTCTCTTCACAAACAGGACTGTTATATGAACATTTCTTTACATGCTTGATGTAGTAATTCAGCTGTTGTTTTTATGTATTATGTTCTTTTTCTGCATGAGTACAAATTAGTGCTGAAGGTCTTATATTTTGCATCACATATTTCTTAATTAGGTTGTATATCCTATTTTGAAGATTTTGGCTGCTTTTTGGTTCATAGAGTGCTGGTAGTAGTAGTTTTTTTTTGTTTAATCCTTTTTTTATATACAAGTTTCATTATAAGGTGCCATTTAGATGGGGTCTGCAGTATGTGTATTGATTTAACTCCCCCATTTCCACCAGGGCTTCTCTGCTACTTTCTGGTGAAAAAAATGACAGGCTGGCTGGCTTGGGAGGGCACTCACTTACCTGTGTGGAAAGCTCCAGCATCCTGCTCCTCTGGGCGGCCGTGATACCAGGAAGAGAGCACACTCCTCCTCCACTGCTGAAGTGAAAAACACACTATCGCGCAGGTACAGAAAGCCCAGACACGGCTCTCTACACCTGCGCGGTAGTGTGTTTGTGACGGAAGTGGCCCAGCCGCCGACATCGGAACTCCGGTGTCCCCTGTAAGCTCCGCCCTAACAACAGAGCTTCAACCCCGCCGGGCCTACCGGTGGATAGCCCGGCTGGCCAGTCCGAGGCTGGATACAGTATGTTTTCTGTGTGTCATAAGAAATTGTGATTGTAAAAAAATCTCTCTTTGTTTTACAGGTGCAGAGGCACATGCATTAAAAAAAATTGTGTTTATTTTCAGTCTGTTGGTTACGTTTATGTTTATAAAAAGGAAAAAAGTTACTAGTTGGAGGCATGTTGAAAATGGTATTTTACATATCAGGCAATTAAATACAGATATATTATACACCTATCATACAACACTTGAAATGGGCAAGGGGCAGATTCAAACATTAATTATAGTATGATTTCAGTATGGTCAAAAATAAGGCCACTAGCTATCCCTTATGAACCATAGGTAGAATATAGATATTGAAGCTTTACCCAGTCCAAATGGTATGGAGAACACCAATTTAATGAGGAATGTTGTATATGTTTATTCATATCATTAGTGGCGGGCTGGGTCAGACAGCCAAAGTCTATTTTGGGCCTGTGCAGGGACAGTGCAATAGTTGGTGGCAGGCCCTTCCTCCAGGACCAGCCACCTCCATTCATTTAACCGTGGATCTTATGATTCGTGCCTCTCTTACTCTATGTGCAGTCTTCTCCTCATAACCTCGTAAGAAGATGTCACATGTGACGTGCACCATGTGACAGGCAGGGCTGCCAAGAGGATATCAGGGCCCCGGTACAACAAATTCATGGGGCCCCCTTATAGTCGAGTACACTAAAAAAAAATTGCGCCGCCTTAACTTTTCAGGGGTGTGGTCATGCATTTGGGGGGGTGGCAAATGCGCCATTGGGGCATGGCTAACACATCAAAATCACTAGGCTCTGAATTCGCCGGAGTGTCACATATATCCAAGCACTCCTGACTTTCAGGACATATAGCACGACATTGTAGTATAGAAAGAATGCAGTGTGTACACAAAGAGTTCAGTTTTGGCCTGCATCTTACATTGGGCAGAACACTCACCAAAAATTGGCATTGTCCCTACTAGAATCACAACATTTCACATACTGTCCTGCTCTCTCCTACCTGTTCTTCTCACTTTCAGCACTGTGGCTGCAGGTTTCTTTAGTTGCGGCTTGTCTGGATCCTGGAATGCTGGGGGCCCTATTTGGAAAAAAAGGCTACATTTAGATAATTCCAAACAACCCTGGCGTTATATGAATACCACCCACGATTAATAATTAGGCCTTCCTCCAGCTCCAACATTACAATAATGTGCCCCTTCATCATCGCCATGCCTTAAGGTCACACTGCGCCCTCCATGCTGCTTTTGCCCCCTTCACCTGGCTCCCTTTCATCACACTATACTATGCTGCTCCCCCCCCCCTTTTTCAATCCCACAGTGCCATGCTGCCCCCATTTTTAACCCCACTGTGCCATGCCCCCCATTTTTTAACCCCACAGTGACATGCTGCCCCCCGTTTTTTAACCCCACTGTGCCATGCTCCCCCCATTTTTTAACCCCAATGTGCCATGCTGCCCCGTTTTTTTAACCCCACTGTGCCATGCTGCCCCCATTTTTTAACCCCACTGTGCCATGCCCCCCTTTTTTAACCCCACTGTGATATGCCCCCCATTTTTTAACCCCACTGTGACATGCTGCCCCCCGTTTTTAACCCCACTGTGCATGCTTCCCCCATTATTTTAACCCCACTGTGCCATGCTCCCCCCATTTTTTAACCCCAATGTGCCATGCTGCCCCATTTTTTTAACCCATCTGTACCATGCACCCCCTAGTTTTTTAACCCCTCTGTGCCATGCCCCCTGTTTTTTAACCCCTCTGTGCCATGCTCCCCTTTTTAACCCCTTGGCGCCATGACCCCCTCATTTTTATCCCCTCTGTGCCATGCCCCCCCTCCCCCATTTTTAACCTCTGTCATGCTGCCCCCCCCGTTTTTTAAGCCCTCTGTGCCATGCATACCCCTAGTTTTTTAACCCTCTGTGCCATGCCCCCCCCATTTTTTAACCCCTCTGTGCCATTCCCCCCAGTTTTTTTAACCCCTCTGTGCCATGCTCCCCTTTTTAACCCCTTAGTGCCATGCCCCCCTCGTTTTTAAACCCCTCTGTGCCATGCCCCCCCCCCCGTTTTTAACCTCTGTAATGCTCCCCCCCCCCCCGTTTTCCTCCCTTTACTTACCTTTTCTTCTCTTCTCTCTTCTTTCTTGGTCCTCTCTGCTCCATTCAGACTGAATGCTGGCGTGACATGATAACGTCACACCCAGCATTCAGTCTGAATGAGGCAGAGAGGAGGGACACCGGCACCACGACACGTGAGTATGTTTATTTATTTATTTTAACTACCTGCTCCCCCCACCAACGACCGAGAACCCCCGCCGCAAAAAAAAACCCAAAAACACCAGTAAATAAAAATCGTCGGCACAAGGGCCCGAGCCGGGCCCCCTGCCATGACTGGGCCCGGGTAATTCGTACCCGCTCCCCCCCCCCTCGAACGGCCCTGTGACAGAAGCCGTCCCATGTGTGGCAGAGAAGACCCAACACAGCGCGGGTGGAGCAAGGCAAGTGTGAGGGAAGGGGGGATATATGTAATGTAATGTGTGAGGTAGGCTATTAATTACATGGTTGATTGTAGGTAGGTGGGGCTAAGTATTTAATGGGTACTATTTTATTTGTTGTCTGATGGTCCATCAATTTAATTTGTCAGTTGGGCAATTTCATTTAACAGTAGGGCCTAATCAATTTAAGATGGTGTGATGGACCTTAAATTTAAAGCTAGGGTAGTTTTGGAACCTAAATTGGTATATATTTCTTAAACGTAAATGCTTTTAATTTATTGCCGAGATGAGGAGGTTTCTATCTTAATTTGGGTGGTATGTAGGCTATTAATTGAATGGTGGACTGTGGGTCGGAGCTAACTATTTATAGTGGGTGCTATTCATTTATTTGTGGGGTGATGGTGGGGCTATTTCATTTAATAGTGGGGCCTATTAGTTTAAGGTGAGTTGACAAAACCTTTAATGCTGTGGTAATTTGGGACTATTAATTGAATCTGGGATTGAGTTAAATGTGAATATAAATTATTTAATTATAAACACAAAACACAGCGCTGGAAGTTGTGTTGTCATCTTATAGACACAAATTTCTGCGTAAATGAATTCATGAGAGTGGTATATTCTAATTAAAAAACATTTCTTTTGATTGTTATAAATTATTTAATACCTGGAATGGTTGAGGAAAATGGTCATATTTATTAATGGAGGGAGGGAGGGAAATATGTTTATTTATTAAATGGGAATACTATTAATTTAATGTTAGGGATGTTGGAGGGAAATAGGTATATTTATTAAATGTGTATGTTATTAATTTAATAAGACAACAGACAGACTGCGTGTGATCTGTCATTAACTCAGCAAGATATTGTATTATATGCGAATGGGAGAGCTCCAAGTTGTTACACGTATATATCAACAAGTAGCTGGTCCCACATATATCAATATTGTGATAGAATGATATATAATGGGGATATAAATATTAGTTCTACAGCACTGCAGCCTGGATTAATATATCGACTGATAATATTATATTGTACATGGAGAATGAAAACATTACTGGAGACATTAAAGTAAATAAACTTTGCTTGAAAAATAGGTTCCCCCCCCCAACAGGGGTTACCGCCGACAATATCTCTATTAGTATATAGGACAAAGCAAAAACAAGCCCATTTGCTGGCAAAAACATCATCTTTTTAAAGTAAAAGGGCTTTATGTACTTTGCTAACTCACCCCGTGTTCAGAACAAACAATTATATAATCTATTGGAATAATCTATTATATATATATATATATATACATATACACACACACACTTATTTATTTCTCCCCCCCCCCCACCAAGTATAATCAGGGAGATATACAATAAAATGCAATATGAAGTAGTGAGGTTTGTTTTTTGTTGCATCATTTATTTTCATTATTTAAGATTTATCATTTACAATGATAAAAGTATTGTTTGGTTGAGAAACATTAAAATAGCTTCTTTTAAATATTAGTAAATATATTGTACCAAAAACCACCCTTTAAGGATGTGCTTTATGGGCCAGTGCTATGCGTTTGCCCTCCCCCCCCCGGCCTAAAGTCTGCCAGCGATCCCCTGCATATCATGCATTGGATACAAAACAGTACACATACTGTATCATACAAATAGTTAATAAGTAGGGTTAATATGATAGTTCTGAAAATAAAACATGTGTAAGGAAGGAATTGCACACCTGCAATTCCTTCCGTATCTGGCGGCGATATAAAAGGATGTCGCACACAAAAGTAGGTCTGCTGGTGAATTAGACAGATAGACAAATAAAAACAAACCACTATTGTGTGCCAGTTGTTACTTAATATTAATTAATTACCCCTATATTCATCAAGGAACGTATTGCCTATGTATGCTCAACCTTGAATACGGACATGCGTATGCCCAATGTATGTGTATTTAAAAAAAAAAATAAAAAAAAATGCACATCCCATTCGTTTTGCGTTCCTTGATAAACCAGACCCTCTATGATGATGTTATGGTCCATTCATACACCATTCATGTACACATATAGACCACATAGCAAAAATACTACATGTATTTCATTCTCATTTATGTTTTTAATGACAATTTGTTTAAACATTCTGGGGTGGATATGGCTCAAACAAGAGTAGTATATCTTTGTGAATGAGTCTTAAAAGGAAAAAGGTATAAACCATTGCTTACACTGTTCCCCATTACAACATTTGTCAGATCCCTTAGGCAGGGTCTGATTAAAGCTTCCAGCTGCCCCAGGCTAACACACCGATTGCCGCCTCCCCCCCAGTCCCTCCCAACCAATATCTATATACACATACACAGTGGTCAAAGTGGAAATTTAGAATAGTTTTACAATTAAGGCAGCAGAAGTGGCGGTATGGCATACCACAGTCTACCAGCCCACTTCCATGAGTTTGTGTGTGTGTGTATATGTATGTATCTCACACACATATACAGTTGTAAAATATTAATACATAAAAACACACAGGGCCCAATTCATTAAGCAAAGGAAAGCCAAAAAAATTAGTAACTTTGCACCTGGGCAAAACCATGTTGCATTTGAGGTGGATATAAATAAAATGTGGGGACAGGTTTATAGTTAGGGTAGGGCATGTCTTAGATCAACTTTAAATTGCAGTGTAAACATAAAGCTAACAAGAAATGTGTGCGCTACATGAAAAAAACAGCCAGTATTTAACTTATGTGCAAAATAATAAACTAATATGTACCCCTTTGCATTGTAACATGGTTTTGTCCAGGTGAAAACTTACTTTTTTTTTTTCTAATTACTTTCATTAATTAATCAGGCCCATATTAGTTTGAAAACACATTAAAATGTCACTAAAGTAAAATTCCACATTCAAAATTAGACAGATTACGCTGTTCTCGCTTACCTGATCTTGCAGTGTAGACTACCTGATGTTCACTCTTGCTTGTTCTTGAAGCATTGTTGTCAGTTGGCCTCTGGAACCTTGGAGTCCAGTATTGAAAATGTGCAAAAATGCAAAATGTTAAACCCTGAATGATTCAAACAGAACACTCCATAATGACCAAATAAAACAACCCTTTAGCACAGGCATATATAGATAAAAGATATGAAAATTATTTATAATCATATACTAACATCTACCAACCCCTGACAGTCAGTTAATCCCCCAGCCCTTAGCCAATTAATAATTTTTATGTCCCCTTGCAGCTTATTCCCCCCCCCCCCGCATCATGTGCCACTGCCCCCCCCCCCTCCGTAGAGAATAAGTAAATCCACTCAGCCTATTAGCCTATTATTTCCCCCCAGGCTTGATGTGTGCCACTGCCCCCCCAGTACAGAATAATATGGCCACCCAGCCTATTATCTCCCCCTCAGTCATGATCTGTGCCTCTGTGCCACTGCACCCCCCAGTCATGATCTGTGCCACTGCCCCCCAGTAATGATCTATGCCTCTGCACCACTGCCCCCCAGTCATGATGTGTGCCTCTGTGCCACTGCCCCCCAGTCATGATGTGTGCCTCTGTGCCACTGCCCCCCCAGTCATGATGTGTGCCTCTGTGCCACTGCTCGCCCCAGTCATGATCTGTGCCACTGCCCCCCGTCATGATCTGTGCCTCTGTGCCACTGACCCCCACAGTCATGATCTGTGCCACTGACCCCCCCAGTCATAATCTGTGCCACTGACCCCCCCAGTCATTATCTGTGCCACTGACCCCCCCCAGTCATGATCTGTGCCACTGACCCCCCCCAGTCATGATCTGTGCCACTGACCCCCCCCCCAGTCATGATCTGTGCCACTGACCCCCCCCAGTCATGATCTGTGCCACTGACCCCCCCAGTCATGATCTGTGCCTCTTTGCCTGAGACCCTCTTGTGCTACTGCCCATCCCCAGGAGAGAATAATGAAGCCATGCAGCCTATTCATCCGCCCCCCTGGTTTTTAACACCCTCTGGGCAGCCCATAAGTGCCGTTTAGTCTAACTTTTACTTACCTGCCGAACTGTGATCGCCTATTCTGTTCACTCCGGCGCCCAGCGGTGACTCTTCTTTCACTACGGGCGCGGTCTGCCTGCTTAGTGTAGTCTCGCGAGATGTTAACATCTCACGTGACTACACTAAACAACGCACCGCGCCCGCACTGACGGCAGCTGACAGCTTCTGATTAGCTGTTAGGTGCCGTCTACTGCACGCTAATGATTGGAGCTGTGTGACTTTGTATGGAGTCATAGGTGGACTCCATACACAGGGGCGAAACCCATAAGGTAGGCATTTTGGGGGGGGGGGGGGGGGGGGGGGGGGGGGGAAATCGGGCAATAAAAGAAAAAATTTTTTTTCACTTAACCAGCGCTGCGTTCCCTCCCCGACCCAGGTCAATACAGAAAAATCCCATTAATCACGTCAAAATGTAAAATACAAAAAAAAAAGCAAAAGCATCTTAGTATCTTATGCAGACAGTTTGGAATATTAGGTCATACTTTGAAATTATTGATCTTTCGCAACATAACCAATTCTAAAAGAGATTCTTTATGAGCCAACGTTCACATAAAATGGTAAAGGCTGGAGGTTTGACTTCATTCGCTGTGCCAATATAAAACCTATAAATGTGAAGAAAGAAATAAAATGATATAGTGCATGCAGTAATTCATGTTTTATTTTATAAACGAGCCTTTGTTCATGTAAAAGATTGCTGTGTCATAGTAACCCTATAAATTATTTAGGTGTCAAGATAATATATTCTATTTGTATCAACAGCAACACTAGTGACTAGCAGGTAAAATTAGTAGCACAACAATCATCCTATAAAACTGTGCATGTCATGCACATATACACTGAATAAATAGACCAGTGTGAGATTCAAATGACAAGACAGTTCCACAAAGTCATTTACAAAAGTCTAAAACTAGTGTGTCTCCCACAGTGCATATGCCATTTGCACCTATTTCTGCATGAATGCACCAATTTTTATAGGAAGCACTTGAAGCTGTGGGCCAAGGTAGAGGCATTTGTGGAAGGCAGCCAATTGTAATATTATATTATGGCAGTTACTGGGCGGATTAGGACATTTCTTGCCGAGTAATGTTAGGTACATAAGTGCACTAGTTATGCATCCACATGTGCTACTCTGAGCTACATTAATTAAATATTACCATCACATTGTGACCCTGGCCCCCTTCACCATCCCACTGTGCCCCTTTTGTGAAAACCTGTGCCCCTGGCCCCCTTCACCATCACATTGTGCCCTCCATCAGTTCCCTTTTATTACACTGTGCCCACTGCGTCCGTTAATTTATTTACCTTTTACTTGACCTTCTTTCAGGGAGGAGGATGCCGGGTCCCGGGCGCCACTGGATTGGTAAATATGATTTTCTTAAACGGACGCCAGCTGCGGCAGCGGGCTCCATTATCGGCTTGAGACCCTGTGCCGTGCACCGGCTACACTGCCGGTTGTTCCGCCACTGGGTACGCGCCTTCTTGCTCCTCTTATATTTCTCTGATGTGCATCTGCATATTTAGGACATTCTTGCTGACATCAGCAAGCGCCAGATTTAAAAGGACAGTTTAGTGCATACAGCTATGCCTAAGCAATAGGTTTTCTGTGTTTCTGCATCCAGATAAAAATTTGCATATAAACTTAGCTTTACTGATCAGGCTCATCGCTGACTATCCTTGTGTTTGAGGTCTGATTTTCTGCCACTGGCTTATCTTCAGTTAGCAATAACACTCAGAGTCTGACAGTTTGATATTCTAGAAATAATGGTCAATTTATACATTGTAGCTTTCAAGCTCTGTTTAAATAGAAACACTAGTGGTAAAGTAAATTAAAATGTATACATTATGTTAAATGGAAATTGCACTATTTACATACATTGAAAAGAAATATTTAATAACCATACATAATCTTATACAAGCTTTCGCAGGATCCACAGGAGAGCCAAAATAGGTTGAACTTGATGGACTGGTGTCTTTTTTCAACCTCATCAACTATGTTACTATGACACTGTTGACATCCCATTACCTTCTTTGACTATTATGGATTTTTGAGCAAGTGGAGAAGCAGGATCCAAAACAAGACTACTACATTTAATTGTTTTCAAGGATTGTGCCCCTGCATGGACTCACTTTAAAAGGTGCTTTCCACAAGGACTGCAGTTTCAAGTGACTGTGTTAGGATCTGGCAAAGACACAGGACTTCGTCATCAGTCCATGCGGCTGTTATGAGCTGCAGTCAATTCAGTAATGCGGCTTCTAATTGTTACCTTGCTGACTGAGTAGGTTCTTCACTGGGTGCAGCCAGGCTGGAATCAGTTGTGTAATGTGTTCTATCACTACATCTTAGACACAGCTGTCAATCATTCAATTAGGCTGCTATTGGATAGATGTGCTTTAAAAGGCTTCATTTTCCTGCTTCCTGTGCTGGTTGTAGCTTATCTCTACCAGTGTATGCTTGTCTCTATATTTCTTCGTTTGGATATTTTGGATTTTGACCTTGGCTTGGATATTTGGATTTTGCTCGTACTCTCTCTGCCCCTAACCTTGTACTGCATTTTGAACTTTGCTAGAACTCAGCCTGCCCTGACTTTGAAATTGAATAGACTTCGATTGTACACCATTAATTCTGGTCTTTTGTCAGACACTTGTGCTTGTTCTCCTTGGGCCTTACATCTTCACCGCATGATACTTGTCAACCTAAGCCTGCACTACCTAGAGCTTAAGATCTGGGGCCACAAAGGTATTCAGGAGCAACTCATGCTCTATAAGAACATTGGCTGCTTTATGTGAAGACCGTTGCAAGCTGGTTATGCATGTCTTAGAGCTAGCATACCAGTATCATAACAGACTGCTCTCTTCCTGCATCTGCATACTAGTGCCTGTACCAACAGTCTATTCTCTCGCCACCTTGTTACAATGCAGATTCTCAGGTCTGTAAGGATTTCCTCAACAACTGTACTATACATTTTGAGCTTCATCTCTAGTCTCATCTCTATGGTAAAATAATGATCAACTCCTATACCATGCCTCTGCCTTCACTGCAGCCTTTCAGAAAGCATTTGACAATGTTTAGGCAAGGTCTCTTATACAAATAAGAACCAGCTTGCAGAGGTATTCCAGCATCCCTGGATGACATAATTTCTGAGAAAATAGATATTTGCTTTATGGAGCATTCTCAATTAGCTCCAAACTTACAGAGATCTCTGGTTACCCCTATGCAGGAAGAACAATTTTACCTCTATGAAAAGGAACAATATCACATGTAATCCTTTGATTTTTACATGTCTTGCGGCATCAGCTAGCACTCCCTAGCTAGGACACGCCAAAACCTAGGTGGCTACCCTCTGATTGGTCAGAGCATGAGAAAACCATTCTAATTGGTGTGAGTAGTGCTATGGATCATAATTTAATTCTTAATCAGATGTATTTTGTCTTTTTCACTCCAATATGCAAAACTAAAATAGAAGTATATGGTGTACACTGAGGGGTTAAAACTGAATTTGTGTACACCATGTAATTCTTGATGAGAAATAAAATAGAACACAGAAAATGATAGAGTGCTCACTAGGTTTGGGTAAAATAATAATATAAATAAATAAATATAAATGCACTCACCCTTAATAGGGGTAAAGAAACTTTAAATGACAAATAAGTGTAATGTTCACAGATGCCAGAGTTAGTAAACGCCGTAACAATTTTATTCTGAAATTAATAACATTATATAGTGTATTACTTTCTTAAATTAAAAGAGGGCACTTTAAAAAATGTTTTGTGCAAATTAAAGGCTATTACAGAGTACACCAGTGATGGTCAACAGGCGGCCTACACCAGCTTCTTCGTGCTTTGATGTCAGATTTGTTTGTGACAGCTTGGTACACCTTACAATAACATGCCTTCTGATATGTTATTATAGAAAGGTTTATACATCTTTGGTTAAATGTATGGTTTTAACTCATAACTGATATTAAGGGTGATGTTTGAGCCTATTGAAGGTTAGAAGGTGACCCCAAGTGGCCCCTGAAATGTACCACGTTGTCCATCACTAGAGCACACTATATACTTCTATTTTATTTTTGGAGAAAATATATATTCACAATACATCTGTTAAAGAACTTGGAAGTTCAATTATAATGCATTGCAAATCTCCCACCTTAATGAGGTAAATGGAAATATTGCAAGCATTTTTCACAGCAACATTACACACTATATAGATTTCATTTTTGAGTCCCTCTGTGCTAAGTCATTCACTAAAGACAAAACTCTAGTACCACATCACCCTTTCTGTACCCCAAAACTCAAGGCATGTCAGATTGCATCAATGACAATCTAGAAATTGAATTATCTGAAAATCTACTTCCCCTGTTGGTTTCTTTTACCAGATGAAAAAAAGCATCCTCTAAGATCCTGTATTGATTAAAAAGTGACTAAACATAAGAATAAAAAAAAAAATCTGTATCCTTTAATCCCTGAAATCCTGGATTGTACTTGAGGAGGTGCTGCTTTTTCTAAAACTAGGTGTGATGAGCATACAGGCTCATCATGAAAACTACTATTTTTCATTGACCTGAATTCTATGTGGAACTAAATACTAAAAACTGTTGTAAAGAAAATGTTCAATTTTTCCAGCTGGACAACTTACAGTTCTTTGAGTGATAATGGAAAAGGAGTCTTTTTCCCACTCATTTCCAAAACTGACCACGGTAAAAATCATTTATATTCAAACGTGGTAGTTGTGGTTGTCGCAGGAGAGGTTGATCTTGTCTTAATGTTTCTCAAATACATCTGGTTTGTCGAAGTCGTATAATTGGATGAACGAAAGTATATTGGTTTAATATTGTTTTGCCGTGCGATTGCGATCCGTACGCCACGTAACACGTGGCGTGGTGCGATCGCACGGTAAAGTACGCACGCACACACTCGCATTACAACATTTAGTTATTTATATAATTCATATTGGTTCCATCACACTGTAATTTAGGAGCAGATAGTATTTGGTTTATTATTAGTTATATATATATATATATATATATATATATATATAGTGATTATATGTACACTTCAGTGATATTCAAGATTCAGGTTATAGGAAAGGTACCACGCCTGGTGTCATATTAAAGCCCTATTCATCAGCAGCTGTCCGGTGCAGTCGGCGAAGAGATCGCACATTGCATACTTTAGTTATTGATATTAGAGAATAAACCTTTGTATGATGCTGGTTATGAAAGGAGCAGACCCCCGTGGAGAGACGACCCCCCCTCCTTTGGATTCCTTAGATTGAATCAGCCTATGATCTGTTTACCCTGAACCCACCCAACGTCTGGACCTATAGAAGCAAGCTACGTCATCTCTATTGTTCACAATGAAACACTGACTGTATATATAATAGCAGCATCCCCCACCAGCCTCAGTCACTTCTGACACAGTATTCTAAGCAGATATACTGTCCATTGGGTCCCGTGGTCGCGCAGCGAGCGCAATGCGATAAGAGCGTGGTATGTTTGTATGTAACTTTTGGTATTGGCTGTACTGTACTTTATTATAATATAATAATGTATTGAATTGTTGACTATTTACATCTGCTAAAATAAATAACTTTGTGCTTTGGAAACACATACAATTGATTGGGCAATGCTTATTTGAAAACGATAGAATTACTTTAATAGGCTATATGTAAAAGTATTATCATCAAGAAAAATGTAATTTCACACTGGAAACAATGCGCTGCTGGAAGCATTTGATCACCTGAAAGGTCACTGGATTTAATTATAACATGTTGCATGAAAACAGAAACTAAGGAATTAGATATTACTGTACAGATCATAAAACTAAACGAGTAAAAGCATGACCCTGAAATGTGCTGCCTGGCCTAACCCTAGCTTGTTTCCAACCATGATTATTTCTCATCTCAATGGTCAGTGGGGTGAACTTGGGAGCCACAACCTGTGTGTGTCTCGCTGAAAAACTTCTCTCCTCCTTGTGAGGGTCTCCATTGAAGACTAGTGACCCAGAATAGTAATTGCTCATGTGAGTCATTGATATCTGCTAGCAGCACAGTGGATCCACATCCACAGTCACCGACATCACCAACATTCTGTGGACAAGATTTCATTTTGTGGAATGAGATTTAAATTAAATTATGGGGTGCATAGTGGAAATTAAATGTGCATCTCCCAGACTTAATAATTAGGACACCGAATCATACAAAATTGACCCATGTAATAAAGTCATAATGTCACACTATCTTGTTAAAGACATTATGCTAATTTTATATCAGTAAAGTATATTAGGTTGGAAAAACAATGCTTGACTTTCTTTTTTGACTTTTAGCTTGTTTTCCTTACTATACACGATTAAAAGTAAGATAACTCTGCTTTAGATAATGAAGGGTAACACTATTTCCTATACATTGAGGGCATAGTTGATTAGTGAAGGCAAGTACGGTTGTACTTTAAAGAGGACCAGTTTTGTGAACGGGTACTGGGTGTTGAACCATCAGAATTGCATTTTCTGGTCTAGATCTCTGACCACTGACAAATAACGGGGGTCAGGTGAGTGCAGCGAATATGTACACTAATCAATTTTAACATTGCATTCAAGAAAACTAAATGTGATCAAAATGAATTTATTTGGGAATTCTTATCGATGATGACCACAAAACATGTTTTAATGTCAAATAACAAAAAAGTAAATGAAAACAAAGAAATAAAGTGGTAGTGTAGAGCAGACAGTTTTTCTAGTGAAAGTAATCTTGTGTGGAGCAGTTGCAACTGAAATAATTTTGAAAAAACTGAGTGTTTGCGTGTGAGATTCAGCAGCAGCTACACACCCCCAAAAAAGGCTAAATATTATTATATTCTATTTTTTTCTATTTTTCAATACTCTATTTTGGAAGGATCATTCAGTGAAATCTTTAAAACAGGGAGTTTTTGTGTGAGGGCTTTTGTCTGGGCATTTTCAACATTCAATGATCGCATGTAGAACAATGCATTGGCTGCAAAAAAAAAATGTCATCTGCCATGCCACCAACTGAAGCCCATTAGATAAATTAAACAAAAAAATGAGTGCAAGGTGCAAGTGAAACTTTATACTGCAGGCAAAATGGAGAGCGAAGAGGCACTAACAATCCAATGCCATTAGAATAACAAGAGGCATCAGTAGATATTTAGACAAGCAGATATCCAATTGTAAAGAGCTACCTAATTTGATGTATATATAAATAAATGAGGATTCTGAGAGATGAAGGCAACCTGCACACATACTACAAAAATTCAAAGATTAGGCACACAATACTTTGCCAGAGCATTCATTAGTAGCCAAGAGCAGGGCTTTCCTACCTTGTTTTCCTTATATGTTCTGTGCCGTAATGCCGCCCCCTCTGAATCAAACCAGGTGACTCATAAAGATTTATGTGGGAGGGAGGGGGGAAAATCTTTGTTCCAGGGTAAGCTTTGTCCAAACTCGGGGTAATGGGGACTGCCCAAGACTTACAGCAGAGGTGGTCCCCAAGAAAGGGTACACTCACTGACACCAAAGCAACCGGGATGCATCACATTGTCGATGTGTCCCAACTAGTGACAGGCAGCCAGGGCGCACTGCTGGGATTAAATTATTGCTGCCTCCTGAGTGGACATGGGGGCTATACTCTTGGCCCCATTTCTCCTATCTCTGTGCTACTGGTTCCTCTTTATAAGATTTTACTACGTTGAGTTAAGTCCTGGGGGCATCAGAGTACCTGTGAGTGCATCCAACTCTATGGGAAAGTCGGCTGCTATAGGTGAAGAGCACTCCTGCTGGTTCTAAAAGCTTATGACAGATACTAGGAAGTCTGTCACTCACCAGACTGTGAGTGCCGCTTCTCGTGTGTTTAGGAACCGTGGCCGTCCACCATCCTGAGGGTCTGCGCATGTGCAGCCCTTTCAAACCTTCAGTACCTGTTGCTTTTAGTTAATTGGCTGATCAGGCAACACTCCCTATTTAAAGCACCTGTGGTCAATACCTCGTGGCCTGATCTTGGAGTCTCATTCCCTATGAGCCTCTGAAGGTGTTCCTGTGTTTCCTCGTGTATTCAGCTCCTGCTGATTCCTGTTGTTCGTTTGTGGTTTCCAGACCACTTCAACTCTCCTGTGTTCATTGTGACTGCACCAGCTGATTCCTATCCGCTGCCTCTGTGCTTCTACAGTATCCTGCTCACTTCAACTCTCCGGTGTTCATCGTGACTGCACCAGCTGATTCCTATCCGCTGTCTCTGTGCTTCTACAGTATCCTGCTCACTTCAACTCTCCTGTGTTCATCGTGACTGCACCAGCTGATTCCTATCCGCTGCCTCCGTGCTTCTACAGAGTCCTGCTCACCTCAACTCTCCAGGGTACATCGTGTCTGCAGCCAGCTGATTCCTATCCGCTGTCTCCGTGCTACAGTGTTCCTGCTCATTTCAACTCGCCTGTCTTCATCGGGTCAGCGTTCCGCTGCTTTCATCTCAGCTACTGGTTATCAGACCGCCTCAACTCTCCTGTGATCTAGAGGTGTCCAGTTCCATATACTACTGCTTCCTGAGTATTGCCTTGTTCTTGCTGGTCTACCTACCGTGCGCTGCACCAACTTGGTTACCGCTTCCACCTTCCAGTGGTCTCTCCTCCTGCCGGCCTTCAGCCGCTCAGGTATCCCTGCACATCTCTCTGACAGCCTGCTCTCCTGAACCGCGGTATGCATACTTCTCATTGACTGTGCTTGTGTATTGCATATCTAGCTGGACTGAGTTTGTTCTCCTCCGGAGTTCCCTATCCACTGAGACTATTGCTATCATTTGACTGTGTTTTCTATTTGCCTGGATAGTTATTGAGACTCTGTATATTTGTGCAGTGCTGCTCAGTTATCATTATATTGTGCATATCATCGTGGGATCAAGTTTTGTGTGCCCGTGTATACTCTGCATTGCATTCATCTCCTCGTGCTCCTCCTCACATATATATTGCAGTGGTACAACTTGCTAGATGCAGACCACTGTCTCCTGTTCCCTGTGACACCAGTTTCAAGTATCCTCTCACATAGCAGCGGTACAACTTGCTAACGCAGACCACTGACTCCCCTGATACCTTCACCTGGATTCCATTCCTTCACCTAGACAGCGGTACAACTTGCTATACGCAGACCACCGACTACCCTCACGTTTCCTTGTCCATCTAGTTCCTCGTGTACAGTTATCTACCTATTACCAGTGCTGCTAGTCATAGACTTTCCTCAAGCATTCTCTTACCATCTGCTGTCTCCTGTTCCGTGGTCACCCCGCTACCAGAGTACCATATTACCAACTATACTGCTCTGGTAAGTCCATCATCTGGTGATACCTGGGTAAAGACTCCTAGTGCCCGTGACAAAGTCATAACATTGTAAATGATTATATCCTGGGACCAGTGGTGCAATAGAAATCTGACCTTCCACTGTTTGGTTTTGCTTAGTTGTTAGCGGACTTGCATTGCTCTCTCCACCAAAATTTTAGTTTAAATAAAAACTAGGAACTTTTACCAAATTTACATTTGTGTCCGTGTGGATATTTATTAATTCAATTACAGTAGTAATAGGTTGGAACATGCAAAGGAGGTTTAGGTGCAATGATAGATAAAAAATAATAAAACTGCATATTGTTTAATTGAATCAGAGAAAGCAAATGCAACGATGGCAAAGTTCCAAAAGACAGCCCACTGCTGCCAAAACTGGAGTTAATTGGGACCGCTGTGAAGGGATCATTAGAAAATAGTATGTAGTGGGAAAAAAGGGGGGGAGGAGGGAGGAAAGACAGTGTAATGTGAGGCACTCCTTGAGTGCTCTGTAAAATGTAACTTTTATTGAAATTGATTAAAATTGGAAAGAAAATGGACGAAATAATTAAAAAAAATGGGATTGAATAAAAGGGGGGTGATAAGTGATTAAAATGCAAAATAATTTGCAACGTTTCACCTATATCCTCACAATTTTATGGCTACACGCTCAAATAGCGCTACGGTACTGCGTCCCTAATGCAACTAGTTGGTACAATATATATCCTTCAGATGTAAACTGAAATACGGAATCCAACTGGTGCCTGTTAATACATTCCTCAGTCACCTATCGCTGAATGTGCATTATCCGCTGAAAGGAGTATCAGGTTTAAGTCACAATATGGTGTAACAAGCTGTTGTCCGAGTAAATAAAATAAAAATGAGTTATCTCCCAAATCCAAAAGGGATCAAACTGTTTTGTCTTAATGATAATTGTATGGAATTCCTTTGGGGTTTTTTTTTTTTGACCCACAAACTGTAGCAGTTCTGCCATTGTTACCTCATATAACATCAAGTTAGTGTCTTATCAATTTCATCTCTCAGGGGTACTTATAACAGGACTCTGTAAATCAGTGCATCTTCCTTGAGCACTAGGTTGATTATTATATTTTCAAAGCCCTAAAGGAGTGCTTTCTAAGTGGAAGTAATATTTCATCTCCATTTGTTGATATTTATAGATGTTACGAGTGAATCACCCACCAGCCGATCGTTGTTTGTTTGATTGGCGCTTCCTGTACAGCTATTGAAGTGGTTGCGGTGTTTACAACAAGGATGGATGTTTAGATTATTCCTGGGCCACTGTATTCCGTATATGTTTTTATTGTATTGTTAGCGCAAAGCCATTTAGCCCATCAGCAGAATTTACAGGGGGAATAATAAAAATATTCTTTCCTGTTACGGAGTAATAGTTGCGATGGGCTACTATGCCTTTCAAATATACGGACACAATTTATAAAATCAATAAGGCATGTTTTATCTTCAATTCAGACCGATCAGTTCCTCCGGATTAATGATTAAAGTTAATTAATTTTCTTTATAATATCACGTAGGCTAAACAGGAAGACCAATCACCATACTATTATATTCCACGCTAACCAATAGATTAACCTGTATCTCATCAACATTGTCTGTGACAGGTTAATCTTGGTGTCAATCAAACACACAGGGGGACGGAAGGGGAATACATACGCCTATTATGGTGGTACACTTCTGATTGGTTCTTTAATTTCAAACCACACCTACCCGAAGGAGTATTTAAGAGCTGTCACTTCCTTGGGTCAGTTCGCCTTGAAAAAGCCACGGAGCGAAACGCGCGTTGGCGTTTTGTTTCACCCATCCTCCTTGCCTCCAATTTCAATCAAGAATCGCTCCCCAGTTTTTACTAGGTAGGGTATTTCACATAATCTCAGCGATTCTTGTAACTCATTTTTACCTATTCTCACTATCTCCGCTTTAGATTAATACAGCCTGCTGCTGCTCAATACTGCTCAATTAGATTTTGATTCAGACTCTACGGCTGTTATATGTGGACATAGTAATTCTACTTTTTCCACTTTTTAGAGGATAATTACTACTCGTATCATGCCGGTTTTAATACTATCTTGAGTTGGCACAACTTACTCGGGCAACAGCTTGTTACACCATATTGTGACTTAAACCTGATATTCCTTTCAGCGGATAATGCACATTCAGCGATAGGTGACTGAGGAATGTATTAACAGGCACCAGTTGGTTTCCGTATATTTCAGTTTACATCTGAAGGATATATATTGCACCAACTAGTTGCATTATGGACGCAGTACCGTAGCGCTATTTAAGCGTGTATCCATACAATTGTGAGGATATAGGTGAAACGTTGCAAATTATTTTGCATTTTAATCACTTATTACCCCCTTTTTATTCAATCCCTTTTTTTTTTTTTTTTTTATTATTTCGCTCATTTTCTTTGCAATTTTAATCAATTTCAATAAAAAAGTTACATTTTACAGAGCACTCAAGGAGTGCAACACATTACACTGTCTTTCCTCCCTCCTCCCCCCTTTTTTCCCCCTACATACTAATTATTATAGTGTTGGGTGCACCCCCCGATTAAAGTTTTTCTTTGTTCGGGTTCAATAAGATCAACATCTTATTAGTGTTCTTGTTATTCTGCCTAGTGCGGTTCTCCACCCCCATGTTTTTGCAGTTAGTATCATTAGAAAATAGACTGGAAGCTACTGAAAATTAATGTTAATGCTAGAAAATAGTAATATAAAAGAAAAAACTGGTCAAAATGACATTATTTCCCTATTTTTCATAATTGTTAATTAAATCCAGATCCAAAAGCTTTTGCGTTTGTTTGACAAAACTGGTAGCAAAGCCGAAGTCTGTTTTGAACAGACACACCCGTTTCAAAACCAAAACACAAGGGTCAGCGCACATCTCTGGTTTCAAATACTTCCTCAGATTCCCAGTTTTGGAATTTGACTAGACCATTCCAACATTTTTTTTGATACATTAGCCACTCCAATGAGGCTTTTGTTATAGGATTTGGGTCACTGTCCTATGTATCTTGCTAACTGCAGTTGATTTTACTCCCAGATACCTCCACATTTAGCTCCATTCATTTTACTCTTCTAGATAAAGGATAGCTAAAATCTAGTTGGCTGCTGCTGGCAAAACCTTCACTTTTCTTTTTTAGAAGATTTGATGCATTTCCCCCAATTCCCACTTGCGACCTGTCACCCACACAATGCACTTTAAACTGATACTTGAATTGATAATACATAAATATTACATTTAGTGAGAAATACATCCACCTAGCCATTTAGCCATTTCTTTGGTAGGTATTCATGAGTATATATCAAAAGCATGTTTGACATCATAAAAATGAAAGAAGTCACCACATTGGCTGTGAATGGTCACATGAGAATAGTGTGACAGGATCTTCAGCTCACATGATATATCACAGCAACAACTAATTAAATAAGGACTGAGGAATTTTAGCATCAAAGTTTTATAGCTGGAATTTATCAAGACTGGCATATCTGTTAATAATTACAGACTGCAAAAAGGGTATTACTGAGTTAATGTTACATTTTTCAAAACTACAATACAGATGTGTGCACAACTACTGTAGACTGACAGTACAACATAATGCGATTTGTTACTTAAAAATGTAACTAGCACAATGCATAAGTTCTCAAAAATGCAATGTGTCTCTACAACATTTGTGGATTTAGGAGCCAGATGGTGAGCCTATTTAGGCTTTTGGATAAACACCTAAATAGGCTCCTAAAGAAGCTTGCATATCAGACCCAAAAGAGGTATAGGTGCTATTTGAGTAGATGAACACGATATCAATATGACATCATAAGGAATAATACATCCAGTGTCAAATCAACTGTTTCTTCCTTAACACTTATTTCACTGTCTAAAGCTACAAGAATAACCAAAACAGGAAATTGATACTTGAATTGCCTCTAAAGCAATTCATATACTTAAATTAAAATGTATCAAATGCAACAAATTAAAATAGATGTTAAATTCCTCAGCATATAACTGGGCTATAACTTAAACAGCTGCTTCTAAAGAGAGTTTATCTAAAATATTTAAACTAAGACATGTAGAAAAAAGCTGAGTTCTATCATGTTAGGGTGGAACAAAAGAAAACTAATCTGGATTTTGCATCATGTCGTAACAATGCATAGTGGTTTCTGCATGCCAATCAGGGGCGGACCCAGACATTTGTCCTACCCCGGGCGATTTTAGGGGGGGGGGGATTTAGGCCCCGCCCCCTTTCTGTGTTCTAAGGCTGCCGGCGGCTGCACAGTATGTGCAGGTCCGTTCAGCAGTGAAAGTGTGCTGTCCCGCTGCTCTGATTGTGTTTAAAACACAATCAAAGCAGCCGGGCAGATTTTCTTACATTTATAATTGAACACTAAGGATTTGTAGGCCATAAATGTCAGGTACTTAACACTGTAGTTTTTGCTAACTACATTTAAAAATCACATTTATATTTGGTTGTAAATCGTAGGATGCATTGAATGTTGCTCATAAATCATGATGCTTTTAGCACAACTGTCAATCTCAATCCCTTTGTACAATCTAATGTATATTGCCACTAATGAGTTGTATTTTTAGCAGTATTCAGAGACTCTGCTCCCTGCCATACATTTTCACTCTTTCACTTCATAACTACATTTCACTGCAAACCTCGCTTACATTTCTCAAAAAACACGCTGCAAACTAATGCAGAGTTTGCTATCCTAGTAAAATCCTGTTGGTAAATAACAGATCCATAGCACTTACACTTATGCTTGCATGGGAAACTCAGTAACATCATATCATACCAAATTGGATGTAGTTATAACATGTACAGTAGGCTAAGAAAAATAAATTTAAAAGTACAGTGCGGAGAATGACCAACAGCACTTATATATACTTCAAATATAAAAATGCTAATAAATACACTATATGGACAAAAGTATTCGGAAACTTGACCATTACACCAATAGGGACTGTAATGACATTGTATTCAAATACATATACTTTATTTTTGGAGTTGGTGCCCTTTTGCAGCGATAACAGCTGCCACTCTTCTTGGAAGGCTTTCCACAAAATGTTGGAATGTTACCGTGGTAATTTGTGCCCATTTATTCTGTAGAGCATTTATGAGGTCAGGCACTGATGTTGGACGAGAAGGCCTGGCTCGCAATCTCTGTTCCAGTTCTTCCCAAAGGTGTTCGATGGGGTTGAGATCAGGGCTCTGTGCGGGCCTGTTAAGTTCTTCCACACCGAACTCATCAAACCATGTCTTTGTAGCTCTTGCTTTGTGCACTGGGGCACAGTCATGTTAGCTGAGAAAAGGGCCTTTCCCAAACTGTTGTCACAAAGTTGGAAGCATAGCAATGTCCAAAACCAAACTTCACAGTTGGCATAATGCAGACAGGTAACATTCTCCCAGACTCACCCATCTGACTGCCAAACAGAGAAGCGTGATGGGTCACGCCACAGAACATGTTTCCACTGCTCCACAGTCCAGTGTTGGTGTGGTATTACACCACTCCATCCGACACTTGGAATTGGTCTTGGTGATGTGAGGCTTGCATGCAGCCACTCATGGAAACCATTACATTAAGCTCCCGCCACACAGTTTTTGTGTTTACATTAATGCCAGTGGAAGTTTGCAACTCTTCAGCTATGGCGACTTTTACGCACCATGCGCCTTATCATTCGTCGACCCCACTCTGTGATTTTATGTGGTCTTCCACTTTGTGGCTGAGTTGCTGTTCCTAAACGCTTCCACTTTCTAATAATATCACTTACAGTCGACCGTGGAATATCCAGCAGGGGTGAAATTTTGCCAACTGTCTTGTTGCAAAGGTGGCATCCTATCACATTAGCTTGAAATCACTAAGCTCTTCAGAATGACCCATTTTGTACCACAAATGTTTGCAAATAGAGGCTGCATTACTAGGTGCTTGATTTTATACACCTCTGGCAACGAGTCTGAAACAACTCAATTCAATATTTAACAGGTGTGGATAAATACTTTTGTCCATATAGTGTATATAAAAGAGAATGTCAAAATGTATTGGTGCCTCAATATAAAAATACATATATTTAAAAAAAAAAAAAAAAAAGATTCAATTGGAAATAACAGCAAAAGGTTAGGAGTATCAGATAATTTAGTAGAACTGTAAAATGGTGGCTGGTTACCCACAAAACCAGATAAATATTATAAATGTGGTGGGAATCGATGTCTGACTTGTGGTCATATTTAGAATAACATTAAGGAATTTGTACAGGGAGATGCAAAATTTCATATAAAGGGGATTATACTGTTTATATTGTGACAGCAAGTATTATATGAATGTTTTTTATATTTTTTTATATTAAAAAAGGTACCAATAAATTTGGCATTCTATTTTAGATTTTTTTTTAGCATTATATATACTGACGTATATATAAGTGGTGGTAGCCATTTTCACCACTGTACTTTTAAAATGTATTTTTCTATGTTGAAAAGGGAGCACACATACCCTTTGTACAGCAACGAGTTTCACCATTTCAAACCACTTTGTTAAACAAGATAGATTTATATGTATTCTTCAATTTATTTGGAACTACTATGTACAATCGGGAGTATGGTTTTTTGTATTACTGTTGTGTAATATATGTTACATATCCTAGAAAACTTGAACAGCACTGTTCTGTATTATATAGAAAAAAGGCAAGTTGACTAGATATATCACAGGCTTACATAACGGGTGTGGTACGTCTTAACGGTGCTGACTACACCGACAACATTTATCCTGACATCTTCAGTCCGGACGGCTGCAACCAGACAAGGATCCATGACAACTGTTCTGTGAAGCAACTTCAGCCATTTACGATGAAGGTAGACGCCGGCGGGACTTGATAACATCAGTGAGATAGGCAACGCTGTTAACACTGCTCTTACGGGAGTAATGAAAGTATGAGGCTATGTACAATGTAATTTAGAAAGGGTTGTACAGTGTACATAGCCGCATACTTATTATTATCCCCTTAAGAGCAGCATTAACAGCGTCGCCTATCTCTCCAACGTCATCAAGTCCCGCCGGAGTCTTCCTTCATCGTGATTGACTGAAGTCGCTTCACAGAACAGTCGTCTAGGGTTTCTTGCCAGGAAGCAGCTGTCCAGACTGAAGATGTCAGGGTAAGTGTTGTCAGTGTAGTCAGCATCGATATGCTGACTACCACCATACATAACACTCTCTGTCACCAGCGAGCTCCACATTGTGATGCAGGACAAAGCACAGAGTGATAGGTTATTACTTCTATTTCACCCTCTCTGACTTACTCCTCATGTGTTATAATGGCCTATCACTGTACAATGCATATTGAGTGGACTTCCACTATAAAAAGGGATGCATGATCTAGGTCACCTCTAGATCCCCGTTACAGGAGATAACTTGTATTCCAGCAAGCATTTGTTCACTATAAGTGATCTCACAAAGCTTAGGAGACCGTAATGTTTGAACTCTGTTGCCCTTTATTTTCCACCACGTCACCTTCCCTCATTTCAGAAACCCTGGTAGGCAGCCACTGAAATTAAAAAGTTCACCATAATAAACTAAAATTAGCAAGACAAGGGGAAAGTAAACCTTGATGCACAAATAACAAAATATTTTGGTCCAGTCCATTTGCAGTGAACAATATAATCCACTTTTGTTGTCACTTTACCATAGAGTGGGAAAAAAGTATCTGGCAGAATCCACACTCAGGGTTATTCAATTCTTTAGTCACTTCTGTTACCATCAAACATTATAATGAACCCTTCTTTTATTTTACTTTCCTCGCACTATTGAAAATACTTTTTCAGATTCTCAGTACCAAAGCAGGTTCAAATAAATTGAAAGAAAAAAAGGGGAGAAAGGTGTGCCTAAGACAAATTAAAGTAATGTAATCATTTTAAAGGAATTCATAATGTGAAAAAGAAGAAACATAGGTTTATTTTGTTCCCTTTGAACTCTGTCTTCTATGTGAAATACAAATAAACAAAAAATGTCCTGAGCTTCTAACCTATAGGTTTTCCCCTAATAGAAATCATCTTGAACCATATTATGTGGTTGTTTTGAGGCCAAGCCGGCTGCCCCAATCTTATTTTAGCACAGTAAAGGCAGGTCAGGTAGCATACACTGACGAGGAGGGAGTGCACTTTGCAAAAAAATATATATATTTTTTTCTTTAAGCACTTGAACTCAATACCTTACATAATGTACATATATTTGGTACCCAGTATAATGATCTTAAATACAACTTATTTACTTATATACTACCAAATGCAAGCCCTATCTGTCCAGAAAAAAAAGGTATTTTAAATCGACTAGGGTACATAAAACTGTTAAAAACATTACTTGCAGTTTAAAACACCATGTAGGAAACTGTAAAATGTGATCAGATATTTAAGGCATGAAAGGGGTTGGTTAAAGGCATCTTACACAAATTACACTAAAGGAACTGTATTGCTTTGAGTACCACTCTTTAGTTTTATATGAATACAAGAAAACATTTCTCTTTTGTTACTTTTCAACATAGCTGCAATCAAATATAATCTGTGCTATGAGATCATAAGCACCTGTCATTCATGTGTCCTTATCAGAGACAGATGAGGAAAGAGATTAGGTGGAATTTAGGCAAACAAAGCAAACCAATCTATCAAATTTCTTTATGTATATTTATCACGGAAAGCACAATTAAGCAAGCTCATTTACAAGGTGGACCTGCATTATACAAGTCAAGTAACAATACACTTACACACAAATAGCCAGTAGATGCAAAAGTACCACGTTACAGGAAGGCCTGCAATCATGGGCACACTGAGGGCGCAAACCGACAGTTCCCACAGAAACCGTGCTTGTGACACATCAATTGAGATTCCACATACCAGAATATAGCACACGTGTTGGTGTGTCACAAGCACGGTTTCTGTGTGAACTACTCCACTGGTGTGGTTTAAATAATAGGGTGGTCAGTGAACCTAAGCACTGGGTGTTCAAGTGAAGTCAACAAAATATATTACACTATTAGCGATTTCCATTATTTTCTACCTACATGGTGAGATCCAGAGATAAGTCCTGAGAACCAGTTTTACTTCTACATATTATGAGCATGGACAAGCTTATATCTGGTACGCATACCACTTTTTCAAGATATTATCCCACAATCTAATAATATTACACTATGAGGCGCCCTGCTTTCCTATCTTTGTAGATTTCTTCATCTGGATTGACCATCTGCTAATACGCAATTGGGCTGCTGCTTGAACATAAGACTGTGTGTGCCACTATAAACTTCCATCTGCACTGCTGCATTTTGGATTATATCTATTGGGACAGTTACAAACTGAACTTGATTTTTTGAATAGCGCCATTTACACTTTCGCATTGCATTTTTACATAAAACATATATATATTACACTATGTAACATAATGAACAAATACAATTATGAGAAAATAATTGTTAATATGTTCAAAAGTTGGTGATGTCTTCATTAGCAATAATATTGGATGGTTATGCCCCCTGCGGTGGTGCATCACCACTGAGAGGCATCTCCTACTCCCGACCAAGATGATGAGGAAGGGGTAACGTAGAGTCTAATGCCAGCCACATGGGCTTAGCGGCAAGATCAGTGTCACCGATCTTTGAAGCTACGCGCGGGACAGGGTCTGGTCAATACTTGGATGGGAGACCATCTGGAAATATGACATAGAGATGAGGTTGATTTATGAATATAAGAAGAAAGAGGATACAACAGAAAAAAGAACGTAAAGACCCTTTATTACAGTTGATTGTCGTCTGCCTGTTGATGCAAGCATATCACCTAGGGGGGGGGGGGGGGGGATCATACGACACCTATCCTTTTAGGATAGCACGGAAGTGCTTTAAAAGATTCTATGGAACTACTTGGATTTACTTCATTATATAGGTTACATGTGCCTATGGGGAATTTTCCTATATGTTTTTCTGACATTTAGTTTGCACCTTGCATGGCAAATTACTGAGCGCCATTGTCCAAACCATTGTATGTTCGAAGATCAGAGTCCAATTTGGACATACACTTCTGGAATCAATGAGGCCTCTTTGGTTGGAATAGATCTCTCACCGATTGACTGCAGTGAACAACATGCCCGATAACTGTTTTTGATTGTATTATTATCAGGCGTTAGCCTTTTTTTTTTTTTTTTTTTTTTTTTTAATTGCCTCACATCCTGAGATACTGCACTAAATTACTGATATCAAGTGAAGTTAATGGGAGGTACATAATACCATGGCCAGTGTCCTCCATAGGGGCCCAATGGTAGCAGATTATATTGGGGTAGCCTAAGGGGGGTGATGGCCTATTTTTATGTACAGACACATTCCCCTGCCTATAATTTAACTCAGATGTGTCCAGGGATTGTTGGATGGGACCAGACCTCAATCCACCCATTACTGGCCACAGAAAAAATTGACTGCATGCACCAATAGGCAGTGAAACCCCCTTAGCAGCATCTGCTTTTGACAATGCTGTGTAGCAGCATAGAGGGTAGCAAGAAGCAGCCACACCAAGGTCTGAGGTTCCACTCAGTGGCCCTGTTAATAGCACTGAAGGAATTGCTAAATTAATATTGTCTTATATTGACAGTAAATACCAATCTTTGAGATGAATCTGAATTGTAAAAAAAAAAAAAAAAAGTGCTATTAATTACCCATTGATATAATTTAGAAATATTTCATATGTTTTCCAGAAAAAAATAGCTTCAATACGCATTTGGAAGGAAATATAAAGGTTGTACAAAAATGCATATGAGATGGAAATCAATAAAGAAAGGGAGTCACAGTAAAGATTTAGGAACATTTTGAGATGGTGAAACACAGATTGCCCTTTACAATAAAGCATCCTTTTCCTAATTTTGTTCAGTGTAGACAAAACCATATAGTCAAAGCAATGTTTTCTTTTTTAATTAATTCTTTACAACCGAGCCAAGATTTGGAATTTTAACCAGTTAGACTTTGAATTAGGAATATAAAAATAGAACAATAAGCTATTTTTAAGAAAATATATTTGTTAAAGTACATCAGCACTAGCAAGCACAGCCATGGCTCTGAAATTCAGACATTTGTTCACAAATTTAGATACTCTTTGAAGTTAATATTGCTATTATAATGTGGTTCACTTATTAAGGTCATAACATAATTATCTTAAGAATGTTAACTATGAATGTTCATCCACTTAAGTGGTTTGAGGTCAATATTTAAACCCTTTGTAAGGAAAGCAATTTGAGTATATTTTCGGAAGCTTTTGTTAATTACTCAGCAGTATTGTGAATCTTACAGGGATCGGACCAGCATTAGTTTATAATGTCATTGTTGATAAGTTGACTGGCAAGGTAAGCACATTTTTGTAGGTTTTGATAACAAACAACACTCTCTAAATCAGCAATTGAAAAATGTTATATGAAGTTCGGACTCCTGAACACAAGAAGAATAAAATGCTTATTGTTCATTCATGTGCTGCCTACAAGCATTTAGGAATGTAGCAAATGCCAGACTCCAGTGATTAAAAGAGGGAGACCAATACAAAGAATTCTTAGTATATAACTAAGGATGTGCATTCTAATGTATAGCTCCAGTTTATTTTTGCAAATTGATGTTTTAGGCCATGACTTAGTACATTGTTTTCAGACAAGATTTTGCATGTTCTAAATTATTAAAACAGTACAATAAAACGTCATCATTACATACTAGCCAACACTTCATAATGTGTTATTTTTGGCATTATTTTGGCTTAAACAAGGTTAGTATAGTCATACAATTGAATAAGAAGTTGTCCGACTATATTTTAGGTATAGAAAGAAACATTTGCATCTCATTAAAAGTCCTGTAATTAATCTGCCTTTTTATATGCATAAATTGTCAGTGGAAGCGGGCATGGGAGAAACGGATGAAAAAGTTAAATAAATATAGATATAAAACTGGTATCTTAAACAACAACAAAATGCAAACAGTTCTCTACCCTTGACCCTCATTTCTCAAATACAAAAGTGTTTCCACCCTGAACCCTACATGAACAGAATTAAAACCTGTCCAGGATTACTCAAACTTTGTGACTTAAGGTACCCACCCCAAATGGTGTTTCAGGTAGCTAGAACTTCTAACACAAATGGCTCTGTGCAGGATTGCCAAAAATCTGATTGGATGAGCAGTGAGTCCAGTGAAATTCCAGTATTCTAATAATTGAGGGGAGGTAGGTATGGTGGATAAATAGTTGCATTGAAAAGTTTTTGATAAACTGTTCATTTTCGACTGAAGAATAAGGATATTGGCTATAACTGAAATGGCTATTGTATTGGTACTGTAATATATGCTAGTTGATCAGTCAGTTTTGCAGCTACACACATTTATGGTCAGAAGCCAGACAGGAGGGCAATTTGTGCGAGAGAATAATTATTAGACTGTTTATTACAATTTATTGCAACATTATTTTTTTACTCCTTTAAATGTAACTTATAAAATCTGTTTTTATACGTGCAATTTTAGTCATTATTTGCTGCTTGATCAACACCAATCATGAATAGAAGAAACATGCAATATAAAATGTATATAAAATTACAACATTGTGTTTATTACCTGCGGAGGTCCTTTGTAATCCTACCTTTTAGGATCTGTGAAGGAATACTGTTACAGCTAATAACTGTTACATCTACTTGGATTAGAGAAAGCAAGGAGGCCAAAAACTATTGCCAATATTGCATTACTATTCACCAGAACAGCATGCCAAGACTTTAACAACATAATGCTGTTCACATCAATTACGTCTTAGAAATATTCCATGTACACTAAAGAGTTCTTGCACTGAATATTTTAAAATCTTTTGCAGCTATATTTCAGTGCAGTGTTAATGATGATAGGTACTCATATGAATATCTAAACACACAAAAAGTTATGTTTTATTACATTAACTGGGATTCATTTCCAATTAAAGTATATTGTTCATGTGAAATTATGATCACTAAAGGACTATACCTTGCAATGTCATACAAAATAACCTTGTTAATAAAGGAATATTACAATTAGAGATGGTCACTAACTCCCATGTTTTAGTTTTGGATCTGGATTACCTTTGTGTTTTGGTTTTGGTAAAACCAAACTTGCGTGTTTTGTTTTTGGTTTTGTAATTTTTGTTTAAAAATCATTTTTTTGGCCTAAAATAATCTTATTTAGTGCTCCACCTGTTTCTTGGATAAGCAAGGTAATTCTAAAGCTAAAAAATATGAAAAAAAAAAGTTTAATTCCTGGTAGGCCATCATTAATTGTACACACAAACCAGATTGTCTTCCTCTCCATCTATGCCTATTGGCAATGCAGCCATCGTCTTTGTGTGTATATTACACCCTACACTTATACTTAAATATATAAAAAAAATGGACAAAGACAGTTTGGTTTCTGTCTCTATAGGCCCCCCTCCACTTGTAGAAAATAGTAAAAAATTCAGCCGTTATAGACTGTACAATATAAATTGAAATGGACAAAGCCAGTTTGGGGTCAGTCTGTGTATGACACCCTACCATTATTGAGAAATTGACAAAAACAGCAGCCTTTCAGGACTGTACGTGATATAGAAATGCCCCAAGTCACTTTCCTATTTGGGGGTAGATTGGACCCTTACATAGAAAGTTTTAAAAAGATGTTATCGTCATCATCTTCGGCTTCATCCTCACCCTCATCAGTGTGTACATCATCATCACAAACTATCAATTCATCGCCGCTTCAATCCGCCATTAGAGAACTGTCAGTGCTTGGATGTCTTTGATGGTGAAGGCCTTCCTCGTGGAAGATGTAGTTCATTTTTATGAACATCATTTTCTCAACATTTTTTGTAAGTAACCTTTTACGGCAATCGCTGACTAGGTTCCTGGCTGTGCTGAATACTAGTTCAGAGTACACACTGCAGGGTGGGCAGCTTAGTTATGCAAAGCAAGCTTGTACATGGGTTTCCAAATGGCCTGCTTTTCTTCCCAGTAAGGAAAGGGACTGTCTGACATTTCCATATCAATTACCTCTTGAAAATAATCCTCCACCATCCTTTGCATGTTAATACTCGGATTGGATGGAATTAAGGTCACACATTTTTTTGAAAATTCTTTCACACCAGCCCAGATGATAAACTGTTGTGGTCTGCCTCCTGCGTCTTCCCTGTTTAGCTTTTGAAAATTTATTTTTTTACGAGCAGCAGCTGCTTGAGAAGCTGAAGGAGGACACGTCGTCAAGTCAAGGCCCAGTTCAGCGGACAACTTGCTCAGCAATAGCTCCTTGCAAAAGTTCACAACTCGCTCATTTTTAAGTAAAGACTCAATGTAGGTCTTAAACCTTGGATCAAGCACAGTGGCCAAAACGTAGTGATCCGATTTCAAGATCTTAATAACTCGAGGATAATTGTGAAGCAAATTAAGTACTTGATCTACAAGGCCAACATACTTAGGGGAATTGCTTGATTTCATCTCCTTCAGTTTCTCAAGCTGCTTTTCCAATAGTCCAATTAAGGAATTGACTTGGCTCAAGCTAGCACACTCTGCACTCACTTCACATGTCACAACTTCAAATGGTTTCAGCACCTTGCAAAGCATTGAAAGGATTCCCCAGTGTGCAAGAGTGAAATACATTCCCCCTACCTTTCCAATGTCATGGCTTGTGCAATACGCTTGCATGGCTTTGCGCTGTTCCTCCATCCTCTGAAGCATGTACAGGGTGGAATTCCCCCTAGTTACCACCTCTTGCTTAAGTTGGTGGCAGGGCAAGTTAAACTGTTCTTGGAGCTGCTGTAATCTCCTACATGCTGTGGCAGAATGCCTGAAATGGCCTGAAATTTTACAAAGCAACTTCTGCACCTCACGGTTATTTCTTAGGAAGCTCTGCTTCTGAGAAAAACAGGGAATGTGATGGAATTCACCCAGCTGTAATGCTCGCACTATATTGTTGGCGTTATCAGAAATCACATATCCTGGGGAGAGTCCAAGTGGTATAAGTCATGTACCAATCACATCTCTTAGTTTTCGTAACAAATTGTCAACTGTATGTCTGTTAGTGAAGCTGGCAATACAAAGAGTGGCCTGCCTGTGACAAATGTTACGTAGTGGTGTACATGCTGCTACTGTTCATGCTGGTGAAGGTGAATGACCAACCCAGTGGGCTGTCACAGTCATATAATCTTTGGTTTGCCCACTTCCACTTATCCACATATCTGTGGTTAAGTGGACAGTGGGCAGAATGGCATTTTTCAGTGCAATCACTACATTTTTACACACTTTTTGGTAGAGTTGTGGAATAGCTTTACGGGAAAGATGGTGTCGCGATGGAATTCTGTAATGCGGACACAAAACCTCAATTAACTGTGAAAAACCAGATGCATTTATTGTGGATATTGGACGCAGATCTAACACTAACATGGTAGCCATGGCGTCTGTGATTCGCTTGGCGACTGCTGTTATATTTGCTTCCCCCAGCAAATGATTGTTTCACAGTTAATTGTTGTAATGTAGGACTGCTCTTTTTCTTGGCCTTCCTCTGGGATGACGAATCACCCCCAGCAGCAGCAACAGCAGCAGCAGTGGGACTAACGCTTTCTTCAGGGGAATCAATTATAGTGCAGGAGTCATCCAGCCTTACTAAGTGGGATGCAGGGCTAACTCCGAGCGCTACTGAGGATATTGATGAGGATGGTGTTGTGGGTGTATTTTGTAGCCATCGGGATGTCGGTTGATGAAGGGTCCTAGCTGATGATGGAGTGCTTTTTTTTTTTTGGAAGAACTTTCAGCTTTTCCCAACACTTTGCCATGAACTCTCGTCAAATGGCGTAACATATATGAGGTTCCAAGATGGTTAAGGTCCCTCCCTCGACTGACTGTGGCTTGACATACACTACAAATGGCTATACAACTGTTGCCTGGATTTGGGTAGAAATAATTCCACACATAAGTGGATTTTTTTGTTTTATGCCCAGGCATGACAATGGCCTTTTTTCTTGTCACGTGCCAGAACTGCTGCCACTGGTGTATGACTTACACAAACAACGTCATCAACAGCCTCATTAGCGCCCACGTTGCCTACACAAATCTCCCCCTCATCCTCTTCTAATTCCAAAGTGGCATCCTCAATTTGTGCATCACCGGCTACACTCGGGCTGTTCAGGCACATATCAGCAGAACTGCTGAAAGGACCCTTCTTTATGAGTACATTATCAGAATGCTCACGATTAGACATAGCACTGGTGGATGGACTCTCCACAGGGATTGGTGTAATTTCTGATTCTGAGCATAAATTATCCTCTAATGCCTTACTGTTTTCTTGCAGCTCAGCTTTGACGCGTAACAGTAGTTGTACACCACTTTTAGACTCCAAATTACTTGGTCTTGCTTGGTCACGAGTGACCGTATAAGAAGAAGGCTCGGTAACATTTTTGGATCTGCCACTAACAGAGGAAGGCGATGGCCTCATTCTTTCTTTGCCACTGCGTGTGTAGAATGGCATGTTGGCAATTTTTTTTTTTTTTTTTTTTTATCGGCAGTTAACTTTTCCTCAGTTACACTTTTTTCGCTTTAACGCAGTAAATTTTTTTTTAGTGTATGTTTTTTTCCCTGATTTAAAAAGACTATGTACTTTTACATCGTCTTTACCAGATGACGTACTGGGAACACTACCATCAGGACTGGTGCCAGAACTGCATTGCTGATTCTGCTCATATGTGGACTGCTTTGAATCCATTTTAATGAGCCCAAACCATTTGTAGTGCAAAATATTCAATAGATACTGCTGCTGACTTTTTGCAGTCAGAAAAATTATTGTTTCACACTGGGGAATATGGGACACCCCAAAGCACTTGTAGTGCAAAATATTCAAAAAAAATGCCTCCTCTATCCTCCTCTTCTCCTGCTCTAACAATTGCTAATAGAATTGCTAGCAGAATTTCAATAATAATTGAAAGAATAAGGTATACAATAATTGTTCTGTCCCTGCTCTAATACAGCCTGTGACCTAACCCTGCTCTCTCTGTCAAATGGCAATGGATTGCTGTGGAGGCGGGTATTTATGCATTTCAAATATCGCGAGAACAGAGTCCCGAGATCCGATGATGTTTTGCCTTGATTTCGATTCCGAACGGGCAGGAGAGTACCGAGCCTGCTTGGCTCGGTACTCGGATAGGCAAAGTTCGGGCGGGTTTGGATCTCTGGGAACTGAGCCCACCCATCTCTAATTACAATACATCACAATGATGCCTTGTGGATAGAAATGGCTTGATTCGACAATACATACTGCATAGCAGGAGATATATATTATGAAGAATGTGTTGTCAGAAATTGGATGTGTGTTTCTACATTTTCCAGTCAGGATAATTGCCTATGACATGATGAATTTAATACATTAATATCTATTTCACAAAATGTACAGTGCTTATTAACGTTGTTGGTCATGTATAAACCTTTTGCACAGCAATTCACCAAGTAAGTCAACCTAATAATTGTAACACCCCCTTTCCTGTAAGATTAAGGCGTGTATGGGTATGGGTGCGTGTGGGTGTGTTTTCGGTTCTTGGCCCAGAAGTTAATCTTTATTCTCGGTGCGCAGTGCCTCCACCTTGGTCTTCAAACAGTAAGCTCTTCGTGGGGTAATGACCTTGTTCAGTGACATCAGAGGGAGACCAAGGAACGCTCTCCGCCCCCTTACCCTCAACTCCAGGCTCGAATAAGGAATACACACACCACTCTGTAGCTAGCTTTAGAAACCACAACGGCACGTTTATTTCTAGAGCGGTTTCCCCAGGCTAGTTTCTTTTTTTTGTAAGTTTGCATAATGAGTGCACATTTAAAACAGTATATCGACTTACAGGTAAACTAAAAAACAGATTAACCTTTAGCTTATCATATAATAACACACATTTCTTAGTATCCTAAATACTAGCTTCAGAGGTACCTCTGCTTCTTAACATTATTTTAGCGAGTACTTCACACTAAACAGTGACATGTAAAAATACGGCAGTTGAAACCAATATAACTTTCACATATAAATATGACTTTCCAATATATAACAATATACGAGTTCGGTACGGTTTACCGATTACAAGAACTCTGACAAGGTTGACACCTACAAAAAAAATCTGATTGTCTAAAAAAACGAATAGAATAAAACAGACTTGAAAACCGAAGCTCCAGATGTCCGATGGCAGTGGCACGCTGACAAGCAGTGATTCTGAAGACCCAGCTATCGGGCACTTCAGTGTGATGTCAGCGCAACTTAGATCTAGGTTAATTTAAAGTGGCAATGTGTGGACCCCGCAGGTTAAGTGTTGTAGGTGTCAACATTGTCGGAGTTCTCGTAATCGGTAAAACTATTACCACCGTAATATACAGCACACATCATAAAGTGCATTTCTTAATTATGTCTACCGGTTCAGTTCATTACTTTTCAGTAATACTATACGAGTTCTCAGTAGAAATAAAATGGTAGCTGCAATACTCCTATGTTAGAGATCCCTCCAGCAAGCATTATAAAATAGTAATAAACACATATTTCTCCGATACTTGTTACATGTAGCAAAACTCCAGCCTCTCTTGAGTGGTTTTCATAACAACACCTGAATCTTATAACTGATTTCCTATATAACTCAGTCCATAAGCATGGCTAACTATCCCTAAACTTACCCTTTAAAGCAGGGGCGGATTGACCATAGAGACTACCGGGAATTTTACCGGTAGGCTGGTGGCCACAGGAGGCCGACAGATGCTTGTTTGGGGGAGTTTAAAAAAAAAATATTCCTAGCCCTGCCCCCCTCGGACCGGGTGCCGGCGGAGGGGGAGGGGTCAGTGTGGTGCTGGGTGGCTTGTGCTTCCACTGTTGCCGCGGATCTATAGATCCGTCCCTCCCTCTTCCAATCCCCGTTATGCTAGATGTCCCGTGTGAGAAGACAGAGAACTTTCCTGCAGCTCCTGTGAGGTAAGTGTGAGAGAAGGGGAGAAAGGGGGGTGGGTGTGTGTGTTATACTGTGTGTGTTATACTGTGTGTGTGAGAGAATGGAGGCTCCTGCTATACTGTGTGTGTGAGAGAATGGAGGCTCCTGCTATACTGTGTGTGTGAGAGAATGGAGGCCCCTGCTATACTGTGTGTGTGTGAGAGAACGGAGGCTCCTGCTATACTGTGTGTGTGAGAGAATGGAGGCTCCTGCTATACTGTGTGTGTGAGAGAACGGAGGCTCCTGCTATACTGTGTGTGTGAGAGAACGGAGGCTCCTGCTATACTGTGTGTGTGAGAGAACGGAGGCTCCTGCTATACTGTGTGTGTGAGAGAATGGAGGCTCCTGCTATACTGTGTGTGTGAGAGAACGGAGGCTCCTGCTATACTGTGTGTGTGAGAGAACGGAGGCCTCTGCTATACTGTGTGTGTGAGAGAATGGAGGCCCCTGCTATACTGTGTGTGTGAGAGAATGGAGGCCCCTGCTATACTGTGTGTGTGAGAGAACGGAGGCTCCTGCTATACTGTGTGTGTGAGAGAATGAAGGCCCCTGCTATACTGTGTGTGAGAGAGAATGGATGCCCCTGCTATACTGTGTGTGAGAGAATGGAGGCTCCTGCTATACTGTGTGTGTGAGAGAATGGAGGCCCCTGTTATACTGTGTGTGTGTGTGTGTGTGTGTGTGTGAGAAGGGGGGCTGCTATACTGTGTGTGTGGGAGAAGGTAGGGGCTGCTATACTGTGTGTGTGTGTGTGTGGGGAGGGCCTGCTATGCTCTGTGAGGGAATGGGGGTTCTTAATATAATGTGTGATATAAGGGAAGGGAGGAGTGCTGTCTTAATAGTGTAATGGTGGGAGGTAGGCTATTAATTTAATGGTGAAGATTAGGTGGGGGCTAATGGGTGCTATTATTTGTGGGGTGATGGGGAAATTTAATTTATTGGTGGGCTATTTAATAGTGGGGCCTATTAAATTAGGATGGGGTGACAGGACCTTTGATTTAATGCTGGGGTGTTATGGGGCTATTAATTGAATGTGGGGCTGAGTTTGGGGAGGTGGGCTCTTTAGTAAATGTGAATAAAAATGATTTAATGCCGGGGATGGTTGTGAGAAATGGTAATATTAAACGTAAATTATATTCATTTTTGCTGGGGTTAGTTGGAGGGAAATGGGTCTATTTATTAAATGTGTATGCTATTAGTTTAATGTAAGGGCAGGTTGGATGGAAATAGATCTATTTATCAAATGTGAGTACTATTATTTTAATGTTGGGACTGAAGGGAGGCCTAATTATTAAATGTGGGTGCTATTGACTTAATGCTGGGGCTGGTTGGCAGTTTCTAAATTTCATGTACGCATTATTTTTTCCATATAGGGCCTCCAGCATTCCAGGATCCAGACAAGCAGCAACTGAGCTAAAGACACCAGCAGCCACAAGGAGTAAAAGTGACACGAACAGCTTGGCGAGAGCAGGACTGTCTGCCAACTGTCCTGAATCTGGTGGGGCAGTCACGAATTTCGGCGAGTCTCTTGCTTAGTCAGGATTTGGTCCGACTTCAAGGACAATTGGGAGGTAAGTCCCGCTTGCCATGTACTGCTCGTGACGGCAGAGCTGCGTGCATCTAACAGTAGTGCACACAGTTTTGCCTGTGTATTTGTTTAAAATGATAACCCTCCCCTCTGTCTTAAGAGTCCCGGGCCCCTCAGAGCCTTATTCCAGCTCGGATGATACTTTAGTGGTTGTTGCATTGATTCCATTGCCTGCCTTCTACCTTGCACAATTCTCAGATCACTTTGTTGAACATATGGCCAGCCCCAATTACATTGACAATATCATTAATCCTGCCTCCTTTGCACCTACTATATCACCAGCAAACCCTTGGAATAGCTCTTCCCTTCACTTATGACATTGTCTACTAACCCTCCCTGCACTGTTATTAAGTCAAACCAATCCCCCAATCACTGGGCACATTTAAGGCTAATATACAATTGTTACAAAAGAGGTGTTTTCTAGCAGATGCGTGAAGCATTTCACCTTTGTGGTGATCGCAGTGGATAGCCATTAGTTCTAAGGATTATTTTGTAATGCATTTTTTGAAACAGACAGTACACATTTATATACAGAGAGAGATTTGACTGGTAGTTTGCATCTCATGACGTCAGGGGAAGATGCAACAGTGCATGAGGTGCTCATATGCTGCTCTGCCAGACTGATCAGACGCAATTGTGCCAACATGTTTCGTAATAGTTGGATTTATTAAACAAATAAAGATTTGTTTCTGTGAAGTGAATATTGTAAGGATGTGTTAGTAGGCAACTAAACAAGTTGGAGCACAGAGGCATAAACCAGTCGCAGATAATGCAAAAGTGTAATGTAATTTTATAACACAGGACTGGCTGCATTTGCCCTGCATTGCTTTAGAGATGACCCACTGTGTATTAAGTCATCACATTTAGGTTTTCCTAAGTGTTACTACAACCAAATTCCAGTAGCTCAAAATCCTGCCCACTTTTGTGTTGGCCCTACCTACCATTGTTTTGGTCCCACCCACATGAGGCCACTTCAATAATTTTTTCCAGGGCCACTTTAAGTTCCCAATCCGCCCATGCTTTAAAGTATAACTCAGTCCTGGAACAAGTGTATATATCATTAATCTTCAGGACTTCCCACCTGGTCCCTGACTAACCAAACTAATCTGTACATTTTGCTTAGTCTTTATAATAAATCAAGTACTATAAAAAAACTGAAGGGTACATATCAATATATTGCTTGTGGTCCAGTTTCAGGCAATCTCTTGCTTGTCAGCTTTAATAATGTACTTTGCCTTGCTTCTGGCAATCAGATTTAATTTTGCACTCTGTTATTACCACTCCTCTGTCATGCAATTGGTCCCCTTCCTCTCATGTAAATCTCTTCACCTCTTCTCCCTCTGTCTTTAAATTTCAGCCTGCTGCTGTAAATGTCACTCTGTTTAGTCTCCTCTTGTCTCTCTTCTCCGTTCCAACTGCTCACTTTTTTCTCCGACAATCTGTTTTCAGAAAAATCGCTACATTTCTTCTTCAGAGACTCACAAGGCTTTTTCTGCTGACAACATTACAGGGTTCTTCCCTGACTGACACACAGGTTCTCTCACTGACAGGGACCAACTGACACACTGCAGCTGCCAGTTTTAAAGTCATTCCTCTCACACCTCTCACTTTTACCTTGCTCCCTTGGTCTCTGTGATGTCACTGTGAGCAGAGCTTTTGTCAATATCCGACATTAGTGTACATGTGCGGGACATCATGTCTGCCAGCACTACACAAATATATGTGATGAATTGAAATAAAATGTAGTGTTCAATTTTACCTTGCCTCCTGCTGCAGTTCTGAGAAGAGTGGAAAAGATAAACCAGCAAGCTCCAACAATCTTTCAGTAAATGTACTTCCCATGTGCTAGAATGCAACAATCTTTAAACAACATTTTGTTACCTAGGAGACTGCAAACCAATTTCTCAGAACAATGGTGCTTTAGGGCTCATTTAAACATGCACTTTCAAGCTTGTCTCATGTCTCTCTGAAAATACTGTAGGAACAGGAATTAGTGATCCTGGATTCATCTAATGTTAGTACCAAAACCCCAAATCAAACAAAAACGTGGGACTATTTTGCTACTTTTAGTACCGATCTCAGGTTCAGATGGGATAAGAGGTTACACACAGAGATAAATGAACCATATCACTGCATTATTGTGTAAACCTTTTTTTTTTCACACTGCATATACTGAAAACAATGCGAAAATTATCTGAGAGTGCTTTCTGATTCAATTGCCGGCGATGTGGAGTGCAGATATCTCGCTGCGCACATTGCCTACAATTACAGTAAGAGCCTCTGCTCACTTTTGTTCGCACATCTATGGGGTGCGAGGAAAAATGGGTGAAAATTCCAGCCAGAACATTGGTGCAATGTGTGTCTGCATATATTGAATCTCCCCAGATTCGTTTGTTCTCTGGCTGCCTAAACCTCTCACCCTTCCCCTTTTCTGCTGTGCAGTGAGCTTCTATAGATTCTCTCTTTTGCAGATAATATTAATTTTCAGCACCTTGGAGGGGGGAGGAGGTTCTGGGAAACTGCAAATCCTCCTAAGGGCTACCCTGACATCCATCACGACTATATAGGCCATCCTATATACAGGATTATTACTCATTTCACTATTAACAGAATTACAAACAGGCAATAATTACAATACAATTTGTTAGTGTGATTATTTATGCCCTATTGTCTACATTGCATTAATTGCCATAGAACCAACAGAATCACCTTTTTTATATTAGGAGTCATATCTCCTTATTTTATATTGGATGTCTATATATGTTTATAATAAATTGTTAACATTTATTCTGCATTGGTCTTTGTACTTATTTTAATTGGCTACACCTGTATGTATTCCTAGCGCTGTTTTTTCTGTTTTTGATTTCATCTTGTTGGGAGATTAGCAATTACTCCTATTATTACAGCTGCGTTATACGTACGGTGTTAAGCAATTGCCTTTAGCCCAGCGCAGGATTTTGTTTGTGTTTGATGTGATCCATCTGTTGTATTGCTATTCCTGCTGCTGTGGGCTAATATATCCAATCTTTACTTATTACACATTATATTTTCTGACAGTGATCATGGCAGAATTTATTTGTTTTAATTAAAGGAGGAAAAGGAGAGAGGGGTATCTATCTAAATTACAACATCCTAATCAGGATGGTACTATTATTGATGATTCAGATCTGTTTAGAGGTTTCACAAAACTAGAAAATCTATTGAAAGATGAAATGCGTCATTGGTGGGACAGTGTTTCACTTCAAAAATATATTGACAATAAAAAGATCCCTCGGGGTCTAAGGATTTTTAAAACACTGGCCATCAATGACGATGTGGAATTAAGAGAACAATGGGAGAGTGCTCTAGACAATTGTTCAATGACCCTTATGCGACTATTAGTATCATATAGGGAAAAAAAGATACTGGAAGTATCTAGAGAAATTGAAGAAAATAAATTACAATTATCCAAATTCAAAGACTATCAAGAATTTGAAAATAGAGATAATACTAAAAATAGACGAGTGGAGGAATATGAAAAAGAACTAATCTCACGTAAAGAGAAAAAATTTGTGAGAGACACAATCGATTATGAACAGGGAAATATTAGAACTTATAGAAAAATTAATTAATACAAACCTTATAATAAAAGACAATCTAGAACTTCTAGTAACCCTAGACGGGAGAGATTACATTTATCCCACCCCCCCCCCCCCCCCTGTGAGAGGAAATCTTACATGACATAAAATAGGACAAACTATATAGATAGCAGAGTATTACCAAAAACTGATTTTAGAGGAGATAGAAAATCTAACCGTCAGATACAAGAAGAGCAGAACACTCGGTCTAGGGATACATCATATTCTGATGTATCCAAACACACTGAAGATGATAATCAACATTTTTTAGGAAGACACAACAACTTGGAACAATTTGCTCACAGAAACCGCTTTCAAGAACTACATACAAGATCCCCAAAAAGGTCCAGAGATTTTGAGGCAAAAGAGGAGGAAGGAAATCTCAAAAAAAGATACGCAAATTAACTGATACCAAGATAATTTATAATCTATCTGATGTGCAATTAACTCCTGAACAAATTAATCTGTTACAAAAAGGATTGAATTT
This sequence comes from Mixophyes fleayi, assembly GCF_038048845.1. Classification (NCBI taxonomy): domain Eukaryota; kingdom Metazoa; phylum Chordata; class Amphibia; order Anura; family Limnodynastidae; genus Mixophyes; species Mixophyes fleayi. The sequence goes on along the minus strand of NC_134406.1, from coordinate 135,527,426 downwards.
CGCCCCTAGTACCAACCCGAATTTATTTGATCTTTTTTCCGAACTAAATAGATTCATTAGAAAATCTATGTAGAAAAAGATATTTTGCCCAAAAAAAGATAAAAAATATGGCTAACGATATAGGACCTATCGTATTAGATAATGAAGATATGACAGGACTTGGGATATTGGAATCTCTATTGGAGGAAGGTAATGAGTCTGTGGATGATGACCATGAACCTCGTCCTATTTTTGACATTAACAATAGTGCAAATATTTCATGGGGATCTGAAAGATCAAGATTTAAATGAAAATCGAAATTCTTTCCTCATAATCAGAAAAGTCCAGATATACAATGCTTTTATAAAAAAACCTTTAATGACTTTAAAAGATTATGTGATTCTCATCCTAAAAAAGAATTAGGAAAGGAAAACATAACAAAAAGGTGAGAGAATAGCTTTGGGACAATTAGAGAAAGATATGTCTTTGACGATAAAACCAGCAGATAAGGGTAGTGGAGTTGTAGTTATGAATACCTCATACTATATCACTGAATCACTACGTCAATTAGGCGACTTGTCTTTTTACAAAAAATTAGACAATGACCCTACTCAATATTATAAACAATTATTATCACATTTACAGTTAGCTTTAGAGGACAGTATAATATCCAAAGATGAATTCCACTTTCTGTTTGTTGAACATCCTATTATTCCAGTTTTTTATTTTCTACCTAAAATTCATAAATCACTTACACATCCACCCGGGAGACCCATTATCTCCGGTATTGGATCTTTAACATCTAAACTTTCTGCCTATGTTGATTATTATTTACAGCCTTCCGTTATTTCTTTACGTTCCTATATTCAGGATACTATGTCCCTTTTCGAGAAATTACATGGTTTTGTTTGGGAAGAAAATATGGGCTTCTTTACTTTAGATGTTACAGCTCTATATACCCATATACCCCACTCTAGTGGTGTGGAAGCAGTCAGAAATACCCTTAAAGAGGTAACCAATATATCTACTCCTCATTGTTTGTTTATTTTGGATTCAATATTATTTATTTTAACTCATAAATTACTTCTTATTTGACACCACTTATTATTTACAAACTTTAGGGACAGCGATGGGCACCAAATTTGCCCCTAGCTTTGCAAACTTATATATGGGCCAGTTAGAAGATCTCCTAATTTGGAATGGTCCATATGGGGCAAATCTGGTGTACTACGGTCGCTATATTGACGACTTATTCATCATTTGGAAAGGTGGTCCATTATTAGCAGACGAGTTTGTTTAATTTCTGAATACTAATACTTTTAATTTAACCTTTACATACACATACAGTGAGTTAGAAATAAATTATTTGGATGTAACTTTTTTTATTCAAGATAATAAAATAATGACTAAAAACTATAATAAATCTGTAAACACAAATAATTTCTTACATTATACTAGTGCACATCATAGACCTTGGGTGAATAACATACCAAGAAGTCAGCTTAATCGTTTGCGACGTAATTGCACATTGGATGAGGATTTTACTACACAAGCAGAGAATGTGTCAAAATTTTATGAATAGAGGTTATCCATGCGAACTGTTAATTGATGCCAAACAATTTGTATCTGAACAAATTAAGTCTAGGCCATCTCAACTAACGATTCATAAGAATAAGAAGAAAAAGGATAATATGTTTAGAGAAGGATATAATGAAGATGATAGTGTACCTATCTTTATATCGAAATACAATTCAAAGTCATTGAATATTAGAAAACTGATAGGGAAAAATTATGATATATTAAGACAAGATGCAATATTAGAACCATTATTAGGCAATAGACCGAAAGTTGTTTTTCGTAAAAATAGAAATTTGAAAAGTTTTTTTGACTTCTAGCCAGTTTAAAACAGAAAAAGGAAAATTGTCAACACCTGCCATTTCAAACTGGCTATTACCTAGAATTACAGAATGTTATAAATGCAATAAGAAAATATGTATGACTTGTAATTTTATAACAAACAAAAAGAAAGATGTTATTTCTACCGTCTGTGGCGAAATATTGCAGATTAAGCATTACATTACATGTGATTCCATGTTTGTTGTATATGTCTTAGAGTGCCCTTGTCGACGTCAATATATAGGTAGAACAACTAGGTCCTTAAAAACACGTTTTAGAGAGCACAGACGTAATATCAGTATAGGTCTACAGACACATAGTGCGTCTAAACATTTTTCGTTGGTACATAATCAAGATCCTTCAGGTTTACAACTAACAGGAATTGAATTAATTACAAAAACCTCTCGAGGAGGAGATAGATTTAGAAAACTATGTGAAGCAGAAACATTATCGATTTTTAAATTAAAAACCCTCAGTCCAGAAGGACTAAATAAGGCTTTGGACTTCTATGAAGATTAATTATGAAGTACCAATAACTAATGTACAGTTAAAATATTTAATATGTATTACAGTGATAGTAGTTATTATATTATACCTGTGGTCCTTCATAGATCTATTAACATCGGATATTCAGGATCCATTATTCACCTGTTTGTCCATTTAGTTTTTATATATATTGGACAATGCCATCATTTTTATATAGCAATATTAGAGCTATATTTATTGGGATCTTTTAGGCCTGTGTGTTTGTATATATTTGATTATATTTGGTCAAAATACCTCTCTCTTTCTTTTTGGTAAATATAATAACGATATTCATGTTATGTATATTATTGTACACCCAAAAAAATGTGACATGGATACTATATGCCATATACTGTATTATACATGCATTTTATGATCTTTATGCTATATATCTTTTTTACATATGATTACCTTTACAGCTGCTTTGGATGCAGCTGATTAAGTGAGTAGTTCATGATAGACATCTGGAACTTACCCTTCCTCCTTCATCTATATAAGAATGAACTGAGACATGACATCTTCATCCACTTTTTGGCTTGAAAAAGTCTCATGCCTGAGACGAAACGCGTCACCGCCGAGTCATCTACTTCTCTATTTTATTTGTTGATTCTGAATATACATTGATATATGGCATAACGGACTTACTGTTCGAGGAACTATTTCACACTACTCTTCGTTTTCTGCACGGGCAGAATTTTTGAATGCACACTTTTCTGTCACATGTTGGTAACCACCCAATCACGGGAGAATTGCAGTTTATACCACTAGGAGGACTCACTTGCAGGAGAATTCCAACACTAGCAGCGGATAGCTGTAGGAAATCTCACTCCGGAGAGCCGCATATTAACAACATAGAAGAGGACCGTGAGTACATATGGTCTACACTCTCTATTATATGCTGGATTCAACAATTGACTTCCCTATACCGGGATATTCGAGTGTTCATTACCTCTAATCTTGCTCCCAGGATATATCTGCAGCTGTGCTAATCAATATAACGAGTTAGTGTGATTATTTATGCCCTATTGTCTACATTGCATTAATTGCCATAGAACCAACAGAATCACCTTTTTTATATTAGGAGTCATATCTCCTTATTTTATATTGGATGTCTATATATGTTTATAATAAATTGTTAACATTTATTCTGCATTGGTCTTTGTACTTATTTTAATTGGCTACACCTGTATGTATTCCTAGCGCTGTTTTTTTCTGTTTTTGATATATTGAATCTCCCCCGATTCGTTTGTTCTCTGGCTGCCTAAACCTCTCACCCTTCCCCTTTTCTGCTGTGCAGTGAGCTTCTATAGATTCTCTCTTTTGCAGATAATATTAATTTTCAGCACCTTGGAGGGGGGAGGAGGTTCTGGGAAACTGCAAATCCTCCTAAGGGCTACCCTGACATCCATCACGACTATATAGGCCATCCTATATAAAGGATTATTACTCATTTCACTATTAACAGAATTACAAACAGGCAATAATTACAATACAATTTGTACTTCTGTATATGAAATATTGGTTCAAACAATATTTTCCAAGGATGATCTCTGTTCCATAGAGAAGGCAACAAAACATCTGAAGTAGTGGTTTCATTGTTGGAAAAGTAAATGTAACTAAAGAGTGTTTGCTTGACAAATTCACATGAGTGATCTTTGCCTGTGGTGTTCCCATGGTAATGGAATTGTTAGAGAAACTGTTTGTACAGTGAAGAAAAAAAAAACCTGTTGTACGGACAGAACGTAGCAAGTCTAGCACAAAAGGGAGCAAAATAATACTTAAATTAGTACTATTTATGAAAACAAAATACCACTTCACAACAGTAAAATAGAAAACCAACAGGGACATTTAATAAAAACTGTAGAAAGCAATTATTTTAATGTGTCTTTTTTCTGTGTTGGTGAATTGCTAATAGATATAAGGGTCTGAAAATAGACTATATGGGGGGAATTCAATTAGCCGCGTTACTGTAAAAAATAATGCGGCCTGTGCATTAAAATAAAAAAATAGGATGATATATTTTGCAGAACAGGATTAAATACAGTATGGCCCCCTTAATATTAGCAGGTCCAACAAGTGAGGAAATCAGTTCAAATAAATCCAGTGAGATAGGTTCCACAGCACATCTCTAGCAGAGCATTACCTCTTGGCCAAAGTCAGTCAATAACATTCGTTTCCAGGTCCCAGGGTAGCCTCTTCAATCACCTCTTAATCCCACTTTGAGAACTGTCTGCACAGGGGAGTTGCAAAAGGTCTCGATTGGTGGGCTTCTCACACTATCCAGCCCCCTCCCGTAATCCCCAGGTGTCCTCCCTCAGGTGGCCCCTGCTAGGTCCGGCTCCTGGCTGTCTGTAGAGCTCGATAGTGGACAATAGGGAGCAAACAGAAATAACAATGGTAGCTTAATTCACTCAACTTCCCTTTTCCCTGTGGAGGTGGAATTTAACCCCTGGAGTACTTTTCCAAGGAGATGTTATAATTACATCACTGATACTTCCTGATAACAATGGATTAGATTAAGGGGTTGTAACACTGGTTCCATACACCATGCCCATTTCTTTACAGTTACTTTTTACAGTAATGCGGCCAATTGAATCTGCCCTTATAAACACTACAAATATAGCAATAAATAGATTCGCAAAATTGTGTCAAATAGGGATTAGCATAATGGGAAATTAAAGTGGAAGAACACTTCAATTTTTTTCAAGAAATGGAAAGTTAAAATAGTCGTTATTTGCAAACCAGATATAAAGTCTGTCAATATTTAACACATTTATATAATTTCTAAACCAACAAATATGAAGACAGGTTTACACTTAGCATTTCTTTAGCCTTATTAAATAACTCCCAAGTATCTCAAGCAAATATTTAGAAAGCTAAAATTGCTAAATAGTTTTGATAATGGTTGTACGTCTAACTTTTAGATACAAAAAACAATTGTCTATCTTTGTAAAATATAAATGCATGGGGACTTGTAATAGTATTATATCATTGATACATTGCTTATTTCTTTATGGTAAATCTATTATATGGGGATGTGATATAAACCATTCACCTCCAATTATCAGCAGAATATCTGCCTCTTTACTTGAAAACAGGTGTTTCTGTGAAAGTGGCTGGTCTTAGGGCTAGGTTACACCTCAGAACAGAGATAGTTCATTTGTAACTAATTATTTCCACTTGCATGAATTTTGGCGATTAATCTTGTCCATAGGTTTTAACAAGGATAGAAGATTAATTGTTTTTCCTAAGAGATTATAGGCAATTATGTGCATGAATTGTTCATTTGAAATAGAGAACACATGAAGGTGTTTACATTGGCACAATTAACCTCATAACATCAATAACATTATACCTTGTTTAATTGGACAGTTTTTTCTAAAGCGATTAATAATATGAGATATAGGACTGCCTGTTATAAGTATAGACAAAACCTTTTACTTTTTCCTCACTTTTATCATAACATTCAAAGGGTGTTCTGGAAACTTCTCATCAGCATATGCTATGTAAATGTACTTAATTAATCGTCCCTTAGAAGTCCACTATATTGAAACTACTCGTAGGCATTGAACAAAGCAAAGCAGACTGAATGCTTATCAGAAAATGTGTCTATTACGGGTCCATTCACATTACATTATTTTTTAACTAATAGTATTAAAGTGCATTTACCAGGTGCTACCAGGCTTTAAGGACATGCATTGAAGACATTATCTTAACACACACTGTATAAATGCTTCATCTTGTGTCTAAAATCTCTTGTGTAGTCCTGGTCTAAGGATTGATTCAAATGCACTTAAGCAAAGTACTTAGGGCCCAATATAAAATAATCAACAAACCCTGATATGTTGACTTTTACCAAACTTATATCACATTATTAAAAAAAATACAATTTGCACATAGATTAACCTTCTGGTATAAAAAAAATATATATAACTTCTGATAAGAAGTTATGCAGCAGTTTCTTGGGAGGTATTGTTGATGGAATAGTATAGTATGTTGCATATGTGATTTTGGCTCTATATTATTATGTATTTTTCATTTCAATTTAGAAAGCTGAGGAAATAGTTTCATTACCTCACAAAATGGACACCCAGGAAATATGTGCTGGCAGTAAAATGCTCATGTGGCAATCTCTGAGCAGCAAGCACAAATAAATAATAATAATAATAAATATTGTCACACTTACCAGGCCATTGCATGTTGAAAGAGCTACTGTTGAATTCTCATGGGATAGCAGTTTTCCTTTATAATAGCATAAGTTGTGCGATGGGTAATCTTCTGTAAATTTAGTCCTTCCTTCTCCAAATGTTTGAATTTTAAATCCAGGTGCCAATAGGTTATTCGAAGTCTCTAATTCCAAATGCAAATCCTGTCCAAATCCATGAATCTTGAGATGAACTGTACCCATCTCAGCTGACCTCTTTCTTCTTTGATGGTGGCTTATGTCGTGTGTAATGTAATTTCCATCTCTGTCCACCTCATATGCCACAACAATGTCATATTCTGTCAAATATAACATGTACAGTAACTGGTAAAATGTACAACTTACAAAGTTATTTGGAATGATATAAAATAAGCTATCTGGGAAATCTCAGTTATATCTCAGAATTCATTGTTTTCATGGGTTCGATTTCAAAACTTACAACCATTCACACCGCCCAAGCTACTGGTCCAACTATTATTTGTGCATCATGCTACTCACCTTTCTTAGTAAGCATGAATTATTCACATCTCTGGCTCTAACACAAAATACATGTGGCACATTATAGCTGTCCAAATGGCAAACGTCTTCATTTAGATACATGACCAAATTGACAGAGGAGAAGCAGCTGAATAAGCTGTGCAAACACTCTTTTCTCTGCTTTGTCATCATTTTCAAATCGTTTTTTGCATGATTGACTGACATTGAATACAAGGATCAATCTTTTGATTTAATAAAGTGGCAGGTGCCACAATCTGAGGAAGTCTCAGCTCTATAGTCCTATTCCAACTTGGCAGATAATTTGCATTTTATAATGTAAATAAGTATAGCCATCACACACACAACTCTCTCACTGCAAGGCTCCATACCACCTCAAGAACTAACATTGATTTTTTTTTATTTCGCACTCTTCCAGCTTCACCAGGATTACTCTTTTGATACTAATTTGTGTAAATATCTTTTTAATTTACGTGCATATGAAAAAGAAAAAAAAAAATATATATACTTTTTGCGATTCTTTCATAGTTACTTTCACACAATTAATTTAAGCCACAAAATGTAATAGGCTTACATCCTACCCAGAAAGACAAGCCCCAGAACATACTGTGATTCAGCCAGGTGTTTCCAACTCTTTTAAGCAATAAATTATACCTTGCACAAATATTCAGATCCTTGACCAATTTTCGAATTTTACTGAGCAAATCATATGCTGAAATTGTATTGTCTAGTGATATTTTAATTTCAAAGCATTAAAACTCAATTTTATTTTTTTTATGTGACTTTTTATCATACAAAAATATCTCATGACAAATAAACAAAACTGACATATGTTCTTTGCATAAGTATACTTTACGTATTGAATCCCTGCACGTCAATGTGTTGTAAAACCACCTTTTGTAGCAATAACAGCTTTAGGTTATTTGAGGTAAGTATGTACAAAGTTTGCATACTGTTTGAGAGGGTTTTTAAACCATTCTTTCATGCAGATTTGCTCCTAGTTGTTCAGATTAGTTGGATGATATTTGTGCACCCCAATTTTCAAACAACGGTACAAATTCTCAAATTAAAACAGGTACTCTTGTGGGTAAATGTATTAACTTTCAATTTTTTTAACTTGGCAGTTGCAGTGAAAATTTAAAGCAGCAATGCCTTTAAAGATATTGCCGCATTAAATTTTCACTGCAAACTCACCGAATAGCGTCGAGTTAAAAAAAAGTAATAAAAAAATAAATAAATAAATCGGAAGTTAATACATTTACCCCTGATGTATTTTCCTATGTTTTGCACTATCCATTTTTTTTTCTATTTTAAGAAGATGGCCAGTCCCTGCTGCTGAAAGGGAGCCTCACAGCAGGGGGAGGGTGGCCCCATGAGCTAGCCATCGGAATCCCGGAGAGACACTCAGAGATGGCTACTGCTGCTGCGGTTTGCGACCTGTGCACACAAAAGGCTACAGCGCTTACGCCCTTCTCATGCGCGGATCAGTGTGTGCACAAGGCAGTGTATAAACCGGCCTGTTCATACCTGATGTGTGAGGAGTCATCACTCCTGACAATGTTCAGTTGTGCATCCATGTGTTGGCGAAAGCTCACCACCTACATCTGGTCAAAGCGAACAATAGGAGGATGGATCCTGAGCTTTATAATATTTAAAATTATCAACTAATTTGCAATAACCACTGTTACCCTAACCTAACCCTACAATATAACTCATGTTCTTCCTCTCTTTCACTACAACTCTCTCTTATCATACACAAGTGCTCATTCTCTCTTTTACACATATACATCCTAACTCACATCTTTCGCACACACTTTATTTCACATGTACTCTCTCGCTCACTCTCTCTACCAATTCAAGCACTCTTGCGCCCTCTCGCTTATCTCTCTCTCTCTCTCTCTTTCTCAATACATAACCAGACATACATACACACAGAGGAAAAACTGATATCACACTCGCATACGTTATTTCTATCTTTCCACACACACACGTACACACCAAAGAAACCCTGATTTTATATACACAATAAAGGATTCATAAAACACAGATTAAAGCTAGTAAAATAATGGGGTAACACATTACTGGATATAAAATGGAAACTCACTTCTGAGAATGTTTCCTGTTAAACTGTAAAGAACTATATGTAGTGTATGCAAGGATTTTGTGCATATGATCTCAAAGTTATCTGTGTGAAGTAAAATTTTGTACTACATGTTTGCATGTATGTTTATAATAACTGAGAAAAAGGATGAATGGATAGGTTTGTTGATATTTTTAATACATTATGGTGAAATTGATAATAGATTTGTGTTTAATTAGCAATTAAGAGATAATGATGAGCTACTTGACAAGGACTTCTTGAAACAGCCTTCTATTTAGGATGCATTAGCGTGACATCTGGGACTCTGTCTATGGTTGTAGTGGTACAAGACTACTATTCAAAAAGATTGTATAGAAAGATACCTCTTAAGAAGAACTGAAAAAAAAAAAAGTCAGCTAACACCACTATATTTTACTTAGGTATTGTGTTTTTTGAGGTGTGGGCAGCGTCAGACTTGTACCAAATATACTGAATAAAACGTTAGTCTAAAAATTCTATCTTGGTCTCATCCTAACAAAAACATTTTCCCACAAAGCAACTTGGTCACTCATGCTTTTTGACAAACTCTGGACATGCTTTTTACATGGTTGACTGATGTGCTTTTACTCCAGTGTCAGCTACTGAACTCTGAAGCTCCTTTCAAAGGGATTGTTAGTCTCTCTGACAAGTCTTCTTCTTGTCTATGCAGGGAGTTTGAGGGACAACATTTGTGCATACTTGCCAACCTTTGGCAATCTAATTCCGGGAGATCCCAGGCAAGGGAGCGTGGTTCGACGGCGGGGCGCAGTAATTTGCGTCATTTTGGCTCCGCCCCCGTGCCAAAAAAATGGTTTATGCGGGGGTGGGGGCAAAATGACACGATTCACCAGGAACCGCGTCATTTTGAGGAGCATGTTGCTATATGTGGGATGTTTGCCTGCTCTCCCGGGAGTCCTATCCCAATTTCAGGAGTCTCCCGGACATTTCGGGAGAGTTGGCAAGTATGCATTCGTGTGGTTTGATGTAGCTTCCACACTTTCAATAGAACAATGATCCCAAACACAAGGCCAAACTAGTGTAGCTTAAGTATAAAAAGGTGTATGCCCTACAATCGCTCGTCAAAGTCCTGATTTCAATTTAATTGACATTATGGGATCATCCATATAACCTGAACAACCTGGAGCGAATCTGCTTGAAAGAGTGGGCCAAAATAACCAAAAAAAGTGTGCAAAGCTGAGGCATAGTTACCAAAAAGCATTTAAAACTATCACAGCAAAAAAAGTTTGCGAGTATTCAATACTTTTGCAGAGATTTCTTTTTTTTTTTTTTTTTTTTAGTCTTTGTAACATGAAACAATGTCAAATTACAAATAAACAGAAATCTTGATGGGTGCTACCATGAAATCACTGTAGCTAAAATACATAAAAAGCACCACCACACCAAAACTTAGTTCAACCAAAAAAAAGATAAATGTTTAAAGCGCTGTTTTTTAATAAAAGGGAATAAAATGCATTCAAATAAAATGACAGTCTTGACAAGGACCTCAGGTTTGAAAATGTTGACGTCGAATGAGGTTTCTGAAGGGCAAATTGTGTACCACCAAAATCACGGTCAGAGATTGCAAATACAGATCCTGGGAACTCAAAAAACATCTTGGTATTTGACGAACACCCATTCTCACAGCCTATTACAATTGAAACCGAGACACTGTGGGGCATATTCCATTGACGTGCACATAACTACCGTTCGTACAGCAATAGTGCACATAATTACTGTTGGTATGGTAAACTTTAACACTGGTTTCTGCTTGCGGCGAAATAAAAGTTAAAATTACTGTATTACCGGTAAAGATGCTCAGGCTCGGTTCCTTTTTCGAAATCGAAAAAGAGGTTAAAGCTCATTGTTACTTTGTCAGATCTCGCGAGTTTTGGAATCTATAAATACCGCCCTCCACGGTGATGTAGCGTCATTGAAAGAGACACAGAAGGGGTAGCACACTTTGTAGAGCAGTTGGTCAGCCAAGTAGATAGAATTGAAAGAGTAGGGGGTAGCAGTGTTCAAGAAAGTCTACAGTGACATTCAGGAGAGCTCCATTGCCAATTCTCATTGCAAAAAAATACAAATACTAGTGCTGTCAGGTTTGCGCACATAGAATGAGTGAGATCCTGCTGTCTCAGCTGGTATTTGCTAGACTCACCCAGAGGCGCAGATTTGGGCTTAGCGGCTTCCACCCTGCAGGTCCTGGCCCGCTCTGGAAGTTCCCAGTGAGACAGAACAGAGAGGTGACTGTAAAACCCATTGAAGGGCAGATGCTTGAGAGGAGGAAATGATGAGCCTGGACAGGGCAGTCCACGTTGAGGTAGCTAGACAGAGTTCAGCGGTATACAGAGTATGCAACAAATAGTGAACCACAGCTATTGACACTTGGAGGTGGAACGGATCACCGGAGGTCAACTGTGCATGCAGAGTAAGTAGCGGGCGTTGATCACAGCTATCACCACTAACGAGTGGAATAGGTGAGCAGAGATCAGCGGTATACAGGGTATGCAGCAGACGGTGAACCACAGCTATTACCACTTGGAGGTGGAATGGATCAGAGGAAGTCAGCGGTGCATGCAGAGTAGGTAGCAGGGGAAGATCACAAGAGGGAAGAAGGAACTGCTTCAGTCCAGGTGAAGACTCGAAGAACCAACACTGAAAAGATGAGGGGAGGATCCTTATAAAGGCGTCCTGACCAGTAGCTAGATAGGTCAGGTAACACAGGTGAAGCATAGCACAGGTGCAGACTGCCCTTGACAACATGTACAATGAGGAGAATCAAGATGAGGGCCGGTGTGCCGATGCTCGAGTGGAGATTCCCGGAGAGCGGTGTGTGACATAGGGTTCGTGTAATTCTGCAGTCAAATTCTACTGTGTTATATAGGTAATGCACAAAGATGAGAGCTCCATTGCCATTAATCATTGCTGAAATAGAAATTATAGGGATGGCTGTCTTGGTCTAAATCTGCAGTTACAGTTTACTGTACCATAGCTCACTCAGAAACAGGAGATGGCAGGGTTCAGTGTTGAAACAGAAATTGTAATAGGGCTGTCAGTGTTCTTAAATGTCTCCAGTGACATTCTACTGTGACATAGCTCATACAGAAACAGGAGGGGTGACATTGTTGTTGTTACTCTCCAGTCTTAGTGATGATGATGCTAATTCCTCTACCTCATGTGCTAAAGCCTATGTTCAAGTGCATAGTGTTTTTAAGTCAGGGAAACAAGAATGAAAAAAAAAAAAAATCTACCTTTTTTAAAAGAAACATCTCTTCAAAAAAGGTGAACCTTTACTGTAGAAAAACATAAAATTGGCAACATGCCATTCTACCCAAAATATCACCAGGCATACCAGCATCAGGCAGCTCCCTTCCCTTAGCTAGATTTCAGCACCTGCAATCTACACTGTCATCATATTCACCCTCATCATTGTGTACATCTTACTCAAACCATACCAATTCATCCTCGCTGGAATCCACCATCATAGAAGTCTGTGTACTTTGATGTAATTGCTGATAATGGACTTCCTCATGGAATTTGTAGTTCATTTTATGGCAGAGCTGTCACAATTTTTGGGCAATTCTTTTAGAGCAGACCAAATATCAAAATGTTGTGCAGACTCATCTGCATCACCACTGGGTGTCTTAGGAAAGCCAAGTTTTTTCCTAGAAGCAGTTGCCAGAGAAACTGAAGGAGGAGACGTCATTACAAGATGTTGATAGCTCTTTGATCCTGGCGAAGCAAATTAAGTACTTAATCTACAATTACAATATAGTTAGCAGATTTGTTTAGTTTAATTTCCTCCTTCAATTTATCTAGCCGTTTCTCAAAAAGTATAATTAAAGCAATCACTTGACTCAAGCTAACCGTGTCTTCACTCTTCACAGGTGACTACTTTGCTGGACTAAAGTACATTTCTCCTCAAATTCTAGTCTTCTTGCAGCTGCTGCATTCTCCTACATGCTGTTGCACAATCCCATAAATGGCCCTAAATTTTTTCGGGGCATAGGTAGTATCTCCTGCAGGTCACTGTAATTTTTTAAAAAAAAGTTCTGCACCACCAAGTTGATTGTGTGAGCAAAACAGAAAATGTGATGGAATTCCACCTGCTGTAATGCTCTAACAATATTGGTGGCGTTATCAGAAATCATATATCCTCAGGAGAGTCGAAGTAGGATCAGCCATGTTGTAATGACATCCCTTAGTTTTTAAAAAAAGTTGTCAGCGGTATTACCTCTGACCTGCGCCTTGTATCGTGGCTGATAACCACCTCTCACTCTCGTCTTCAAGAATTCTCCATTGCTGCTCCCCACTTATGAAATTCCCTACCACGTTCAATCTGATTTTCCCACAGCCTTCAAATCTTTAGATGCTCTTTGCAAACCCATCTCTTTTTTAGAGGTGACCTTATCCTCGATAACACTATTGACACTTGTTTATAATTATATATATAGAAATAATCAACAATAATATGCCCCTTAGTGAAGCAGATGATACACAGAGTAGCCTGCCTCAGAAAAATGTGACGTACTTGGTTACATGCTGCTGCTTTTCCTGCTGGTGAAGGCGAATCACCGACCCAGTGGGCTGACACAGTGATAAAAGCTTTAGTTTGCCCATTTGCGCTTGTCCCCATATCTGTGATTAAGTGTACAGTGGGTAGAATGGCATTTTGTAGCCAATAATTACATTTTTACGAACCTTCTGGTAGAGGAGAGGAATAGCTTTTCTATTAAAATGGTGTCGTGATGAAATTTGGTAACGGGGACACAAGACCTCAAGTAATTATCACAGCGCTTATTCGGCTTCCATAAACAAAGACTAAGACACTCACCTGTGCCTCATTAGCAGCCCTCAAACCCTTAGTCTTGATCTGCACATGTGCAGACTGAGTACCTGTCTGTTGCTGGCAAGATTCCTATTGGTTCCTGGCTCTGGATCCAAACTTGAAAATGCACCTCCTCCCATTCCTCTGGGCTTGTTGATAAAGTAATCTGTCTGATTAGGTTCCTACCTATTCTGTGTGCTCTCACCTGGATCGTCAGTGCCTCTGCTGTGTTGCTGTTCAAAGGCTATACTGCTCAAGCTGCACCTGTCACTGCTGTGTTGCTGTTCAAAGGCTATACTGCTCAAGCTACACCTGTCTCCGGCTGTGTTGCTGTTCCATGGATTACACTACTCAAGCTGCACCTGCCTTCGTTGTATTGCTGTTCCACGGGCTGGATCGCTTAAGCTACATTTATCTTCATTGTGCTGCTACTACACGGGCCGTGCTGCTCAAGTTACATTTAACTCTACTGTGTTACCCCTCCATGGACTGCACCACTCAAGATCATCTACTCCACATTTGTCTCGGTGGCTCAGTGGTTATTACAGGTCGTATCATCTAAGCTGCTTGTTCTTATCCACTCCTTGCTGGCTGGACTGTTACATGTACCTCCTGTATCGTGCTGCCTCATTGTGGTCTCATATACCTGCTGCATTACCATCTCCACTTTGTTGCTGGACTGTTCCTGCTACTGCTATATTTGAATACACTGATTATACCGCTATATTGTATTCACTCATACTACATTGCCGGTGGTACTGCTCACCCTGTTCCTATGTTCCATGTGCCTATTTACTAAGACTTTCTGTGATCATTCAAGCATCATTAAATCGCTAATTGTACTTTATCCTGCATCTGTTGTCTATTCGCTGTCTGGGTATAGAACTGACATTACCAGTGTGCCTACTTCAAACCAGTTATTATCACTCCACCGGGAACTCTGCCCAACACCTCTGGTAGGGACCGTGACTTGCGGACGAACGCCGCTATACCCAAGTCACCTTGAGGTGACCGCTGGTGAAAACCATTCACCCATTAGACTCCGCGCCCTGCTAGGGGTAACATCTCTTGGGTAGATCCAAAAGTCCAGAATACCAAACCGTGACAGTAATTGTCTAAAACCAGCTCCATTGATAGTGGATATTGGACGCAAATCCAATGCTAGCATAGTCCCCATGGTGTCTGTGATATGCTTTGCGACTGGGTGACAGCTTTCTTACTTTCTTCCTCTAGCAAAGGATTGTTTAACAGTCAATTGTTGTAAACTACTAGTAGTCTTCTTCTGGGTTGAAGATCCACCCCCAGCAGCAGCAGCAGCGGGACTAACGCTCAATAATTCCTCAGAGGAATCATAGGGATATTGACGATGAAGGTGTTGGGGGTGTAGATTGCAGATGCTGGGATCTAGATGAGAGAAGGGATGTAAATGATGCTGGACTGCTTGTTGTTATTTTTTTTAAAAAAAAAAAACTAATTTTCCCAACAGCTTTCCATGAACTCGCTTCAAATGCAGTAACATGGAATAGGATCCTAGATGGTTAAGGTCCCTACCTCTACTGAGTGTGGCTTTAAAAAAACGCTACAAGTGTTGTCAGGATTTGTGTAAAAATAATTTCACACATAAGAGGTGGATTTTTGGTCTTATGCCCTGGCATGACAATGGCCTTCTTATCATTGGCAAGAACTGCTGCAATCTTTGTTTGAAAGTGTATGAAAATAATATTGTGACCTGTGAGGTGGTCACAATTGACTGCAAATGACTTGAAATTAGTGTTAGTGAGGTCAATAATAATGTAGGATCCAAAAAAAGAGAGTCAAATTATGTGATTTTAGCATTTTTTAGCAAAAAATACAGATCCAAAACCAAAACCACTTCACGGGGGTCAGTGAGCATCTCTAATTACCGGTAATATAATTAGCCCTGTGTTGAACGAGGCCGAATTGAATTCCCCCGTGTATACCATTTAATGTCTTTGAAAGTTTGAAATTGTATTGAAAACTATGTAACATTTAAAAACAAAAACACGTTTTGAGCTTTGATACTTTGAAACAAAATTATCAGAGAACAAATTTGCAGTGTACGATTCATTATTAAGTAAAATGAGAGAATTAGCCAAGGGTCTGAATACTTTTTTAAAAGTCTTGTTCATATTAGGTAATCGATTTCACAGCTATACCACACGGACTGCATCAACTTAAAACATGGAAGTAAAACAAAAGATGCTAATAGGATCCACCTATGAAGTTCAAGGCAGACAATAGACTTTGCGGAATACATTTTAGTTAAAACTATCTGTATATTACTTTAAAACTAGTTTATAAAATCTGTAAAGAAAGAATCACTTAGAACATGAAATTGTAATTGCTGCGGTTTTTTTCTAGTCCAAAGTTACTTGCATATCTAATACTTACATGGCAATACATATCATTTTGCATTACTTAGTCATGCTATTGTTTATCTCTCTAGGCAAGTATCCAAGAAACAAATATGAGACACAGGTACATATTATATGGAGTCTGTACTATGAGGGTGAACACATGAAAGCTACCTGTAAAATGCAGTAAACCTAAGGGTTATCTATGTATATGACCACACTAAAGGGCTCTATCTATTAAGCAGGTAAAAGCACTTAAAATGCATAACGAGGAAGTTCCCATCTTATCACACAATACAATTACTCAACATATCATATAAAAAAATAACGTCACGAACACCAAATTAACATTGGAATAAGAATATAGATTTATTAAATTGAATATATCAACTTAACCTCCTAAGGACTGGATGGCGGAACGAGAGCATGGCAGTCAGCAACAGCAAAATCAATAACGGTGGAAAGGTCAGACCAAATTACCACTAACCCAGGATGATACCTTATCTATTGGCCGGTGCTAAAAACTATCTAAACGGAAAAACCACACCCATCCTCAACTGCCGGTATTAACCTGTAGATACCGGACGAGGGTCCTCCTCACAGGCGAACCAACCATCTGTTTACACCAACTGAGGTGGGGTGATAACCTATGCCAAAATTAACCCATTACCATATTCAAACCTGCTGACTGCAATGCTCGCCTACCTCAAACTAGAAAATAAATTAAAAGCTCCTATTCACATACACCATAACCTGCCGTGTGCTGGGTGGGAGGGTGGAATCCGGATGCAGGAACAGGAAGAGAACTGCATGATACAGCATTTATAAAGCTCAACCAGAACCCTCCTCTCTGTCTCTATTGGCTGCTATTCTTTCTTCTGCAACCACATTAAATGGCGAGTACTCCTGTCACTCACTCGCATGATTTTAACTGCGTTCTGGCTAAATGCCTCACTTTCCATATCCAGCAAAAACAGGGTCTATCGAATGCTACCTCCATGATTCACTGTGTATGTCTCGGAAGTTTTTTTTTAACAAGTATCCCCTTTTTTATTTTCAAATGGAACTGAAAGTCCAAGGCATGTCTTCCAGTCCCACTGTGTATGTGTGAACCGGCAAGATTGGTCACGCATGCATATATCCGCTAAGACTGGCCTGCCACAGGGGTAAGACCCCTCTTATTACTGCCAGCCAGTGTTGCCACTCTGCTACAATTGTGATATTTTCTTGGTAAATCATTGCGATAGAAGGTTTTTATTCACTGCGATAAGTGGAGATAGAAAACCAAACCTTTAGCCACTGTTTAATAACTAGACCCCTAAACCACAATGCCAAATCCAACTTGAACAAGTCACAATTTGACTCAAGTAAATCAAAAACATATGCACACTTGACTTTTTCATGTAGTTGGATGCATTTTCCATTCAGATTTAATACAATCTTCATGTGAATCCCATTTAGATTTGTAACAATTTTAATATCTACAGGAGAAATGTATTTCCATAATTTTTATGTTGGCGAATATATCAGTAGGCAGTTACATATTCTATCTTAATTTATCAAGATAATGATATAGGATTTCACAATATGAGATAACTGATTTTTTCCTTGTAGAATTTGCATAGTTTGGACATTGGAACCTTTGTACAGGTCACACATTCGCCTTGTGGCATTCACAATGCAATCCCAGCTCTATAGATGTGCTTTATCAGCAACTCATTAACTGTGACTGATAAAGAGTATATAAATAATCTATTATTTTATATATGAACATAACATATGGACAGATTCAGGAACAATTGAATTAGATAGGTGACTAGGAACAAGCCCTCCATTCCCAATTGCAAACATTTGGCTTGTGAATACTTGTAAAACTAGTCTTCAGTTGGTCAGTAATTAGCATATGAAAGACTGTAGCCTGGTTCCTGTAAAAAGTAGTCTCCGCCCACAAGAAAGTTTTTTACATTTTACACAGAGGAAGAAACTTTCTTTTGGGAGCTGCTGGCAAACTGACCAGACATGTGAACATGCAGGGAGGTGAGTGGCCGCATGGCCTACGGAGGCCCTGACTAATGGTAATAATGGAGCTGGAATGGAATGGGTGAGGGGTGAGTGCGAGACTGGAATTGTAATGTGTTGTTGAATGGAAGATGGTCATATATGTAGGGTACATGAGAATGAATGATCATTTATACAGGTAGTAAGTGATTGGATGGTTTTGTTCTGAAATAGTGTGGTTTATGGCTGGAAATGTTGGTGTGGTTGATATTGCAGCGGAGTGAAGTGCCATGTGTTCAGAGCAGGCCGAGTTTCAGACAGTGGAAAAAATGAATTTAGTCTGTGGTTCAGTGTTGGTATAATGCTGTAATGGAGTCGTTGAAGCATTGGTGTTTATGCAGTTTAGTGTAAATGCATAGAAAGTGATAAATATAACTTTTGTTGGACAGTTGGTTTAAAGCAGGGGTGTCCAACCTTTTATCTTCCCTGGGCCACATTGGAAGGCGACAAGTTGTTATGGGCCGCACATAAAATACACTAGCACTAATGATAGCTGATCATCCAAAAAAAACACAGAAAACATTGCTAATGCTCCTTGCTGTTGCTCAGTGCTTCAATGACATGCTAATGGCTGTTGTCAAACATCAAGTGATATTGTTACAACATTTTATGAAGGGCTTCAATACAGCAGTCATTAAGACAGGAAGATAAGGTCCGTGATGCTCCAGGACAGGTGAGTTTATGCACTAGTCAGCGTCCCTTGAAATAAAAAAAAACCAAAAAAAACCCCCTTAACTTACCTTTTAATCGGCTTGTTCTCTAATCCTCTTCTCTTGTTTTTTCCGCTTCACTGCTGCTGATAGTTTGCGCGGGTGACTCCTATGTGCTGTGCTCCGCAATGGATGTCGGATGTGATGACGTCACGCCCCCGACATTCACTGCGAGCGCCGCACGGAGGAGGAGACCAGGAAGGGACCGCGTGACCACAAGGTAAGTATTTTCTTATTTTTTTCTTTTTTTGCAGGATTTTTTTTTTCATTAACAGCGCTGCCCCCTTGCCACAACCAAAACTCCTGCTGGGCCACATTTACAAGCATGCTGGGCCGCATGCGGCCCGCGGCTTGGAAAGGTTTAAAGGGTAGTTTATGGATCTGAATCTCTGGGATACTGTGGTTGAAATACCATGTGTTAAAATGGCTATTGGACTTTGAAAAAGATATGCGAGATGAATGGTGTGTGTGTGTGTGTGTGTGTGTGTGGACTCCCCCCTCCCCATACACAATGCATTCAGCCTAGCAAAATAGGTATAGCTTAAAACACAAACATACACCTTTAGGCAATAGTTATTCAAAACACACACAATTACTTATATATATTTATATTACAGGCAATAAGTGTAATATATGGCACCAAAATCTATACTTTGTGTAAAATATTGTTACGCTGTTTGTTATTTTATAATATAATACAACACACTTTAAATGAAGTTATATCTTGCTGTGGTTATTCTTGAAGCCTGTGGATTTAAGGGAATATAAGAATGATGTTTCTTAGGTTAATTTAGAAGTACTTCTGCGAGGAGTTGGTTGACGGTAAAAGAGATATAGAGATATTATATATATATATATATATACACATACATACACACACACATACATACACGGTATTAAATGGTCATACATACGCCAGAATATTAAGGAGATTAAAACCTATAAAAGGAGCATTTGATGAAGAACAGACAAGTCCTCTAAGTACAGAATGACATTGTTATTCTGATAGATGCTTGCAAAACAAAGTTTCCAAGGCTAAAACTCATACACAAATATGAATTTAAATGTTATTGTATATAACAGAGGGACTAAACTCAGAATTCTATGCCAATTATGATAATGAACTAGAGCGGCGGTTCCCAAACTGTGCGCCGCGGCTCCCAGGGGTGCTGCGGCGATGTCACTGGGGTGCCGCGGGCCAGCCATAACAAAAAAAATAAGAACACAGAAACGTACCAATCCGTCGGGCGCCTGGACCCAGCAGCCTCCTCTCTCCCGCAGCTGTCACTGAATATCGACGTCAGTAACAAGCTGCAGGAGAGAGGAGGCTGCTGGGTCCCGGCACCCGATGATTGGTAAGTTTCTGTGTTTTTTTTGGGGTTTTTTTTTATGCCTGGCGCGGGGCAGAGGAGACACAGCCTGAGAGGGGACAGTGGGGGGGGGGGGGACACAGCGTGAGGGGGGGACACAGCGTGAGGGGGGGACACAGCGTGAGGGGGCAGTGGAGGGGGACACAGCATGAGAGGGGGCAGTGGAGGGGGACACAGCATGAGAGGGGGCAGTGGAGGGGGACACAGCGTGAGAGGGGGCAGTGGAGGGGGACACAGCGTGAGAGGGGGCAGTGGAGGGGGACACAGCATGAGAGGGGGCAGTGGAGGGGGACACAGCGTGAGAGGGGGCAGTGGAGGGGGACAGCGTGACAGAGGGCAGAGAGGGCAGAGTGTCTGGATGCAGAGGGGGCATTTTTTCTTACAACTAAATAAGTATTTCTGTCCAGATCTAAATACTTGTTACAATTTTTTGACCCAACTACTTCTAAAACAGGACTGCTCAATAATTATTTTGGAGGGGTGCCTTGAAAAAATTTGGAGACTCTAAGGGTGCAGCGAACTGCAAAAGTTTGGGAACCACTGAACTAGAGCATAGACAGAATTAAACCACCACAGTGTACATAATCTTTTATCTACGCTAATCATTAACTCATTTTTAATAACTAATATATCTGTTCAATCACAGGTATCTTTAACATTTAAAATTAGACCCATAAATATATAAAACTATGAGTATTTTTAGGATTAACCACTACTAACACACCGCATGTGGGAACATATTAACACATATTATAGAAGGGCCGTTCCTTAATAAGGCTATTGAATATTATGGATACACATGCTTATAATACTGATAAAATCAAGCAAGCTATTTTTAATCTTGATATGGAATTCTTTTAAAGCAAGACGAACAGATGCACTGTGGCAGCTGTCCGAGTTATGTGAGGCTTTTGCTACACACATTCCCTCACATTGCTCATAATTTACATTAACAGAATTTTTTTAAAAAACAGCAAATATCTGTGCCCAAAAGTGTGCAAAAAAGATGGTTTATTCATAAGAACATATATCAGATGGAATAGATTCAGTAAATAGCCAAGAATGCTGCACTTTGTACTTTAATAACTGCGAGAGAGGTAAAGGTTGTTTAAACCCACTGTAGTGTATTTTGTTTACAAAGAAAAGCTTAACAAATCTTACCTAAACACCAATGAACCACAATATCAAAACCACCTGCCTAATAATGTGTAGGTCCCCTTCGTGCGGTGGTAGTCATTATCACGATGCTGAAAACGATGATATGAAATAGCCAGACATGATGAGACTGAAGGTGTCAAGAGCGACAGTGTGGTAATAGTGACAGCTTGAAAAGGAGAATTCAAACAGTGACGACGAAAGAAAATCTCTGCAGCCTACAATCACGTCAATTTCAAGGCCCTCACTATCATTCATGCTGTTAATCTGCTAATTTAAGAAGGCGCCGGCTGTACAATGTTCTAGGCTTTGTGAAGAACATCGTACAGCTGGTGCCTCCTTATATTAGCAGCACATATCATTGTGGGGACCTTGAAAATGACATCATTGCAGGCTGCCAGTATGTTCATTCGACGTAACTGTTTGAAGTCTCCTTTTCAAGCCGTTACTATTACCACGCTGTCGTGCATGACACCTTTGTGCTAATGTGAGAGCGGCACTCCCGAGGAACGCCTCGGAGAGTCCCCTAAACCGTGAGGAAAGGTTCTCGCCTGATCCCGAGGGTCGCTATGGGCGGGGCCCGTCAAGGGGTGGAGACTTTGGTGACGATCACGGTCCCCTGTAATGTGAGAGGAACAGAGGCACGAATACAACGGGGGAAGGAAGGGGCTGTCCGGAATGTCGCAATTGCCCCTCCCAGGCCGTACGCACGGCCAGGGGACGAGTTAAGTCCACCCAGCGATCTGTCCCGACACACCACCTCCTGACCCCTACGGATAGAACACAACACCCCCCTACCATCTACTACACCGTACAAGCCCAACCACCACAGTACAATACCCCAATACAATACTCAATTGCACAGTACAATACCCAAGACACTACTAATGGCACAGTACAATACCCAAGACACTACTAATGGCACAGTACAATACCCAAGACACTACTAATGGCACAGTACAATACCCAAGACACTACTAATGGCACAGTACAATACCCCAATGACAACCGACAATATCAATGCAGCCGTGTGTGAGTTCCTGCCCATCTCTGTCCCCTACGGGGGGGGGGATGCTGAGAGAAAGGGGGGGGGGGAGAAGGGAAAACAAAGGCAAGCTTCTACCGCCGGGGCCTAAAGCCTGGGGGTGACCTAAGGGCCTGGTGCCCTAGGGGGTTTACTCAGGGCCTGGTGCCCTATGGGGGAACTAGGCCTGGCTATATGAGCTAACGAGAGCTACCAAACTGGAGGGCGGACCTAATGCCCGAAGGAAGAAGGCCGTGGGCCCGGGTGAATAGTGACCGATAGAATGCGGGCGTGGGCCCGGGAGAGGTGGTCCCCACTGGGGTCTTACCTGGTCTAGGTCCTCCGCTCGCGACGTCAGCGTAGCTCCTCTTCGGTCCTGCTAGTGCTGGCCGCCCGGACTCACTGCTGTGCTCTTGCTCCGCTGTAATCTGCTCTGCTCTACCTTCACCAGACAGGTTAGCTCGTAGCCCTGACAAGGGCTCTCTGTCTGGACTTGTGCTGGTGCTGTCTGCTGCGGTGGCTGTGGCTGTGGCTGTGGCTGTGGCTGCTGCTGCTGGGTCAGACTGTGTCCCTCCTGCTGCTCCCTCAGGTCCCCTTGCCTCCAGCGCACTGCCGGGCCTCCACATGGGCGCCGTCTATATCTCCCGGCTGGTCGCTCCCCAAGACCTCATCACGGCCGGGAGCCGTGATTGGTCCGTGGCCGGGCGCCGTGATTGGCCCACGGCCAAGCTGTGGATCCGGAGCGTCCACACTAATCATGTCGGCTATTCCATGTTGGCGCTTTCAGGATTGTGATAATCCCCCTTGCGCCGCCAAAACAGCTCTGAACCAAAGGGACATGGACTCTGAAGGTTTCTGAAGGTGTCCTGTAGTATCTGGCACCAAGACATTAGCAGCAGATCCTTTAAGTTGTATAAGAAGCAAGGTGGGGCCTCCATGGCTCGGACTTGATTTTCAGCACATTCCACAGAGGCACAACCGGATAGAGATCTGGGAAAGATGGAGGCCAAGTCAACACCTTCAATTCTTTGTCATGTTCCTCAAACCATTCTTGAACAATTTTTGCAATGTGGCAGGGCGCATTATCCTGCTGAAAGAGGGCACTGCCATCAGGGAATATCATTGCCATGAAAAGGTGTATTTGGTCTGCAGCAATGTTTATGCTGTTGGCATGTGTCAAAGTAACATCTACATGAATGCCATGACCCAAGATTTCCCAGCAGAACATTGCCCAGAGCATCACACTGCCTCCTCCAGCTTGCTTTCTTCCCAGATGCCTGGTGTCATGCGTTCCCCAGGTAAATGACGCACATGAACCCGGCCGTCCACAGGATGTAAAAGAAAACATGATTCATCAGATCAGACCACCTTTTTCCATTGCTCCATAGTCCAGTTCTGGTACTTATGGTCACATTGTAGACACTTTCAACGGTGGACAGGGGTCGGGCTTGGGCAATCTTGACTGGTACGTGGCAAGCTGTGATGCACTGTGTGTTCTGACAAATTCCTATTGGAGCCAGCATTAACTATTCCAGCAATTTGTGCATGAGTAGTTCTGTGGGATTGGACCAGATGGGCTAACCTTCGCTCCCCTCACACATCAATAAACCATGGCCACACATACACACACACAGACACAATAGTGACAGATAGATAATAAACATTTAAAAACTTTATTCATTCAATTCACCTTAGCCCTATGACCTAAAAACTCCCATATTGCCATCAATTGAAGGTTCCTGCCATAATGTCCCATTTGGCACAGTTCTTATTTAATTAGTAACTTTCATACTTCACAGACTGCAGTTTATACTTTATCTGGTCAATGATTTAGTAATTGGTGGCTTGATTAGGTCTGAAATGTTGTCAAAAACAAGCTTTCCTCATCATTTTCTATGAACTTTATAAGCCTGGTATTATGTTCAGCCTGAGTGAGAGTTGAGCATTGGCTACTAAACACACCAAGAGGCACATTCAATTGTCCCCGATGTTCTAAGGAACATCGCGGACACAATTTTTTACCGTTACTATTGTAAAAAAGTAACGCTGATATACTCTGTAGGGTAAAACGCAGCAGATGCAATACATTGTACTAAGCTATTCTTCAGGTTTCTTTGGAGTGTATTGTAAATTGCAAAAACCAAATTGTATCTGACAGAGAGGTGATATTGGCTTTTCGGATGTGGTGGCCTTCTCACAATCCGTTTTGTTCTGTTATGCCTCTGGCTGGTTATTACAACAGTCCTTTTTTGTTAATCTAGATATAGAGAACGAACTTTTTGCCCCTTATTCTTTGGCAGCCCTATTACACACACCCACATATATTCCTCCACCTCAGATAGCAAATAACGTTTTATTCTGGGACACGTATCGCACATGACACGTGATTAATAAGAAATTTGAGCAAGCTTTTAATATCACTAAATACAACACCATATGGGGCAATCCCATTTTTGAATCTGGAATAACCTACAAGAAATCCTTGAAGTGAAGGGATAAGGGGATTACTTCTATTAGGGTTGTGTTCGATCCTGGAGGATCTTTATACTCATTTCAGCAATTATCTCAAACACTTATTAGATAATAAACAGTTCTACATGTATTTACACGTTTGCCATTTCATCATGACGTTTAATAAAACCAGATGGCCAGAATCTGACACGCTACAAAATTTATTACATTTTCTCAATTCCAACAAGTTTATAATCAGATATTTGTACCAGGACCTCTTATATTGTGATAGCTCCAGATTCTAGAACAAACACAGTCCAAGGCTGGGGTCGCTATATCCCTTCATTAACACACACATTATATATATATATATATATATATATATATATATATATATGTAAAATGCTTACCAACTCTCCAGGAATGTCCAGGAGACTCCAGCTAGGTCTCAAAATGCCACACTTGATCTGCCCCGCCCCCTCCATCCTCCCACCACACCCCTAATGCGGCAGCTCCCGAAGCTCTATATATCAAATTTGTCAACTATGAGATATATATATATATATATATATCATACATGCCAACTTTTAAGATTAAGTCATGTGACAAGGGGTAGGAGCTTAACGACACGATTAAGCCACGCCCCCTCCATTCACTGCCGTGAATTTTGGCAAATGCTGGAGCTTTACCTACTCTTCCGGGAGCCTGTGAGGACTCCCCGAAATTCGAGAGCCTCCTGGGAATTCCAGGAGAGTAGACAAGTATAATATATATATATATATATATATATATATATACACACACATACACATATATATACATATACATACATACACAGGGCAGTAATTAGGGCTGTGCGACCGCCCAGGGCTAACGCTGAAGAGGGGCGCAATTGAGGAATACTTTAAGTTCATTTGGTTAAAATTGAGGGCTAGGGGGGCGGAATTTGTCTTTCTTGCCCCAGGCACTAGAATTCTAAGTTACGGCTCTGTATATAATATATATATATATATATATATATATATATATATATATATATATATATATATATATATATATATATATATATATATATATATATTACACACATGAGACCATTAGACATTTTATATAGATCATTTTCATACACAGCATGAACATACAATTGATAGTGGCTCCACCAATTCCTCATATCCCTCCACTCTGTTTGTCAGTTTGTCAGGCTATGTATTTTAGCTAGCTAATTTTCCTGCACTGTCTGTTAGTGGGATGTGTACATATTTGTTTCCTTTACAATCACAATGGTATGCTGCATAAAGACATAAATATTTCTCCATTGGCAGGTATGCAACAGAGAAAAAATAGATAGTTGACAAACCCTTAAACATTTGTAGGATAACAAGTTCTGCGATCATTTGCAAATACAAATTCATCTACCGCCCTCTAGTGTTACTATTAATTATTATTGAGTATACACAATACTGTAGATTGGCAGTGGTCCCCCAACCTTTGTGGTATGGTAACATATCTGCTGACACAATTCCCACAAGATTCATTATTCTGTGACAAGTTTTAATAGATGATACCAGAATCATGGATAAATATATGGACGTTTTAAAATTGAAGTGAAACACTGCTAATGTGTATAACGTATATATTATTAAAATATAGTTTATATATGATCTCCATTCCCGGTCACCTTTACATCTTTATGAAACATCCAGTCTGGTGTCATAACATAAATGTGTCTTGACACACTGAATGGGAATTATTGATAGAAATGATCCTGACTACAAAGATAATTTCCATATGATACTGATTAAAAATGAATTTCAACTGTCAATTTAAAATGATTTGTTTCCAATTAATTGTTCTAAAATAATACATAAAACCAAAAAAACAATGCAATATCTTCAGTGTATACATATTATCAGTGTTGGAATTCTCACACAGCCAGTGTTTTTTTTTGTAACCACAGTTTTCAAAACCTATTTTGGGCACCAAGACATGTAGAGATTGTCTGTTCCCTTTGAACTTGGACTCAACAGCAATTGAGAGTCCAAAAAGTTCCTCTGCTCTACTCTCTGTATTCTGGGGATACGTAAAAAATGTACACTAGGAAACGTACTTATTTAGAATTCGCGATTGGACAATTTGTGCTTATGATCTGCACTATTGGTTTTTTCCTTGTATCATATATCCTCCTAGCCCAGAGACCTGAAACCTGAACACAGAATTCATATGTGCATGTATCATCTTTCCCAGTGTGTGTGAAGGCAGCGCCTAATGTATGTATTGATATTGTCAAATTGTTATATGAAGTGTTTGGTGACACTTCACTGATACAGGCAGGGCGGCACACCTGAGCGAAGCGCTACTAACACAGTTCATCACTGTTATACAAAACATATGGTAGCTGAGTAACAGTATAATTACATTACAGTACCATGCCAAATGAAATTGTTATATTTGGTGGTTTGCACACAGATAAACACACAGACAGACAGATCATACATTAAAAATAAAACGCGTCTTAAGTTTCCACAATGTTACTACAGCAACTACCGTTAGGGTTCAGTCAAGTGCATTTACAAAACTGCTCAAATATTATAAAAGTAATATTTACAAAATAAATAATTTACATTTTCTTAAAGAATTGCCCTGCATTCAACTCGGCCACCTACTGTGATAGAATGACCAGTGCCCTGGGGAAGACAGATGATGCTCTAGTTGTATTGCACACATACATCATTGTATTGCCTCACGTTGTCAGGTTTGAATTCCTACCTGCCGCTCTAAGTACCAATGACTGAATGTTATAAACCAAAAAAATTAAAGTTTAGACAAACGATAGTACCAGCTTTGCTAATAAAACATGATATACGAGGTCTTTAATAATGAAATACAAGTAAGTGAATGAACATACACCTGCCTGTACAAGATACTCACCAGTGTGCTCTGTAATGCCCAATAGGTCATTGTGAAGAAGTATTGAGGTAGATCTCGGGATTCCGGCTGCTAGACTCCTAAATCCAGCATTTGCAGGTGCATTCTGGGCGTGATTAACAGTATCACAGTGCAAAAGAGAAAGAAAACGAAGTATTCCGTTAGCATGCTGCCAAGACACTCATCCCAGTAACAAGCAGCAAAGGAAACCAAACTCACCTGATAAATAACAAGTGCAAGCAGCAAGGAACAACCTCTCATGTCCATATCGTCACTCTTTTCATGCGGTGCTATCCAAATCAGTCATACAGCAACCCCCTTATCTCTAATATGATCTTGTAATCGTATTCCAGACATTAATGATATTGGTCCGTTGTAAAAGTCAATTGGACAACCACATCATAATAATGTATGTGCTAGAGGCTCTGCGCCTTGAAAAATGTTGTTCAGTGGTATTATTTATTTACTATAATGATATATTCATAGCACGAATTAGTTTTATTTCCACTGTAGAGTACTTACTACATTTATTATAATGACCTGCAATGCATATAAAAATGGAACGGTGGCTTTTATAAAAGACAGATATAAGTAATAGTTTGTAGTTGTGGCTGTCTCGGTCTATGTCTGGAACCGGTATTCCTCTCAGTCTTTCTTTTGCTTGTCCAAGCCCCCATATGTTTCACTGCTGCAGCTTTTCCCAGCTCTTTCTTTACTAATCGTGACCAGCCGGCTTCTGTTCCTGACTGACAGAGCACTGAAGCCAATCACTGCCTGCTGTGTGCAGTGGGTTGTGCTGTTCCTTTCTCTGTGGCATTACAATTGTTAACTCCTCACTATCTGTCATGTCCTCATTCATATTGTACAAGTACAATGTATATTGTGCATAGTGAGATTTGCATGTGTAGCTAGCAAGTTTGTTTGTATTGTTTGTATCACACACCAGGAATAATGCTTAGCTTTGTAGTAAATTACATCAGTTGCATAATCATCTTTCAGCTGGTGCAATAGATAATAGTAATCTAACCTAGGAATCATGTTATAAAAGAACATTATACTTTATGAACTATTTGCTTGGAACCATTCATTTGAAAATACATATAAAGGAAAACCAAAGTCAGAGACTACAGTAAAAGCATTTACTTTGCAGGATAGTCACACAAAATCAGGACTGTCACACCGGAATCAAGAAAGTTGGCAGACTGTTCTACCTGTTCATGTAGTTTTCACTACTTGCGGCGGTTGGTGTCTTAAGTTCCGTCGCTGCTTGTCTGGATCCTGGAATGTTGGGGTCTGTTTGGAAAAAAGGGAGATGCATAAAATATGGAGAGTCTACCAGTGAGTGAGCCCATAGAGACCTCCCTCCCCAAACCAGTCCTAATGTTAAATCAATCGCACCCGCATTAAATATACTCACATTTAATAAATACATCTATTTCCCCTCAAACAGCATCAATATTAAATAATTAAAACTATTCCCCCCAAATTGCCCCAATTTGAAATAATTGGTATTCACAATTAATAATTAGCCCTCTTTCTCCCTAAACTCGTTAAAATAATAAGCCCCAAAACACCCTAGCATTAATTAAATAATGCCATCACACTACCTTAAATTAATAGCCATTACTATGACCGCACTATTAAATATTCCTCACCGTGAAATAAATTGCTCCCCCATCAATAAATTAATACTTCCAACCCACTATCAAATGATTATCATCATCAACAACAACATTTATTTATATAGCGCCAGAAGATTCCGTAGCGCTTTACAATTGGGAACAAACATTAATAAGACAATACTGGGTAATACATACAGACAGAGAGGTAAGAGAACCCTGCTCGCAAGCTTACAATCTATGGGACAATGGGAGTTTGAAACACAAGGGCATGTGCTACATCATATTGCACAATGGACCAGCTAGAATGCAAAGGTAAAAGTACTGAGTGGGCTGTGTGTGTGGCAATGTTGGTCAGAGGGTTGTTGTCTTGCGTTAGCTGTGTAGATGATGGTAATAGGGTAATCTAGAGAATTAAGATGATGGTTGAGGAATATCACAACCTTGTCTGAAGAAGTGGGTTTTAGTGAATGCTTGAAGGTTTGAAGACTAGAGGAAAGTCTTACTGTGTGAGGGAGGGAATTCCACAAAGTGGGTGTGTCACGACTCTGAATGATTTTGTAAATCCCTTACCTCTGCCAAGATGGAACTCACCCAGGAGTGCGGAGTCTAACGGGTAGGAGGTCTTCACCAGGGATCCCCGCAAGGGAATATGGTCTGCGCTGCTCCATCTCCCAGACAAGTACTGGCAGAGGGTAGTGGAGGTTAGGACACAATGGATAAGTGAAATGATGATATTCACAAGTTAAAAGTTCATGGCTCACAAGCATCACTGATAATGATAACACTGGAGGATAGTAGCTGTAAGCTGGGATGTGCTGCAACGTAATATATTGGCTATTGGTATAATTGAGATGAGACAATATATATATACAACGGCAGGCACTGAATGCACGGCAGGTTGGTCAGGAAGAAGAGATGAATCGCAATATGCTACTTCATTGTTGGTAACCCTTGACAACTGCAGAAGATGAGTAGAATAATAGTTCAATGCTGAGGATGATGAATAGAGAATTCTAGATCCAATAAAGTAACACACGGCAGAGGAATGTGAATCACTGGTACAGCCACAGTCCGAACAAAGTAATAATATAGAGCTAGCTGATCCGAAAATGAAGACGATTCAACGTAGCAGGTGAGTTACTGGTGTAGCAATAATTCTCATAGTAGAAAAACAAAAGCGTTGAACTCGTAGATTCTACAGATAACAATCCCAAATGACTTGGATGAATACAAGAACGTCAAACAGTTCGTTACCTAAAAATAGCGGAGGAACGAAGTACATCTAAGCCGTGCGTGGAACTATAGGTGACAGGTAACACAGCAGTAGATCCAATAGTAAAGCCACAGCCGTGTTGAGCCGTCCAGGTATGGATGAGAAACTTGAGCTGTGGAAATAGACACAGGTGCAGCAAACAGTTCACGATAATCATACAGCGTGCAGGCTAGAAGCGGGGTGAAGTCTCGGCTGAGCCGAGCTTGAAACTACAGATGACAGGAAACTTGGCAGTAGATCTAACTGTGCAGTAATAACGATGTTGAGCCAGTCGAATAAAGATGAGAAGCTTGAGTTGCAACAATAGACACAGGTGCAGCAAGCATTTCCCAATGATAGTTCAGCATGCAGGTAACAGCAGAGTGAAGTTTCAGCTGGATCCAGACAGCAATGAACGATAGGAAAATCACACTATGGAAGCCAAATCAATCTAGGAAAATCAATCTAGCCGCTGCGTGCAAAATAGATTGTAGGGGTTCAAGTCTGACTTTGGGAAGACCAGTAAGGAGGGAATTGCAATAGTCGATGCGGGAGATGATGAGTGCACGAATTAATGTTTTTGCGGTGTCTTGTGTCAGATATGTGCGTATTCTGGAAATGTTCTTTAGGTGTATGTAACATGATTTAGATATAGAGTTGATGTGGGGAATAAACAACAGTTGTGAGTCAAGGATTACACCTAGGCAACGAGCTTGCGGGGTGGGATTTATGGTCATGTTATCAACAGAAATAGAAATGTCAGGCAGGAAACTTCTGTTTTTGGGTGGGAGTATTATTAATTCAGTTTTTAAAAGATTGAGTTTGAGTTGGCGAGAAGACATCCAAGATGAAATGGCAGAGAGACAGTCAGTAACGCAAGACAACACATATGGTGAAAGATCAGGAGAGGATAGATAGATTTGTGTATCATCCGCATAGAGATGATACTGAAATCCAAAGGAGCTTTTTAGTTTTCCAAGAGAAGTGGTGCAGATAGAGAATAGCAGATGACCTAGCACTGAGTCTTGCGGTACTCCAACTGATAAAGGAAGCGGAGCAGAGGTGGATCCGAGAAATTAACACTGAAAGAGATTAGATAGGTAGGATGAGCACCAGGATAGGACAGTGCCTTCAAGACCTAGGGATAGTAGCGTTTGTATGAGGAGAGAGTGGTCAACAGTGTCAAATGCAGCAGAGAGATCCAGGAGAATTAGAAGAGAGCAATGATTATTATTTTTTGCTGTGATCAAGTCATTGACAACCTTGTTCAGCGCAGTCTCTGTGGAGTGTTGAGAGCGAAAGCCTGACTGAAGAGGATCTAATAGGTTGTTTGCTGTAAGAAAGTGTGTGAGGTGAGTGTAGGCAATTCTCTCGAGAAGCTTGAAGGGGCATGGGAGCTGGGAGATGGGGCGGTAATATACGAGAGAGTTAGGGTCAGAATTTTATTTTTTTAAAATGGGAGTAATCACTGCATGCTTGAATAGTGATGGAAAAATACCAGTAGAAAAAGATAGATTACAGATTTTAGTTAGAGGGGGAATGAGCACAGGAGACAGGGACATACCAATTTGTGAGGGAATGGGATCAAGAGGACAGGAGGTAGAGTAGGAAGATGAGAAGAGAGTAGAAACTTTGTGGGATCAAATGAAGAGAGAGTGTCAGAGGATGCTACAAAGGAATTGAGCTGATTGCTTGTCAAGGGAGATGATATCATTTCAAGTCTGATCTTATCAATTTTGTCCTTGAAATAGGAAGCAAGATCCTGTGCACTGATGGTAGTTGGAGGATTTGGGGCAGGAGGATTCAGAAGACATTTAAATGTGTTAAAGAGGCGTTTGGGGTTAGAAGCCTGAGCATAGATGAGAGATTGGAAGTAGGTTTGTTTAGCAGTGTCCAGAGCATTTCTATAGGAGTGGTAGATAACAGTATATGTGATGAAATCATTAGAGATACAAGATTTACGCCAGTGACGTTCTGCTTTACGAGAAAGTTTTTGTAGAGTTCGTGTTACTGTAGTGTGCCACGGTTGGCAGCGGATTGTACGCGAAGTATGTAGTGTCGCTGGAGCCACTTGATCCAGGGCAGTTGCTAGGGTTTGATGAAAATGGGGTACTGCCTGATTAGGGGAGGAGAATGTAGAAATTGGGGAGATAAGGTGTTGGAGAGAGGTGGAAAACTGTTGAAGATCAATAGAGTTGAAATTCCTGCGGTTGTGAGGTTATCACCCACCCTCACCATTAAATTAATTCCCAGCATATGCATCTGAGTATAGGTCTACATAAGTAATATTTTTCCAATAGTGCCCATTCATGCCCCATCTTTCCCCAGTTCCGACTCATCAATCTTAAGGGTCCACAAGTGGCCATAAGTGCAAAATGCAACTCAGTCTACATATGGCCATAAACTTAACTAGTGCTTTTTGGGTTTGTGCAGAAGTAAAATAAAAGCATATTATATGTAGAAAACGCTATTTGTGCCCAACTGTACATGAGTCCCTGAATGGGACATTGCCGCTTTCAATGTAATCCCTACAAAACAGTGGCTACCGCGTTTACTGCAATCCCAGTTGTATTTGTGAGGTAAGGGATAATGTCCCGGAGGACGTACTCCCATATAAATGTCCTTAGATTGAAACACTTGTCTGGTTTCTTTTTTATCATTAGAAGTATTTTGTAGGCAAAATAATCTTAAAGAACCTAATGGTACACTAAGCATGATGAATGTATGAAAACAGTTCTCAAATATTTCATGTGAAGAGCTGAACATCAGATAATGCATTACTTATTACTGTACACCTTATAATTTGTATGTGTATGTGAAAAGAATGCTTCCAGACTGATCACAGAGTGAATAGTGCATTCATGCGATGGACACAATCCCCCAGGCGTCATTTATGTTAGGCAACACAGGCTTAGCACAATGGAAAACACAAGACTGGTGGCTATATGTTATTGCACTTTCTATTGTGTTATGCACCTGACCTGGGTGATAGCTTTGTGCATAAAGTAAGCTCATTTACAGATTAATGTGTGTCTGTTTTTTTGCATAAGATATGCATTTCCATACTGTGCATCCATACCAAAAACGCAAACAAATACGTCCGTGTATAATTTATATATATATTGATGTCTTGCACCTCTTACTCCTGGAGAGGTGTTGTACAGTAATGGGCAGAGGGAGCAAGCACAGACTGAGTATAGTAAGGGTATGTCCATGTAATTGTGACACAAGTAGAAGTGGACACATTCGTACACCTCTTAGAAGGTGCAACTCTTGCAGGTGCTGGATGCAATGTTGATGATAACAAACAGCAGAACTATCTAGCCGCTTCTGTTTGTCTGATTACGTATTCACATCTCCAACTAATAGTACTTAATTTATTATCCTAACGGCTGTATTATATAAGGTCAGGCACTGGGGCATTAATGTTTTATGGGGAAATGAGAATTTATGTTATGTGGTACTTGGGGGTTAATGTTATAGTATTTGGAGACCTGGGGGTAAATGTATCAAGCTTAGAGTTTTCCGGCGGGTTTGAAAACCAATCAAATCTTAGTTATCATTTATTTAGTAGATACTACAAAATAACAGCTAGAATCTGATTGGTTGCTATTTGCAACATCTCCACTTTTCAAACCCGCTGGAAAACTCTCAGCTTGATACATTTACCCTCTGGGGTTAATGTTATGTTATGTGGAGACTGGTGTGTGCTGGTTGTAATGTTATGTGAGGACTGGAGGTTTTAGGTTATGTGGGTGGTTAATGTTATATGGGGCATGTTGTTGGGGTCAATGTTAATGTGAAAGCAATTAATGTGATGTCAGGGCTAGTTGAGGGGAAAAAAATGCAGATTTATTGCTTATGAATGCAATGTTATGTCAGGGCTGGTTGTGGTTGAAGGAGGTCTATTTCATAAACATAAATGCTATTATTTGATATTGGAGCTGGCTGGATGGAAATATTAATTAAATGTGTATACAATTTGATGTCTGACTGGTTGGGGGAAATAGGCCTACTTTTCAAATGTGAATGCTATTTAATGTCAGGCTGGCTGGAGTGAAGGAGGCCTAATTATTAAACCTGGGTGCTTTTGATTTAATGTCGGGGTAGGTTTGGGGAGGAGGGTGGACTAGACTGTTCATGTATCCCCGAGTTTGTAAGAGATAAATAGTTATAATGTGTTTTCCAAACAGGGCCCCAAAGTTCCTGGATCTGGCTATATATAAACTGAGCTTAAGACACGAGTAGCAACAGTTAGTGAAAGCTGCAAGAACAGGTAAGAGAAAGTAGCACTCTCTGACAGATATCCTGATCCTGGTGGGACAGTACTAATTTTGGGTGATTGTCCCGAGC
The DNA here is from genome assembly GCF_038048845.1 of Mixophyes fleayi. Taxonomy (NCBI): domain Eukaryota; kingdom Metazoa; phylum Chordata; class Amphibia; order Anura; family Limnodynastidae; genus Mixophyes; species Mixophyes fleayi. The sequence continues at coordinate 135,492,085 of NC_134406.1, read as the reverse complement.
AGTCAGGACAAGTTTGTCCCACTTCAAACTGCTGCCACATGGAGAAAGTTGCTTTGAAGAACCACTAAATAGCAATATGAAATTATTTCCTCCACCTTCATCACACAACTAGTATTGCTCCTACCAGGAGTCGTAAGGATCATTTGATGTAAAAGTGAGAAATTGAGGTCCTGCAGTGCAAATGTTTTGTGCTGCTTTTGTGCCCTATTTTTAATGTGCTTAAATTGGCACAACATGCATGAATTTTGCATATGAAAATGACAGCATCCGCAAGAGCATTTGGCTTGTTCTGATGGCAACAGCTGGGTGAATCAGGTCATTGAAATCTAAATATGGAATGTGTATAATGTTACATCCACATGCAAATATGAAATTTTGTAGTGCAGGAAGAGAGAACTTTTATTTATCAGGTGGAGAGGGTGCGTTTATGGGAGCATTACCATGTTTGTGGGCAGATGAAGAGAATTTTTTTTCAGGAGGAGAGTCAGGGGGCTGTAGGGTGGTCCTGTACCTGACATTTTGGTGATCACACACACTGGGCCACTTGGATATTTTTTTATTGACACCCAAGAGTGGAGTCACTATGATGATTTTGAACTTTTCCAGCCTGAATAATGCAGCATTCCAGAGCCAGAATAGCAAAACCTAGATTTTAAATTGCTTCCCATGTTGCACTGCAAAACTTCACACTGCATGCAGAATATTAGCAGCAGAAACATTTCATGTGTGAAAGCGAAACATATGTCCATACATTGACTTCAGAACAGCATAATTTCTAGCTTGGAAAATGTGGTTCTCTCCCATGTCAATGCAGCAACATCCATTATAAAAGATTGATTTGTGATATTTTTGTAAAGAAAATCTCTCCTAGTGATATGCTGATATTTCCCACATTAGAAACAGACTGTATTTCCTGTTACTGGACCCACTGGACTTAACATCAAGTTAAAATGTCAGTTAATATCAGTTAAACTGATAGTGTTTTCTATATGAAAGGGCATGTTGGAGCAAGCAAATATTACTGAATGTGTATTGTGGAAGAAGCAATTTCCTCTCATCCGCATCACAAAGATGCTGCTGTGGCTTGTGTTTTTATTTTAAGAAAAATCTAATTTGACTCTTACAAGTGAGATATTTTCCAAATATGTCAACTCCCAAAGCTCTCACAAGCACATATATAGCATAAGTACAAATGCAAATATGCCTGGAAGCTATATTTCCAATGTATAATAAACTTTCCCCATATGCTTTAATGGTCATTTAAGGGACAATAAATATATTACAAATAACACACATTGTTCATTTAAGCATTGCGTTTGACAAATGCTTCAACAACATATATTGTGGGTGTAACATACTGCCTGGGGTATTTGCTGTTTATCTCATTAGCATGCATAGCCAGAAACAGTGTTATATTTGGAACTGTATCAATTTTGTACATGCATTTAAATAGATCATTGCATCGAAATAACAAAAATCTATAAAATTAATGAAATAAAAAGTAATTTAAAAGGGGGTATGACCACATTCATATAAGTGAAAAAGGAAGCAGGATAAGCACAGTGCTCTGAGTCACTTTTAAACATGTTCTGCTGGAATGGCTGAGAGGATCCTGGAATACAGCCTGCTCTCCTCTGCACAGTGACACAAATAAAGTCATTGCACATCAGTGGTCAGGACACGATGACACATTTCATGTTATCATTCAGCAGAGGGGGCTTTGATGACACAAAATACAAATCCTGACTTTGTAGACCAACCCACTTTATCTCCCGGAGGGCAGGTTTAAAAAGTTGACAAGTATACTTTACACAGTCTATAGTAAGTAAATGGAAATTTGGACATGAAGAAGCTCTAATTATTTTGTGTCCTCTGACCTATGGTTTATATACATGGCTGCTACAGAAATCAAATGATGCACTTACTTCCAGGGAAAGTACACAGAGATAAAGTGCATTATTGGATTCCTGCAGGTGATGTTTTGTCATCATAAGTCAGTGCTCACATATGTATTTCTTTTACATGCTCCTGCAATTCAAATTACTATATACTTACTTTTAATTACATATACCTATCAGCAGATCACATGTACTATGTAGCAACACAGAGATTGACTTATACTACGTACTCTTACAACAGGAATGCGTGAATCACATGGTTCCTATTCCAGCGCATCAATCTTTTGTTTCATATTAACAGAATTTTTAATATAATATTGAATTTGTTTCCAGCAATTCACTGGATACGCTTTAACTGTTCCAGGACTCCAATACTATTGTAATTACAGGTAATGGACTAAAAAAAAACAAGAATCACCTATATAAAGTCACTTAATAGGGTGTTGGCCCTCTGCATTTAGCCAGCATGTGCTGTGGTATAAAGTCTACCAATTTCTGAATTTGTACAATAGGAATACAGCACTGTTCTTTTACAAAGTCCTTCATCGGATGTCTGGCTGATAATGATTTCAGAATTCCACAATAATCTTGTTTGGACTTAGATCCAGGGCCGGATTAACCATAGGGCTAACTGGGCTACAGCCCAGGGGCCTATGGCATCCAGGGGGCCCTTGAAAGTGCTCAGCAGCAGTATTGATCGGTCGGGGGCGGGGGAACCCCGGCGCGATCAGTGCTGCTGTGTCACTCACCAGACTGTGAGTGCTTCTTCCCGTGTGTTTAGGAACCGTGGCCGTCCACCATCCCGAGGGTCTGCGCATGCGCAGCCCTTTCAAAACCTTCAGTACCTGTTCCTTTAACTTAATTGGCTGATCAGGCAACACTCTCTATTTAAAGCACCTGCTGTCCACTCCTCGTTGCCTGATCTTGGAGTCTCATTCCCCATGAGCCTCTGAAGGTGTTCCTGTGTTTCCTCGTGTATTCAGCGCTGCTGATTCCTGTGGTTTCCAGACCACTTCTACTCCTGTGGTTTCCAGACCACTTCAACTCTCCTGTGTTTCATCGTGACTGTTAGCTGATTCCTATCCGCTGCCTCCGTGCACTACAGTCTTCTGACCACTTCAACTCTCCTGTGTTTCATCGTGACTGTTAGCTGATTCCTATCCGCTGCCTCCGTGCACTACAGTCTTCAGACCACTTCAACTCTGCTGTGTTTCATCGTGACTGTTAGCTGATTCCTATCCGCTGCCTCCGTGCACTACAGTCTTCAGACCACTTCAACTCTCCTGTGTTTCATCGTGACTGTTAGCTGATTCCTATCCGCTGCCTCCGTGCACTACAGTCTTCAGACCACTTCAACTCTCCTGTGTTTCATCGTGACTGTTAGCTGATTCCTATCTGCTGCCTCCGTGCACTACAGTCTTCAGCTCATCTCAACTCTCCCGTGTTTCCTCGAGACTGCTACAACTGATTCCTATCCGCTGCTCTCCGTGCTCAACAGTTCCAGCTCAGCTCTACTCTCCCGTGTTTCATCGTGGCTGCACCTGCTGGTTGCTATCCGCTACCTCCGTGTACCTGCAGAGTCCTGCTGGCTGCTACTCCTCAGTTCTACTCGTGTCTGCAGCAGCTGATCCGCTCTCCATGCTTCTCAGTGTTCCTGCTGGTCTCTACTCGCCAGTCTGCATCGGATCTGCGCCTCACTGCTTTCATCTCGTCTTGACCATCGCTACTCTTCAGGGTCCTCCAGGAGTCCAGTTCTACATACTACTGCTTCCTGAGTATTTGTTCCCCTGCTGATCTACCTACCTGTGCGCTGCACCTACTTGATTGCCGCTTCACCCTCCAGGGACTTCGCATCCTGCCGGCCTCCAGCCGTTCAGGTATCTCTGCACTCCTGTCTGACAGCCTGCTCCTGAACCACGGTATGCATACTTCTCATTGACTGTGCTGGTGTATTGCATATCTTGCTGGACTGAGTTGTTCTCCTCTGGAGCTTACTATCCGCTGAGACTTTTGCCATCATTGACTGTGTTATCTTTTGCCCGGATAGTTTCTATGACTTTGTATTATTGCAGTGCTGTTCAGTCATTACTATATTGTGCATGTCATTGTGGATCAAGTTCAAGGTGCCCGTGTATCCTCTGTATTGCAGTCTCTCCCCGTGCTCCTCCTCACATATATATTCAGTGGTACAACTTGCTAGAGGCAGACCACTGATTCCTGTTTCCAGTGTCACCTGTTCCAGTGTCCTCTCACATAGCAGTGGTACAACTTGCTAACGCAGACCACTGACTTCCCGGATACCTTCACCTGGATCCCATTCCTTCACCCAGACAGCGGTACAACTTGCTAAACGCAGACCGCTGACTCTCATCACCTCCTCGTTTCTGTTGGACATTCCTCCTCACTATAGCAGTGGTACAACTTGCTACCGCAGACCACTGACTACCCTCACGTGTCTTTTGTCCATTCAGTTCCTCGTGTATTACTACATATATATTACCAGTGCTGCTAGTCATAGACTTTCCCGAGCATCTCTATCATCTGCTGTCTCCTGTTCCGTGATCACCCCGCTACCAGAGTACCATATTACCACCTATACTGCTCTGGTAAGCTTATCACCTGGTGATCCCTGGGTAAAGACTCCTAGTGCCCATGACAGTAAGATCAGGCCATGACAGACCCAGATACGAAACCTACAGCCAAAGAGATGCTGCAGCATCTGGTCACCCGTGTGGAGCAACAGGATGCTCGCCAACAGCTGTTACTTCAATGCTACCAGTCGTTAGCCTCCCAAGGAACATCTGGACAGACCGTTACAGCTAATGAAGCTCCTGTGCTTTCCTCCGTTTCCCCAGTCCCCAGTGCCATCCCAGGTGTCTACAGCTCCCACGCTACACCTGCCTACTCCGTCAAAGTATGATGGAGACCCCAAAACTTGTAGGGGTTTTCTCAACCAATGCTCAGTTCATTTTGAGCTCCAACCTCAAAATTTTTCTACCCATCGTTCCAGAGTGGCCTATCTTATCTCATTGTTTTCTGGACAAGCTCTGGCTTGGGCCTCCCCTCTGTGGGAGAGAAACGATCCTGTATTACAAGATAGTGCCAAATTCATTTCTATGTTCCGAAGTGTGTTCGATGAACCAGGTCGTGTGACCTCCGCTGCTTCCAGCATTCTTCGTTTACGTCAGGGTTCTCATACAGTAGGCCAGTACGTCATTCAATTTAGGATATTAGCCTCTGAACTTCAGTGGAATGCTGAAGCATTAATTGCCGCCTTCTGGCAGGGGCTCTCCGATAAAATTAAAGATGCACTGACTACCCAAGAGCTTCCTACGTCATTAGAGGATTTGATCTCTCTTTGCCATCGTGTAGACATGAGGTTTCGTGAAAGAGAATCTGAGAAAACAACTTCAGTTAAAGCACCTCTTCGCTCAACCCCTCAATTTCGTTCAGCTTCACCTTCTGTGATTCCCATGGAGATAGGACGTTCCAAATTAACTTCAGAGGAGAGGAACCGAAGAGTAAAGAATAGACTTTGTATCTATTGTGCTGATTCCACACATATGCTCAGTTCTTGCCCTAAGAAATCGGGAAATGCCAGGCCCTAACTAGTTCTGGAGAGGTGAAGTTAGGGTCCCTGGAGTCCTCTCCATCGTCTACGAAATTAAAAGTCTGCGCTTTTGATGTTACGATTTCCTTTGCTACCAAATCCTTTGAGTCTCAAGCACTGATTGATTCTGGAGCAGCAGGAAATTTCATTTCTAAATCCCTAGTGAATCAATGGTCCCTACCAGTGATTACTTTGAAAACACCGATTACTGTGACTGCTATAGATGGATCACGTCTCATCAATGGTCTCATCACCCAGAGTACGTCTCCAGTAACGCTTCAGATTGGTGTGCTACACCATGAAGAGATTTCGTTTTTAATTCTTCCTGTTACGACAAGTCCGATTGTCTTAGGCCTTCCATGGCTTCAATGTCATTCTCCCCAGATTGACTGGCGCACTCCTCAAGTTACGTCTTGGGGAGCTGAATGTCATCATTGTTGTCTTTCTCAAGTCATTCCTCTTAAAGTACAGCAATCTTCCATCTCATCTTCCTCACCGGGACTCCCTCCTCAGTATGCTTCATTTGCCGATGTTTTTGATAAAGCTCAGTCTGAACGTCTTCCTCCTCATCGTTCATGGGATTGTCCGATCGATCTTCTACCTGGCAAGACTCCTCCTAGGGGTCGGGTCTATCCACTTTCGTTACCTGAAACTCAAGCTACATCTGATTACATCCAGGAGAATCTCCAGCGAGGGTTTATTCGACCTTCCACCTCTCCCGCTGGAGCCGGGTTCTTCTTCGTAAAAAAAGAAAAAAAAGGGGCGCAGTTTCCAACAATATTATTTATTATTCCATTGGAATGAAATATATAAAACAAATAAAATATGAGTTAATACTCTATAGATCCAACTGCACTTCAGGCGCAGTGGAAAAACTCTTAATAACAAATGTTACACACTAATTGGCATTCTCATTCTCAGAAGTTAGATTAACTAGCAATTGAATGCATCCGGAGATGGAATTAGTAGATGTAGATATCCGCTGCAGTAAGTAAGACACTGGGAATCTTATACCATAGAAAAATAACAGTCAGTCTTTTGTGTAGGCATAAAGAAATTCCCTTAAACTTTTTCAGATATTCAGCAGCCCAATCGGCATGTAAGTATACGCTGAAACAATATTAGAACAAGTGGATATCTTCTATAATGAAGCGGAAGTATGCAGTCTAATAATCAAAGGAAAAGACTTCGTATTAGGGCAATTGAACAAATAGACACCACCCCTAGGGGAGGTGATAGATTTAATCGTTTGTGCCGTAGAGAGGCTTATTGGATTTTTAGACTAAATTCTATGGTTCCTCTTGGTTTAAATGATAGTATAGAACTCAATAACATATGATTATACTTATCATTATTATATCCTCTTTATGTTGTTTCATTATTTCCCAGCCTATATTGTTATTACATGTTGTCAATTGTTTACTCACATACATCTCGAGGTAGACTTAGAGTATTTTATATTTTATATTCCTTATATATGCATGATTTTATTTTTGACTTTTTCATGCATATATTCAGTACTGTGTTTCTTTGCAAATATTTTATCAGTGGCCCGCTTGGTCCATCGTTAGTGCTACTTAGATGGTTTAAAAGCTAAGCAAATCCAAGTAGGGTCACCACCTGGATGGGAGACCGTCTGCAACTTCTAGACTGAGGGCGCCCCATTTGGAATTATATAATTTTTTAGATTGTCCCACAACAATACATTGTTGGGACTAAGATGTGATTTTGTGGCTCAAGACTTTTATTTATTTATTTATTATTAATTATTATGTTTAAGTGTATATAGCTGTTAATGCAGTATGCATACATTGATTATTATCATTTTGTAGGCCCACATGGGATGTTTATTACATTTGGGCCATCTGTGATTGCTGCTTTGTAGCTTAATTTGAGCAGCTGTTTTGTATGCATCTATTTAGCTTCAGCTACACACAGCTTGGAAGCTTATTAACGATTGGAATCATTATTTCTTGATTGGCCGGATGGTGTCATGTGACACTCGGGCCGGCTTTAAATGGCATCTGGAAAACCATTAGCAATACTCCTCTGATGAAACCGTGACTGATACGGAGAAACGCGTCAGGATATCTCTATCTGACTCTACGAACACATTAAGTCTGGCATTCTCTATCTATACCCCGGGGTATCAAGCTGCAATTCAAGTAAGTGGACTAAGTGGATAAAGCGGATCTATATTTCTATTGCCTCCGTGCAGATGTCTATACGGGCCATGAAGAGTGTATGATTGTTCAACAAAAATCATCTATTATTGCTGATGCAGTTGGACTGTACGTTTATTTCATTTACACTTGGCCGTCAACTACATAGTAAGACCAGGACAGCGTCTTTTCCTTTGATTATTAGACTGCATACTTCCGCTTCATTATAGAAGATATCCACTTGTTCTAATATTGTTTCAGCGTATACTTACATGCCGATTGGGCTGCTGAATATCTGAAAAAGTTTAAGGGAATTTCTTTATGCCTACACAAAAGACTGACTGTTATTTTTCTATGGTATAAGATTCCCAGTGTCTTACTTACTGCAGCGGATATCTACATCTACTAATTCCATCTCCGGATGCATTCAATTGCTAGTTAATCTAACTTCTGAGAATGAGAATGCCAATTAGTGTGTAACATTTGTTATTAAGAGTTTTTCCACTGCGCCTGAAGTGCAGTTGGATCTATAGAGTATTAACTCATATTTTATTTGTTTTATATATTTCATTCCAATGGAATAATAAATAATATTGTTGGAAACTGCGCCCCTTTTTTTTCTTTTTTTATATGTTATATTGACAGTTTGGATATCTGTTTTAGGGAGCTGCGATCCATCATTATATGCCATTTTTTATGATTCTTAGCGCCTGAGTAACCCTTGTGTATATGTGTGTTTATCTATTTGTATTTTGGGCTGCTTAACCAATCGTGTGAGTCTTGAGCTACATCATTTCATTTATTATGTCTACCTTGAGATGTGTGTCGGAGCGAGCTGAAAGGAGACAGGGTTATTTGGGATTGCCACTGCCTTCTTCTGACACCACTCATAAAGATCCCAGTATAGCTATGTACAAATTGTTTAATAGATTAGAAACTCTTTGTCTGGCAGAAACCAGACATTGGTATGACCATTTAACCCTGCAGAAATATCTGGATGAAAAAATCATTCCAAGAGGTCTACGGATTTTTAAATCAGCATCCTTTCAGGATGATTCAGTTTTTGTTAGAGAGTGGAATTCTGCTCTTGATGCTTGTTCCTTTAATTTGATGAAACTCCTGGTTCAATATAGGAACAATAAGGTTCATTCTATAGAGGCTGAAATTGACAAAATTCAGGTCTCTTTAAAAGATTTTGAACAAGAGGAAGGCTTTAAAGAGCGTGATTATAAAATTAATAAAAGATTGGAGGAATTTGAAAGGTCACTAATCCTGAGGAAGGATAATAAGATGGTAAGAGATAAAGATGATTATGTTAATGATAGGGTAAGGTCTTACAATAGACAACCAAGGAATTGGTCTAGGACAGCTAGGTCTAGATCAAGATCATCTATATCTAGACCCCGGCCTTACAATACTAATAACAATAAAAATTCCAGAAATTATTCTAAGAATGATCACGGTCCAGCCTCCTTTTCAAAATATAATAATAAAAAATCAATTTCTACATCACCATATCGTCCAAATTCTGATGATAAATGGGAAAATCCTAATGGCACCTCTTTTACTAATAGACAAATGAGAGGTTCAAATGTGGATTTCGACAAAAGCCATTTAGAGAGGACAAGAGAAGGAGCGAGACCAAAAGGAACAAACAGTGAACCTATTAGTACTATAGACAATTCAGGAGGCTCCAACTCTCCCAAATCTGGTACCGCATCCTCTACATCCTCTTTTTTAGGGGGTTGCCCCAACACACAAACCTATGCCCAAATATTTCAAGGGCGAGGCCCCCAAATATTAAAAAGAAACAGAGAGTTGGAATTAGGGGACACAGAGGAGGATCCTTCAAATCTCGTAAAAAGTATACGCCGATTCTAAGTAACAGAGGCATTTTCAATCTATCAAAGAAACAATTATCTGTATCAGAATTAAGATTATTGAACAAGGGTCTAAAATTTGCCCCTGCTTCTAAGCCTAACCTCTTTAATTTATTCGTAGACCTCAATAGATACATGAGGGGTCTTAGCAGAAAAAGATATTTTGCCTATAAAGCTTTGAAAAAATCAAAAATGGAAGGTATGCCCATTATTCTAGATTCAGATGACATGATAGCTCTTGATCATCTAGAGTCTCTAAGGGCAGAAAATACAATTGACAACGTAGTGGACGATCCTCAGACTGTAAATCTTTTTGATGTAAATGATGTAAATGCTGCACAACCCCTAAAAAGGTTTAAGAACCCCTCAAACTTTTACCCTTTACAATTCAAGGGTCCGTTCGTGGAGAGTTTTTATAAAACCACTATGAATGACTTTAGAAAATTATGCGAAAAAGCAACTAATGAACCCTTAAAGGATAATTTAACTCCAAGGGAGAGAAAGGCCATCAAGGACCTTCTGCTAGATGGCGATATTATAATTAAGCCAGCGGATAAGGGAGGGGGACTGGTCCTTCAAGATAGGGACGACTATATCCTTGAAGCAACGAGACAACTTAGTAATACTAAGTTTTACACTAGACTTGATTCAAACCCAACATCGGTGTATTTACTAGAGTTGCGGGATCATTTAGATGCAGCTCTTGCCGATAATGTGATCTCCAGAGATACTTTTTGGTTCCTTTTTACAACACATCCGGTGATCCCTACTTATTATCATTTGCCTAAAATCCACAAGTCCCTTCACGCACCTCCTGGTAGACCCATTATTTCTGGTGTAGGTTCTCTAACAAGTAATCTGTCTTATTTTGTTGATACACATCTTCAACCTTATGTTTTTTCTTTAAAGTCGCATATTAAAGATACATTAGCTTTTCTGAAACTTGTGGAGGGAATCCAATGGAAAGCCTCATATCAATTCCTGACATGCGATGTAGAAGCGCTATACTCAAATATTCCACATGATAAAGGTATTGAGGCAGTTTCTAAATTTTTGAAATCGTCAGATATGAATAGCTTTTTGTGCGACTTTATTCTGTCTTCTATTCGGTTTATTCTTCAGCACAACTACTTTTTGTTTGACACACAATTTTATTTACAGACACTTGGCACGGCCATGGGGACCAGGTTCGCCCCGAGTTTTGCGAACCTCTATATGGGGCTCTTTGAGGAGCAATACATTTGGGGTTCTGAATTTGGGGTGAACCTGGTCCTCTATGGTAGATATATCGATGATTTGTTTTTTATTTGGGATGGGGATGACATTTCTATTCTTTCCTTTCTGTCTCACCTTAATTCCAATGACTTTGGCTTACGTTTTACGAGTAATTTCAGTAATAGTACCATCAATTTTCTGGACATCACATTAAAGGTAAGTAATAGTACTATTTGTACTGAGACATATTCCAAACCAATCGATGCACACAGTTTCTTGCATTATAAGAGTAACCATTTTAGGCCCTGGAAAGATAATATCCCGAAGGGCCAATTTCTGAGGATGAAAAGAAATTGTTCATCTGAAAGTGATTTTAAGAAACATGTTACAACTGTCTATCAATCTTTTGTGGAACAGGGCTATCCAATTAAAGTGTTACAACGTGCCTTAAATGCTGTAGAGGATATTGATAGAAATCCTCTAATCAATCAGTCGTCTATGAATAAACAAAAGGATGATGTGAGACCTTTAATGTTCACTACTCAGTATAATAGCTATGCTCACCAGATTAGAAGCATTATTAATAAGAACTCTACAGTACTGGTAGCTGATGATTTACTGAGTTTGTCTATCTCTAAGAATAACAATGTTGTATTTAGAAAGTCGCGCAACCTTAAAGAATTTTTGTCACCAAGCTATTATGATTCAAAAAGATTGGGTAAGCCACCCAATGATTCCTTAATGAAGAATTGGTTAACAACTAGATCTAATGGCTTCTACCGTTGTGGTAGGAAGAAATGTTTAACATGTATGTCTGCGGATCATGGATGTGATTCCTTTGTTTCAAACTTTTCTGGAGAGAGGTTTTCTATTGATAAAATATTGAATTGTCAATCTACATTTGTGGTATATCTGATAAACTGTTCCTGTGGCCTACAATATGTGGGCCGTACAATTCGTTCTGTGGGAGTACGCTTCACAGAGCACCGTAGGAACATCCTTAAAAACGTGAAAACACACAGTTTGTCACAGCATGTTAATGTTTGTAAGAGTGGCTCTTTAGAGGGACTTCGTATTAGGGCAATTGAACAAATAGACACCACCCCTAGGGGAGGTGATAGATTTAATCGTTTGTGCCGTAGAGAGGCTTATTGGATTTTTAGACTAAATTCTATGGTTCCTCTTGGTTTAAATGATAGTATAGAACTCAATAACATATGATTATACTTATCATTATTATATCCTCTTTATGTTGTTTCATTATTTCCCAGCCTATATTGTTATTACATGTTGTCAATTGTTTACTCACATACATCTCGAGGTAGACTTAGAGTATTTTATATTTTATATTCCTTATATATGCATGATTTTATTTTTGACTTTTTCATGCATATATTCAGTACTGTGTTTCTTTGCAAATATTTTATCAGTGGCCCGCTTGGTCCATCGTTAGTGCTACTTAGATGGTTTAAAAGCTAAGCAAATCCAAGTAGGGTCACCACCTGGATGGGAGACCGTCTGCAACTTCTAGACTGAGGGCGCCCAATTTGGAATTATATAATTTTTTAGATTGTCCCACAACAATACATTGTTGGGACTAAGATGTGATTTTGTGGCTCAAGACTTTTATTTATTTATTTATTATTAATTATTATGTTTAAGTGTATATAGCTGTTAATGCAGTATGCATACATTGATTATTATCATTTTGTAGGCCCACATGGGATGTTTATTACATTTGGGCCATCTGTGATTGCTGCTTTGTAGCTTAATTTGAGCAGCTGTTTTGTATGCATCTATTTAGCTTCAGCTACACACAGCTTGGAAGCTTATTAACGATTGGAATCATTATTTCTTGATTGGCCGGATGGTGTCATGTGACACTCGGGCCGGCTTTAAATGGCATCTGGAAAACCATTAGCAATACTCCTCTGATGAAACCGTGACTGATACGGAGAAACGCGTCAGGATATCTCTATCTGACTCTACGAACACATTAAGTCTGGCATTCTCTATCTATACCCCGGGGTATCAAGCTGCAATTCAAGTAAGTGGACTAAGTGGATAAAGCGGATCTATATTTCTATTGCCTCCGTGCAGATGTCTATACGGGCCATGAAGAGTGTATGATTGTTCAACAAAAATCATCTATTATTGCTGATGCAGTTGGACTGTACGTTTATTTCATTTACACTTGGCCGTCAACTACATAGTAAGACCAGGACAGCGTCTTTTCCTTTGATTATTAGACTGCATACTTCCGCTTCATTATAGAAGATATCCACTTGTTCTAATATTGTTTCAGCGTATACTTACATGCCGATTGGGCTGCTGAATATCTGAAAAAGTTTAAGGGAATTTCTTTATGCCTACACAAAAGACTGACTGTTATTTTTCTATGGTATAAGATTCCCAGTGTCTTACTTACTGCAGCGGATATCTACATCTACTAATTCCATCTCCGGATGCATTCAATTGCTAGTTAATCTAACTTCTGAGAATGAGAATGCCAATTAGTGTGTAACATTTGTTATTAAGAGTTTTTCCACTGCGCCTGAAGTGCAGTTGGATCTATAGAGTATTAACTCATATTTTATTTGTTTTATATATTTCATTCCAATGGAATAATAAATAATATTGTTGGAAACTGCGCCCCTTTTTTTTCTTTTTTTATATGTTATATTGACAGTTTGGATATCTGTTTTAGGGAGCTGCGATCCATCATTATATGCCATTTTTTATGATTCTTAGCGCCTGAGTAACCCTTGTGTATATGTGTGTTCTTCGTAAAAAAGAAGGATGGATCACTACGCCCCTGCATAGATTTTTGTAGACTCAATGCCATTACTATTAAAAATCGGTATCCCATTCCGTTGATCACTGAGTTATTTGATCGCATCAAGGGAGCTCGGATCTTTACCAAGTTGGATCTTCGTGGTGCCTATAATTTAATTAGAATCCGGCCCGGTGACAAATGGAAGACAGCGTTCAACACCAGAGATGGGCATTATGAATATCTAGTAATGCCTTTCGGGTTGTGTAATGCCCCCGCTGTTTTCCAGGGCTTCGTCAATGAGATCTTTCGGGACTTGTTATATGTATGTGTCGTTGTCTACCTGGACGACATATTGATCTTTTCACAGGACCTGCCTTCTCATCACCAACATGTGGCAGAGGTCCTTTCCAGACTCCGGAAAAATTCATTATTCTGCAAACTAGAAAAATGTTCATTCGAGTTGCCCCAGATTCCATTTTTGGGGTATATTGTTTCCGGAGTTGGCCTAAAAATGGATCCAGAAAAGGTGAATGCTGTATTACATTGGCCCCAGCCAACTACTCTTCGTGCTATCCAGCGTTTTTTAGGTTTTGCCAATTACTATAGACGCTTCATTCAAGACTTTTCGTCCATTGCTTCTCCTATTGTGGCCCTGACTCGTAAAGGGGCCAATACTAAGCAATGGTCATCCGAGGCCCTCCAAGCCTTTCAATTTCTTAAAGAGTCCTTCTCCTCTGCTCCCATTCTTCGACAGCCTGATGTGACACTTCCCTTCTTCCTAGAAGTAGATGCCTCTAATGTGGGCTTAGGAGCCATTCTCTCCCAACGCTCGGAGCAACAAAAATTCCATCCTTGTGCCTTTTACTCTCGGGGTCTCCTGCCTGCGGAGAAAAATTACACTATCGGGGACAAGGAGTTGCTGGCTATCAAAGTTGCATTAGAGGAGTGGAGATACTTATTGGAAGGAGCTCGTCACCCTGTGACGATTTTCACGGATCATAAGAACTTGTCATACCTACAGTCTGCCCAATGCTTGAATCCTCGTCAAGCAAGATGGTCTCTTTTCTTTTCCCGTTTCGAATTAATCATAACCTTCAAACCAGCTGCCAAGAACAAGAAAGCTGATGCTCTATCTCAAGCTTTTGTGACGTCCTCTGACGTTGAAGAGGTTTCCAACCATTCTATACTAGACCCCAAATGTATCTCGCTGGCTGCTTCTTCCACTAAAGTGCTACCATTTGGGAAGACCCTCGTGCCTCCTACTCTTAGGAGGAAAATCCTTTCGTGGTTCCATTCTTCTCGTTTTTCTGGACATGCTGGTGAACGCAAGACCTTTGAGATTCTCTCTCGAAGTTACTGGTGGCCCTCGATGAGGAGAGACGTCAAAGAGTTTGTTGCTTCTTGTGAATTGTGTTCTCAGTTTAAATCCTCCCGCAGAACTCCAGCGGGGTTGCTGCAACCACTACCCATTCCGTCCAAGCCCTGGACCCATATTAGTATGGACTTTGTTACTGATCTGCCATCCAGTAAAAATTTTAATACTATTTGGGTAGTGGTAGACAGATTTTCGAAGATGGCTCATTTTGTCCCTTTGTCTGGTTTGCCTTCCTCGTCTACTCTGGCTGAACATTTCGTTAAGGAAATCTTTCGTATTCATGGATGTCCGTCTGAGATTGTGTCAGATAGAGGAGTACAATTCGTTTCCAGATTCTGGCGGGCCCTTTGTAAAACCTTGGGCATACGATTAGCACTCTCATCTTCTTACCATCCGCAATCAAACGGACAAACTGAACGGGTCAATCAAGATCTCGAGACCTTTATAAGGATGTTCTCATCAGCCAATCAAGACAACTGGGTGGAATTGCTTCCTTGGGCTGAATTCGCTCATAACAACATGTACCATGAGTCATCGTCCAAAACTCCATTCTTTGTGGTTTACGGTCACCATCCGTCTTTTCCGGAATTTCCTGCCCTCCCTCCCACCCAAGTTCCTGCTGTAGAGACTGTTTGTCAGACCTTCAAGAATATTTGGTCTCAGGTCAAAACCTGTTTGAAGAAGACATCTGCCAAATATAAGTCTTTCGCAGATAAGAAGAGGCGGGCTATTCCACCACTGAAAATTGGAGATCGTGTCTGGTTATCTACCAAAAATATTCGTTTGAAGGTCCCATCTATGAAATTCGCTCCCCGTTTTATTGGTCCATATAGGATCATTCAAGTGATAAATCCAGTTTGTTTCAAACTTCTACTTCCTAAGAACCTTCGTATTTCCAATGCCTTCCATGTGCCCTTGCTCAAACCTCTCATCATCAACCGTTTCTCGGCTCCTCCTTCAGCACCTCAGCCAGTTCAAGTTCATCAGGAGGAAGATTTCGAGATTACTCATGTATTGGACGCAAAAATTTTGCAAGGAGTTCTCCGTTTCCTCGTTCATTGGAAGGGCTTTGGTCCTGAGGAGCGTTCATGGATCAAAGCTGAGGATCTCAACGCCCCAGCTCTTCTTAAGAAGTTTTATTCCAAAAATCCGGACAAGCCCGGTTACAGGCGTTCTGTGCCCACCTTTAAAAGGGGGGGTACTGTCACTCACCAGACTGTGAGTGCTTCTTCCCGTGTGTTTAGGAACCGTGGCCGTCCACCATCCTGAGGGTCTGCGCATGCGCAGCCCTTTCAAAACCTTCAGTACCTGTTCCTTTAACTTAATTGGCTGATCAGGCAACACTCTCTATTTAAAGCACCTGCTGTCCACTCCTCGTTGCCTGATCTTGGAGTCTCATTCCCCATGAGCCTCTGAAGTTGTTCCTGTGTTTCCTCGTGTATTCAGCGCTGCTGATTCCTGTGGTTTCCAGACCACTTCTACTCCTGTGGTTTCCAGACCACTTCAACTCTCCTGTGTTTCATCGTGACTGTTAGCTGATTCCTATCAGCTGCCTCCGTGCACTACAGTCTTCTGACCACTTCAACTCTCCTGTGTTTCATCGTGACTGTTAGCTGATTCCTATCCGCTGCCTCCGTGCACTACAGTCTTCAGACCACTTCAACTCTGCTGTGTTTCATCGTGACTGTTAGCTGATTCCTATCCGCTGCCTCCGTGCACTACAGTCTTCAGACCACTTCAACTCTCCTGTGTTTCATCGTGACTGTTAGCTGATTCCTATCTGCTGCCTCCGTGCACTACAGTCTTCAGCTCATCTCAACTCTCCCGTGTTTCCTCGAGACTGCTACAACTGATTCCTATCCGCTGCTCTCCGTGCTCAACAGTTCCAGCTCAGCTCTACTCTCCCGTGTTTCATCGTGGCTGCACCTGCTGGTTGCTATCCGCTACCTCCGTGTACCTGCAGAGTCCTGCTGACTGCTACTCCTCAGTTCTACTCGTGTCTGCAGCAGCTGATCCGCTCTCCGTGCTTCTCAGTGTTCCTGCTGGTCTCTACTCGCCAGTCTGCATCGGATCTGCGCCTCACTGCTTTCATCTCGTCTAGACCATCGCTACTCTTCAGGGTCCTCCAGGAGTCCAGTTCTACATACTACTGCTTCCTGAGTATTTGTTCCCCTGCTGGTCTACCTACCTGTGCGCTGCACCTACTTGATTGCCGCTTCACCCTCCAGGGACTTCGCATCCTGCCGGCCTCCAGCCGTTCAGGTATCTCTGCACTCCTGTCTGACAGCCTGCTCCTGAACCACGGTATGCATACTTCTCATTGACTGTGCTGGTGTATTGCATATCTTGCTGGACTGAGTTGTTCTTCTCTGGAGCTTACTATCCGCTGAGACTTTTGCCATCATTGACTGTGTTATCTTTTGCCCGGATAGTTTCTATGACTTTGTATTATTGCAGTGCTGTTCAGTCATTACTATATTGTGCATGTCATTGTGGATCAAGTTCAAGGTGCCCGTGTATCCTCTGTATTGCAGTCTCTCCCCGTGCTCCTCCTCACATATATATTCAGTGGTACAACTTGCTAGAGGCAGACCACTGATTCCTGTTTCCAGTGTCACCTGTTCCAGTGTCCTCTCACATAGCAGTGGTACAACTTGCTAACGCAGACCACTGACTTCCCGGATACCTTCACCTGGATCCCATTCCTTCACCCAGACAGCGGTACAACTTGCTAAACGCAGACCGCTGACTCTCATCACCTCCTCGTTTCTGTTGGACATTCCTCCTCACTATAGCAGTGGTACAACTTGCTACCGCAGACCACTGACTACCCTCACGTGTCCTTTGTCCATTCAGTTCCTCGTGTATTACTACATATATATTACCAGTGCTGCTAGTCATAGACTTTCCCGAGCATCTCTATCATCTGCTGTCTCCTGTTCCGTGATCACCCCGCTACCAGAGTACCATATTACCACCTATACTGCTCTGGTAAACTTATCACCTGGTGATCCCTGGGTAAAGACTCCTAGTGCCCGTGACATGCTGAGCACTTTCACTGCGGTCCTTCTCCGACGCGCTGTAGTCTCCTTACTGAGGAGATCTCGTGAGTCTCACTCTCACGAGATCTCCTCAGTAAAGAGCGTACAGCGCGCCGGAGAAGGAGGTAAGTGCCGGGTGGGGGGCGCGGGCAGCTCGGATCAAGGGGGGGGCCCTCACGGGGAATGAAGGCCCCCTTAGCCCAGGGGCCTCCATTCCCTTAATCCGGCCCTGCTTAGATCTGGTGGCTAATACGGGAATGTCACATGGATAACATGAGTGTCATGCTCATCAAATCATTGGGTGACTAAACGTGCCCAAGATAACCTCTAAGGTCATACACAAAGGACTGTGCACAGAGGTAGAAACATAGACTAGAGTTAAGGCAAGGACCAAGTCCTAAGCACAGGCAGAGGTCAGGATAGACAGCAATCCACAGAGTAGTCATCGACAAGCAGGGATATTGTGTACAGCAATTACACTAATTGTATAACAGGAGCGGTATACTGTTGACACCAGTGTAGCACTTTATGAATGCAGTTAAATTTAACAGCTTTTTTAAAGTTTTTAATACTTCTGCTTGTTCTCGGAATAAGTTGGGTTAATCCCCATATTGGATATATCAATACAGCATTTATACAATCTACTTTTATATCTTGAGAGAGTGGATATCTTCTAATTGCTTCAGGATAATCATCGCTGCACATGGATCCAAACACCTTTTGGTGTTTTATTCGTTATAAAGACATTCCATAGGAGCCAAGCCTCCAGATTCGGTTGTAGTGCAAACATGTGATCGGACTTCAAACTACCCGCTTGGATGATCAGAAATGTCCATAGCAACTGAACAGCTGAGGAAGAAGCAGGATCTTGCAGTGGAGTGTGCCAGTGCTCATTGCTCGTGAAACATCTTTCATCATCACCGAGGACTCCTCTTGCAGCCATGCTAGCCATAACTATATAAGTAGCCAGGATAGTCCAGCATTTTTATACATTACCCTTGCCATGCTGGGATTGCCCAGTATCTAATTAGTATGGGAAGCCTCATTCCAAATACGAAAAAAAAAATTGCTGTAGATAATTTACAATTAATTGGTTTGTAAATGAAATAAGCCAAAGAATATATTAAATTTATATTAGATATTGAATCATAATATCACTCAATTTCTGCTAAGCAAAACAAAAAGTACATAAATAAAAATAAAAAGTTGACGAGACAACAGAGGGGAAGTGTATTGTTTAACAAATGAAGCATTAATACATTATATTTAACATTTTTTTCTGAAATTAATGTGAATCTATAGGTGACAAATTCTAATATAAATACTCAACCTAAGTCAACATATTTGCTGCCCAATTATAATCTACCTAGTTTCAAACTGTGCAGGTCCATAGAGGCTTTTATTAAATATTAAGGGGCCCGATTCATCAAAATTCGCAAACGCATACGCATCTGCTAAATGGCTCTGCGCATGCGCGAAACGACGCTTAAGCAGCGCAAAACACTACATACGCTACTCAAGCACGGCAGATACAGCTCTCAAAAGGCGACTCAATCTCAAACTCCAACGCAAATAGATTTGAGATGACTGCTGACCACTTGAGAACATATGGGTGGGAATGGGCGGAGAGTAGGCGCGGACTGGGCGGAGATGAGATAGTACTTGAGTAAAGTAGGCGTTATGCTTTTTCACTTGAGAATAGTAGGCGTTCCCTCTGCCCAGATGAGTGAAACTGACGTCACTCCTGTCTCAAATCTTTCACAAAAGTTAAGGAAGGCCAGGGTCATGTTTAACTCCAATACAGCTAGCTAAAACCACTATTAAACGCCTTTAGGAGCATCTTTTGCGTTTAAAATGCAAAACGAAATATGCACAACATACATACATATCAATACAGACTGCCTGTGGCAATTTTTTTTTTTTTTTAAATTTTTTTTTTTATTGAGCTTTTACATATCTTACAAATGTTCCATTAGTATGTTTGTGTAAATTAAGCTTGTTTTGCTTTACATACCCCTTTCTAATCAATGCAATTCGCAAGTGCAACATGTTTGATGTTATTTTGGCCCTTTGGCCTCAATCCGGAACTGCCGGAATGCCGAAATTAGTTAGCTGGAAATAGCGCCCTCTGCTGCTTACTGCCTCTTCAGTAAAGAGGACTGCCTTTTATAGGCCTGTACACTGCTAGCCACATATCTTCTCAGCATTATGGGGAGAATCCAGGTCACAGTGTATTCCGGCTGCCGGAATGGTTGCCTCAGTGCATTCCACATTCATTCCACTGCCGGAATGGTTGCCTCAGTGCATTCCACATTCATTCCACTGCCGGAATGGTTGCCTCAGTGCATTCCACATTCATTCCACTGCCGGAATGGTTGCCTCAGTGCATTCCACATTCATTCCACTGCCGGAATGGTTGCCTCAGTGCATTTCACATTCATTCCGGCTGCCGGAATTGTTGTGCACACTGCATGGGTAATTATTTCATTTTATGTAAAATGTCTCCCAAACAATAGACTTTGTCATAAATATTTATGATAAATCTCCAACCATTCTGAACAATTACCAATATCATTAGTCTCAATATGTTACATGCCTGATTTGACAGTTGGTGATGGTGCGTTTGCAAGAACAAATAATATTAATAGACATATAATAACTCGAAAATATATTTTAGGGTTTTACACACATGATTTATGCAAATTTAAAACAAGTGTACTATTACCACAGGGACACTTTTAACAGCAACACAAATTGTCTAAGGATATTAATGATCCCTAAGAGCCGAGGGCTGGTGAGGACTCGAACCCACGTAGCAAGCTGGCAAGGTGGATTGCCTAACTGCTACACCACTGTACAAGTGGTGATGTCAAGGGAATAGAATACAAATTAAAGATGACCAGCAACTTCTAGCATAAGTTGTTTCCCTTAAAACATGGGGAAAAATGCCAATACTTGGAAATATTATACCCAGAAAGATTTGGTGCATGCAGAGTCACAATTTATGCATATCGAAATATATCCATGTTGATAAATACAAATCAAAAATAGAACATTTATTGCTCCCATTTCTACAATTTGATTTGGTGGAGCACTTAGCTTTTTCCACTGTTGCCAGTACAGAATTCACATGTCTTTGAAATCCAAAGTCTTTGCCAACAACTGCTTTGCTGTGTTGTAGCTGATAACACTGTTGAACATTACATATAGCCACCTTACACACCAAAACATATACTAAGTCACAGAGTGGAATAAATACCCTCAAACTTGTAAATATACCAAGGTTAGCCACATACACGCATCATTCAGGGTTCAAACTCATTACCTTGTTGTTGCAAGCTCATTTCTTTATTCACTGAGTTATACTTCACATTGAAACACCAACACCAAACTGCACATTAACTAGTTAGCACAGCTGAATGATTGTCTTAGACCTGATAAATTGGCCATGTTGCAATTAATATGAACAGCATGATGGATAACGTGGTATTAAAATATTAACCCTAGATAAACACACACATTAATAAAAACACTGTTTTACTAAAGCAGCAGGAGCTGCAAAAACGTCACCAAACAAATGCGAATTAAGCGCGTTTGCGAATCTTATGCTAAATACAAGCAGTTGCATATAGTTTTTTACTTTTAGGAGTATGCTTAATAATGTGTTTTATTAACTCACTTGGTGCTTAGGGTTGACCTGGGGCCTTGAACTTCTGCACTTAGTATTGGTGGGTGAAATACATAACCACTACACTATCGTGGCACATCTAAATGTAGCACATGCAAATGAATCATACGTCATATAATTGTACTTAAAACTATTTTACCCATACTATTGCCACAACACTAACAGCTTTGCTCATTAATGACATCTGTAATAATCGTTATAATCTCTACTTACCCTACAGAAAATAAACGTTGCTAACATGTCAGGTCACTTTTACACAAAAACACACTTGGCTAATTAGAACGCACCTGCGTGCTCCTAATGACGTGTCCGGCATACTCTCCGGCCTACTCACCTGCATTTAATTCACTAATTACAGTGCTACTTAAAAATACCTTGTTTGCACTTCTGTGTTGTTGGGGGATTCACAGTTCTGGGTAAGTAGCCCTTAATGGTGAAATGTTTCATAATCACTGCTGTTATTTGCTGTACCTTGCTCAACACTCATGTTTATTTATTGTCAAGGTATTGGTGAGCTAGAGATAGAAAATGATGTTGAACGGTCTTAATGCTAGTGGATTTTATGTTGAAGGTTAGTGGGAAAGTCTTTCATTAGCTGCAGAGTTTGAATATTGAGGCAACTGTGTAGACTTGGGATGTGCCTTTGCATAGAGACCTCTCGAATGTAGTGACAGAAATAAATATTATCCATCTATATTTATTTATTTGTTACCTGTTTACCCTTCCCCCACAGATATTGGTCCTGGATAGTGTTTTTTGGGTGTCTACAGATTGCTTTTTGACATTCCACATTTGTCTGTGTGTGTGGTAAGTAGAAACCAGATATTGTTTATTACATACCCCTTGTTAAAACACTTTGCAGTAAGAATGTCCATGCTGTTAGTTTTTTTTTTTTTTTTTTTCTAATCACTTTGTTTGAAATGTTGTTGTTTTTTGGACTGAGTCATTAAGGAGAGCAAAGCATCAAAAATAAGTAAATGTTCTAGTGGTCAAACCATGTTACAATGTAAGGGGTGCACATTTGTTGTTGTTTTTTTGCACATAAGATAAATACTGCCTGCTTCATGTAGCACACACTTACTTGTTAGCTTTAGCTTTACCCTGACATTTAAAGATGATCTAGAGCATGTCCTACCCCAACTATAAATCTGTCCCCACATTTAACATTTACCTCCCCCTCCAATGCAACATGGTTTTGCCCAGGTGCAGAGTTACTCCTTCTTTATTCTCGCTAATGACTCAGGCCGTCTGTATTTAGTGTTCCACTACCTTGACAGTCTTACGCCACAACAATTGTAATATAAGTAATGTGAATTTTGAAAGGGTATATGGCGATGGTAAGTATCACGTTTGCAAGCACTTTGGTGGTTCTATATGAATAGATGGTGGTTGGACAAAGAAGAGGTTTATTTTTCCTAGTTGTAGTTTTTAATGTTTTGGGTTTTTTTTTCTCTTTATATCCCACCTTACACATTACTTCCATCTACTTATGGACTGTCCTTTTACACCAAAAAGCGTGACGATGAATTACGACTACTTTGTAAGTATTGGTTGTGTCATTTGTGGCAAAGTCAGACAATGCCAAGTGTCCACGTTTCACCTAAGTGCTGGTTTGTAATCTTTTCCTTTTGAAACACATACAGGCACTCCTGGAGTTGGACCACATTCTGTTTCACGAGGGGCCTGCTCCTCTGCCCCGTCCGAACCAGCAACTACAACAACATCGCCGTCCGAGGGAGCGCATCTTCAGGCCACGTGTCAGCCTCTTTGGGATGCCAGATGCGGAGGTTGTCCGTCGCTATCGGCTTCCTCCACATCTGATCTTGGACACCCTGCGCATTGTGGAGCTTGACCTTGAGCCAAGGCGCATCATCCCGACAGCAGTACCGCCTTTGACCAAACTTGTGGCGGTACTGCACTTCTGTGCCACTGGTTCATTCCAGTGCACAGTCGGGGTCGCGGCAGGTATGTCCCAGGCGACCTTCAGCCGTGTGCTGGAGGTTGTCCTGAGGGCGTTTATGTTGCGGCTCCGGCAATTTATCCATCTGCCACTCGATGAGGAGTCTCTTGTGAGGATCAAGCAGCAGTTTTCCACCATAGCTGGCTTTCCGCACGTCATAGGGGCTGTAGATGGGACGCATGTGGCCCTGGTACCGGTGAGTGGAAATGCTTCGGTTTTAATGAACCGGAAGCATTTCCACTCAATCAATGTCCAGGCCATATGTGACCCGTCTCTCCTGTTTCGAAACCTGGTTGCGAAATGGGGTGGGAGTACCCATGACTCCTATGCGTTTCGTAATTCAGAGTTGTGGCCTAGATTGCAACAGAGGCAAGGGGGTGTCAGGCCACACGGAGATGCGTGGCTTCTTGGTAATTATGTGCAAAAAAAATGGTTCTGCCAACTCTAAGTTATTAATAATATTGTTTGAGAAACCTAGAGTTGTAAAATATAATATTGGACTTGAGATGTTACTGTTACCAAATGTGTTATATAGTGCATGTGCCTTGTATGTTTAGTTTCCGCTACTATAGAGTGATAGAATCAATGTTTACAATAGTGAGATATATAATGGTAATGTAGGCCTATTTTTGAAACTCACCTAGTAGCAAAGGGTATGTGTCCTGTGAATAGTGGACGCCGCCAGGTGTGTAATTATTAGTTCGGTGTACATTGTCAATGTCCAATGTGGATTGTGCTTTGTTTAGCAGCCATTAATAGACATGGGTAGTTTTCATTGGATGCTAATTATACAGTATTATGACTTTGTAACCTTACTATTTAGCCTAGAATGTAGTTTCAGGTCATATATTTGAATGTTACCATTTAATTTCTTGCAGGTATAGTTGTACTCTTAAATGGTGTTAATCTTGCTTTATTTGTCTTTCCTCTCTTCCTACATAGGAGACAATGCGTATCCCTCCTGCCCTTGGCTCCTCACTCCTATATTGAACCCACACACAGAGCGGGAGGAGGCCTATAACTCCGCTCATAGGGCCACCAGATCGGTCATTGAAAGAGCCTTTGGCGTTTTGAAGGCTCGTTTTAGATGTCTTGACCGGTCTGGTGGCGCCCTCATGTATGATCCCAGGAAGGTGTGTAAGATCATTGCTCTGTGTGTGGTGTTTCATAATATTGCCATCAGGAGTGGGGCACCAGGGGTCCTGGATGAGGTTGCTGGGGTGGACGAGGCGGGGGTGGACGAGGAGGCGGAGGAGGAAGATCTTGGAGACCCCCCTCATGAAGCAGTGCGTGGCTCCAACTTCAGGAGCTATGTTGTGGAGACATATTTTTGAGGTAATTCTTTGGGGTTGTGACATTTTATATCTTCACATTTCAAAGATCTGTGGTCAAATCATGTGCAAGCTTAGTCAAGCGTAGATTATCTAAGGTATGGTAATTCAAAATGGGAATATGAATAGACATGGCCTGGTGTGATAGTGAAATGTTTATTATGTGTAATAATAGGGGAAAAACCATGGCAAACTGTATTTTACCTTTACAATGTGCGTAGAAAGTATAGCTTCATGAATCTAAGTTTAGCCTCAATGTCTTTTGCTAAATGCACGTTAATGGGGTAGATTTAATCTACAGTCTAATGTGGCAACATAATTGACGTTTGGTTTTCTACAGTTTAAACAGTCCAGACTTTGCACACTTGATGCTTGTATTAGCTGAGGCACCAAAGGTGCTAATGGTCTAGTATGTATATGTCCCCTAGTGTCAAAATGGTGTGAAAAAATAGTTCTAGCAAAAATGTACCCTAACTCTGCTCATTTAGCCATGTGAGGTTTTTTAGTTTATTGATCTGCACATATAGTGTTGTGAAGTGGTCATTTTTCACACTTTATTTGTTTTTCTTATATCTACAGCCTTTAGATTACACTTGGCCTGCAGTGCTGGCCTTTGTGCCATGGAGTTGGTGGATGTTGCCATGGTGAAGGGTGTCGACAAATGTAAGTAGTATAGTGTTATCAGCACTAACATGTGACTGTCCGGTGAGTGTGCTCCATACAATAATGTCGTTACTAAGCCTGCAATGTGTGGTTGCACAAACAAAACATATGGGCAGATGCTAGCTATGTAACATATGGGTTTGGTGTTTCAAATTAAGTCAAATAGTGCATTCAGAATCCTAGGTATAGTCCAAACACACAAGCCATTATTATACACTATAATATTACTGGCTTTTTTACACATGCCAATACATTGCTCAATCTCTTGATATCAAAATGCAAGTTGTCTGACCTAATGCCATATTAATTTGTTGCCTTTCGTTCAACAGGGTGTGTTGGCGTGGATTTTGGATTTGTGCAATTCGTGTCTCACTACATGTTGTTGAATTTCTCCAGAGCTCCAAGCCTGCTTATGTCTCTCTTCAGTCTGGCCAGATTGTCATCTCTTAATCCAAGGAATTTTTACACACACAGACCATTACCTTGTTTGCTTTGTTTTTGTCAGCACATTTGAATTCATATATGTAATAAATCTAGCCTATGCTGCAAATGTGTCAGCAATCAGTTGTCATGCCATTTTGTACCATTACTACAGTGCACTGATTAATATTTTAATACCCATAAATCCATGTGTAGTGCTTTCAAAACTATTGTGGAACAGGTTTTATTTTAAATGAATATATGAAATCTAGGTGTGGTTATTTTCTCCTTTGCCACAGATACACCATAGCCTACAAACATGCTCAATGGGGTAAATGTATAGTTTTAGAAAATTACTATAGTGTGGAGGTTTGTATGTGTGTTTGGTGCTTAGTAGTAAATTGTTTGGACACTTTCAGCTTTTAGAGCGAACATGTGATGTGCGTAGGAATATAGGCATCACATTACAGGTAAATGTATATAAAGAAAGCAAAAATGTTAGCAGTGTCAGGTCACACACTACCAACTCTTGGCCCTTGGCCAAATGGGATAACAATATTTTTCGCTTGTGCTAGTGGCACTTTGTTTCAAAGTGGTCCAACACCCACATGCCAGACACAAACCCCACACTAACAATTATGGGGAATGCATTAGGGCACTAAGCTAGTGGAGTCTTGCTACAAGGCCATAATACCATCACCTAGGGCCTGAATCATTAGTAATCTTCTTATCTTGTGCAAAAGGTAAGATGCTTATTGTTACGAAGAAACGGGGAGATAAGAGTGAAGCAAAGATGGATTTTCATCCTAGCGTAAGAAATTCGTCACTTATGCAGTGGCTTTTGCTTCTTATCTCCCTTTTCTGAGCATGAACAGAGTGGATTAGCTTAAGATAAGCAAAAAATGACAGATAAGATCCTTAATGAATCAGGCCCCTAGTTTGCTAATTGGTCAAGGCAGCTATATGTAAACTTACAGCCAACATAGATACTCCACATGAGAACTAGTTACATTAGTCTGATTACCCATTGTTAGGCAGCAGTCACTTGATATGTTTGCTGAACCTGATAATGTAAGTCTCCAATGTTATTGTGGTGTAGAAATGTGAAATTTATTCTCAATACCATTTTCATGTAGCTTGCCCTCTGAAAGTGGAAAGTAGTGACAAATTAACATTCCACCTTTGTTTCTCTTCAAAGTGTGTGTCGTAATACCACCTATGTCTGTTTAAACATGCTAGTCAATGTTAACAATAATTTGCAGCATTTGTCCATGCCTTGGGCAAGGGAAGTACAAAGCCTTAATGTACAGATATCCTCCCTTTAGGATTATGGCTCCATGTTCAAATTCCTTTACCACCATCTAATCCAAGGGTGGGCAAACCTGTCCTCAAGGGCCATATCCAGTTCATGTTTTTAGGATTTCTGTCTGTAGAAACAGGTGGGATAATTACTGACCCAGCCAAATAGACTAACTCAGCTGTACATGATTAAAGAAATCCTAAAAACATGAACTGGATATGGCCCTTGAGGACAGGTTTGCCCACCCCTGATCTAATCCAAGAGTATTGGGCCGAGCACACAGTATTTTGAGGGATTAATGTCTGGTAGATATTGTTGATGTTTACATTGTTAGGTGAGGCATCCAGTTTTTTTGGCTTATAGAGGGTGAACATGTGCAATGGGTACCTGTGTCTGTATTGGCAAGAAATCACAACATACCAAGCTTCAAATGATAATATGTTGCCCGTTATATAAAATTGCTTGGCCTTGCATAAATGTTTTCCAAAACTGGAAGGGAGCCAAATCCAAGTGACGTGCCCACTTTAACAATGAATGTATCAGTGTACATTACGTAAGAAACTCTAGGGTCTGTTTGTTATAATAATGTATTCAAGGTTCCAGATTGGTTTAAACTATCATGGATTGGGGGGATCAGATCATAGAGTTTGGAAAAGTCTTTACAGGATAGAGGAGTTTGGTGGACAAACTACCTCTTGGAGTCTACTTACTTGTATTACAGAGTGTGCTTCTTTGCCTGACCAAACCATATCTATACTCCAAGCTTTTTCATTTGCATCTTACATGATTAGTCAGACACACAGCACTACATACACCCATATAGTGTGTCAAACTGTCACGTTAGTCTGTATTTCTTGATCCGAATCAGGGACCCTTGGGATTACCTGCAGCAGGTGTGAATCTGAACAGAGCAGCCTGGATGATCTTCCTGCTCATGTTCTTGCTGATTGTCCAATCTAGCAGGGGAATGAGCAGTCTGAGAATGTGGACACAAACACTGATTTTGTAATGCAGCCAGAAACACTGGGGCCAATAACTATCCACTGGAGAGAAGTGTGTTGTTCAGGCAATGAACAGATCACAGCAGCAGCTTTAAATAGTTTGTCCCAAGCAACTATTGGCTGAGCACTTAATGGGATCACAGGTGCTGAATCTGGTTGATCTGGAATGATCACCTGACTGCATCCAATATGCCTGTGCACATGCAGCAGAACAAACAGTGTGTGTTTGATTACAAACGGAGCTGTGGAGGACGGGAATGTTGCTGACGACCAGAAGGCACCCAGGTAGCCGTGATATGACAGCGGCTGATGGGGTAAGTGCACCTAAGATCCAAATGTGAGACCCAACCTATATGTGCTTAGTGCAATAAGGTCATGAGGTTACTTGTAAATAACTGTTATGCTAAATGACGTCCAGTGTACCACACACTGTGCATTAGCACTAATCTTAAATATAAATCCCTTATTAGATTTTTAGAATTAGCACAGATTCTTACCTGTACAAAATAGTAGTTAACAATATTTGTCCTGTGCCATCATGGGAAAAAAAATTTTTACATTTATTTGGGTTACCTTAACACCTGTCTTTTGTGGCTCCTTTGTGTCAGGTTACAGTTTGCAAATGCAATACTTTCTTGACAGAATGATTTGCCCTACCTCTAAAGGGGCACTGTAGTTGCACGTTGTGTTTGCAATTATTTAGTCAGGCAAATAAAGAAACACTGTGGCAAAAGCATTAAGAAGCTTACCTTGATACACTTCTTGTTTAAGTCTTCTTCAGCAAACCATGGGCCAGAATCATTCTGGAAAGGTAAGGCAAAGTAACTAAGCAAGGGCAAAGCATGTCAGTTTGGAGGGGGATGTAAACCAAAAATGTCATTGGAGATGTAATTTTGGGGTAGGAGAGGTCCTACCTGACATGAACATTTCACTGTACAAATAAGCTATCACGTATTTGTGCGGTACATTAGGATACAGACATTTTTTTATTTTCGTGCTCTAAACCTATTGCTAATTTGCACCACTTGCATTTTAAAAGGCTTTTGAGCAGCATTCAGAAATATGTATCCTTGACATCTAGGTTCATTACTCAATCAGGGCCATGGCATGGTTTTGGTCAGCACACTGATATTAGATACATATTTGTTTGAATACGTAAATGAATCAGCCAGTTTGTTTGGAGATTATACTATGGTTAGACTTGATAACAAGCATTGTTATTAAAAAAAACATTATGGAATCTGCCGTACAAAAGAAATAGACATTTCAGTAGTAGGAATTTTTTTATTATAAAAAAAAAAAATATACATATTTTCGTCATATATTAAACTATATTTGTGAGGTTAAAACAATACAAATTACTTTTTCCGTGTTTTTTTAAAGCCGGTTGGACGGGAGGCTCCCCTACTCCGACTTCTTGTCACCCGTGATGTAGAGGAGTCAGAGGAACCAGGCAATGGGGCAAGGCAAGCGGGTTGTGTCCGACGAGGTGAAGGTGCAGGGTCAGGGGATGGGGATGGGGCCACGACAGGCGAGGGGGAAGTGGGCACAACAGGGGATTGGCCATAGCCACGAGCAAAGGCAAAACACATAAGACGACATAGTTCGGGGTCAGGGAGGGCGGAAGCGACAGACACATCAGGGAGGGCGGAGGCGACAGACACATCAGGGAGGGCGGAGGCGACAGACACATCAGGGAGGGCGGAGGCGACAGACACATCAGGGAGGGCGGAGGCGACAGACACATCAGGGAGGGCGGAGGCGACAGACACATCAGGGAGGGCGGAGGCGACAGACAACTGGGTATGGGGGCTGGCGAACAAATAATCTGAGCTGGGTGAAGGGATTGTGCCGGAGGTGCGTTGGGAGTGGACATGCAAGATATCACCCAGGAGTGTTGCAATATTTGTCACTGAAGTATTTAAATTATCAATTTTGGTGGCGAGTGTCGTCAGTAAAGAGGTGTGTGTGCTCATGAAATCGGAGAGTGTGTTAGTGAGACTGGTGATTTGCTGATCCGTGTGTTGGACAGTGCTTGATATGTGTGACAGGTGAACATTCTGTGCAAGAGTGACGTCTTTAAGATTTTCGGCTGCGCGTGCGAGTGTCCGCTGCCTTACATATTCAGCTGGAGGCAGCTGAGGCACCTCCACATCACGGGCAACTTCTTCATCCACCGGTGAAGCAGGCGCCTGCTGCTCACATGCTGTAGAGAGATAATAAGTAAAATAAAGTAATTAGAATCAATGAGTAAGGTGCGATATTATATTGGCAAAAACATCTTACAACGCGTGATGTAGCATTGGTAAAGTGTCAGCTTCCCTTGAATGTGCTAGCAGCCCTTTCTGCTCCCCAAATACAAACATTGCCACTTATGGTCTGACATTTTAGGATGAGCCCTACATATTGAGACCATTTGTCTTCAGTGTGTAAATGTCATTTCCTACTATGTGATAGGCAAACACATTGTGCAATTGAAGTTTACCTTCACACACACATCCTGAGAGTTGACACTTTTACTCAGACAGATACAAAGCTTTACAGACATTAAGAAAGCAAACTCATCATGTACCTAGTGGAGCGGCCTCTCCTGTTCGGGGTGGGCTAGAGCCAGTGTCTATGTCGCCCACCCCAACTATCTCCACCAGGGCTATTGCAGCCCTCGCCCGCTCCTCGAGGGGTGTTAAAG
Source organism: Mixophyes fleayi (assembly GCF_038048845.1). Taxonomy (NCBI): domain Eukaryota; kingdom Metazoa; phylum Chordata; class Amphibia; order Anura; family Limnodynastidae; genus Mixophyes; species Mixophyes fleayi. Next base: position 135,461,076 of record NC_134406.1, on the reverse strand, counting down.
TAGTACGTAGTCGAGGCCCCCCACCAGTGCCTTGAGCATGCCTGTGAAGCTCAACAAGCTTCGCTTTCAGGCGTCCTTTATAGTCTGCCCATCTGTGGAATAGACAAACATTATTGCCTCACATAGTACCTTCAACTCAAAATGACACATTTTTCAATCAAATACATTGCACGTTTGCTAATCACAACAATTTAACCTTCACATACAGTAATACAGATTTTGCTCTTTTGAAGCGCGTATAATGTGGTAAACATATTATGTCAATGTGACCAAGGGCCATGGTGTTAGTTTCTGAAAACAAAGGGCCTGATCAACAAATGCATTGGAGTCACAAGGTGGTTTCACCTCACAGGTGACTAATGCTACTATGTCACAATATCCATATTTATCTCTAGCGATATCTATATATATTATTTGACAAATACACACAGTCAGTAAAGTTAAATAGGGCTATTATTTTTAAATTTAATTCGTACCTTTTCTGTACTTCAACCTTTGTACGCTCATACGGAGATATTTCATTTATGAGCCTTGTGATTTCCTGCCAATGGGTTTGGCGCTCGCGTCCGGTTATTTGGCGGTTCCCACTGTGGAACCTCGCCAGAACCTCTTCTACCAGCACCTCCAGCTCCTCCTCTATGAAGTTGTTTTTACGCCTAGTTGGCAGCCCTGGTGCCTCCACATTACTTGGGCCAGCATCAGACATATCCCTATTTCAAAGATAAGTTGTGTCTTTATAGGCAATGCACACAGTCAGGTGGTGATACAGAATCTAAGCACATTCCCCCCCTACATAAGGTACAATTTCACAAACTTCTAACTAGGTCTAAAACACATGCCCCTTATTATAATAAACATTGTGGTTTGTCTATTTAACGGCCATTTAGTTTGACCACTGCATTTTGACTGACATATTAGTCAAATACTATAGCAACATTCTCCTACTACTACTACTACTCTTCACTTTTCAAACCATAACATTGGTTTACAGGTTAGCAACACACCAAAATGAAGGATATCACTCAGTTGCAAACCCTATATTGTGTAATTATTATTAATATTTGGTTACAAATCGGCCAACATTTGGACCCATGTGTCCATCAATGCAATGAGCTAGTTATTATGCCGTTGAACAAGGATAAGTTTCAAAAGAACTTAGCATACTGTAGGCTACTATTGAAAACTTTACATGTTAAATGTGAGGCCAGGGGCCCTTTGCTTAGCAGTTTTTTTTACATTCCGGCCACACATATTGCAGAGCAAACAGTTTACTACATTAGGAGATAAAAATATTTTGGAACTATCCAGAAATTTCAGATAAATTCTTATACTTACTTTTCTCCAAAGTTTGGCACAAAAGACAAAAATTATTTTGATAGTCAACTGGGTAATGCGTGGTATGGGCTGCGAAAAAAAAAACAAATTAATTTTTATAAGCAAGAAAAGGTAATGTGGTAAACAAAGCTAACCTCCTAATTTGAATATGGATAAGGTTCAAAAGAACTTAGCATACTGTAGGCAGAAAACTTTAGGAGAACACAAAAAAAAAAAAATCTTTCAATCTCTAAATTTAGTTTGGTACTTACTGTTTGTTGTTGGCTTTTTAGAACAATCATCCAAATGTAATGTAATGAAATCTTGACTGTGCTCTATCCAGGCTAAAAAGCGAATGACAGGCACTAGACCAAAGCACAGGTGGGTTTAAATGGAGTGTTGAATTAATAAACCAGGTGTACACTCTTCTTCCTAATTGCGGAGCACACTGTACTCGTCTCAGTGCAGGCGCCCGCCATGTTCTTGGTGGGAGAGACAATCAGAGTCACAACACAGGTGTGTGAAAGCTCCGCGTGTGACGTGAGCACGCCCATACGTGCTCAGCGAACCAATCGGAATGCAGAGGCCCCCATTTTGTGTTATAGACATTATACCAAAATGAGGGCTGCAATTTTCAGCAGGCGTGAGCTGAGAGTCCTTGCAGAGGGTATGGACAATGTACCCTCTGGACGGTATGTGTCCAACGAGGTGAAGGTGCGGGCCTATCAAAGGGTCCGCAGACGCCTCCGCCTCCGATACAACATTCGGCGGAGCACCGTTCAGCTCCAACGGCGGTGGAGCGATCTCCGGCGCCGCCAGCCCCAGCTTCTGGAGGAGCTCCGTAGGGAGATCAGAATAAGTGAGTTCTCTACTAATCGCCAAAAAAAAGTCAACATATATATATATATTTGCTCTATGGCCCTGATTCATGAAGGATCCTTAACTTGAGAAACTTCTTATTTCAGTCTCCTGGACAAAACCATGTTACAATGCAAGGGGTGCAAATGAGTGTTCAGTTTTGCACATAAGTTAAATACTGACTGTTTTTTCATTTAGCACACAGATACTTGATAGTTTATTTGTACACGGAAGTTTAAAGTTGATATTTGTGTGCTACATGAAAAAGCAGTCAGTATTTAATTCATGGTCAAAACAGATTACTAATTTGCACCCCTTGCATTGTAACATGGTTTTGTCCAGGAGACTGAAATAAGAAGTTTCTCAAGTTAAGGATCCTTAATGAATCAGGCCCTATGTTTGTAAATATGTTCACCCTAAACACCTGACATGGCCTACATAACTATGTGCAAGCACACTATAAAGGTCATGCCCCTTCCAGTGCACCCAAAAAGCTTTGGCTCCTGTGTCCTAAATGTGTCTGCTAACCATTTACTGACCTAAATGTTTTTGTGTGACAATTCTCACCATTAAGTGTGGTTTAGGAAATCAGGCATTCTAAGTCTTGACCCGAGTGCTGTAACTTGCTAGTCTAACCTTAAAAACATTTTGGAGTGGAAGATGTGTTGTCATTATTGGGCCAAGATTTAAAAGGCACGTTTCAAATACAAAACACCTTAGTGTTTAGACTGATTTTTGCAAGCTCCCATAAGATGCAAACAGATTAGATAGTGTGCTAGATATAGCTAATCAATTATTACTTAACTGCCTATTTAGACTCTTTTAGACTGTAAGGTAGTCCCAACAAAGGGTGATTTCCAAAGTATACTCAACATTCAAAGCTTTTTGACCTCCATCCACTAATTCGGTGGTCCTGTAGAGAACTAATTGACCAGGGCCAAGGGAGTTTGATGACTTAAAAGCACCTACATGAAAAAAACATACTACGGCCAAATGTGAACAAAACCTAATTAGGCGGCCAGTAGTATGTTTGGGGAGTGTGGTAGACAACACATGCAAATATGGAGCAAGCCTCCAAACTCCACACATATGTAACTATCATCAGGGAGTTGAACTCCTGACCCCAGTGCTGTGAGGCAGACGTGCTAACCACTAGACCACTGTGCTGGGCTGACAAGTCATGTGAAATGCTTTGTGTTCATCATGTTTACCTCCTTGCATTGTTAGTAGCAAATATTTATGCCTGCTGACAATGTAAAGTTGATTAAATATGTATGATCACCTGATTGTCAAAATACAATAGTTTTTTTCAAATGGTGATTGTGTTAACATGTCCTTTTGTTTATATTTCCTTTTTTCAAACAGACCGAGCACGCTGGGAACGCCGCCAACGCCGCCGGGCATTCGTCGAGGCGCAGGCAGCTGAGGAGGAGGAGGAGGAGGAGCAGCAGCCAGTGGCGGTGGCAGTGCCACTGTCATCGGAGGAGGAGGAGGCGGCGGTGCCAGTGGCAGTGTCGCAGGAGGAGGCGGTGCCAGTGGCAGTGTCGCAGGAGGAGGAGGAGGCGGTGCCAGTGGCAGTGGCAGTGTCGGAGGAGGAGGAGGAGGCGGTGCCAGTGGCAGTGGCAGTGTCGGAGGAGGAGGAGGAGGCGGTGCCAGTGGCAATGGCAGTGGAGGAGCAGGAGGAGGAGGAGGCGGTGCCAGTGCCGGTGCCAGTGGCAGCAGCGGTGGAGGAGGACGAGGAGCAGGCTGACCGGGAGCCCCAGGATTTAGCGGACTCCACATCAGGCAGCCAAGAGGCAGTGGAGTTGGAAGATTGTAAGTATTTGCGATAAGTGATGGACATAGTTATACAAGATTGACATGTGCATTATACTTGTACATAATCCCTGCTGTGACATATGTTGATTAAATGGTGCCTTAAATGCCACAGGTCGAACACTTATAATATCTGCCTATACATTTTAGGCGCATTAAACACTCAAACCACAGCCATAGCCATCTTAACACATGGGCACGCAGGGCATTGGGCAAAACAATGTGGCCGCTAGCCTGGTCAACTCGTCAGTATATTAATGACTTGTTTATAAAATCTAATATACACCAAAATCTTTTGAATTCCTGTGAGTGATTGTATAGGTAGTGGCCCATGTAATGCATAGACCTGGGGCCAATAATGCTGGATAAGACAACCCTGTACATGGCCCTCTCCCCGTGGCTCACCAGAATTTAGTACATTGATTCGAATGCCTTCTCGATGTCTAATGTGCGTGCAAATGGTTTTGTGGCCAGAGGCCTAAGTTTTGAAAGTAATGTAACAGTAAACATCTCTAGTAAATCCTGTCTGTTTGATGAAATATGTATCCATGTATGTAATGTTTAATTTCTGATTTCTTTCAGCACCCACTGAGGAAGCTGGCAATTGGCCTCCACCACCACCCACCGCAGCAGAACTGATGGCCCACATGGGTCAAATTGTGGAGGACCTGGAAGGCCTCCACGTACATATTGGGAACATTGTAGGCAACCTGCGTTTTAAATTGGCCTACTGGGCCTCATTTCTATGATATTTTATTTATTTGTTCTCTGATGTATATGTAAATAGTTTGAAAAGATTGTTGTGTTTTAAAAATATATAACTTTATAAAAAAACAAACCTTGGTGTGTGTGTCTTTATTCATCTCATTACACAACATGTGGGTATATATAATAGTCCGAAAAGAGTAATGAAGAAAGATGTTTTGCTTATAACATCATTTGTAAAACACAAAAGGATTTCTTTAGCTGTTTGCATGTAATCCAAAAGTAACATGTGCCCTCCACGAACAAGCCACCCCTATAAGAGGTATTGCATCTGTAGGCCCTGTGTGCAAGATAAAATCCAAAAATGTCAAACGCTCTAGCTAGTTACCAATTCCCCCAAATACATATGTCATTGTAGTGATACTCCAAGGTAACGTTCAAGTATCAGAGCAAAGCCAGTGACACCTTGAAGAGAACCTCGAAAGTGTACCCAGAAGTGGCGTCAATGGTGTAAGGCAGAAGTGCAAGCGAGGCAAAGGACCATGGTACTGGAGTGTGGAGAGCGGCCTGTTTGGATAAAGCTGAGTACATGACATAACGTGTACGCCATGGATCCAGATGAAAGTCTATTTGCTGACAATGTTGCATTTACCTCCAAGGAAGCTGTCACCTACAACACCCCCCCCCCCTTAGTCCATTTAGAATACTCAATGTCAGCATGCACCTAATACTGTGCATGTGAAGTATAGGCCGTGAGGCTTCTTGGATTTTCCCTCCAAATAAATATTTACTTTCAATACAGTATAAATCAGAGGGCATATTTTACAATATGGTTGAGCGTGTATAACAAATGCAAAAAAATAATAAAAAACATTGTGTCCCATTTCTTATTAGGATAATGATTCCAGTCCACACATTAGTTATGGGTATGCTCAGTATTTGAACTCATGTCTGCTGTGTTGTGAGTCCAAAGTGCTAACCAGTGAGCTACCTGTGATATTGGTATTTTGTAAGTAATTTGTGTGAATAATGTAGAGTAGTATTAAGTGTGAGGTGTCTGTGTAGCACGCATGCTGTATTGTTGGTGTTGTCTGTGTATTTTCATGTCTCAGGTTGGGGTAGCGGGTAGCTGTCCCCATTTGCATACAGTCATTCCTGAGTTGTAATCCAGACAGAAACCCTTTCTCTGTGTGGAGTTTGTATATACACTCTTGTGTGTATCCTTTATGGAAGAGTATGCTATGCATTCATTTTGCTGAAAAGGCAAAGATGTATTCACACCACATACATTTTAATACATTCGTTATTCATGTGTTTTTAATGTAGCCATGTGCATGCATTTTGCATACTATACGGCGACTTGAAATCGAAGAAATCCTAAACACAGATCGTGAGCAATGTGTTTTTGACAAGTGTGTATTAGGTTAATTGGTAGCAAAGGAAAAACAACCGTCCAGAGTGTTGCACATCATTGTTATTTGTCAGTGATTAATGAGTAGAGAGCTATGTCGTAAAAATAAGCCCCAGGCATTTATGTTGTGTTGTGTGTAAACAAACTGTTGGGTCCCTCCCACAGTGGGCGTGAGGTTTGCATTGCTTGGCTTGTCGTCAATCAGTTGAGAGCCGTCGCTTATGCGTGTAGCATGTTTAAAGATCCGCAGGTGGGTGTGTTTTCTAACGTTTGCGCTGCTTATTTCCGTCACTTAGACCACATGGGGGTGTGTTTTTGCTGTTTGAGGTGCTTATTTCGGTTTACGTCACTCAAAGTATGCAAGGCAGATGCGTATGCGTTTGCGAATTTTGATGAATCGGGCCCAAGGTGCTTAGATCATGTAGATATACATTATACTGCCTCTTTGAGTGTCTGTTTCTGCCTCTTTTTCACGTTATTGCCAAAAACCTGGGACAGGTGACCAACAACTTAACCAAAAAGTATTGTCAGTAAAATGTTAATTATGCAACAAATCATACCTACTGCTAAGAACCTTATGACCTTTTCTCCGTCTTATAAAAGTAGAAAAGAGACAGAAAAGGGCTCCTGCTGGTGCAAGTATAGTGGTCTATCCTTTCCTTCCTGTTCCCGTGGAGAGGGTGAAGACAGAAGAGAAGAAGAAAATATACTCGCCGGTCCTGCATTCCAGCGGTGAGTACTTCTCTTTCTTCCCACAGGTCCCGGCAGCAGAGGGCAAGAGAGCAAATCAGGGATCACTTCCCCCTGCTGGCCAATTGGCGGCGGGGTAGGTGAGCCAATCCAGGCTCACCTCCGGCCATTTGAATCCGTGGCGCCGCGACGAGCCAATCAGCGCTCGTTGCGGCGCTGGGTGACGTCAGTGTGCCGGAAGCTATTTAAGCCGCTAGGGACTGTCATCTTGAGATCAGTTTGTCGGCGGGGCCGTGAGGAGAGGACGTCGTGGGACGCCCATTGTAGAGAAGAAAGAAGACTTTGGCGCAGGTGGCAGGGTACCCTTGTAAAGACAAGGAGCTACGGTGCCGCAAGAAGACAGCCCTGGAGACGTCGGCGGGGAGCCTTTGTAGGGGCTAGGAGCGCCCCCGCCCAGAAGACTGCCGCACCAAACAGGAGAAGAGGTGCTGGCTGGATGGTCTGTTAGACCCAGAGAAGAGGGCATTGGGACAAGGTGAGAATCCTGCGCGGAGCAGGTAAGTATACTCCCCGCAGTTAGGTCAGGCACTGGTGCAGATAGGCATAGGTAGGGAAGTATAAGGGCACAAGGCCCTAGTTAGTTGGGCTCAGAGCCCATAGTCAGAAGGGCACAAGGCCCTAGTTAGCTGGGCTTAGAGCCCATAGTCAGAAGGGGCACAAGGCCCTGTAGTTTGAGAAGGGCACAAGGCCCTAGTAAGCAGTCAGTGCACCAGGCCCTTATAGGTGGAGCCTTGTGTCACAATAGGGCGCAGGAGCCGGAGGTGTAAGTGAATCTCAGGTGATAGTCCTGAGGCAACAGTTGGGCAGAAGGCTCCTGTTACTGCTCTACATAGCCGGCTGGTTAGGGAGTAGAGGTAAGTGCCTCCCGTTGTCAGCCTTCCATATACAGTAGTAAAGTGTTATTGAGCCTGTGTGGTGAAATATAGCCTTGTGTATTGTTTGGTTGTGCTGTGTATGTATGGCTCTTGTTTCCTGACTGTAATCCTGTGATACTCTGTCTGTGGGGACAAGGGGTAGTTAGAGCACACATGCAGTAAGGGTTAGGACACACGGTAGTCTTCCCATCCGGTAGGTCCCTGGGGTTACAAGTAATTCCTGAGGCAGTGATTGGGCACCTCACTGGCAGTGCAGCATAGCCCTTTTGAGTTCATGGGGGGCATCCCTTGGTTCCAATTGGGTGTTCCAGTCTGAGTTCCGGCAGGTTCCCTGGTGGTTCCAGATTCTGGCAATGGCCACTGACGGATCCAAGCGGATGCCGCTACCCTAATGGCGCGTTGCTCCAGTGAGCGTCAGTCATGCAGGTAGCAACTGGTCCTTGGGATTTTGTAAATGACCCCATAGTGAGAAGATAGTCTTCTCGGTACGACCTGGGTGAGGGACAGAGTCAGCCCCGGAGTAGAAGGTGAACAACGGCTGGTGTTCACCGCAAGTAGAGGGAGGAGGTCTAGGGAGTGCACTACACCCCAGTACCTAGCGAAGTGGCATTACCCGACTATTATTTGTTTGTTTTAGGGTCAGGGCGCCTGTTGTTAGCTAGTACCAGTTTTGTGGGTGGTACATATTAGCCTCGCCTGTAGAGTAGAGTGAGGACGTGTTGTGTTGTGTTCTGTCGTTCACAGGTGATGGAGAGAAGCAGGAAAGCAGGGACCGGAAGTTGGATTGCCCCGGGTGAGTATCGCTCTCAATTCCTACTTCTGGTTAGGTGAGTTGAGTATTTGGAGCGGGACTGTTTCTGGTCCCAAATACTTGTAGCCCCGTGCCCTTGGCAAGAACAAAACGAGGTGTTGGCAGACGGGGTTGAGTGTAGGTCTCTTCTCCTTGCCGTAGCCTCAGACAGTCCCTTTCTGGTAAGCACGGGTCTTAATTTCTGTTTCTCCCGCATAGAGAACGGGAGTGATCTGACGGAGGTTCAGTTGCTGGTCTGCCAGAAAGGGAAAGAGGCGGAGAGCAGCTGGGGTGAATCCGAAGCAGGCAGAAGGTGGTCATCATTCGAAAGGTAAGATATCTGTGTGCGTCTGTCCTGTTCCCCCGGCAGGCGTTAGACAAGCACATCATTATGTAAGACCGATGATTCAAGCCCTCATAACTTGGCTGGTTGTGGCAAGTTTGGTGGATGGTCAGCGTGGTATCCTCGAGAAAAGGTCACAACTTACACCGGTCTATGAGAGGCTGTGCTGGTGACACTATAACAGGGAAGCACAGCGTATGGTCCCCCTGTCATAACATGACACAGCCCAACCTGTTCAGCATTAGGCTGAATTTAGTAGGATAATCAGGTCAGCAACCATTGTGAGCACCCTCCTCAAGGATAAAATAGCCCCATGCTGAAAGCTCTGAGACTTCTCCCAACATCCCTTTTGGGATGTTATAAAATGTCAGGTAAAATGTACATTCACTGGCATCAATCGACTTCTAAAAGTTAGATGCCAGCTGTAATTTTTTAGGTGCATGGGCTATCTTGTTCCTGGGATTTGTCCAATCTTGTCACTTGTCATAGCCATACTTGAAATGGGGATACTTAAATTTTGGAGATAACACCCCAATTGTTCTAAAGAAGTCAGTTATACACTGTCACTTGATGTCAGTGTACGGTAAAGGATTGATCTGTCCAAGACCTAGTTTTTACAGAATGTGATAATATATCATTGAAAGACAAACAATGTTATTGTCACAACTTAGTGCTGAAGTACCCGCTAATGTTGGCGCAACTCAAGGAGAAGGTGCAGAATATAATGTGCCCCTGGTCTTTACCAAGAACCCCCGCAAGGAAATATGGGCTCTGCTGCAGGGGGCATGCAGGTTGCGGTCCTTCACCAAGTCGTATAGCAAGGCACAGAATAAGAGTAGTTAAGTGAGCCATTCTGGTAACATGCTGGCAACGAGGTACAAGGGAGTATCCAGAAGAGAGGTCAAACAAGCCAAGTCGGTAACAATCAGGAGCGAACAGTACACAGGGGCAATCCAAAATGAGTAATCAAACAATCTGGGTAGAAGGGTCACAGGAGATCAAGGATAGTCAACAAGCTGAAATATACTAGCAGGAAATAGACCTGATACTCTGACGGGAAAATGGAGCAGGGGCTGACTTAAATAGGGCTGCAAGCCAATGGAAGGGAGAGGCGCCGGGAATAAGAATAGCGACGGGACTCGAATAGCAACAGGACTCGCCTGCGCAGACAAGCTGGCAGTCCGGCCGGAAGTGGAGAGGGAGAGGCATCTGTTCCGAGAGGGCAGCGGGGCGGAGACTGACAATATAACCTCCTCTCCTCTCACCCCGTTGCTTATGAAATTTTTTAAGCAGTCAGGGAGCGTGTAAGTCCTGTTTGTCCACCCAGGACCTCTCCTCTGGACCAAACCCCTTCCAGTGGAATAGGAACTATTGACGGCCATGCAGCATGCGGGAGTCCAAAATTTGACTGATTTCGTATTCTACACCAGAAGAAGAGTGTACGTGTGTAGGTCGAGAAGGAGGCCAAAAGAACTCATTGAGCACTAATGGTCATCTTAAGGAAACATTGAAGGTGTTGTGGCATTTGAGGGAAGGAGGTCATTTCAGTTTGTAACAACCAGGGTTAATAACCTGTAAGATAGTGTAAGGACCAATAAACCGAGGAGCTAGCTTCATAGACGGGACTTTAAGTCTCAAATCCCTGGTAGATAGCCAGACCTGGTCTCATACAGCAAGCAGTGGCATATGTCTCCGGCGGCAATCCGCAAAAGCTTTATAAAGTTGGGTGGCTTTGAGTAATGCTGTTTTAGTCCTAGTCCAAATAAGCGAGAGAGTCTGCAACGGGAACCATGGAGGTTGAGGGTACAAATGGATCCGCAATGTGGGATGAGTTCCGAACACGATGAAGAATGGAGAAAATCTTGTGGATTAATGGACATGCTGGATATTGGAGAGTTCGGCCCAAAGTTGAGACCACTTATTCTGATTTTCAGAAGAAAAGCAACGAAGGAAGGTCTCCAGGTCTTGGTTTATCCATGCGGTCTGGCCATCGGTTTGCGGGTGGTACCCAGAAGAGAATTTTAGATCTATGCCAAGGTTTTTACAAATTGCTCTCCAAAAGCGAGAAGTATACTTGACCCCCCGGTCCGAGATGATCTATTTGGGACAGCCATAAATCCTGAAGATCTCTTTGATGAAGATATCAGCTAGACGACTAGCAGAAGGTAACTCACATAGAGGGACAAAGTGTGCCATTTTGGAAATCCTGTCAATGACGACCCAGATGGTGTTATATCCAGCACTGGAGGGAAGGTCTGTAGTAAAATCCATGCCAATACTCTCCCAGGGAGAATTGGGAATGGGTAGCGGATAAAGCAAGCCAGAAGGAGTTCTTCTAAAAGACTTATGTTGAGCACAAACCATACAATCAGCAATAAATTTACGAATGTCTGAATGGACTGTGTGCCACCCAAACCAGCGACAAAGTAATGCGGTGGTCTTCTTAATTCCGGCGTGACCAGCAATGTGTGAAGAGTGCGCCCAATGTAAGGTCTTGAGTCGATGATGAACTCCACCCAGGATCGGCCACAAGGTGGGGTACAGGTCTCAGTTCTTTTGAGAGCTACTATACTTGAGGAGTCAATGATGGATTGAGGTTCTAACAGGGTCAAGTGATCAGAATCATCAATGGATCGTGATAACGCATCAGCCCGCCCGGTTTTGGCACCTGGACAGAACGTAAGGATCATATTGAACCGTGCAAAGAAGGATGCCCAGCGAGCCTGACGAGAATTGAAACAGTGGGCCTACCGGATGAATATCTGATTTCTATGGTCTGTAAATACAGTGACTGGATGAAGAGAGCCCTCCAGTAAATGATGTCATTCCTCAAGTGCGGATTTGATGGCCAGAAGCTCCTTATCGCCAATATCATAGTTACTTTCACTGGGGAGAAACCGTCTGGAGAATAATCCACAAGGAGTGTGGGTACCAGAAGAGGATTTTTGAAAGAGAACTGCTGTCACGAGCACTAGGAGTTGCTTACCCGAGTTTCACCAGATGGAACTCTGCTAGAGAGGCGGGGTTATGGCACGCACCTCAAAGCAGGCAGGTGAATGATTGGAGCGACACAACAGCAGGAGAGTAGAGATAGTCTGAGGAAGTCAGCGACTTGCAGCTATGGTTAGAGGAAAGTCAGCGACTTGGAGCAGTAAACTGGAGGCTGAAGATAATGTAGACACGAGGAGTGGACGTGGATAGGTGATGGTAGGTAGAGGAGGAGTCAGTGGTCTGCGTACAGCAAGTTGTACCACTGCAGTGATGGAAAAATAGTACTGGTGCAGGTAGGAAGCAGGGTAGTCGGTGGTCTGCGTTCAGCAAGTTGTACCACTGCTGTGAGAAGGAATGAGGACTTGTCCAGGTGCAGGAGAGTGAAGTTGAAAGGCAAACTGTGTCTGTATGGAAACAGCGCGAGTAGAGCAATGTCTTGTCAGGCAGAGATGGAAGGCACAATGAATAGTCTGTATGGAGTAGATGCCTTGCAGGGAGGAGAAGCTGGTCACAGCAGATATGCACAATAACGCTAAGTAGTAGCGTGAGGAGATATCGTAGCTTGAGTGAAAGCTTGTCCTAAATGAAGCAATGCAGTAACACAGTCTATATGGGTACTTGTACCCTGTGCAGCAAACAACAATGGATACAACTGGTATGCGAGCAAAAGGCAATAGTCAATAGTCAGTAGAGCATACCCAGTTGTGTAGATCCGGAATCAGCTGAGAAGTGAAGCGTTGTAGCGGTAGGGGAACCGCCGCTGAGTTGAGCAGGGAGCAGCGTGGAAGCTGAAGCACGAGTAGAGCTGGAAGCAGTTTGGAAACTGCACACAGGAGTAGAGCTGGAAGCAGTTTGGAAACTGCACACAGGAGTAGAGCTGGAAGCAGTTTGGAAAGTGCACACAGGCGTAGAGCTGGAAGCTGTTTGGAAACTGCACACAGGAGTAGAGCTGGAAGCAGTTTGGAAACTGCACACAGGAGTAGAGCTGGAAGCAGTTTGGAAACTGCATGTCACGGGTACTAGGAGTCTTTGCCCAGGATATCACCAGATGTAGTCTTACCAGAGTAGTGTATGCACACAGTGGTCTTCTGGTAGCAGGGTGACTATAGGAACAGGAGAATCAGCAGATGGTAAGAGGATGCTCGAGGAAAGTCTATGACTAGCAGTAACAGGTTATGAGTTAAACAATATGAACACGAGGATCTTGATGGACGTGAAGACGTGAGGAAAGTCAGTGGTCTGCGTACAGCAAGTTGTACCACTGCTATAGTGAGAGGAATGTCCAGGGATAGATAGGAGATGGTGAAGTCAGTGGTCTGCGTACAGCAAGTTGTACCACTGCTTGTAGTGATGGGACAGGTTCCAGGTGCAAGTAGGTAACGGGGAAGTCAGTGGTCTGCGTATAGCAAGTTGTACCACTGCTTATAGTGAGGAAACTTGTAACTGGTGCCAATAGGAAACAGGGAGTCAGTGGTCTGCGTTCAGCAAGTTGTACCACTGCATATATAGGTGAGGATAGGCACTAGGGTAGATGAATGGAGCATCAAAGGTAACACGGAGAGCACAAGGAACTTGATTCCAATGGTATATATATAATACAATATCAAATGACTAGCGCTGCTTGGAGATACAAAGTCACTACTGAGATCCAGGACATATGAGACAAAGTCAATAGCATCTATAACTTCGTGAGATAGAGGACTCCGTAGATGAGCAGAACACAGTCCAAGCGGATATGCAATAAGCTGGTAAAGTCAATAAAAGATAAGCATACCGCGGTTCAGTTGAGCAGGCTGTCACGAGAGAAACACAGGGATAGCTGAGCAGTTGAACGCCGACACGAGTAGAGACCACAGGAGAGTGGTAGCGGTAATCCGTGTCTGTGAAGCAGACAGACAGAGAACATCACACGAGAGGAGCAATGATGATTCTTGCGGAGGTCAGCAGGAATAGTAGGCACGATGAAACACAGGAGAGTTGAAGCGGTCAGGCAACCGGCAATGCAGTAGTCAGGAATCAGCTAGGACTGAAGACATGATGAACACAGGAGAGTTGAAGCGGTCTGGAAACCGGCAATGCAGTAGCGAGGAATCAGCTGGGACTGAAGACACGATGAAACATAGAAGAGTTGAAGCGGTCTGGAAACCGGTAATGCAGTAGCGAGGAATCAGCTGGAACTGAAGACACGATGAAACACAGGAGAGTTGAAGCGGTCTGGAAACCGGTAATGCAGTAGCGAGGAATCAGCTGGAACTGAAGACACGATGAAACACAGGAACACCTTCAGAGACTCACAGGGAATGAGACTCCAAGAACAGGCAACGAGGTATTGACCACAGGTGCTTTAAATAGGGAGTGTTGCCTGATCAGCCAATTAACTAAAAGCAACAGGTCTGAAGAGTTCATAGAGGCTGCGCATGCGCAGACCGTCAGGATGGCAGGCGGCCACGGTTCCTAACAACGGGAGAAGAGGCACTCACAGTCCGGTGAGTGACAGTACCCCCCCTTTTAAAGGTGGGCACAGAACACATGGAACCGGGTTTGCCCGGAAATTTGGAATAGAACTTTTTTAGAAGAGCTGGGGCGTTGAGATCCTCAGCCCTAATCCATGAACGCTCTTCAGGGCCAAAGCCCTTCCAATGAACGAGGAAACGAAGAACACCTCGCAAAATTTTTGCATCCAATATATGTGTGATTTCAAAGTCCTCCTCTTGAAGAGCTTGAACTGGCCGAGGTGCTGAAGGAGGAGCAGAGAAACGGTTGATAATGAGAGGTTTGAGCAATGACACATGGAAGGCATTGGAAATACGAAGGTTCTTAGGAAGTAAAAGTTTGAAACAAACTGGGTTTATCACTTGAATTATCCTATATGGACCAATAAAACGAGGAGCGAACTTCATAGATGGGACCTTCAAACGAATATTTTTGGTTGATAACCATACACTATCTCCAATTTTAATTGGTGGAATAGCCCGTCTCTTTTTATCTGCAAAGGACTTATATCTGGCAGATGTCTTCTTTAAACAGGTTTTGACCTGAGAACAAATATTTTTGAAGGTCTGACAAACAGTCTCTACAGCAGGAACTTGGGTGGGCGGGAGGGCAGGAAATTCCGGAAAAGACGGATGGTGACCGTAAACCACAAAAAACTGAGTTTTAGAAGATGACTCATGATGCATGTTGTTATGGGCGAATTCAGCCCATGGAAGCAAATCGACCCAGCTATCTTGGTTGGCTGAAGAGAACATCCTTATGAAAGACTCAAGATCTTGATTGACCCTCTCGGTCTGTCTGTTTGATTGAGGGTGGTAGGAGGATGAGAGTGATAATCGAATACCCAAGGTCTTACAAAGGGCTCGCCAGAATCTGGAAACGAACTGCACCCCTCTATCTGAAACGATCTCTGAAGGACATCCATGAATACGGAAAATCTCTTTAATGAAATGATCAGCCAGGGTAGATGAAGAAGGTAAACCATTCAAAGGAACAAAATGTGCCATCTTCGAAAATCTATCTACCACTACCCAAATTGTATTACACTTTTTACTAGGAGGAAGATCAGTAACAAAGTCCATACTAATATGGGTCCAAGGCTTGGAAGGAATGGGTAGTGGTTGAAGTAGACCCGCCGGTGTTCTGCGGGAGGTCTTGAACTGGGAACACAATTCGCAGGCAGCCACAAAATCTTTGACATCTTTCCTCATGGAAGGCCACCAGTAACTACGAGAAAGAATTTCGAAAGTCTTGCGTTCACCAGCATGTCCAGAAAAACGTGAAGAATGAAACCACGACAGGATTCTTTTCCTAAGGGATGGAGGCACGAGAGTTCTCCCAAATGGTAGCACCTTAGTGGATGAAGCGGCCAGAGAAACACATTTGGGATCTAATATTGAGTGGTTAGGACCATCTTCAACGTCTGAGGACGTCACGAATGCCCGAGATAGGGCGTCTTCTTTTTTATTTTTAGCAGCTGGTTTGAAGGTTATAATAAGTTCAAAACGAGAAAAGAAAAGAGACCATCTTGCTTGACGAGGATTCAAACATTGAGCAGACTGTAAATATGACAAATTTTTATGATCTGTAAAAATTGTCACAGGATGGCGAGCTCCCTCCAGCAAATATCTCCACTCCTCTAATGCTGCTTTTATAGCCAGCAACTGCTTGTCCCCAATGGTATATTTTTTCTCTGCAGGTAGAAGACCCCGAGAATAAAAGGCACAAGGATGGAATTTTTGTTGCTCCGATCTTTGGGATTGAATGGCTCCTAAGCCAACATTAGAGGCGTCTACCTCTAGGAAGAAGGGAAGCGTCACATCAGGATGTCGAAGAACAGGAGCGGAGGAGAAGGACTCTTTGAGAAACTGTTAAGCTTGAAGGGCCTCGGAGGACCATTGTTTCGTATTAGCCTCTTTACGGGTTAGGGCCACAATAGGAGATACAATCGAGGAAAAATCTTGGATGAAGCGTCTGTAATAATTATCAAAACCTAAAAAACGCTGAATTGCACGAAGAGTAGTCGGCTGAGGCCAACGTAATACAGCATTCACCTTGTCTGGATCCATCTGAAGACCGACTCCGGAGACAATATATCCCAGAAATGGAATCTGGGGCAACTCAAATGAACATTTTTCTAACTTGCAGAATAACGAATTTTTCCGGAGTCTGGAAAGGACTTCTGCCACGTGTTGATAATGAGAAGGCAGGTCCTGGGAAAAGATTAATATGTTGTCCAGATAGACGACGACACAAACATATAACAAGTCCCGGAAGATCTCATTAACGAAACCCTGGAAAACAGCGGGGGCGTTACACAACCCGAAGGGCATAACTAAATACTCATAGTGCCCATCTCTGGTGTTGAAAGCTGTCTTCCATTCATCACCGGACCTGATTCGAATTAAATTATAAGCACCACGGAGATCCAACTTGGTAAAGATCCGGGCTCCCTTGATGCGATCAAAAAGCTCAGTAATTAATGGAATGGGATACCGATTTTTGATGGTAATGGCGTTGAGTCCACGATAATCTATACAAGGACGTAATGACCCATCCTTCTTTTTCACAAAGAAGAATCCTGCTCCAGTGGTAGAGGAAGAAGGTCGAATAAATCCTCGCGGGAGATTCTCTTCGATATACTCAGATGTAGCTTGAGTCTCTGGTAAAGAAAGTGGATACACACGACCCCTAGGAGGAGTCTTGCCAGGTTGAAGATCAATCGGACAGTCCCAAGAACGGTGAGGAGGAAGACGTTCAGACTGAAGCTTATCAAATACATCGGCAAAGGAAGCATGCTGAGTAGGAAGACCCGGTGGACACGGTGAAATAGAGGATTGCTGTATCTTGAGTGGAACAACTTGAGTAAGGCAATGATGATGACATTCAGGGCCCCAAGACGTAACTTGAGGAGTGTTCCAGTCAATCTGAGGAGAATGCAGTTGAAGCCATGGAAGGCCTAGAACAATAGGACTGGTAGTAACAGGAAGAATTAGAAATGAAATTTTTTCTTGGTGTAAGGCTCCAATTTGAAGAGTTACTGCAGACGTACTCTGAGTAATGAGACCATTAATAATACGTGATCCATCGATTGCAGTAACGGTAATAGGTACCTTTAAAGAAACCACTGGTAGGGACCATTGATTCACGAGGGATTTAGAAATAAAGTTTCCTGCAGCTCCAGAATCAATAAGTGCTTGGGACACAAAGGATTTGGTAGCTAAGGAAATGGTAACATCAAAAGCACAAACTTTTAATTTCGTGGAAATTGGAGAGGACTCCAAAGACCCTAACTTCACCTCTCCAGAACTAGTTAGGGTCTGGCATTTCCCGACTTTTTAGGACATGAGTTGAGCATGTGAGTAGAATCAGCACAATAGATACAGAGTCTATTTTTTACTCTTCGGTCTCTTTCCTCTGAAGTTAATTTGGAGCGACCTATCTCCATAGGTATTACTGGAGATGGAGCTTGACGAACTTGAGGTCCTGAGGGAAGAGGTGCCTTATGGGAAGTTGTTTTTTCTAAATCTCTCTCACGAAATCTCATGTCCACACGATGGCAAAGAGAAATCAAATCCTCCAAGGAAGAGGGTAATTCTTGTGAGGTCAGTGCATCTTTAATTTTATCAGAAAGCCCCTGCCAGAAGGCTGCAATCAAAGCCTCAGTGTTCCACTGAAGTT
The DNA here is from genome assembly GCF_038048845.1 of Mixophyes fleayi. Lineage (NCBI taxonomy): Eukaryota > Metazoa > Chordata > Amphibia > Anura > Limnodynastidae > Mixophyes > Mixophyes fleayi. The sequence continues at coordinate 135,443,050 of NC_134406.1, read as the reverse complement.
CAGAGGCTAGTATCCGAAATTGGATGATGTACTGAGCTACAGTGCGAGATCCTTGGCATAGACGGAGGATGCTAGATGTAGCAGATATAACACGACCAGGTTCATCAAATACACTTCGAAATGTGGAAATAAATTTGGCACTATCTTGTAGCAATTGATCATTTCTTTCCCGTAGAGGGGAAGCCCATGCAAGAGCTTGTCCGGAAAACAAGGAGATGAGATAGGCCACTCTGGAACGATGAGTAGGGAAATTGTGAGGTTGAAGCTCAAAATGGACAGAGCATTGATTCAAAAAACCCCTACATGTTTTGGGGTCTCCATCATATTTTGAAGAAGTAGGCAGGTTTATCGTGGAAGCAGTAGACACCTGGGATGGCACTGGGGAAACAGGTGATGACACAGGAGTATCAACAGTGGCTGCGGTATTTTGCACAGAAGTTCCTTGGGAGGCTAAAGTCTGATAACATTGCAGCAACTGTTGTTGGCGACCATCCTGTTGTTCAATACGGGTAACCAGATACTGCAGCATTTTATTTAGCTGAGGGTTCCGATCCTGGGTCTGTCATGGCCTGTTCTTACTGTCACGGGCACTAGGAGTCGTTGCCCAGGATATCACCAGATGTAGTCTTACCAGAGTAGTGTATGCACACAGTGGTCTTCTGGTAGCAGGTTGACTAGCGGAACAGGAGAATCAGCAGATGGTGAGAGGATGCTCGAGGAAAGTCTATGACTAGCAGTAACAGGTTATGAGTTAAACAATATGAACACGAGGATCTTGATGGACGTGAAGACGTGAGGAAAGTCAGTAGTCTGCGTACAGCAAGTTGTACCACTGCTATAGTGAGAGGAATGTCCAGGGATAGATAGGAGATAGTGAAGTCAGTGGTCTGCGTACAGCAAGTTGTACCACTGCTTGTAGTGATGGGACAGGTTCCAGGTGCAAGTAGGTAACGGGGACGTCAGTGGTCTGTGTATAGCAAGTTGTACCACTGCTTATAGTGAGGAAACTTGTAACTGGTGCCAATAGGAAACAGGGAGTCAGTGGTCTGCGTTCAGCAAGTTGTACCACTGCATATATAGGTGAGGATAGGCACTAGGGTAGATGAATGGAGCATCAAAGGTAACACGGAGAGCACAAGGAACTTGATTCCAATGGTATATATAATACAATAGCAAATGACTAGCGCTGCTTGGAGATACAAAGTCACTACTGAGATCCAGGACATATGAGACAAAGTCAATAGCATCTATAACTTCGTGAGATAGAGGACTCCGTAGATGAGCAGAACACAGTCCAAGCGGATATGCAATAAGCTGGTAAAGTCAATAAAAGATAAGCATACCGCGGTTCAGTTGAGCAGGCTGTCACGAGAGAAACACAGGGATAGCTGAGCGGCTGAACGCCGACACGAGTAGAGACCACAGGAGAGTGGTAGCGGTAATCCGTGTCTGTGAAGCATACAGACAGAGAACATCACATGAAAGGAGCAATGATGATTTTTGCGGAGGTCAGCAGGAATAGTAGGCACGATGAAACACAGGAGAGTTGAAGTGGTCAGGCAACCGGCAATGCAGTAGTCAGGAATCAGCTAGGACTGAAGACATGATGAACACAGGAGAGTTGAAGCGGTCTGGAAATTCGTAATGCAGTAGCGAGGAATCAGCTGGGACTGAAGACACGATGAAACATAGAAGAGTTGAAGCGGTCTGGAAACCAGTAATGCCGTAGCGAGGAATCAGCTGGAACTGGTGACACGATGAAACACAGGAGAGTTGAAGCGGTCTGGAAACCAGTAATGCCGTAGCGAGGAATCAGCTGGAACTGGAGACACGATGAAACACAGGAGAGTTGAAGCGGTCTGGAAACCGGTAATGCCGTAGCGAGGAATCAGCTGGAACTGGTGACACGATGAAACACAGGAGAGTTGAAGCGGTCTGGAAACCGGTAATGCAGTAGCGAGGAATCAGCTGGAACTGAAGACACGATGAAACACAGGAGAGTTGAAGCGGTCTGGAAACCGGTAATGCAGTAGCGAGGAATCAGCTGGAACTGAAGACACGATGAAACACAGGAACACCTTCAGAGACTCACAGGGAATGAGACTCCAAGAACAGGCAACGAGGTATTGACCACAGGTGCTTTAAATAGGGAGTGTTGCCTTATCAGCCAATTAACTAAAAGCAACAGGTCTGAAGAGTTCATAGAGGCTGCGCATGCGCAGACCGTCAGGATGGCAGGCGGCCACGGTTCCTAACAACGGGAGAAGAGGCACTCACAGTCCGGTGAGTGACACTGCACACACCTATAGAAGTTCACTGGGAGTGAGACTTCAAGATCAGGCCACTACCTTAGGCTGCAGGTGCCTTAAGTAGGGAGGGGTGATTGATCCATCACATTAGTGGTCAGGTGTAGTTGTTAAAGGGACCTGCGCATGCCCAGTGCGACAGGATGGCGGACGGCCGCGGTTCCACACAGGTGTGAGCGGGAAAGATGGAGAACCACATACCAGAGTGGAGGCACTCACACTCCGGTGAGTGACAGTACCCCCCCTTTTAAAGGTGGGCACAGAACACTTGGAACCGGGTTTGCCCGGAAATTTTTGGTAGAATTTTTTAAGCAGGGCTGGAGCGTTGAGGTCCTCAGCGCGAATCCAGGAGCGTTCTTCTGGACCGAAGCCCTTCCAATAAACGAGGAATCGGAGAGTTCCTCGCAAAACTTTAGCATCCAGGATCTGAGAGATCTCGAACTCCTCTTCTTGATGAATCTGTACTGGTTTAGGTACAGAAGGAGGAGCAGAAAAACTATTGATAACAAGAGGTTTGAGCAGAGAGACATGGAAGGCATTGGAGATCCGGAGGTTCTTTGGTAATAGTAGCTTGAAGCATACTGGATTTATGACTTGAGTGATCTTGTATGGTCCAATGAAGCAAGGCGCAAACTGCATGGATGGAACCTTTAAGCGGATGTTTTTTGTAGAAAGCCATACACGGTCTCCAAGCTTGAATGGTGGAATGGCTCGCCTCTTTTTATCTGCGAAGAATTTGTATCTGGCTGCTGCTTTCCTCAGGGATGATCTCACCGGAGTCCAGATGGTTTTAAAGTTTTGACAAAGTCTCTCCACCGCAGGGACTTGGGTGGGAGGGAGGGCAGGAAACTCTGGGAGAGACGGATGGCGACCGTAAACCACGAAAAAAAGAGTTTTTGTTGAAGACTCATGGTACATGTTATTGTGGGCTAACTCAGCCCACGGGAGTAAATCTACCCAATTATCTTGATTGGCTGAGGAAAAAATTCTTATGAAGGTCTCGAGATCTTGATTGACCCTTTCAGTCTGGCCGTTTGATTGGGGATGGTAAGACGATGATAGAGACAGTCGGATACCCAAGTTCTTACAAAGGGCTCGCCAGAATCTGGAGACGAACTGCACTCCTCTATCGGACACAATCTCGGACGGACAGCCGTGAATTCGAAAAATCTCTTTAATAAAATGGTCAGCCAAGGTAGAAGAAGATGGTAATCCGGTGAGAGGGACGAAGTGAACCATCTTGGAGAATCTACCCACCACTACCCAGATGGTATTACATCTCTTGCTAAGAGGAAGTTCGGTGACAAAATCCATACTTATGTGGGTCCAAGGTTTGGTAGGGATAGGTAGTGGTTGAAGCAATCCCGCTGGTGTTCTGCGGGAAGACTTAAATTGAGAGCAGATCTCACAAGCGGCCACAAATTCTCTGACATCCTTTCTGATAGAAGGCCACCAATAACTCCGGGAAAGGATCTCAAAAGTCTTTCGTTCACCAGAATGTCCAGAGAAGCGTGAAGAATGGTACCATGACAATATTCTCTTGCGTAGAGATGGCGGAACAAGAGTTCTCCCAAACGGTAGCACATTGGTGGACGAAGTGGCCAAAGTCACACATTTGGGATCCAGTATAGGATGATCGGAAGAATCCAAGATGTCAGAAGGAGGAGCAAATGCCCGGGATAAAGCATCTGCTTTCCTGTTCTTTGCAGCAGGTTTGAACGTTATAATGAGTTTGAAGCGAGAAAAGAAAAGTGACCACCTCGCCTGTCGAGGGTTTAGACATTGGGCTGTTTGTAAATAGAGGAGATTTTTGTGGTCATGAAGATGGTTACCGGATAATGAGCCCCCTCCAGTAGATATCTCCACTCCTCCAATGCGACTTTTATTGCCAACAGTTCTTTGTCACCGATGGTGTAGTTCTTTTCCGCGGGTAGAAGACCCCGGGAGTAGAAGGCACAAGGATGGAATTTCTGTTGCTCAGATCTTTGGGAGAGAATAGCTCCTAGTCCGACATTGGAGGCGTCCACCTAGAGAAAGAAGGGAAGGTTTACGTCAGGCTGCCGAAGAACAGGGGCGGTAGAAAATGCTTCTTTAAGGCTTTGGAAAGCGTGAAGGGCCTCGGAGGACCAGTGTTTAGTATTGGCGCCCTTCTTGGTCAGGCCAACAATAGGAGAAGCAACAGATGAGAAGTTCAGGATAAAACGTCTGTAATAATTCGCAAACCCCAGGAAGCGTTGTATAGCCCTGAGGGTAGTTGGCTGGGGCCAAAGTAGAACGGCATTAACTTTGTCTGGGTCCATCTCCAGACCTACTCCGGACACGATGTATCCCAAGAATGGAATTTGGGATAATTCGAAGGAGCATTTTTCTAATTTGCAGAATAGGAGGTTCTTCCGCAGTCTGGGGAGAACTTCTGCCACATGTTGATGGTGGGAGACAAGATCTTGAGAGAAGATTAAAATGTCATCCAGATAGACTACAACACACACATATAATAGGTCCCGGAAGATCTCGTTAACGAATCCTTGGAAGACAGCTGGGGCATTACACAGTCCAAAGGGCATAACTAGGTATTCGTAATGCCCATCCCTGGTGTTGAATGCTGTCTTCCATTCGTCGCCTGACTTGACCTGGATTAGGTTGTAAGCGCCACGGAGATCAAGTTTGGTAAAAATCCGAGCACCTTTTATACGATCAAAGAGTTCGGTGATAAGAGGAATCGGGTACCGATTTTTTACGGTTATGGCATTGAGCCCCCGATAATCAATGCAGGGTCTTAAGGTCCCATCTTTCTTTTTCACGAAAAAGAAGCCCGCTCCAGCGGTAGAGCTGGAAGGTCGAATGAATCCGCGATGAAGGTTGTCCTTGATATACTCTGACATAGCCTGTGTCTCTGGTAGCGAGAGAGGGTATACACGGCCCCTAGTAGGGTTTTTGCCAAGTAGTAAATCTATGGGACAATCCCATGCCCGATGAGGTGGCAGGCGTTCAGATTGCGCCTTATCGAACACGTCAGCGAACGGGGCATACTGTGGAGGAAGGCCCGGAGGACCAGGTGTTATAGATGATCTGTTGATTTTGAGTGGTACCACTCGGGTTAGGCATCTATGATGACAATCCGGGCCCCAGGATGTGACTTGGAGAGTACTCCAATCAACTTGTGGTGAATGAAGCTGAAGCCATGGAAGGCCAAGAACAATGGGACTAGTAGTAGCAGGAAGGACCAGCAAAGAGATTTTCTCTCGGTGTAAGGCTCCAATTTGAAGGGTCAAAGGAGTCGTACAGTGGGTGATAAGTCCATTAATGATGCAAGAGCCGTCTATAGCGGTGACCGCTATGGCGGTTTTTAACGGGGCCACTGGTAGGGACCACTGGTTAACAAGAGCACTGGACATAAAGTTGCCAGCAGCGCCGGAATCCAGAAGTGCTTGAGAGATAAAAGATTTGGTGGCTGAGAAGATGGTAACATCAAATGCACACACTTTGGAATCCATAGAAGATGGAGAGGAGTCCAGGGACCCTAACCTTACCTCTCCAGAACTGGTTAGGGCCTGGCATTTCCCGACTTCTTAGGACATGAGTTCAGGCTGTGAGTAGGGTCAGCACAATAGATGCAGAGTCTATTTTGTATTCGTCGATCCCTCTCTCTAGATGTTAACTTAGAACGTCCTACCTCCATGGGTTCCACTGGAGGGGAAGGTGACGAACTTGAGGTGATGGGCGAGTGAACCCCTTAGAGGTGCTTGTTCTTTCAGACTCCCTCTCACGGAATCTCATGTCTACCCTATGACATAGGGAAATTAGATCGTCCAAGGAGGAGAGTAACTCTTGTGTGGTCAGTGCGTCTTTGATCTTATCTGTCAGACCCTGCCAGAAAGCAGCTATCAGGGCCTTGGTGTTCCACTGTAGTTCAGAGGCGAGTATCCGAAACTGAATGACGTACTGGGCCACAGAGTGTGATCCTTGGCGTAGTCGGAGAATGCTGGAAGCCGCAGACAACGCGGCCAGGTTCATCGAAAATTTTGCGGAACGTGGAAATGAAGAGTGCACTATCCTCCAATAGGGGGTCATTTCTCTCCGACAGAGGGGAGGCCCACGCAAGAGCCTGTCCGGAAAACAGAGAAATGAGGTAGGCAATCTTGGCATGGTGAGTGGCAAAATGGTGAGGTTGAAGCTCGAAATGGAGAGAGCACTGATTCAAAAAACCTTTACACGTCTTGGGATCTCCATCATATTTTGAGGGAGTAGGCAGGTGTAGCGTGGAAGCAGTAAACACCTGGGATGGCACTGGGGAAGGAGAAAGCGCTTGAGGTTCAACAGTCGCTGAAACAGTTTGTAGAGGAACTCCTCGGGTGGCCAGAGTCTGTAAACACTGGAACAGATGTTGCTGCCGAACATCCTGTTGTTCTACCCGAGTGATCAGATGCTGCAGCATCTCCTTAGCTGTTGGTTCCAATCCTGGGTCTGTCATGGCTTGATCTTACTGTCACGAGCACTAGGAGTTGCTTACCCGAGTTTCACCAGATGGAACTCTGCTAGAGAGGCGGGGTTATGGCACGCACCTCAAAGGAGGCAGGTGAATGATTGGAGCGACACAACAGCAGGAGAGTAAAGATAGTCTGAGGAAGTAAGCGACTTGCAGCTATGGTTAGAGGAAAGTCAGCGACTTGGAGCAGTAAACTGGAGGCTGAAGATAATGTAGACACGAGGAGTGGACGTAGATAGGTGATGGTAGGTAGAGGAGGAGTCAGTGGTTTGCATACAGCAAGTTGTACCACTGCAGTGATGGGAAAAATAGTATTGGTGCAGGTAGGAAGCAGGGTAGTCGGTGGTCTGCGTTCAGCAAGTTGTACCACCGCTATGGTGAGGAGTCTGGTCCAGGTGTAGGTAGGTAATAGGAGAGTCAGTGGTCTGCGTATAGGAAGTTGTACCACAGCTGTGATCGGAGGACTTGTCCAGGTGCGGGTAGGTAGCAGGGAAGTCAGTGGTCTGCGTGCAGCAAGTTGTACCACTGCTGTGAGAAGGAATGAGGACTTGTCCAGGTGCAGGAAAGTGAAGTTGAAAGGCAAACTGTGGCTGTATGGAAACAGCGCGAGTAGAGCAATGTCTTGTGAGGCAGAGATGGAAGGCACAATGAATAGTCTGTATGGAGTAGATGCCTTGCAGGGAGGAGAAGCTGGTCACAGCAGATATGCACAATAACGCTAAGTAGTAGCGTGAGGAGATATAGTAGCTTGAGTGAAAGCTTGTCCTAAATGAAGCAATGCAGTAACACAGTCTATATGGGTACTTGTACCCTGTGCAGCAAACAACAATGGATACAACTGGTATGCGAGCAATAGGCAATAGTCAATAGTCAGTAGAGCATACCCAGTTGTGTAGATCCGGAATCAGCTGAGAAGTGAAGCGTTGTAGCGGTATGGGAACCGCCGCTGAGTTGAGCAGGGAGCAGCGTGGAAGCTGAAGCACGAGTAGAGCTGGAAGCAGTTTGGAAACTGCACACAGGAGTAGAGCTGGAAGCAGTTTGGAAACTGCACACAGGCGTAGAGCTGGAAGCAGTTTGGAAACTGCACACAGGAGTAGAGCTGGAAGCAATTTGGAAACTGCACACAGGAGTAGAGCTGGAAGCAGTTTGGAAACTGCACACAGGAGTAGAGCTGGAAGCAGTTTGGAAACTGCACACAGGAGTAGAGCTGGAAGCAGTTTGGAAACTGCACACAGGAGCAGAGCTGGAAGCAGTTTGGAAACTGCACACACCTATAGAAGTTCACTGGGAGTGAGACTTCAAGATCAGGCCACTACCTAAGGCTGCAGGTGCCTTAAGTAGGGAGGGGTGATTGATCCATCAATCACATTAGTGGTCAGGTGTAGTTGTTAAAGGGACCTGCGCATGCCCAGTGCGACAGGATGGCGGACGGCCGTGGTTCCACACAGGTGTGAGCGGGAAAGATGGAGAAGCATGTACCAGAGTGGAGGCACTCACACTCCGGTGAGTGACATCTGCTCCGATACCAACAGATGATGCATCAACTTCCAAGAAGAATGGTCGTTCCTGATCAGGTTGAGCAAGAACTGGGACAGAGGAGAAAGCCTTTTTTTAGGTGGCAAAAACAATGAACCCAAGAAAGGACACTTGTGGAACCTCAAAGACGCATTTCTCTAGTTTGCAGTACCGGCAGTGTTTGCATAGTCTGAATAAGACCTCTTTAACCTGCTCACGATGGGAGGAAAGATCCTTGGAAAACACCAAAATGTCATCCAGATAGACTACAATTGAAGTATACAATAGGTCCTGGAAGATCTCATTGACAAACGATTGAAAGATGGCAGAAGCATTACAAAGGCCGAAGAGCATTACGAGGTACTCAAAATTCCCGTCCCTGGTATTGAAGGCCATCTTCCATTCATCTCTGCTTCTAATATGAATCAGATTGTAGGCACCTCGAAGGTCAAGTTTAGTGAATATCTGGAAGACGCTGATTCTATCAAACAAATCGGAGATAAGGGGTAGGGAGTAATGGTTCTTAACGGTGATGCGGTTAAGGGGACGGTAATCAATACATGGGCGTAGAGAACCATCCTTCTTCTTAACAAAGAAGAACCCTGCTCTGGCCGGAGAAGAAGACTTGCGAAATGAACCCACGTTTCAAATTTTCTGCAATGTATTGAGACATGGCTAGCATCTCAGGTTGGGACAACGGATAGATCCGACCCTTGGGAATAGGTTGACCGGGCGTTAACTCAATAGGACAATCCCAAGAACGATGATGAAAGAAGACTTTTGGCCTCAGTTTTGCTAAAGACATCTTGGAAAGTAGCATACATTGAAGGAAGAGTAGAGTCAGCAGACATAGAATGGCAGGCCACCCGATCCATGGGGAACGAAACTAAGGACAGACATCTATGACGACACTCCGAACCCCAGGCTGTAACCTGAACACGATTGTTGTTCAACTCTCTGAGCCAGATGAAGGAGAAGGTCACGGGCTGACGGTTCACCTGTACCCTCGGTGGTCATGGCCAGAGTATACTGTCACAACTTAGTGCTGTAGTACTTGCTAACATTGGTGCAACTCGAGGAAAAGGTGCGGAATCTAACGTGCCCCTGGTCTTCACCAAGAACCTCTGCAAGGAAGTATGGGCTCCGCTGCAGGGCGCACACAGGTTGCGGTCCTTCACTGAGTCGTCGTATAGCGAGGCACAGAGTGACAGTAGTCAAGTGAGCCGGTCTGGTAATGTGCTGGCAATTAGGTACAAAGGAGTATCCAGAAGAGAGGTCAAACAAGCCAAGTCAGTAACAATCAGGAGCGAACAGTACACAGGGGAAATCCAAAAAGAGTAATCAAACAATCCGGGTAGAAGGGTCACAGGAGATCAAGGATAGTCAACAAGCTGAAATACAATACACTAGGGAGCTGGAGCAGGAAAAAGACCTGATACTCTGGCGGGGAAATGAAGGCATGGGCTGCCTTAAATAGGGTTGCGAGCCAATGGAAGGGAGAGGTGGCAGTGCAGTCATCGCCTGCTGCTGGGAATGTGAATTGCATCCCGTGGCATAGCACGGGACGCGCCTTCGTAGGCAGGGCTGCCAAGAAGAATTCAGGGCCCGGGTACAACAAATTCATGGGGCCCCCCTCATAGTGAAGTAAGCCCCAAAAATTTTTTGCGCCGCCTTACGGCGGCGCAAAAAAAATTAGGTATATGGTCATATATTCAGGGGCGTGGCTAGCCAAACGGCAGTGCAAAATTTTTGGGAGGTGTGGTCATGCATTTGGGGGCATGGCAAACGTGCCATTGGGGCGTGGCTAACATAAAAACCACTAGGCTCTCAATTCGCCGGAGCGTCACATATGTTCAAGCACTCCTGACTTTCAGGACATCTACCACCACAGGGTAGTATACAAACAATGCAGTGTGTACACAAACAGTTCAGTCTTGGCCTACACCTTACATTGGACACAACATTCACCAAAAATTGGTATTGTCCCTACTAGAATCACAACATTTCACACACTCTGCTGCTCTCTCCTACCTGTTCTTCTCACTTTCTCCACCTGTGGCTGCTGCTTTCTTTAGTTGTGGCTTGTCCGGATCCAGAAATGTTGAAGGACCTATTTTGAAAAAAAAATGGCTACATTTAGAAAATTACAGCCAGCCCCAGCGTTAAATCAATAGCACCCACGATTAATAATTAGGCCTTCCTCCAGCCCCAACATTAAAATAATACTATTCACATTTAATAAATAAACCTATATCCCTTCCTGCAAACAGCCCCAGCAATACCTATTTCCCGCAACCATCACTGCCATTAAATAATTCATAGTCACATTTAATAAATAGACCTCATTCTCCCTAAACTCACCCCAAGATTCAATAGCCCCCAAACCACCCCATCTTAAATTAATAGTCCCTACTATTAAATTGCCTCACCATCACCCTACAAACAAAATAGCGCCCATTAATTAGCTGCCACCTACCTCACACACACTACATTGCAACAAGCCCCCTGTGCCATTACACACACAATACTGTGCCCCTTCATCACAACTACACTGTACTACCTTATGCTCACACTGCGACCTCCATGCTGCTTTTCCCCCTTCTTTTTTACTTTGTGCCTCTCTCCCACTTTTTTTCCTCCTCTGTTCCTCTCTCCCACTTTTTTTTTTATTCCCCTGTGGCTCTCTCCTTTTTTTCCCTCCTCTGTTCCTCTCTCCCACTTTTTTTCCCCTCCTCTGTTCCTCTTTCCCCGATTTTTTTTTTATTCCTCTGTGGCTCTCTCCTTTTTTTCCTCCTCTGTTCCTCTCTCCCACTTTTTTTTTATTCCCCTGTGGCTCTCTCCTTTTTTTTTCTCCTCTGTTCCTCTCTCCCACTTTTTTTCCCCTCCTCTGTTCCTCTTTCCCCAATTTTTTTTTATTCCTCTGTGGCTCTCTCCTTTTTTTCCTCCTCTGTTTCTCTGTCCCCTTTCTTTATAGTACTGTCCCTCTCTGTTTTCCTCCCCTTGCCTCTCCGTTTCTTTACTTACCTTTTATCAACTTCTTTCTTTTCTTTTCTGCTCTTCTGTCTCCTCTTCTGTCTTCTTTCTTCCTGCTGGCTGCGGCGCTCCTCACTGACTGGCAGGCGTGACTTGATGACGTCACGCCCGGCAGTCAGTGTGAATGGAGGAGAGGAGGGACACGGCGCCGCGCGATCACGTGAGTATTTATTTTTTTTTATTTTTTTTTTAATTTATTCTTCCTCCCAGCTCCCAAGAAACCCAAGACCCCCCCCTCCCCCCCCCCCCCCCCCCCGCGGGAAAAAAAAAAAAAAAAAGTTAAAAAAAAAAGCGCAAGACAGAAAAATTAAAAAATAAATAAATAATTAGCAGCGGGGGCCCGGCCCGGGCCCCCTGGCATGGCCGAGCCCGGGTAAACTGTACCCGCTCCCCCCCCCTCTTGGCGGCCCTGTGTATTGGTCCAGGTTTCAGGAGGGTCCAGGGGGTTGCAGATCATAGGCTAGTTTAAGCTCAGGAATCCAAAGGAGGGGGTCATCTCTCCAGGGGATGGCTTCTGATCTTCCTGCCAAGATTTCTAATCATAATAGTCCATAATTCCTTAACATTAATAACTTGCGTATGCACTCTGCGATCCCTTCGCAGAGTGAACCGCACGGCAGATCCCTTCGCAGAGTGAACCATACTAATCCCCTTCAAATGTGAAGGGGATTAGTATGATACCACACATAACATGATTCCTTCAACGTGTACCATATGTTTTACTGATATGCATATAACTTATAATATTACACATAAGCTCTACTATATTTTGACATAAATAACTATGTGCTGCAACTACCATTAATGTGTACTATTTTACAAATGTGAGTGTTTGTGCGAATGCATGTAAAAGCGTAAATACGGCCCTTTCACGCCGTAGTGTGCCATACGCATCTTTTCAAACAAAGACAACCAAGTTTGCTCGATTTTAATTGAAATTACTTTATCCAGTTTGCTGACTTTGACAGCTCCACCCTTTGATAGTGTAATAAACTATCACCTAATCACCATTTCAAGTTCAGGGTTATACAACACTTCTTCACATACCATGATCTCGGTATCTTGCACCACCCTTTCAGTCTCGTTCTCAGTGTTTCTCCTAGAAGACTGTTTTCCACACTTCAACACAGTAGGAACATATTTGACACATAAACCAATTGCTAAGATGACACCCAATATATGGAGAAGGAGATTACCTACACTAGCAACCATTTCCTGTACCCACTCCCCCAGACCAGAGAACCATTTCACAGGGTTCAACAATGAGAACCAACCTGCCACCTTTTCCCCGAGCTCATATAACGAAGAATTAAGGTTCCTTCGAAATTCCCATTTCAGTTGCAGAATTTCATCCATCTTCCGGTCTATAACCGCCTTAGGGTCATCCGTATTATTGGTGATGTACGTGCAACATTTGACACCGAACTGGGTGGCCAGTATCACACAGTAGCCACCAGTAATAGAGGTGAGATAATTTAGTACCAGTCTATGTTGCACCAACTCCTTCTTGTACGCTTGTAGCTCCCTTCCAGTATACCTGAAAGTGTCATCATACATCTCGGTGATATTGTCTATTAATTTAGCTAGGTCTTGGATATATTTAAAGTTTAACGTTCCCCGATCGGTCCTGGTGAGATCTAGAGCAACCATAACTTGGAAACCCGCGGTTTCACTAATCAATTTTGTAGCTATGGGTTCCTCACCAGGAATCAAACTTCTCTTGTCACGGTGTTCATACTGTGTGTGTATGTATGGTGGTGATGTAGTCTTGTGAATACCAACCATTTCTTCATGAGTAATAGTTATGATTTCAGGAACCAGTTTAGCTAAGAAACACAAGCCCTTGGAACTCAGAGTCATCCAGGAATAAGCTTTCCTTCCACAAACAAAGTACACATCACCAGGGAGAACATAAGGAACAGTATGTCCATTAATTATATCACACAGAGTTTTGATAAAACTACCCATGCCTAGTGTCTCCATTTGCTCAAGACACATGTCAGCATGGATGACATTCTTACAATTATCTATAGAGACTTTTCCAATGGATACTTTCTTATGTTTGGTTATAAGCCCTAATTTGTGACTTCCATCAACATTCCTGCTTATTGGTGGCCTTAGTCTCCCTCCAAAATGAGCGTGGCGAGCCATTGTCAGATCTGATAGGTCAGCTTCCCAATTCTCCAGACGCTTTGCATTAAGGATATTTAGGCACAGCAAAGATCTGTCTACAGAGTATTGTCGAAGCGTTTGACTAGGGGACCTAGTGTTATTGTACCTCCCCTCTATGGGCCTCCCACCCCTCAATTCGAGTACTTCGGAGATGTTTAATGGGAATGGCACTAGTCCTATGTTATGCTGCCCCTGCGGCACGTGAGAGAACACCCAGCACTCGGTTTGGTATAGGACCTTACCCACCAAGGAGTGATAATCCTCCAGAGGATGCCCGCCCACACTCAGATTACCGGTGGACTGGCATCGCTGGATGCATCTCTCTTCAACTAGGGAATCACAGAACTAGCAGATACAACTATCCATCCTCCTTCACAAAAATAGAATGTCCTAGAAAAAGTAAAAACAAGGAAAATCCTGGAACAAAAGAAAAACAAAAACCGCCACTCCATAGCTGGAAAGATAGTTCTGATGCAACGTCTCTGGTTCAGGTGTCTTGACTGCGGGCCTTAGGTCTCCTGGAACAGATTTACGAGTGACAGATCTGTGTCGTCGGTCTCAGTTTTAGCTCACACTTTCTCCGGGTTACTGACTCTCCTGCAGTGGGTGGAATGGACCAAAGTGTCTCTCTCTGCAACCTTTAGTGATGTAGTACTGGTCAACAGCACTTGGTACTGGCCTTCCCAGCGGTCTGTTAAACAACCTGAACGTAAGAAATTGCGGATCTTAACATAGTCCCTAGGGTTAACATCATGACAGTTCATTTCTGGCATACCAGGTGACAGCATTTTGAGTTTTTGTTGTTGTTGTTTCAGCTGTCTGCTCATTTTTATAAGATATTTCACAGTCACTTCATTATTACACTTTAAGTTGTCTTGCGGACTCACGATCAAATGAGGTTGTCAGCCGAACAGTATCTCAAAGGGGGACAGATTAAGAGGAGATCTAGGAGTGGTTCGTATGCTATGGAGGACTAGTGGCAAAGCTTCAGGCCACGCTAAACCAGTTTCAGCCATTACCTTACCAAGCTTGTTCTTAATGGTACCATTTACTCTTTCCACCTAACCACTGGCTTGTGGTCGGTAAGGGGTGTGAAGTCTGCTACTGATTCCCATGAGTTTACACATATTTTGGAAGATATCACCAGTAAAGTGGGTACCCCTATCACTTTCAATGATTCTAGGGATACCGAACCTGCACACAAGTTCTTGTACAATTTTCTTTGCAGTGAACACAGCAGTATTAGTGGCTGCTGGATATGCTTCTACCCAACCGGAAAACACATCAATACATACTAACACATACTTTAGATTCCTGCACGGTGGTAATTGGATATAGTCAATTTGTATTACCTGAAAAGGTCCGTCTGTAGGAGTGATGTGGGATGGCTCAGTTGGAATAGTTTCCCCGACATTTTTCCTCAAACAAGTAAGACATGACATTGCTTTCTTACCAGCCTGAGAGGAAAATCCAGGAGCACACCAGTATGCTCTCACCAGTTTGCACATACCTTCTTTACCCAGGTGAGTCAGACCATGTGCTTCTTCAGCCAGGCTTTGATAGTATGTTCGGGGAGCTACAGGCTTACCTTGTCCATCCCTCCAGAGTCCTGAGGACTCTTGACCACATCCCTTCACCTTCCAGGCCGCCTTTTCCTGCAGGGAACACAAATCTTGCATTTCAATTAATTTCTGCATGTCTAATGTCTGAAAAACCATCATAGTCTCCGTCGATGCAGTCATTGGTTGCCCTGCTGCCCATTTAGCAGCTTCGTCTGCCCTGTTGTTGCCCAATGACACTGGGTCTTCTTCAAAGGTATGGGCTTTGCACTTTATGACGGCTACCGTTCTGGGTAACTGTATCATCATCATCATCATCATCATCACCATTTATTTATATAGAGCCACTGATTATACAGCGCTGTACAGAGAACTCATTCACATCAGTCCCTGCCCACTGGAGCTTACAGTCAAAATTCCCTAACACACACAGACAGACAGACTAGGGTCAATTTTGATAGCAGCCAATTAACCTACTAGTATGTTTTTGGAGTGTGGGAGGAAACCGGAGCACCCGGAGGACACCCACGCAAACACGGGGAGAACATACAAACTCCTCACAGATAAGGCCATGGTCGCTGTCAGAAGTCCTTTTATGTGTTGTGAGTTTGCCACTGGCGTACCTGCTGCTGTCGTAAAGTTTCTAAGATGCCAAAGGGCCCCAAAATTATGCACTAACCCGAAGGCGTACCTAGAGTCAGTATATATATTGGCTGATTTACCCTCTGCCAATTCACACGCTCTCCTTAATGCTCCTAGTTCCGCCACTTGGGCTGAGTGAGGTGGGCCAAGGAGTTCAGCTTCTACCACATTCTGATTGTCTACAACAGCGTAACCAGTACATAGCTCTCCCGTCTCTGTCTGTCTATGACAACTCCCGTCTGTATAAAACGTAAAATCTACATTTTCTAAGGGGGTGTCACGTATGTCGGGCCTTGCAGTAAAGGTCTGGTTCAGGTGTTCCATACAATCATGCGTATCAGTACTCTTGCCTAACTCATCATCAACCAGGGTCTCCTCACCTCCCACCCTTTGTGTCTCTAGAGACACATATGGAAGGTATGTAGCTGGATTTAAGGTGCTACATCGTTTGATGGTGATGTTTGAGGGTGCCATCAGAGCTAGTTCCCACTTTGTGAATCTAGCTGAAGAAACATGTCTGGTTTGAGCTGAATTTAACAGAAGTGATACAGCATGGGGTGTATAGACAGTTGAATTATGTCCTAATACTACGTCCTCGCTCTTACTTACCAGAAGAGCAGTTGCTGCTACACTTCTGAGACATGTTGGGAGTGATGTTGCCACAGTGTCCAATTGTGCACTGTAGTATGCTACTGGTCTGCTAGCGTCACCATGTTTCTGTGTGAGGACACCTGCTGCACAACCATCAGCTTCCGTACAGTATAGCTCAAAAGGCTTTTCATAATCAGGTATTCCCAAAGCAGGTGCTCTAGTCAGACTATCTTTAAGATTAAAGAACGCTTGCTCTGACTCTTCTGTGTGTACGACACGTTCTGGTTTTGAGGACGAGACTAGTTACTGCAATGGTAATGCCAGAATAGAAAAACCTGGGATCCAGGATCTACAGTATCCACACATCCCCAGGAAAGTACGAATCTGCTTCTGGCTCTGCGGCAGAGTCATGTGCTGTATGGCCTCAATTCTGTCAGTCATCAGATGTCTTAGCCCCTTGGTGAGGCAGTGTCCTAAGTATTTGACCTTAGTCTGACATGGCTGTAATTTATCCTTTGCACCTTGTGCCATGTTTGTGAGAGATGGAGCAACAACAATTTAGTATCATGTAAACATGACATAAAAGAATCAGAGCACAGCAACAAATCATCCACATATTGAATTAGAACAGACCCATTGCAGGGTTGAAAGGATTGCAAACAGTCATGTAAGGCTTGGGAGAAAATCATGGGGCTGTCAATGAACCCCTGGGGAAGTCTGGTCCATGTGTATTGTACTCCCCGGTAGGAGAATGCAAATAGGTATTGGCAGTCAGGGTGAAGAAGGACTGAGAAGAAAGCAGAACATAGATCAATGACAGTAAAATGACTAGCAGACGGTGGAATCTGCATGAGGATGACAGCTGGATTCGGCACTACGGGGAATTGGCTCTCAACAACTTTATTAATTCCCCTTAAGTCCTGGACTAATCTATAGCCCCTCCCCCCCACTCTTCTTCACAGGGAAAATGGGACTATTTGCTGTGCTGGAGGCACAAATTAAAATCCCTTGTTGCAACAGCCTCTCAATAACAGGCTATACACCTAGTTCCACCTCTGGTTTTAATGGATACTGTGGGATTTTTGGAGCTATCCTACCACTTTTTAGATTTACCATGACCGGGGCTACGTTTGCCATCAATCCAGTGTCCTGTCCATCTCTCCATAGTGAACCCGGTATTTCCAGCAACATCCCCTTTACTTGAGATGGACTTTGTTCTACAACGGTAGAGTGCAACATTAACCTTTGAGGGGTGTCCAATATATCCTGTACCTCATGCGCGACCTACTCTGGTATATCTAAGAATACACCATCTGGGGTACAGTATATGACACATCCCCTTTTACATAACAAGTCTCTCCCTAGCAAGTTAGTAGAGCTGCTGCAGCTAAGAGAAATGAATGCTTAGTATGCAGGGGCCCGATAGTAACTTCTGTGGGTTTAGTTATAGGATAATGTAACACTCTTCCCGTTACCCCCATAGCTGGAATAGTCTTACTGGTCACCTGTAGATTAAAAGGAGAGGTTATCACAGATCTGGTCGCCCCTGTATCTACAAGAAAAGTTTCTTTCCTACCAGCTATGTCAACTATCATTGTTGGTTCTTCTCTCTGACTCTCAGTTACCCTCACTGGCTGTAGACTACAGGTATGGCCTGACCCCTAGTGCTGACTATCGTTTTCCCGCACGGCATTTGCTGCTATAACATGCGCGGGCAAGTATGAGTCTCCTTGAGGATATCTACGTGACCCACCCTTATGTGTACACTGTTTTTCTTTTTTACAATATCTTGCGAAATGTCCTTCTTCGTTACAATGGAAACACCTGATTATTCTATGTTTCTTATTATGTGGGTTGTATGCTGGTGTTCGTGTATGTATTCCCTCTAAAGCCTGTATACTTACCGTCATTAACTTATCACTTTTCTCTTCCCTTTTTTTAAAAAGGTTTTTGTCATGCTCCACAGCAGACTCCCTTAGAGAATCTACTGTGATGCCTCTCCAACTAGGTAATGTGGTTTGTACCCTCGTCTTTAAATTTTCTCTAAGGCCGTCCATTAATACCCCTACAGCTACCTCTCTGTGATGTGGGTCCTCATCTATGTTTGATTTCCCAGTGAACCGTGCTATCGCTATTAGAGCTCTAGGGAAGTCATCTGATGCTGTTTCACTATCTTTCTGTTTGATGGTGAAAATTTAACTCCAATTCGCTACTACTGGAAAATAGATGGCTAAATGTTTGACAATCTGTTCTATATTCTCTTGATTAATCTCATCTGTCAAGGTGTCGTCTTCCTCCAACGAACAATCTTTAATGAATTGTTGTACGTTAGTATTGGGGGGAAGACATGCCCTCAACACTACACGTCAATCCTTATCGGTTGGTTTGTGTGCATTTCCTAAGTCTTTAACAAACTTCTGACACTTAGCCAACTCTTTTCTAGGATCTGGGAATTTAGTCATAATGGAACGTAAGTCTGATCTAGTCTAAGGACAATGCATTGTAACATTTCTTAAAGGAACAACACCATCCTTATCCGCCTTCCCATTAGGAACTGATATTGTGCGGACTGGATACGTACCCACTGGTTCACTATCTTCAGGGTTGGTCACTTCAGTAATTTGAATATTGTCTCTCCTAGTGGTCACACTACTCTCACCTATCTCAGCCATTGCCCCCTTTCCATACTTACGCTGAACCTCTAGCATATTAACAGCATGGGCAATGGCTGAAATTACAGTGGGTTCATCTTCTTCAAAAACACTTGCTTTAAACTGACTTAAAACAGGATATAACTTAGCAATTTCCTTTTTTTCATTTTTAATAACAGCTGTACTTACCCCTCCCACCACATACAGTGGCGGGGGCGCGCTTGCGCTGAGTTTGCCACGCTTCTCAACGGCTACTTCTGCCGTGTATTCGCTGCTCTGCCAAGTGTTACCTTCCATTTGCCACAATTTTAAACAATCATTATGTCTATTTCTCTCTTTTGTTGATTTAATCAACCACACTTTATCTTTTACATTATTTAGTACCTCCGAATTAAAACTTCCTATTGTTGGGAAAGGCCCAACACACTCCTTGGTCATCTTGACCCACGTGTCGCAATAAACCACTGCGTATTCACCATATTTCTTACACATAAGAAACCTCGCTGAACCAATAGGCCCTTCCTTAGGCAGTACACTGGCCATCTCTAGCGTATGCTTAGCACCCATGTTGAACAATACCTTCTATGTGGAACACAGATACACCGCAATGCTCTGTTCTTTCCAGCAAACAATTTCAACTCTGTTGCTACAATCACCGCTAGAGATCTCTAATGCCCGGTGAACGTATTTCCAAAAAGCCGCATCCACTCACTTCTTCTCGTTCCAAACGAGAATCCCTAACACAGAAATAGTTCTTTGATAGCCCGGCTATCACAAATTTCTGTTGAGTTTATTATCACTGGAAGCACTAAGTCGATACAATCGCTCAGCCTTTCCAATGTAATTCCTCCACGCACTTCCAATTTTACACTCACGGTTGTTTTTACCGTGCGGTAAGATCGCATCGCTCACTAATACTAATTATCAGTAAACCTTGCGATCTATTTGGTGGCGTTTCTCAAAAACCCAGGTTTCGCAATCGGTATAACTGCCCCATATACCGTTCTTCAGTTGGGCAACCTGCCTCGTCAGACAGGCAACTGAGCTCACTCAACAATAAAACAGTGTATCTATGTCACAAAATCACACAACATACACCTTTTCTGCGCAAAAAAATCAAAAGTTCCCAACAATAGTAATAACGTTTCGGAAGCTTTCACAAGTGATTATATTATGCATGTATAACAGCTATCAAAACGATTGTTTAACCACGTGGCAAATCTACCGGAAGTTCGCGTACGCAAAGCAGGAAGTTACACATACGCTAAGCAATGCAATACAGTTAAAACGCACAATGACAGTAAAAAGAAACAGTTTTCTCTTTTTTGTCCCTAGGTCCTAGTTAGCGTACCTTAGATAATGCAAAAACGGACATTCGGTTTCACAACACAGAGTAAAATTCAGGTTTTGAACACATTGCGTTCTTACCCGTATATGACGCGTCTCCACCCTTTGTTGCGGAACCGAAATCCGTTGGTCTTGCGTATCGTCCGACAACGAAACCTCCAAACTCACGAGCCCCCAAAACGTTATGCGCGTATTGTCGCTATCCAATAATGATTGTCGAATTTCGATTTTGTGTTTCCAACGCACAAATATTTATTCTCAAAAAGTAGCAGAATAATTCAAGCAAAATAATAATAAGTACAGCCGTTACTTATTGCAGGCGCTCTGGATCCAGTGAACAGTCATTCAGTCCTGAAGTCTGTGGTCTAGGTGACTGAACACTAGATGAGGAGCAGCTGCTTATATGCAAACAGAAATACAGTAAAACAATGCAAAGGTGTGGCTTGCTTCTATTGGTCCAGGTTTCAGGAGGGTCCAGGGGGTTGCAGATCATAGGATAGTTTAAGCTCAGGAATCCAAAGGAGGGGGTCATCTCTCCAGGGGATGGGTTCTGATCTTCCCGCCAAGATTTCTAATCATAATAGTCCATAATTCCTTAACATTAATAACTTGCATATGCACTCTGCGATCCCTTCGCAGAGTGAACCGGACAGTTGCCAATGTGAAGGGGATTAGTAACTATCTATCTACCTAGTTACTCTGACAGAGAGCTTGACGAGTCATAACAGGTGTCCAGGGTCTCTGCATTAAATAAATAATTTATTCTTAATTCTCCTTTCTCTCTCTTCCAGGGTTAGGCGAGAGCGGCCCAACTGCATGGGTTCATCGGAAGAAGTGGGAGATAGACACTGAGGCGCCAGTCGGAGAGGTGGATGAAGATCTTTCTCTAAACAATAGGTCCATCCTGTTACACAGAGAAATTAACTAATCAAGAGTAGCAGGTAATTCGTGGGAGGATAGGACATCCTTCACTTTATCAGAAAGGCCCTGCCAGAAGGTGGCTACCAAGGTCTCTTTGTTCCACTGAAGTTCTGAAGACAAGGTCCGGAATTCAATAACATAATGTGCCACAGAACGTATGCCCTGGCGTAGCCGGAGAATACTAGAAGCTACGGAAATAACCTGACCAGGTTCATCAAAGATCTTACGAAAAGTCATGATAAAGGCAGAGGAGTCATTGAGGAGGTTATCGTTCCGCTCCCAGAGAGGGGAAGCCCAGGCCAACGCTTGTCCAGATAACAGGGATATGATGTAGGCGACCTTGGACCTAGAGTAGGAGCTCAAATTCAATTGAACATTGATTCAAAAATCCCCTACAGAACTTGGGGTCCCCATCAAACTTGAAAGGAGTAGGGAGGCGTATCGTGGAGGAACTAGGAGATGCCTCGAATACAAGAGGCTGAGTCGGAACTTGATCTGCAGCTGGAGGTGAAGGATTTACTTGAAGAGCGGTCAAGCTGGTGGCCAGAGATTGCAAATATTGTAATACTTGCACTTGTATAGTATCTTGCCATTCTAACCTTCCAACGAGATGTTGGAGTAGATCTTCAGCTGAAGGTGGTCTATCGGGATCGGTCATGGCTGGTTCTTATTGTCAGGATTCGCTAGGATGAGTGGGATCCTTCTGTTCTGCCTGGGATTGATGGAACTTCACCCAGAGGCGCGGAATCTAACAGAGTGGAAGGTTTACACAAGAGGTTCCCGCAAGGGAATTTGGGCTTGGTAGCTTCCACCCTGCAGGTCGCGGCCCTCTAGGGGAGTTCCCGGTGAGCGGTGATAGAGAACCTAGTACAGAGAAGAATGTAGGCACTAGTTGCAGCAATACACTTGGAGAGATGGTAGTGATGATCTGCAGTAGTTGCCACTAACGAGTGGAGCAGGTAATAGGTAAGTTGCAGCAATACACTTGGAGAGATGGTAGCGATGATCTGCAGTAGTTACCACTAATGAGTTGAGCAGGTAATAGGTGATTGCAGCAGCACGCTTGGTGAGATGACAGTGATGAACTGCAGGAGTTGCCACTAACGAGTGGAGCAGGTAATAGGTGATTGCAACAGCAGAGCTAGGACCTCTGAGGAATTCCAATCCAATTTGGGAAAGTGTACACAAAGCCATGGAAGACCCAAGATGACAGGTGTGGTGAAATGAGGTAACACAAGGAACGAGATTTCTTCGGAGTGGAGAACCCCTATACGGAGAGTGAGCGGCTTCATTTGGGAGCGAACCACGCCTCCAGGAATCTGAGACCCATTGATGGCAGTGATGATGACAGGCGTTTCCAAAGGTAGAGTAGGAAGGGAACATTGTGAGACTAGTGACAAGAAAATAAAGTTCCCGGTGTTACAACTCACCTGTCCTCGCTCCAGCGCCGTGATCCCCTCTCTCTTCTGGGTCTCAGCGACGCTGTCACATGACAGCACAGGGCAGGGAATTCAAACTGCAGACTTTGATAACCCCGCTCTGATGCCTGGGCAGCGTCAGAGCAATTTCCCCTGTTTCCTGACTTAGGGCTAGATTTACTAAGCTGCGGGTTTGAAAAAGTGGGGATGTTGCCTATAGCAACCAATCAGATTCTAGCTGTCATTTTGTAGAAGGTACTAAATAAATGAAAGCTAGAATCTGATTGGTTGCTATAGGCAACATCCCCACTTTTTCAAACCGGCAGTTTAGTAAATCTAGCCCTTAGTGTTTTCTGTGTGGATTCCCAGTGTACCGAACCTGCTTTTCTGACATCTCAGGCTTCCTTCTCCAGTGTACCAGACCCAGGCTTGCTGACCACGTATCTATCTCCGCTCCAAGTGTACCAGACCCAGGCTTGCTGACCACGTATCTTTCTCTATGGTGATGTAGTGTGCCTGGGCAAGCTCATCTAACATTCAAACTGCAGACTATGAAAACCCTGCTCTGACGCCTGGGCAGCGTCAGAGCAACTTCCCCTGTTGCCTGACATAGTGTTTTCTGTGGGACCGGAGCGTGACAGGTAGTAAACAGACATACAATCAGTTTGCACAGATGAGTTTCAGAAAATAAAATAGGAAATAAAACCAGAATCCCTACTTACAAGTTCAGAAATTGGCGTGTGTGGAGTACACATTGAGAAGAATGGCACAATTCAGTCGTGGTAGACCCTCCTCAAAGAAATGGACAATCTGATGTATAAAACAAGGGATTTTTAAACCATTTCTTGTCTTCACCCCCCACGTTAGGAATTTTATTTTTCACCTAAGTTAGATGGATGCCCAAAATGACACGAGTTTTCCCAGAAGTAAATTATCTATCACTAAGATATATGTTTGGGCACCTCAGAGAATCTCTCATCTCTGATCTTTCTGCCTGATTACGCCTAACTCCTCTGCATACAAAAACTACTCAGAGATCTGTTTCTGGGCCTAGCTATGTAACACGTGGCATAGCGCGATCGCACGGTAAAATACTCACATACACACTCGTACTCTAACATTTAGTTATTTATATATTTCATATTCATATTGGTTCCGTTCTACAGTGATTTATGAGTAGATAGTATTTAGTTTATTATTAGTTTATATATTATGATTAATTGTACACTTTAGTGTTATTTAAGGTTTAGGTTACAGGAAACATGTCATGTTTAGTATCATTTTAATCCCCCATTCATCAGCAGTGTCCGGTTAATTCGCCGAAGAGAACGCACATTGCGTACTCTAGTTATTGATGTTAGGGAATAAATGAACAGAGTGATACCAACTGTAAAATGCTAATAGACTAGTTGAAACAGGAGTCTTGGCGGGAAAATCAGAGCACAACCCCTGGAGAGATGACCCCCACCTTTGGATATTTTGGTTTGAACTGGCCTATGACCTGCAGTACACTGGACCTTCCTGATACCTGGACCAATAGAAACAAGCCACAACATCTGCATTGTGTTTACTGTAACACTGAGTGTATATAATATATCTGGTATTAGGGCAGTCTTCTCTGACCACAGTATTCTGGAGTGAAGTACTGTACGCTGGTACCAGTAGAGAGCAGCGTAACGAGCACATGCGGGCGCGGTTTGTATGTATCTTTTGGTATTGGCTGTACTGTATTATAATTATGTATTGAACTGTTAAATGTTGCATCTGCTAAAATAAATTACTTTGTGCTTTGGAAATACAACACAATCGCTTAGACAATGCTTATTTGAAAATGATAGAATTACTTTAATATATGCAAGGAGTAGGTGCGGCAGGAACCTCTCCCAGTCTCTTCCCTGCGACCCCACAAAAGTCGTAAGCATTTGTTTTAGTGTGCCATTAAGGTGCTCGCACAGCCCATTGGCCGGCGGGTGATACAGGGAAGTAGTTAATTGATTCACCTGCTTCTTTTTACAAAGACTCTGCATAAGGTTAGACATGAACCGGGTACCTTGATCAGTTAACATTTCTTTTGGGAAACCTACCCTGGAGAAAATAGTTATAAGGGCATCTGCTACTTTGTCTGAGCGAATGGCGGAAAGAGCTACTGCTTCCCGGTACCTAGTAGCATAATCCACTACAGTCAGAATGTACTCTTTCCCTGAGCTATTGGGAATGGCTAGGGGACCCACAATATCCACAGCAACCCGTTCAAAGGGATCTGATATGACGGGCAGGGGAATGAGAGGGGCCCTCCCCACATCACCAGACTTCCCAATGACCTGGCACACATGGCACAGGCGACAGTACTTGGCTACGTCAGTTAGCATGCCAGGCCAGTAAAAATTATGTACCAAACGAGCTTTAGTTCTGGCAACACCCAAGTGTCCTGCTAGGGGTATCTCATGGGGAACTTTCAGCAACCCTTCCCTATAAGTTTGTGGTACAACAAGCTGTCTGTCAGTAACTACATCTGGATGCATACTTGTGGCATTTTTCTCTCTGTACAAAAGGCCATTTTCCCCAAAAATTCTGTCTTCTTTACTTCCCAGTCTTGACTGACCCTCCCCCTTACTGTTGATAAGCTGGGATCAGTGTTTTGTTCGGAATTGAAAGCATCACTTCCAAGCTTGTCAAGCTTGTCCAAGCTTGAAACACAGCATTGGGTGGCTCATTTAAATCACTGCCTGAATCTGCAGCTTCTAGAGTGAGGGAGGGGGTTGGAGGGAATTAGTTTCTAGTGAACTTCCCTCCACACTTTCCAGGGTTAATGCACAGCTCCTCTGTGCTGCTCTCCGGGTCACTACTGCTAATACATTTGATACATTTTCACACTTTGGGTCACCTTCAGAATTGGGTACATGTAAATTGACCTGCTTACCTAAAACATTAGCAGACATGGTATCACATTTATGCACAATTTCACACATTTTTGCATGCCCATTGAAAAAGTCCCACCTGAAAAAGTCAGTACTTAGCTCTCCTGAGTTAGGTTATATCATATATGTGGGATTTATTTTATTTTTGAGGGAGCGTTAGCACTGCAAATATGACAATATTTTTGTTTTTATCTTCTAATAAAACATTGTGGCATTAAGTTAGAGCATTAACTTTTGTTTATGGTTACCATATTGCTGATGCTATTAATACTTTATTGTTAGATATTTAATTTATCATTTTTATTTATTATATTTAATAATATATAAAATTAGGTTAATGAAAGCCAATTTGTGCATATTTACATTAAAAGTACAGGACAGGAAATATTTAAATAGGCATTAGAACACAGATGGTTAATAAGCATTATCTATGCAATTTGATAAATAGATGTTCGTATCTGTACATTATCCTTTGATGTGTTGATTGTCCTCATTAAAAGGAGGAATGAAATGTAATTCAAATATTTGCCTAAGGCAAACACAATGTTTTAAAGAGATGCTGAAGTGGCACAGAGTTCTCCTGATCAAAAAATAAGCTATAGGCAACATTTGTCAACTAGTGTAGTTTTCAAGACAAGCTCTGTCAGTACTAGACAACAGTTAACACCTAGAAGTCATACTTTCTTTTCTTGTTTAATTATTGTGCTATTAATCAGCTGGTCTTAGGTATCCTCAATTTTTAGTTGTTGTGTGTAGCTAAAAATATTTACAATGCTTTTGCTGTAAACGAATAATACATCCTGTAAACATAAAGTAGATTGCATCAGATGAATGATAAAAACTTGTATGTAAAAGTGAATAAAAAAAAAAAAAGCTGAACTTCCCATTGTATAAAGGAAAGATATAGCAATGTAATGGTCTCTCTGGGTTTGAACCCAAGATCTCTGAACTCCAGTCTATGCTCCCAAGCCTCTAAGCTGCCTAGTCTGTGTCTGTCCTGTTGACCCTAGCATGCTCAGTAGTAATCTATTCCCATCAACCTCAAGGAATATAGAAGTTATGTTAGTAAAGTGAAGCTTGTTGTACTATACTTTATATATCCTTGGATATAAATTTGCTGCATCTCAGTGTCTCACTCTTTTTCTTGTGTTAGTCTTTGTTATAGAATGTGTCTACTATTCTCATTTTATTGCTAATTCCCTTTATTTTTCTTTACTAGTTCTGTCATTCTCAATTTGCTTTTTTGCAGCTACAACATTCTTGGTGCTATTCCATGTCCTGGGGGCATCTGAGTACCTGGGGATAGTCCTGAAGTGAAAGGTGGTTGATCTAAGTGCATATAGAGACTGGGGACTTGGTTATTCAGTAGGGAATCGGTTGACAGATCATTCCCCATCTTTATGTTATTCTTGCCTCTATACTATCTGATATCCTTTCTTGTTTCTGTGTCCTCTTTGTTTTCATTTGAATTCTTGTGCTGACTCCTACCTGAGTGCCTAACTATCTATCTATATAACTGTCTGGTCTGGACTCCTAACCCTGGCCTGTATGACTGTTCTGTTGTTGTAGTTTCTTTCCTTGGTCGCTTTATCTGTCTTGCTATGTCAATAAGTTATAATTTCATTCGCCACAATATTACACACAACAAAGACCACCCCCAGTTTTCAAATTTTTGGGCATACAACATATTCAAAACAATTGGATAGGTGTGGACTATACAGCAGCAATTTTAAAACAAGAGTCTCAATAGATTTTTCAACTCAATACATTAGCTCCAAAAGGATTAAGCCGTGATTTTGAGTTAGGCACTTTTTAAAAAAATTAACATTAATTTTAACCAAATCATTATATTAATCCACACATACTCAATAAATAATTAAATACTACCAGTGTGAGGAAATTGGAAACAAGGGGTTAAAGTTATCAAGTTGCAGGTTTGAAAAAGGGGAGATGATGCATATAGCAGCCAATCAGATTCTAGTTATCATTTAAATAGTACATTCTACAAAATTACAGCTAGAATTGGTTGCTATAGGCAACATCTCCACTTTTTCAAACCGGAAGCTTGATTACCCACAGGTGTATTTCACATGCGTTTAAGCTTCACCACGCAACAAAACACAAAACAGCAGAAGTCAAAAGCCACAAGAAGAATTTATCATTTGACCAGGACAGCAAACAGAGTTGAAGAGTCATTATGGAGACCGAATGGGATAAGACCACCACTCGAATCCTGAACTATTTTGTGTCTACAGCTGTTGGCTGCAAGTTGGTATCCAGCACATATACGTACCAATGACTACATCATATTATATTAATTGAAAAAAGCTATATCATTTATCACAGCTTCAGAATTATTTTTATATATATTTCCCATCATAAAATATCATATATGCTGTACACATTTCAGATCTTATATACAAACTAACTGCACTTTTTATAATTGTTACATATGTTTTTAGATTTAAAGCTGCAAAAAACTTATTTAGTGAGTAGAGACTTCTACCTATCCATTTCCGTTAATGTCCATCAATCTGCAATCTGATTGTACTGTTGTTTTGTGTGAACAGTTTAATATATACAGGTAGAAATATCACAATGTAAGTTAAAGTGCAAACTGCAAGTAACATTGTCAATGGGTTAAAATGTACATTGTGGAAATGTATTAAAGATATTCTCCACAAAAGTCAACAATTTGTCACCTTTAATTTGCAATTTATATATGAACCTCATTTGCTTTCCACCATGCACACTTCCTCTGGATCCATAATACCAGATAAAACTGCACTTTATAGTGCACTTTTATAGAGGCAATTTTCAAAGTAAAATGAGGGTGTGCACTTATGTAGCTATGAGACTATGAGATTAGTGCATTTCTTTTTTTTCCAAGAGCTTTAGCTTCTGTATTCCTTATTAATGTTTTGTGATCTCACATTTCACCCAATATTTGATGAAGATGCCACAGATATACTCATACAATAAAAAATGAAGCAGATGGATATGTATATAAAAAAACACACCTGAAAAGTAAAACATCCCTTTATTGATTTATTGACTTCAGTTCCTGAAATATTCTTCAGTTTAATTTAGGTCTTCCCTAGCACTCTGAAAGGAATGGTGAAATGTTGTTTCTCTCTCTTCAGTGCCTCCACCTGAGTCTTCTACACAGTATGGTGGGATGTGGACTGTGACTGAATCCACCAGGGGTTGGCTCAGGAAGCCCCTTTTACCCGACCACACTAACCCTCTGAATAATAATGGCCCACACTGTGGTTACAAACAATCAACTGGGTGGGTAAGTAAATGGGTAAGACAAATTTAAATATGGGGAGGTTCTGGATGGGATAAGTGGGACAATGGGTAATATAATAATCAAAGGCCACAGTACAGTGAATTGTAATAACAAAAAAAAACAAGATGACCGTCACACGTGCATTGACTGGCCCTCAGATTCTCCCACAACGCAATCACAGACATTGTAAAAAAATATAAATCATCAATGATATAAAAGAATAATTACCGTCCTGCCAATATTAAATAGTTTGTGAGATTTCTGATACTTGAAATGTGTCTATATCTCTGACAGGTAACATGGTCTCTGAAATGTGTACAGATTTATGTAAGGACTTCTAACTTGTGGAATTAGAGGTATAGAGTTATTTTCTAAATTCAGCAATAATAGTGTCACAGGACCTGAGTTATTATGAAAAGCAAGACAAAAAAAGTAGTAAATGTTCTCTGGAACAAAGCATGTTACAATGCAAGGGATGCATATTAGTTTATTAATTTGCACATAAGTTAAATGGTGGCTGTTTTTTCATTTAACACACAACTACTGTTAGCTTTATTTGTACACTGAAATTTAAAGTTGATCTAGGACATGCCCTTCCGCAACTTTAAATCTGTCCCCACATTTTAAATTTACCTCTCCCTCCAATGCTAAATGGTTTTGACCAGTTACTCCTCTTTTAGGCTTTGCTATTCATAATGACTTAGGCCCACAGTGTTTGGTGTGTTATTACTTATCTCTTTCCCTCTGGATGAAGATGAAGGTCTCAGCCCCAGTTAGATTTTGACCTAACTGGATGTCTGAACTTGCTAGCTGTCCCTCTCAGCTCACACGCAATTCGTAAATAGTGGTGTGTCCCTTTCTGCTCATAGGCTCGCTTTGCTGTGTAATCTCCCTCAGACTGCTTGATACCTGATTTTCTGCACTGATCAGGCTACCAGACTTTTATGTGCAAAGCTACACCCAGCTTTTTTTTGAGAGCTCTGATGTCTCTCTTTTTGTTTGAACACTCTGTCTTTCCTGCAGACTCTCCTACACAAGCTCTCTCCTTCCTCTACTGCTGCCACACACACACACACACACACACACACACACACACACACACACACACACACACACACACACACCATGCTCCAAGCACCTCTTCCTGTCAGCTTTCTCCTTCCTTCCTGTCTTTCTTCTCACTGGCAGGGCTGACCTCTGCTTCACCCTGCATTTCCATAGCAATATGATCTCCTGGCTGCTCAGCATAAGACAGCCTGGTTACATGAGTAAGGGGACATTGGTTCTGGTTTTACTATGTGCCTTTTTATGTTTAATGTTATTGTTAAATTGGTTGAACTACACCCAGAAATTTGCTTTCCCGCATAAGTGCAACTGAAAACCACAAAATGTTTACCATGCAGCACTGCTTGTCTATGAACAGGAGCTACCAGGACTGTGCCTTAACAGCCCCAACAGCACCTTGTCCCAGAAGCGACTGTATGCAGAGGGTCCTGGCTCCTTAAGCATCTCAGTGCTATTATGATATATTTGACGCACTAAAGGGAACCTCTCTGCATACAGTGCAGAGACAAAAAAAGAAAAAAAATAGATGCCCTGCGGTAAGTATAGCATCAAGGGGGCACTATTATTATATTATTAATTATATTCATCAAGGGGGTCACTATTATTAATTGTACTCAGCAAAAGGGCATCATTATTAATTACACTCATTAAGGGTACAGTATTATTAATTACAGTCATAAAAGGACTCTTATTAATTACACAGATAAAGGGTGCACTATTATTAATTACACTGATCAAGGGGGCACTTTTATTAATTACAATCATCAACGGAACACTAATATTAAGTTCAATCATCAAGGGGACACTATTATTAATCTAGATCATCAAGAGGGAACCATTATTAGTTTAGATCATCATGGGCCTAATAGTGTAGTATGTTCAGAACTAGGGATGTTCACTGACCTCGTGGTTTGGTTTTGGTTTTAGATCTGTATTAATTTTGTGTTTAGGTTTTGGCAAAACTGCCCTCACATGTTAGGGTTTTGGATATGTATTTTTAATTTTTTTCTAAAAAAAATTGCTAAAAAATGCCAAATCCAAACATTCATTTAATATAAAATCATGCAAAAAGTCAACTTATCATTCACAAAATAAGAATAAAAGAGATTAATAACTTAATTAATTAATAATAACTAATTAATTTGATTTAATTAATTGATTTGATTTGATTCAATTAATTAATAAAGGGGTAGATTTATCAAACCTTCTAAAAGGGAAAAGTGAAGGTGCTGCCCATAGCAGCCAAAGAGATTCCATCATTTTCTGGAATGTACTAGATAACACCTTCCTTTTAGAAGGTTTAATAAATCTACCCCAGCATGTTTCTTTAAATAAATACAATATTGCAGAATATTGACAAAAGACTGATTTCTGACCCTCAGAAAATGCCATTACTTTTATAATGCTTTTTAATTTATCATCAAGACAAAAAAAAGGAGTAAATGTTCTCTGGAACAAAGCATGTTACAATGCAAGTGATGCATATTAGTTTATTATTTTGCAAATAAGTTAAATGGTGGCTGTTTTTTCATTTAACACACAACTACTGTTAGCTTTATTTGTACACTGAAATTTAAAGTTGATCTAGGACATGCCCTTCCGCAACTTTAAATCTGTTCCCACATCTTAAATTTACCTCTCCCTCCAATGCTAAATGGTTTTGACCAGTTACTCCTCTTTTAGGCTTTGCTATTCTTAATGACTTAGGCCCACAGTGTTTGGTGTGTTATTACTTATCTCTTTCCCTCTGGATGAAGATGAAGGTCTCAGCCCCAATTAGATTTTGACCTAACTGGATGTCTGAACTTGCTAGCTGTCCCTCTCAGCTCACACGCAATTCTTAAATAGTGGTGTGTCCCTTTCTGCTCATAGGCTCGCTTTGCTGTGTAATCTCCCTCAGACTGCTTGATACCTGATTTTCTGCACTGATCTGGCTACCAGACTTTTATGTGCAAAGCTACACCCAGCTTTTTTTTGAGAGCTCTGATGTCTCTCTTTTTGTTTGAACACTCTGTCTTTCCTGCAGACTCTCCTACACAAGCTCTCTCCTTCCTCTACTGCTGCCACACACACACACACACACACACACAGACACACACACAGACACACACACACCATGCTCCGAGCACCTCTTCCTGTCAGCTTTCTCCTTCCTTCCTGTCTTTCTTCTCACTGGCAGGGCTGACCTCTGCTTCACCCTACATTTCCATAGCAATATGATCTCCTGGCTGCTCAGCATAAGACAGCCTGGTTACATGAGTAAGGGGACATTGGTTCTGGTTTTACTATGTGCCTTTTTATGTTTAATGTTATTGTTAAATTGGTTGAACTACACCCAGAAATTTGCTTTCCCGCATAAGTGCAACTGAAAACCACAAAATGTTTACCATGCAGCACTGCTTGTCTATGAACAGGAGCTACCAGGACTGTGCCTTAACAGCCCCAACAGCACCTTGTCCCGGAAGCGACTGTATGCAGAGAGTCCTGGCTCCTTAAGCATCTCAGTGCTATTATGATATATTTGACGCACTAAAGGGAACCTCTCTGCATACAGTGCAGAGACAAAAAAAGAAAAAAAATAGATGCCCTGCGGTAAGTATAGCATCAAGGGGGCACTATTATTATATTATTAATTATATTCATCAAGGGGGTCACTATTATTAATTGTACTCAGCAAAAGGGCATCATTATTAATTACACTCATTAAGGGTACAGTATTATTAATTACAGTCATAAAAGGACTCTTATTAATTGCACAGATAAAGGGTGCACTATTATTAATTACGCTGATCAAGGGGCACTTTTATTAATTACAATCATCAACAGAACACTAATATTAAGTTCAATCATCAAGGGGACACTATTATTAATCTAGATCATCAAGAGGGAACCATTATTAGTTTAGATCATCATGGGCCTAATAGTGTAGTATGTTCAGAACTAGGGATGTTCACTGACCTCGTGTTTTGGTTTTGGTTTTAGATCTGTATTAACTTTGTGTTTGGGTTTTGGCAAAACTGCCCTCACATGTTAGGGTTTTGGATATGTATTTTTAATTTTTTTCTAAAAAATGCCAAATCCAAACATTCATTTAATATAAAATCATGTAAAAGTTAACTTATCATTCACAAAATAAGAATAAAAGAGATTAATAACTTAATTAATTAATAATAACTAATTAATTTGATTTAATTAATTAATTTGATTTGATTCAATTAATTAATAAAGGGGTAGATTTATCAAACCTTCTAAAAGGGAAAAGTGAAGGTGTTGCCCATAGCAGCCAAAGAGATTCTATCATTTTCTGGAATGTACTAGATAACACCTTCCTTTTAGAAGGTTTAATAAATCTACCCCAGCATGTTTCTTTAAATAAATACAATATTGCAGAATATTGACAAAAGACTGATTTCTGACCCCCAGAAAATGCCATTACTTTTATAATGCTTTTTAATTTATTATCATGCATTCCCATTGGGGGAACCAGACACATGACCACAAAAGGATACACATTGAGCAGTATTGTAGAATAAGTTAATGTTGCATAAGTCAAAGAGAGATAAATCGGGAGTGATTCTGTAATTTCATGCTCTAGTGTTATAAAAACTGCACCCAGCACTATATGTACTAAATACAGGTGGTGTTTTGGTTTATTTTATTTTGTAAGTATTTTATCTATAGATTAATTTATTGGTTTTTATATGCCATGCTGTCATATTTGTTAAATACATTGCATTTACTATTTACATTTTCTCGCTTTACCTTTCTGTTTTCATTCTGTGTTTTTTATGAAAACCTTCACATCATTCAGATATAGGTATATAGTTTTGCTGCCTTTGGTACAGTTCTAAGCCAAAATCATGATTATGAAAACAAACAACTGTGTTTATACATGGTATAGCAATATTAATACTAAAATTGCAACAATAACAGCATACAGCATTGCATGGGTTAAGCAACAAGCCCAGTTCTTACTAAACTTCAACACTACAGGTTTACTTAAATCCCAGTAAACCATATATTTCTATAACAGACTTATGCAACAAGCACCATATTTAACTTCTAAACCAACAACAATATAGTACATTACTCAGAAATACACAGCACACAGTGACCCATAACATCCCTTTGTACTAGAAGGGGGAGAGGAGTGTCTGCACACCTTTGCAAGACTACATGTTCTCTAATTCCTATTTATGCAGCATAATCCAGACACATTATCACATTATTTCACAATAGCCTCCATATTAAGTACAAGCTCTATTATATGTACAGTCAAATTCCTAATTCCGAAGTACAATGTAATAATATAACTGAAACTATCTTTCAAAATCACCTTTTCCACACAAACAATTTCCAACCAACTCCTATTACGAACCTCCATTACATATTTAACCATTACATATCCCCTTATGATCAAATATTACCACAGGCCAGAATGAATGAGTCCTGTTGGCTTGTCCATCGTGCTTAGAAAGTGAATGAATGAATGTATTTCTGTGTCCAGCGTATCTGAGAAGTGACCACAAAAAGGATATTCAGATTTGTCTTAAGATATGTTAACTACAAATGCCTCTGCAGGCGTAGTCCCTGTACAGTATACAGAGGAGCAGAAGAGGGGGGGGCAGGTACAAATTATCGGGTCCGGAGTTGCCTGGGGGTGTGGGGCCCGGCAGTCTAGTAATTTTTATTTATTTATTTTTTAATTATTCTACCAGAAGGTGGCGCTAGCGCACACCCGAAAATTGGAGGTATGGGTAATGTTAAGGGGGAGAGAGTGAGCAAGCTGACAGCTGTCAGCAGCTCCCAGTCCCTGGATAGTGGAGGAGTTCCTTCTCAACTTAGGTAAGTAAGCTGGGCTGGTGTTGTGGGGGGTGTTATGATGTGTCTGCTGGGGTTTATGATATGTCTGGGGGGGTAAGGATTTGGTTGGGGGTTAGGATGTTTTTTGGGGGGTAGGATGTGTCTGGGTGGTTAGGATGTGTCTGGCGCGGTTGTAATGTGGCGGTGACATAAATTTTTTGTGGGGTGGCGTGATGTGGCTGGGGGATGGCTTGTTAAATGTTATATTTTACTATAATGTATGTCTTATATATTGCATGCTAAAAATTAAGAGGCGCTCAAAAACCCTTAAACATATATATGTGTGTGTGTGTGTGTGTGTGTGTGTGTGTGTATTTAATGGTTTTTGAGTGCCTTAATTTTTATATAATATATACATTATAATAAAACATAACTTTATATATATCAGAGCGGAGATTCCAACTGTAATTGCCAGCGATGTGTGCAGAGCAATGTCCGCATCGCCGGCAATGGAATCTACCCCATATTGTTACTTTATGAATAAATTAGTTTGGAGTTATGCCATTTTCTCTCATTATTGAATTTATGTTTAAGGGTTTTGAGCGCCTCTTAATTTTTATTGTGCGTTTATCTTTGTATAGGGTTGAAGAGCCCCTAGAGGCAGCCATTTCTCTTATACACTTACAATTGTGTTTCATTATCTGACCATTTCCAAGCATATAGGTATCTGTGATTATTTTTATCACACATATTTTGCTTTTTATATAATTATATAATGCATGAGCTGTGCTCTGTATTGTGTTCACTAATTATTTTCCATATTTCATGTACAAATAATGTATTTCATTTTTCAAACAGGTCCCAAAATTCCAGGATCCATACAAGAATCCATTACCAGGTTGTGAAAGTTGCAATAACAGGTAGGTGAGAGCAACGCCATTTTAATACACAATGGGGGGAATTCAATTGCCGGTGATGTGGCGCGTGGACATTTCTGGCAAAATCTCTGCTGCAAAGTGTCTCACAGATGTTCCAGAGACACTGCATGGCTAATTGAATTCCCCCATAATGTCATGTGTAAAGTGGTGCAGACACAGTCCATGTTGGCCACGCCCCCATCACTATGTGGTCACGCGCCTGCTGTGCGGTGACAAACATACCTTCTCCTAATATGTGAGGAGGGAGGCCCAGAAAGTTGCTGTACCGGGGCCCCAAGTTCCTCTTGGCAACCCTGACAGTATATGAACCAGGCCTATTCTGATGTGACCAAAAGGTCTAAAACTCATTTAACAACTATGTTTCAGGGGTGGACCTAGAATTTTTTGTTTAGGGGGGGATTTCTGTCCCGCCCCCTTTTTGCTAACAGAAGCAGTGGGCATCCAGCAGCAGCTCACTAGGCAGGCAGGGTATGCTGCTCGGCTGCGCTGATTGTGTTAAAACACAATCAGAGCGGCCGGACAGTATTCTCTGCCTGCCTGTCAGACGCCGTGAACATAAGAATAGTGAGCTACTGCTGGATGCCCATTGCTGCTAAGGGGGTAATTGCCCCGATCACCCCCCAAAATGGATCTGCCACTGCTCTATTTGGACAAAGCTTAGTATCATGCCATCTAAGGTGGAGGAAGAGAGTACTGTACAGGGACTTGTTTGAATGGAACATGATACATTATACTCTTTTTAGTTATGTTATTATATTATTAAGAGGAGAATACATTTTACATTGCCTAGTTGGTAATAAATTACATGAAGTGATATTGCTGTTTATTGATATTTTATTCTTACGCTGCTAAACCTTTTATTGTTTTCTACTTGGTACATACTGTATACTATGTATTGCAAGGTTAATATAACACATTAGAAAGTAAACTTCTCACTACTTGCACATTACTTTTAACATGTGGAAAATATGCATAATCCAAAAACATACTGGTAGGTTAATTGGCTGCTATCAAAATTGACCCTAGTCTGTCTGTCTATGTCTGTGTGTGAGTGTGTGTCTATATTAGGGAATTTAGACTGTAAGCTCCAATGGGGCAGGGACTGATGTGAATGAGTTCTCTGTACAGCGCTGCAGAATTAGTGGCGCTATATAAATAAAAGATGATGATGATGATGATGATGATAATCAGGCTCAAATACCAGCCAATATGCAATAAATTTACAATGTTAATTCACCATTCCAAAACTGTATCTTTTAGAGAAAATGTAGAATGAGCAGGTAACCTTAAAAACACCTTGGGCCTGAGTCATTAAGCAAAAAAATAAGTAAATATCCTACTGGACAAACCATGTTACAATGCAAGGGATGCAAAATAGTTTATTAATTTGCACATAAGTTAAATACTGGCTGCTTTTTCATATATACACAAATACTTGATAGCTTTCTTTTTACACTGAAATTTAAAGTTGATCTAGGGCATGTCCTACCCCAACTATAAATCTGTCCCCACATTTTAAATTTACCTCTACCTCTAATGCAACATTGTTTTGCCAAGGTGCTAATTTAATCCATTTTTTTGCTTTGCTCTTTGTAATGACTCAGGCCCCTCATGTGCTGCATTGAAAAGACATGATGCAACTAGAATGAAATCCTTTAGATATTTCCATACAATTCTTATGAGATGGTATTGTACATACAGTGATGCAACACTTTTCAGACATGTTCATGTAACGCCAAAGACTAATATTGTATCTCTCTGTAAACCACTTCTAACAACTTATGTTGAAATGATTCACTTACAATTCTCTATTCTAATAGACCCCTTAGGGTGACAATGACAAAAAGCCTGTAATTGAAAGCATTAGACCTGCTGTGTCAGATCTCCCCTGCTCTGCTACAGAGACAGCCAAGCAGTGCCAAAGGTGATTGGCAAAGGTCTCTATATTTGAGTGTCAGGAAAGTGACTGGTGGAGGCTTCACGGGAAGGATGCCTACGAAAGACTATTAATTGAAAGGAAGGGAATTTAGTAAACTGGTAGCGAATAGGTTTTTGCAATAATTAAAACATTTTGATTTAACAGTGCAACATTTGTTAGTTAATTATTTCATCACTGGTTATTGAGAATACATATCTATTCAACAATGTTGTTTACTTTGTTATAAATTATGTGAAAATATATGACAATTACTAGTATCTGAACATATATCAAACATTTTAACCTCCACTGTATAATAATAAATCACTCAACATACAATTCTTACATTTAACTACAATTCACATATTGTGCATTATTACCTATCCCACAGTCATTTAAACCATAAGAAAAGAATTAGATGGAAAAGCATAATGAATAAGAGGAAAAAAATGTAACAGACGTTCCTGGGCAAGTTGTGTACAGTTTCCAAGCAACAAACCATGAGGGATTTTACAAGGTCTCATGGATTCATTAGATTTCAGACATCTCTGTGAAGTCATTCATAGGATATTTTGTGACTTTGGAGGTTAAGAGAGCTGAAATATAGATTAACAAGTTTAAGTCACTTGAACACTTAGACAATTTTTCACCTGTTAGGGAGAAATAATTCATATTATATTGAGTTGGAAAATTAGCTAAAATAGGCATGATCACATATGGATACAGTCACTTCCTTGTCTTTACTTTGGCAAATGCTGCAGACATAAAATAAATTCAACATCCAGTCAATTGACAAAACCAAACAGTATTGCAATAATAGGCTACACAAATTAAGTTTTTTTGTATATTTGTTATATTATACTGTAATATATACATATACTTTATATTCCAGTAGCCATTATGCTTTGCCATTGTTTGATCTTTGAGAAATAATATTCATTACATTTTTAACTTAAACCGCTTTAGACTGATCACCCAGTGGCATTACATTAAATGCCAGTGACACTGTATGTTAATCATAGTAGAATTTGACATGCAGTGGTTAGCAAACGCTTGCACTTGCCATTGACTCCAGTTTGTTTAATTTTTTTGACTACAAGTAAATTGAGTAGGCTTCTGACCCCAAGTGCAAATTGAAGTGTTTATAGTAAAAGCATGTAATTTGACACCAATTACTATGAAATGAAATAGAAGTAATGTTGCTGAATTCACACTGGCAATTTGCTGTGTTGCATGTTCCTCCTGAAAGTCTTTGAGTTCCTAGTTAAGTACAAAGGTGTCGAAAATATGCTTTAGAAGAAAAATTCCATTGTATTGTCTTTGGTTTAAAAAAATACAGGTTAGGAGACCAAGCGCTTCAGTTCCTTTCTTATTCATTTATTACTTCTACATACTTTTTTCTCCTTATTACTGTAAATGATTTTAAAATCATGTACATAGACAAGGCTTTCCTTTAACCAAAACAATACAATAAAAAGAGACCTACTAAGACAAAAGTAATACAAAAGTGGAAGCTGCTCAAATCAATTGATTTGAGCAGCTTCCACTTTTGTATTTGTCTGAGAGGCATGTTGGTGTCAGTAGCTGAGGGGGAGTGCTGACATTGGATTGCTATTTGGAGGCTTCTGGGGTACCTCTTTGGTAAGTTAGCTCTCAATTTAAAAACACATATGTATGGCCCAAATATAGGGACTCTCATTGTTTAGAGTAGGACCATCCTATATGCAAAAGCGCCTTGGCGTGGCAGGATGGCTTAAACATACATTTGCAAATGTGTGCAACAAAGACTTTTGCATTTTTATCTACAGTAGAAATGGCAGATCTGTTGCTGGCTATAGCAGTGTGCTGGGGAAAAAATGTTGTGTGTATGTTCCTTGCAGGATAACCCCACCCTTTCAGCACCTGTTATGGCCTATAAATTGATTTGAGCAGCTTCCACTTTTGTATTTGTCTGAGAGGCATGTTGGTGTCAGTAGCTGAGGGGGAGTGCTGACATTGGATTGCTATTTGGAGGCTTCTGGGGTACCTCTTTGGTAAGTTAGCTCTCAATTTAAAAACACATATGTATGGCCCAAATATAGGGACTCTCATTGTTTAGAGTAGGACCATCCTATATGCAAAAGCGCCTTGGCGTGGCAGGATGGCTTAAACATACATTTGCAAATGTGTGCAACAAAGACTTTTGCATTTTTATCTACAGTAGAAATGGCAGATCTGTTGCTGGCTATAGCAGTGTGCTGGGGAAAAAATGTTGTGTGTAAGACAAAAGTAAGTAGATAGTTTTTGTTTTGTCTTCTATATAATTACACTTTATTTTATACTTGACGATGCAAATATGCGGAGAGTTTATTGATTAAACTACAAAAATAGTTACTTAGAATTACATGACAAATTCCCTTACATTACATTGTAATAGTTTGTAAATTATAGATATAATTTGTGATATTTACATAAATGGATTTTTCCTTTTGTTCCATAAAGCAAAAACAATATCTATTGGGTTGTCATAGTCATCTCCAGTACTCACCTTGATCCCACATAAATAGGAAGTGGCAATAGGGCATGAGAAGAATTTTTTATTATCTTGCAACACTATTAGCACTCAAAGTTTCAGGACCTCTAAGGTCTATTTATGACCAGACCCGAAAGGAAGAAAACATTTTTCCGGGAACACTGCTCAGTGCTACACATATGAAATGATATATATTAGCATGTATCACAGCACAATTATTTTACCATTTTTTAGTGACTGTTACATGATGCTAACTCAAACTAATGATTTATAGCTTCAATGTATCATTTTACTCTCTTTTATTTCCTTAGATAATGGGGCATATTCAATTGGCCGCGTTACTGTCAAAAGTAACGCGGCTTGCGCACTATTACCGTTATTACGGTAATAGTGCGCGTAATTACCATTATTACAGTACCTTTAACGCCGGCTTTCTGCTCACAGCTCAGGGAGCTGCGAGCTGAAATCCAGGTTAGAATTACCGTAATAACGGAAATACATTTAACGCAGCGTTACTTTTGCGAGTAACGTGGCTAATTGAATATGCCCCTATGAATCTATTGATTTCAAATAAACATGCATTTTTATTGTCCTGTGACTTTTCAACCTTGGAAGCAAAGATCCAATATTTACTGTTCGGTTTTACTCATGTATTAACTTATGAACTCCTACTCAGCCTTATATAATTAACTAGAAGACCACACACTCTGATAAATGGAACATTAAAGGTAAAGCGAAAACCTAGACATCAAATGTTTAATGGTGATTTTCAAAAGCTTTTCAAGTGGGTTCAAAGTGTACACTACAATCAGTTTCTGTATTGAAATGGCAAGACGATTTATTTATAGCTGATTTCTTATAAATACCATTGAAAACCACACCCAACAATGAGCAGACAATTGTTTTTAAGGAATAGTAAAAATATTGCACAGTTTATCATTGTTTCTGATGTCATTTTTACTATTCAGAATATATGGAAACAATTTATTCAACACTTACCATATTTAAAAAGCAATTGACCGATATGTGCACAATTTAAATGACACTATAGTTTATTCTGAAAAGCAATTTGTAGAATACCTTTATTTTAGGCATGGAGAGTAATATAGATAACAGATTTTAATAGTTGGATAAAAGGAGAAATAAGGCTGACCTTAAATGCGTGAATCATGGAAAGAGAAAGAAAAGTGGATGGGAGTGGATGTGATGGGGGCAATGAATGGATTCAACAAAATAAGGGAATTGTGGTATTATGGGAGACAAGCAGTGAGAGAAAGAAAATTTGGTTTGGAAAATCCTAGAGTGTGCAACACAATGCAAATGTGGTGAATAAGAAAGTGGTGAATAAGAAGGTAGCGTGGACGAGTAGAGTGAAATTTTGTGAAAATCTGGTATCTATCTATCTATCTATCTATCTATCTATCTATCTATCTATCTATCTATCTATCTGTTTAACTTTAAATATATCTGAATACTAATCGCTGCATCTGTCTTCTTATGTGTGATCAGCATGTTTCATATCCATAACTCATACAAACTAAGTTCTAATTTCACAGTATGTCAGATGAGAAGCTGAGCCACCAGGTCAATCAAGATATTTAATCCTCATGTGAAAGGAGGTTTAGATGCTTGTCTTAACATCTTAAAATATGTTTTATGACACACAGAGTGGCATCTTATTTATATCTTTTACTAAGTAACTGTAGCTTTACTTAGAGATGATGTATGATATGCAGACGAGCATGCTGCAGTACCAAGACACATTACATCATGCTACTATCTTGTACTTTAAACATTCCTTTTTGTCCTGCTCATGACATGTACTATATTACACTGCTTTCTCAGCCGTTATGAAGGTGATTATTAGAGACAACATAAAGTGTTCAAGCCTTTAGCCTTGAACTTATTAGTGATATCACATGTCAGAAATAATATATCTTGATTGAACTGACAGACCAAAGATCACTGATTATTTTCATTTGTCATTTAAATAAATGTCAAAAATATTTTGAAAATATTTAAAATGAAAAATAATATACAAAGAAGTTACTAGTACTATGATTGCATTTGAATCGGAAAACAACATGAAATAATGTAATAAAGCATATACCTTTAATGAATGTATAATTGTTAACCAGTGTTATAATGAAATAATCCTCAGTATATGAAATATAGATATATTTTAATTTACTGGGTAAATACAATGTGATTTTATTTGTAAACCAATACATAGCTGTGATTATAGCTATTTTTTGATAAGATAAAACTCTCAACTGTTGTTTAACATGGTTTTATACTCTAAATGTATTACTAGTGCTATTGTTGTTGTTGAAATGTTTTAAACCTCCTCATAGACAGAAAAAGCAACAGTGACTCCAGTACGCTGAAATAAGTAACTGATACCTACATTATAAATAAAAAAGTTTACAGGAAATGTTATATTTAGGTATAGTAGTGAAAGTTCTGACTACTGCATATACAACTAAAATTGAATAGAGCAGGAGACATGCTTAGATAACACATAAAATGGGCTCCTGGACCAGATGGCACAGACTAAAGGTGTAGAAAATCTGTTTTGGTGTTTTTTGGCATCTCATATTGCTGTATTTATAGCTTGTGGCAGATGACTCCTACCTTTGCAGATCAGGGCACTCCCTTTGCAAATTGGCCTACAGGTCAGTGTTTATGCGCAATATATTTGTGCAAAGGGTTTTAGAGCATTCTCTTTTTAATGTGAACCCAGAGGTGGGGCTGTTTTCATATTATAGCAGCATAAGCTGTGCCTACTCAATATATTTAATATTTAAAACCTCACAAATGACAATTGAAAGAAAGATCATCCCATTGTTGTCCTCCTAATTTCTCAAGTTCATTAATACCTAAAAGAGAGTCAAGCAAACAATTGTTAGGGAAAAAAAATCAGAAGACGTAAAATTCAATGAGAAAAGGGTTTCTAAAGGCAATGTAGGCAGGACTTTTTTACTTTTGAGATCC
Source organism: Mixophyes fleayi (assembly GCF_038048845.1). Lineage (NCBI taxonomy): Eukaryota > Metazoa > Chordata > Amphibia > Anura > Limnodynastidae > Mixophyes > Mixophyes fleayi. The sequence goes on along the minus strand of NC_134406.1, from coordinate 135,399,969 downwards.
ACATGGGAAGTGCAGAGCACAAGGTTGACAAACATAAAAGTAAACTAACAATTTTACAAGAAACTTAAGAGCGCAATATCAAGTGCAATCTGAACTTTCATAATGTGTGCAGACTTGGACTTGGGAGTTTCATTACTTATCTACTGCTGATTATGTGCTACTACAACCAAAGCTAGGTCACAGACAAAATAGCATTAATTACCTTACATGGCAATAGCCTACTGATTATAATTGCTCATACTGGGCCAGTCTCCTCACTGTTGCTTTCCAATGCTGAACATAGGGTTCACACTAATTGAAAGTTTTAGGGTTAGACTTTGGGTAGAGGAAGGCTGAGAACGGGTCAGGCATAGGATGATTGTTAACTACCCTACCTTACATCCAGTGGTGACCTCCACCATATTTAAGCAATTGCTTGTCCAGATATTAGACAATGTCAAATGAGCCACAAGCAACCCAGGTCTGAGCCTGTATAAATTTCATCAAATCCCTATCTAGTGCCAGTTCAATTAATTTTGTCTGGTCCTTAAATGAGTGCTGCTGTTGTACCAGGCTCACTTCTGTATTTGATTCTTACATTATAAACCATGGTTCAGACCCGGCAGGCTTGACATGTTTTTATCTCCAGGGGTAATGGAGTCTGTACAATAATGTAAAGAGTGCTATCATCTTTGTTCTGGACCTTTATTGTAATTCAGATTGTGTGCCCAGTATACTGTACTGTACAAAGCAGGGCAACTAAAATGGTGCATGGCCTACATCACAAAACTTACCCGGATAGAATAAAACATCTTAATATATATAGTTTGGAGCAGAGAAGAGAAAGGGCGGACATGATAGAAATTTTCAAAAAATCAAGGGTTTTAACAAGATACAGGAGAGAAACATTCTTCAAAGGAAGAGAAGTATTAGAAAACGAGGACATGCACTGAAAGTAGAGATGCTTCACTGATTTTGGTTTTGGTTTTGGATTTGGATTAGCTTCGTGTTTTGGTTTTGGCAAAACCGTCCTTGTGTGTTTTGGTTTTGGATCTGTATTTTTTACAAAAATTGCTAAAATATGCTAAAATCACATAATTTTTCTCTTTTTTGATCCTACATTATTATTAACCTCAATAACACTAATCATTTGCAGTCAATTTTGTCCACCTCACAGGTCACAATATTAGTTTCATACACTTTCAAACAAAGACTGCAGCAGTTCTTGCCAGTGATAAGAAGAAGGTCATTGTCATGCCTGAGCATAAGACCAAAAAATCCACCTCTTATGTGTGGAATTATTTTTATCCAAATCCTGAAAACAGTTGTCTAGCCATTTGTAGTCTTTGTAAAGCCACAGTCAGTAGAGGTAGGAACCTTAACCATCTAGGATCCTCATCCATGTTACGCCATTTGAAGCGGGTTCACGGAAAGCACTTGGGAAAATCAGAAACTTATGCTAATAAAAAAAACAACAAGCAGTCCAGCATCAGCTACCTCCCTTCACTCATCTAGATCCCAGCACCTGCAATCTACACTCACAACACCTTCATCATCAATATCCTCACAAGTGATCGGAGTTAGTCCTGCATCCAAGTTGCTAATGCGAGATGACTCCTCCCCTATCCAGGACTCCTTAGAAGAATCCTTGTGCGTTAAACCAACTGCTGCTGCTCCTGCTGCTGGGAGTGGATCTTCAACCCAGATGCAGACCAAGAAGAAGACTACTAGTAGTTTACAACAACTGACTGTTAGACAATCCTTTGCAAGATTGAAAGCTGTCACCCAGTCGCAAAGCGGATCACAGACGCCATGGCAACTCTGCTAGTCAAATATCCACTATTAATGCAGCTGGTGTTAGACAAGTACTTGAGGTCTTGTGTCTCCGTTACCAAATTCCATCACGACACCATTTTACTAGATAAGCTATTCCTCACCTCTACCAGAAGGTTCGTAAAAATGTAATTATTGGGCTACAAAATGCCATTTTACCACTGCACACTTAACCCCAGATATGTGGACAAGCGGAACTGGGCAAACTAAAGAATATATGTCTGTGACAGCCCGCTGAGTTGGTGATTTGCCTTCACCAGCAGGAACAGCATCAGCATGTACCCAAGTATGTCACATTTTTCTGAGGCAGGCTACTCTGTGTATCATCTGCTTCACTAAGAGGCATATTATTATTATTATTATTGTAGATTTGAAAGGCACCACAGTGCTCCACAGCGCCGTACAGTAGGGAAGGCAAGGACATACATAAAACAGGACATACGTAAAAAAAGAACAGACAAGGCAGACAAAATGAATGGAGACATTAAAACAAAGGGTATGGAGGACCCTGCTCATTAGAGAGCTTACATTCTAAATGGAAGTGAGCACAGCTGATACAAGAGGAGCGAGTGTGGCTCAGAGTGGAGAATGGGATAGTTGTGAGGGTGCATTAGTGTGAATAGTGGTATCAAGGATAAGGTCACCTCTAAAATAGAGATGGGTTTTCAAAGAGCATTTAAAGATTTGACGGCTGTGGGAAAGTCTGATTGAGCGTGGTAGGCAATTCCTTAACTTGGGAGCAGCACGGGAGAAGTCTTGAAGGCGGGAGTGAGAGGTGGCTATCAGAGACGAGACAAGGCGCTTGTCAGAGGTAATACCGCTGACAACCTGTTTGAAAAAGTAAGTAACATGGCTTATCCTGCTTGAACTCTCCTGAAGATATGTGATTTCTGATAACGCCACCAATATTGTTAGCGCATTACAGCCAGAGGAATTCCATCACATTTCCTTTTTTGCCCACACAATCTACTTTGTTTCTACAGAACTTTTTAAAAAATGACAATGACATGCTGGAGATGCTGTCTGTGTTCTGAAATATTTAGGGTCATTTTTGGGATTGTGCAACAGCATGTAGGAGAATGCAGCAGCTGCAAGAAGAATAGAATTTGAGGGGGAATGTACTTTAGTCCAGCGAAGTAGTCACCTGTGAAGAGAGTGCAGACACTGTTAGTTTGAGTCAAGTGATTCCCCTAATTAGACTTTTCGAGAAGCAGCTAGAGAAATTGAAGGAGGAAATGAAACAAAGCAAATCCGCTAACTATATTGTAATTGTAGATTAAGTGCTTAATTCGCTTTGCCAGGATCCAAGAGTTATCAGCATCTTGAAATCGGACCAATACATTTTGCCAACTGTGCTTAATCCTAGCTTTAAGAGCTATTTCCCACTGTCCCAGATCACAAGAGATGCATTGCACTCCTGGTCAGCAGGCTGACAGCTCAAGTTGTACATGACATAATGACGCCTCCTCCTTCAGTTTCTCTGCCAGCTGCTTGTAGGAAAAAACTAAGATTACCCAAGACACCCAGTGGTGATGCAGATGAGTCAGCACAACATTTTGACATTTCGTCTGGTCTAAAAGAATTGCACAAAAATCGTGACAGCTCTGCCATAAAATGAACTACAAATTCCATGAGGAAGTTCATTATTGGCAATTACATCAAAGTACACAGACTTCTGTGATGGTGGATTTCAGCGGGGATGAATTAGTATTGTTTGATTAAGATGTACACAATGATGAGGGTGAATATGATGACAGTGTAGATTGCAAGTGCTGAAATCTAGCTAGGAGAAGGGAGATAACTGATGATGGTATGCTTGGTAATATTTTGGGTAGAATGGCATCTTGGCAATTTCATGTTTTTCTACAGTAAACTTTCAGCTTTATAAGAGAGGTGTTTTTTTTCTTTAAAAAGGTACAAACTTTTTATTTAACTTTTTGTTTCCCTGACTTAAAAACACTATGCACTTGAACATAGGCTTTAGCACATGAGGTAGATGGATTAGTATCATCATGACTGAGACTGGAGAGTGACAACAACAATGTCACCCCTCCTGTTTCTGTATGAGCTATGGCACAGTAGAATGTCACTGGAGACTTTAAAGAACATTGACAGCCCTATTATTACAATTTCTGTTTCAGCACTGAACCCTGCCACCTCTTCTGTTTCTGAGTGAGCTATGGTACAGTAAATGTAAGTACAGATTTAGACCAAGGCAGCCAGCCCTATAATTTCTATTTCAGCAATGACAATTAGCAATTTTGCAATAGAGCTCTCCTCTTTGTGTGTTACCTATATAACACTGTACATTATGGGATTGCAGATTTACAAGACCAAGCCTGTCCTATTAATTCTATTTCAGTAAATGTTAGGATTCCTAGTGCATTCAGGAAGCAGCAACAGAAGTATAATAAAGCAAATGTCTTTATTCGGGTAGAATACATAAACAAGGATTCAGTACGTGGGATATGCAGATTTCCAGGTTGCAGTTTAAACAGGTATAACTCAAATCCACTGATATGAACAGGTGAGATCAATGGCAGAAAAAGTCCACAGAGCAACAGGTACCAAGTATTGACTGATACAGATAAATAGCAGGGACAAGTATTATTTGTTACCCCAGTCCAGGAGGCACGATGCTATCCAGGGAAGAAGCAAATTGAGTCCAGTGATCAAGCAGAGATCAGGTTAAGCAGAATCCAAAAGCCAGGCAGAGGTCGAGGTCACAAGCGAAATAGCATAGTCCAGTAATCAAGCTGTGGTCAGGGCAACAGGCATACAAGCAAGGTCCAGGAATCAGGCAGAGGGTCACAACGAGAGACCAACAGCAGAAGCACAAACACTGGAACAGGGAAGAACCAACAGCAGCCAGGGATTAAAGATGAACTGCACTGAGCACAGGTTGAGGCAGGTATTAGCAGCTGAGACACAGGTGCAGTTCTAATTAGGCAAGGAGGTTAACCCCTACAGGCATGGTGCAAAGCTCAGGAGCAGAGCAGCAGCACCTCTGGTGGATTAAAGGTACTGCTGCCACATACAAAACATAGGCAGAGTCGTAACAGCAATGACAATTAGCAATGGAGCTCTCCTCTTTGTGTGTTACCAATATAACACTGTACATTATGGGATTGCAGATTTAGAAGACCAAGCCTGCCCTATTAATTCTATTTCAGCAATGACAATTAGCAATGGAGCAATGGAGCTCTCCTTTTTGTGTGTTACCTATATAACACAGTAGAATGTGACTGCAGAATTAAACCAAGCCTGCAGCCCTAGTATTTGTATTTCAGCAATGACAATTAGCAATGGAGCAATGGAGCTCTCCTTTTTGTGTGTTACCTATATAACACAGTAGAATGTGACTGCAGAATTACACCAAGCCTGCCAGCCCTAGTATTTGTATTTCAGCAATGACAATTAGCAATGGAGCTCTCCTGAATGTCACTGTAGACTTTGTTGAACACTGCTACCCCCTCCTCTTTCGATTCTATCTATGTTGCTGCCCAACTGCTCTACAGACAGTGCTACCCCTTCTGTGTCCCTCTGTGAAATGGCGCTAGATCGCCGTGGAGGGCGGTACTTCTAGATTTCAAAACTCGCAAGATCCGAGATCCAACAATGTAACAATAACGTTTTGCCTCGTTTTAAAAAAAAAGCGCAAAAGTACCGAGCCGCCTCGGTACTCGGATATGCTAAGTTCGGGTGTGTTAGGTTCTCTGGGAACCAAGCCTGAGTATCTCTAACTGAAACTGGAGGGAAATAGGTTCAGAGGAAGAAAGAGTAGTGGATAAAAAAAAGGGGGGGGGAAAGAAGAAGGGGGGGGGAAAGAGCGAGACAGTATACACAATACAGGCAAAAAAAATCTGACGTCTGTATTCAAACTTTAATGTGCAGATATGTTTTATAGCTCTGAAGTCTCTGGACGAAACGCGTTGGAAGCACACCCACAAAGACACCGACCGACTCACCAGTCACCACAAGAGAGACCCCGCACACCTAAAGGCAAGCAAGACAGAAGAGGAGAACCCGACCTCAAAGTGGAACGCACAGGCGCCTGTGCGCTCCACCCGCCACCCGGAAGTACAGCAGGGACATCAGCCGCTCGGCCGCAGCTACCACGACCGCCTGTCCAGCGCTACCGACCTGCAATACACACCGAAGACACACCCGCCAACCCACGGCATCAGGATAAGGTAACCTTGTAAGTTATATTCCACAACTGCTCTTCTAAGAGCAAACCCACATTACTTTTTAATCTAGCAGCTCAGCCGCGGTAATCACATATCATTGTTAACATCCCCCCGAGAAATATCTGCCCTAACCTCTAATTCACCACATAGCTATTTTTAACCCAAACATAATCAATACATTTCACCAATACCACCACACATCGCTTACCACACCACTTACACTAAATCCCATTATCACTAAACACCACCCACTATAAATTTAATCTAATTCCGGGCCAACACCTTAAACCCCCCGCTGTAAATACACATAATATACAGTAAAATATAACAAGCCCAAGAGCTTAAGGAGTTATTTCCATAATCTATATACTTCTAGCCGTAAACAGAGCCCAATTTACACCCCCCATCGCCCTCACCCAAAGCGCTACACACACATAGCCGAACCCTCGCCACCCCCTAACTACACCGTACTAGAGCTATTTCTTGAGCAAAAGAGCTATAAAACATATCTGCACATTAAAGTTTTAATACAGACGTCAGATTTTTTTCCGCCTGTATTGTGTATACTGTCTCGCTCTTTCCCCCCCCTTCTTCTTCCCCCCCCTTTCCCCCCCCCCCTCTCTCTCTCTCTTTCCCCATCCCAGGTTGCGCCATGGAATAAACAAGAATACAACCAATAAGCACGGGAACTGGAACACCCAGACAATCTGCCACGGCAGCACCAACTATCAAAATACCAACACCAAGCGCAGACGTCCAAGGTAAGCCCTCCCAGAAGGGTTGCCGCCACCAACTCCTATCTGCATGGGTAGGCAAGTGTTGGATAGCCTGTGTCTTGGCAGGATTCAGCTTAATACCCTAGAAATTAGGGAAAAAGAATAAGACGAGGTTTTTTAAATTAATGAAATGTATACAAAACTCTATTTCATGAATATAAAGAAGCGCACTGTAAAAGGACCTGTGGTTATGCCCTAAATGCGCACGCTATCCTTTTATTTTATTTTAAGATAGACTTGTTATAAAACTTACACTTTTATGCGCTTTTCCTAAAGCACTGTTGCCTTACTCAGTCTGTTGACCACACTAAATAACACTTAAGCTTTGCAGAATTATTTATCCAATAACCACTGTATCTCAGCAGTACTTAACAATATGTTTTTGTTATAAATAACCAATACTCACAACATATGTATGTATTCAAGCACTTTACTGATAACACAGAAAACCCTGAATCACGGTTCACACATATATCCTGGTATTGTTTAACATAACATAGCAAAACGTCATTGTGACGTTGTCGGATCTTGGATCTCGTGAGTTTTGGAATCTATAAATAGCGCCCTCCACGGCAATCTAGCACCATTTGAGAGAGGGATAAAGAAGGGGTAGAATAGAGTGTAGAGCAGTTTGGCAGACAAACTTACAGAAGTGAAAGACGAGGGTGGTAACAGTGTTAAATAAAGCTCCATTGCTAATTTGTCATTGCTGAAATACCAATTTGATATACTAGTCCTTGCAGGCTTTTTTCCTTAATTTACACCAAAAAGTGTAGGGTGTTAAATACACCCAAAGACAAGAGCTCCATTGCTGAATTTGTCATTGCTGAAATACAAATATAATATACTACTTCTTGCAGGCTTTTTTACTGAATTTACACCAAAAAGTGTAGAGTGTTATATACAACCAAAGACAAGAGCTCCAATGCTCAATTTGTCATTGCTGAAATTCAAATATAATATACTATCTCTTGCAGGCTTTTTTTCTAAATTTGCACCAAAAGTGTAGGGTGTTATCCAAATGGATTCACAGTAGTACACAGAAAAGCAGGAGCAGCAAGCAGCTCCAGCCACCAGTCCTGATGATAGTATTCCTTGTACGTCATCTGGTAAAGCCTATGTAAAAGTACATAGTCTTTTTAAGTCTGGGGAAAAAAAACAAAAAAACCTCCTTTTACTGTGGTGAAGAAAAAAAGAGATGAAATCCATGAAAAGTTATCTGCCGGAAAATAAAATTGCCAACATGCCATTCTGCACATGCAGTGTCAAGGAAAGAATGAGGCCTCCGCCTTTTCTCCATGAGTGCTAGACCTAAAATTGTTACTGAGGCATCTTCTTGTAAGGACACTCGTGACCATGCAAAACCAAGTAATTTGGACTCCAAAAGTGGTGCACAAATACTGTTACGTGTAAAAGTTGAGCTGGAAGAATACAGTAAGGCATTAGAGGAAAATGTATGCTCAGATTCAGAAATGACACCAATCCCTAAGGAAAATCCATCCACGAGTGCAATTTATAATCATGACCATTCTGATAGTGTACCCATAAAGAAGGCCCCTTTCAGCACTTTTGCTGATGTGTGCCTGTAGCCGGTGATACACCAATTGAGGAGGCCACTTTAGAATTGGAACAGGATGAGCGGGATAGTTGTGTAGCCAACGAGAACGCTAATGAGGATGTTGATGAGGATGATGTTATTTGTGTAAGTCCTGCACCAGTGGAAGCATTTCTGGCACGTGATAAGAAGAAGGCCATTGTCATGCTTGGACTCTCACCAGGATATGTAATTTCTGATAACGCCACCAATATTGTGGGAGCATTTCAGATGGGTGAATTCCATTGAGTAGGTTGTGTGTTGGAGAGCTCCTGCAAAGCCAAATCAGCTTCTGTTTGATCCAGCAAGAATGGAGGATCCTGGGGAGCAGAGGAGGGGAGCCCCCAGGCTCCCGGGCCTAGTGCCTCCAGAAGGCCCAGCTTAGATCCAGGGTCTGGAGTGGGTTCCGCTCCCAGTCGGCCTACTACCAACTTGGCTGGGAGTGCGGAAAGCCCTAGTCTTATGAAGCAAGCACATCCCCGGGCAGAATTTCCCTGCATGAAGCCAAATGCAGGGATCCTGTGTGGCCAGTCTGTGACAAGAATCCCGCTATGTACCGTGCCCCAAGCAAGTCAACTGGAGGACAGTGAGACAGAAGTACCTGTGCACCTTAACATGGTAGCTTCAGTCAAGGCCGGGCTGAACGAGGACTTACCTGCCCCAGTGATGAAACAACTGGGGGGAAATGGCTCCGGGGCATCTGTGAAGAGCAACAGAGAAGCCCTGACTAAACTCGTGCCAGGAGATGTGAGCTTAGCCTTAGTGACGGTACAACTGGAGGCAAACATGGTGTGTGTGCCGGTGATACCAAACAGTGCACCCCCGGCAGGTATAGGAGAGTCCCTAGTGGAGACACAACTGGGGGCCAACAAAGAAAGTATGGCCATAGAAGACAGTGTGGCGGCCATTAAAATGGAAGAAGAAAAGTAACCGTGCGTTTAGTACAGAACGCGCTGTTATGCGCATAGAAATTAAGGAGTTGAATGCTATCCTCCTAAACAAGGAAGAATCGATGCAGCTACTTACGATAAAGCTACAGGAGATGGAGCAAGCAACCTGTTCAGGAAAGGAGTTTTCTGCTAACATTGACAGCTCTGAGAGATTACCAGCAAACCTTCCCATGGACCAGTCTAACAGCATACCTGATAATCACCTGTATAACAGCATAAGGCAGCAGGAGGGGGAGCCGCCGGTGAGGGAGCCCGTGGGGGATACAGATTGTGCGGGGGGGAGACGCCGGTTAAGCTGCGGTTCCCATGGTGGACTCGGAGTCCCCTTCTCCCGCGTCACTTCCTGTTTTGGCCGATGGTTTCGGTGCGGGTCTCCTGAGGCAGGCAGTGGCATCTGATCCTATTGGCTCCCCTCTTCTGGAAACAGGTAATCGTGATAAGTGTGGAACTGATCCAAAGACTGAGCTAGTCCCGGTGATAAGCATTTTACCAAAACAAAATGAAAGTAATATATTGTCTTGCAAGGCGTCTGATATTATTATTATTATTATTATTATTAACATTTATTTGTTGGGTGCCACAAGGTTTCCGCAGCTCCGTACATAGTACAAACAGTAGACCATACAGGGTTAAACATTACAGAACGATAAACACAAAGTACCAATACTTCAATAACTCCAGCCATAAGGACAGCCGTATGGAGTAAGGACAGAGCAGAAGAATAGGTATGGAGACACAAGGGAAGAGGGGCCCTGCTCATAAGAGTTTACATTCTAAGGGAGGGTGGACAAATCAGACACGAGAGGGAGCTGGTGATGCCAGGGGAGAGAATAAGGGGCCAGGGGAGAGAGGGAATATCGAGCAGAGTAGATGAGGGGTTAAGTGGATGGTTAGTAAGCTTTGAGGAACAGGTGAGTTTTAAGTGCTCGTTTGAAGGAGCACAGATTGGGAGCGAGACGGATGGAACGAGGGAGGTCATTCCAGTGCAGGGGGGCAGCTCGGGCGAAGTCTTGGATTCTGGAGTGGGAAGTGGTAATTAGAGTGGAGGAGAGGCGACGGTCATTAGCAGAGCGCAGGGACCGGGCAGGAGTATGAATGGTGAGGAGGTTGGAGATATAGAGAGCAGTAGACAGGGAGAGAGCCTTGTAAGTGGTGATAAGGAGTTTGAAGAGGATTCTGTAGGGGATGGGGAGCCAGTGTAAGGCATGGCAGAAAGGGGAGGCAGAGGAGGAGCCGCATGAGAGAAAGATGAGTCTAGCAGCCGCATTGAGTACAGAGCGGAGGGGGGCGAGATGTGAGAGGGGGAGGCCAGTGAGGAGAAGGTTGCAGTAGTCGAGGCATGAGATGATGAGTGCGTGGATGATGATTTTGGCGGCGTCTTGTGAGCGGAAGGGTCGGATGCGGGCGATGTTGCACAGTTGGAAGTGACAGGCTTGAGCAAGGGATTGGACATGGGGGGCAAAAGAGAGAGAGGAGTCGAGGGTGACACCCAGGCAGCGGAGTTGGGTGACAGAGGAGATGGTGGTGTTATTAACAACGATAGTGAGGTTGTGGTGGGAGGGGAGTCGAGGGGGAGGAAAGACAATGAGTTCGGTTTTAGAGATGTTAATTTGAGAAAGCGGGAGGACATCCAGGAGGAGATGGCAGAGAGGCAGTCAGATACACGAGAGAGGAGGGAGGAAGAGAGATCAGGAGAAGAAATGTAAAGTTGAATGTCGTCAGCATGAAGGTGATACTGAAGACCAAAGGAGGAGATAAGGGCACCGAGGGAGGATGTGTAGAGCGAAAAGTGTAGGGGGCCGAGGACAGAGCCCTGGGGGACTCCTACCGAGAGAGGGGAGGGGGTGGAGGAAGAGCCAGACATGGAGACAGAGAAGGAGCGGTTAGCAAGGTAGGAGCAGAATCAGGCGTGGACGGAACCAAAGAGGCAGAGAGAGAGAAGAGTTTGCAGAAGGAGGGGGTGGTCCACAGTGTCAAAGGCCACCGAGAGGTCGAGAAGGATGAGTATGGAGAAGTCACTCTTAGATTTGGCCAGGGTAGTTTCAGTAGAGTGGAGGGGGTGGTATCCAGATTGGAGAGGGTCAAGGAGGGAATTGTCCGAGAGATATCTGGTGAGGCGACAGCAGACAATTCGCTCAAGAAGTTTGGAGGCGTAGGGGAGAAGAAAGATGGGGCGATAGTTGGCGACCGAGGTGGGGTCAAGATTAGGTTTTTTGAGGATAGGAGAGATAAGAGAATGTTTAAATGAGGAGGGTACTACACCAGAGGAGAGTGATAGGTTAAAAAGGTGTGCCAGGTAGGAGCAGGCAGTGGGAGAGAGAGAGCGAAGGAGTTTAAAAGGGGATGGGATCGAGAGGACAGGTGGAGGCTGGAGAGAAAAGAATAAGGGAGCAAACTTCTTCGCCTGATGTGGGGCAGAAGGAGCACCAGAGTTGATTGTTGGAGGGGGGTGGAGCGATGTGGACAGCGGGTGAGGGGATTGAGGCGGAGATGTTAAGTCTGATGGCTTCAATTTTGGAAGAGAAGAAAGTGGCGAAGTCAGCAGCAGAGAGGGAAAGTGGGACCGGAGGGGGAGGGGGAGAAAGGAGGGAGTTGAAGGTGGCAAACAGGCGGCGGGGATTAGAGGACTGAGAGGAAATGAGGGACTTGAAGAAGGTTTGTTTAGCAAGGGAGAGGGCAGAGGAAAATGAGGAGAGGATAAATTTAAAGTGGAGGAAGTCAGCCAGGGAGCGAGATTTCCTCCAGAGGCGTTCCGCAGTGCGAGAGCATTTTTGGAGAAAGCGGGTGAGTTTGGAGTGCCAAGGTTGGGGAATGAGGTGGCGTCGTCGGATAGGAGAGGCAGGGGCGACAGCGTCCAGGGCAGTAGTGAGGGAGTGGTTGTAGAGAAAGGATGCCTGGTCAGGGCAGGTCAGGGAGGGAATGGGAGAGAGGAGAGAGTCAAGAGAAGAGGAGAAAGAGATGGGGTCGATCGCTTCAAGGTTGCGTCTGGTGAGGGTAGCTTTCGGCGGGGGAGGAGCAGGGGAGAAGGACAGAGTGAAAGAGAGCAGATGATGGTCAGAGAGTGGGAAGGGAGAGTTGGAGAAATCAGAGAGATCGCAGAGATGAGAGAAGACAAGGTCAAGTGAGTGACTGAGACTGTGGGTGGGGGAGGAGGTCCACTGGGAGAGGCCTAAGGAGGAGGTGAGGGAGAGAAGATTGATGGTGGCAGGGTCAGAGCAGTTGTCAATGGGGATGTTGAAGTCTCCAAGTATGATGAAGGGGAGGTCGGAGGAAAGGTAGTGGGGGAGCCAGGCAGCGAAGTTATCAAGGAAGAGGGAGGTGGGGCCAGGGGGACGATAGATGACAGAGACACGGAGGTGGATAGGAGAGAAGACACGGATGGAGTGAACTTCAAAGGAGGAGAAAGAGAGGAAAGGTAGGGTGGGAATGACCCGAAAAGAACAGCAGGGGGACAGGAGAAGGCCCACTCCACCTCCTGGACGTTCATCCGGTCTGGTGGAATGGGTGAAGGAGAGGCCACCATAGGAGAGAGCGGTGGGTGAGGTGGTATCAGAGGGAGTGAGCCAGCTTTCAGTGATGGCAAGAAGTATAAGAGAGTTGGAGATAAAGAGGTCGTGGATGGAGGTCAGTTTGTTACGGATGGACCTAGAGTTCCAGAGGGCGCAGGAGAATGGGAGAGAAGGATGAGGAGAGATGTGGATAAGATTGTCGGGGTTAATGGAGCAAGGGGGGGAGAGTGGGTTGGGTCAGTGTAGGGAGGTGGGGGAGGGGTTGATGGAGCGAGGGGGAGAGATGGGACCGTGAGAGAAGGGCTGGTGGAGGTGGCTCGGGGAGAATATGGGTATGGGAAAGGAGCGGGGCGGCATAGTGAGAGATGGGGGTCGAGAGTGCGAGAGACATGGCAGCAGGGGCAGGAGGAGAAAAATGGAGTTAAGTTGGATACGGATGACGGAGCAGAGAAAGACAGTAAGAGGGCCAGTATGGGATTGAGGAACGGAGTGAAAACAGAAGGGCGGAAGCAAAACAATATGAACGATGCTAAGTTGGGAAGAGCAGGGGCAAAGCACTGTAAACAATGAAAGTTGAGGAGAATAAAATGACAATATAAGCAATAAAACAATGAGGGTGGGGAACAATAAAATAGAGGTGGTATGGATAAGTGAGATTCTATACAAATAAATAAGCAAATACAAAAAATTGGTGGAAGTTGAGATGAGACACAAGAAGCAGTGATGGGGCTACAGAGAGCCCTTACTAGTGCCTTAGCAGTGATGGGGCTACAGAGAGCCCTTACCAGGAGGGCCGGAAGGAGAACTCAGGAACAGGAGAGTCCAGGAGGAATTAGGAAGTCACAGAAGCCGGAGTGGACCAAGGGGTCAGGCGATCCGGAGGCACATGAGCTGGAATGGTCCGAGGGGTCAAGCGATCAGTTCAGTTCAGTGGGCTGGGGCATACGATGTTAAATGTACAGGAGCCCTATAGCTTTCTTAGCACATAGGTCTATGTTTCTTATGATACTAACATATTCCAGGGCAGGGGGCACATGAGGCAGACCAGAATGGAGGTCAGACACAGGGGACCCTGATATATGCGAGTATAATATGATCCTCTCCCGCGGCACCACGCCAGTTCCATCAATGGCTGGTAATGTTACCTTTATGAAGGAACCAGAGACAGCCACTCCTAGCAGCTTAACTGCTTCTCCGGGGATGTCGGGGATGTGTCTTCTAAAACAGCACCTGTTGTGTGTGTCCCTGGTCCTGTAGGCTCCCAGTATGTAGGCTCAGGCGGGCTCAACATGGGTTCTGAATCGGTGGTGTGTGCAGGTAGTTCTACTGATATTGGAAGATCCTTGAGTCGTGCCCAGGTTAGATTTATTGACTCCATATACGGGCCCTTGCAGCTAACCGAAAGGGTGGAAAAAGCAGCCATCTTAATAGACGAAGTAACTAGGAGAAATGCGGAGTTGGCTGGTAATCGTGGTGTTTGGGATAGGCAGCCTGGTTTCGGGGCTATGGGGAATCAATGGGGGGCGGGTCTTAGTAAGTCTCTAATGAAGTATCAGGCTGAGGTGATAAGAGGTGGTCCTGATTTGTCCAATGCTGGGTCCGTTAGTAATATAGGTGATGCCCAGGACGGTTCGGTGCATTTAAATCCTGGGGTACAGGGCTCCGCAAAAAAATCTGTCCCAGGTACATCCTCCTATGCAAGCATTGTGTCTGGTACAGGCCAGAGGTTGGTGGGCTCGCCTCCGGGGGGCCGCCTCCTAGAGGTCAACCCCCTAAGCGTAGGAATGTTGTGCAGCTTAAATTCATTGGTGACAATCCCCCGAACAGAGCTGACTTCTTGAAGGCATTTCTAGACTCTTTTGGGTTCATGCCCGCAGATTTCTTTGCTTGCATCCACCCCCTTCGCGTCTGAGTATGACGTTAGCTTCATTTCAAATCAGGGCTTGCAGGCGTTCTGGAATCGGTGGGGTGGGTGTAGGGGACGAGATCTAGTGGGTAAATTTCAGAGCCATAGCCATAACAAGGCAAGAAAGGGTTAAAGTTACAATCCTAGTTAGGAATAAGTCGATTCCTGTGGTCGACTTGGCCTTCTGGTTAAGGCAGTACGCAGGTCTAGTGTCCCCGCTGGCAAAAGTGCCGGACCCGAGCTATGGCGTCTGGGGTCGTGGGTGGTCTGCCACGGTCGATCTGCGATGCACGGAGGCTGGCCTGACACACATACCATCGGCTGCCTTCCTCTGTAGAGACAGGATTCAATGTTTTTATCCAGGTCAGCTGAGGATGTGCCATCGCTGTGGAGACTTCCGCCACCTCAGCGCCAACTGCCCGCACTTTTGGGGACACTGGGCATGAGTCCCGTTCATGTGGACAAATCAGATGCAACCTTTGTGGATCAATCGGCACCCATTTAGCAAGTGTCCACATGCCTCCCACAACATAGAAATACCGGATGAGGATATGGTTCAAGCAGCCGAAAGGGTGGAAGGAGAGCAAGGGGGTAGGTCCTCTGTCGTAGTTCCTGAGCTGGTGCCCGTCCCTGTTCCTGAGGTAGTTGCACAGTCTAGTAACTGTCACTCACCGGAGTGTGAGTGCCTCCACTCTGGTACGTGGTTCTCCATCTTTCCCGCTCACACCTGTGTGGAACCGCGGCCATCCGCCATCCTGTCGCACTGGGCATGCGCAGGTCCCTTTAACAACTACACCTGACCACTAATGTGATTGATGGATCAATCACCCCTCCCACCTGCAGCCTTAGGTAGTTGCCTGATCTTGAAGTCTCACTCCCAGTGAACTTCTATAGGTGTGTGCAGTTTCCAAACTGCTTCCAGCTCTACTCCTGTGTGCAGTTTCCAAACTGCTTCCAGCTCTACTCCTGTGTGCAGTTTCCAAACTGCTTTCAGCTCTACTCCTGTGTGCAGTTTCCAAACTGCTTCCAGCTCTACTCGTGTGTGCAGTTTCCAAACTGCTTCCAGCTCTACTCGTGCTTCAGCTTCCACGCTGCTCCCTGCTCAACTCAGCGACGGTTCACATACCGCTACAACGCTTCACTTCTCAGCTGATTCCGGATCTACACAACTGGGTATACTCTACTGACTATTGACTATTGCCTATTGCTCGCATACCAGTTGTATCCATTGTTGTTTGCTGCACAGGGTGCAAGTACCCATATAGACTGTGTTACTGCATTGCTTTCACTCAAGCTACGATATCTCCTCACGCTACTACTTAGCGTTATTGTGCATATCTGCTGTGACCAGCTTCTCCTTCCTGCAAGGCATCTACTCCATACAGACTATTCATTCTGCCTTCCATCTCTGCCTCACAAGACATTGCTCTACTCGCGCTGTTTCCATACAGCCACAGTTTGCCTTTCAACTTCACTCTCCTGCACCTGGACAAGTCCTCATTCCTTCTCACAGCAGTGGTACAACTTGCTGCACACAGACCACTGACTTCCCTGCTACCTACCCGCACCTGGACAAGTCCTCCTATCACAGCGGTGGTACAACTTGCTATACGCAGACCACTGACTCTCCTATTACCTACCTACACCTGGACCAGACTCCTCACCATAGCGGTGGTACAACTTGCTGAACGCAGACCACCGACTACCCTGCTTCCTACCTGCACCAGTACTATTCTTCCCATCACTGCAGTGGTACAACTTGCTGTACGCAGACCACTGACTCCTCCTCTACCTACCATCACCTATCCACGTCCACTCCTCGTGTCTACATTATCTTCAGCCTCCAGTTTACTGCTCCAAGTAGCTGACTTTCCTCTAACCATAGCTGCAAGTCGCTGACTTCCTTAGACTATCTCTACTCTCCTGCTGTTGTGTCGCTCCAATCATTCACCTGCCTGCTTTGAGGTGCGTGCCATAACCCCACCTCTCTAGCAGAGTTCCATCTGGTGAAACTCGGGTAAGCAACTCCTATTGCCCGTGACAGTAACCCAGTGGAGTCCCCGGTGGTGCCTGTTTTAGACAATGTCTGGGAAAAGCAGAGGAAGAAGGGCAAAAAGAAAATTAAAATAAACAGGGATAAAGACGTTGTCCTGTCTAACAACTTTCAATTTCTTTCAAGTGAGGAGGAAATAGATGAGGGCGAGGTTTTCAGGACTGAGGGTGGGACTCTAGTTCTCAAGCTAAAAGCAGAGAAAGCCCAGCGGTCCATCTCTCGGTAAGCCGGCAACATATTGCAAACCTAGAGACAAATCAAGGATCCCTGGGGCTTTTCTGAAGAAGCAGGTAGTTTCTGGGGGCCCCCCTTCGGTGGAGGATCTAGCTCCTCTCCCTTTCCCGGACCCTTCTCCTTTTCCCACCCCTCCTGTCCCTGTTCCTGATTCCCGGGGTAATCCCGGGCCTTTCCCTGCCCCTTTCCCTCTCCCTTGCCCTGTCCCTTCCCAGATTCCTGAGCCTAACCTTACCCTTGCCCATCCCTCTGTCCTCCCTCATGTCCCCCCTTCCGGTTCTCCCCCTGCTCACCCTCCTGATCCCCTTCCTATCCAAGGACCTAGTTTAGGAATGCAGCCCATTAGTAGTCCCTCGGCCCCGTGTAAAGCTGAAGTCACTTCTGGGGAGGTGGCGGGTGGCGAAGTTGGGGAGGTTACAGTCGCGTCAGGTGAGGCTCCTCCCTCCGGGGAAGTGGTGGTTCTTCAGGAGGGGGAGGCTTTACCGGCTGGTATAAGTTGTAAGCGATATGGTTCCTCTGATGAGGACTCTGTTAAACTGGTGAAAAAGTAGTGAGCTGATTCCTGCCTTCTATAGCTCTGAGGGATGGCTTCCCAGCTCATTAGATTTGCCACTATTAATGTGGCATCTATACTTACCGAACAAGCTCGTTATATGGCCTTTGATTTTTTCAGCACGGTTGAGGCTGATTTTTTATTTTTGCAGGAGACCAGATTGGGTCAGTTGGCTGACCTTCACAAAGCCAAGAGGGAGTGGAGGCGTGGGCCCTCCTACTGGTCTCTTGCGGCTCAGCCGTGCGGTGGGGTGGCGGTGCTTTTTACCGGCATGATAAGCATCCAGCGAGTCATAGAACTAGAGGTAGGTAGGTAGGTGCATGGTCCTGGATGTCAATCTGAGAGGGCACGACCTGAGGTTGATCAATGTCTATGGTCCCCAAACAAGGTGGGGTAGGAAGTGCCTTTTCGGTGCGATAAAGCCATACCTTTTTTTCAGCCCAGCAGATAGTCTTTGGTGGTGACTTTAACACCGTCATTAGGACTAAAGACAGTGGAGGTTCAAGGACTTCTCTGGGCTATGACTCCTCTTTTCTAGTTAGTATGATTAGGCAGGCTGGTCTGGTAGATGTGCATATTTGCCACAAGGGGTTCACCTACTTTAGAGGTAGCTGTAGGTCTAGGATAGATAGTTTTTTTGTTTGAGAACTCGAAAACCTTGGGTCCGGAGCTGAGGCCAGTAGAGTTCTCTGATCACGTTTACCTCCCTATGTCCTTGAATGCCTCGGAGACTCTTCGGAAGGGTAGGGGCCTCTGGCGCCTGAACTCTAAGCTTCTTGATGAGGAGGTGATAAGACAGTCCTTTAGGGACTTCTTTGAATCCCAGGAAACTCTTTTGGAGGCGGGTTGGAGTAGGTCTAAATGGTGGGAGATGCTGAAGAAGAGGACCCAGAGATTTTTCCATGACCTAGTAGCTAGAAATAACTTGTTAAAAGAGAGTACCTACATGGCACTGAGAAGAAAACTTGGATTCTTGATTTCTGGCCAGGGGGATAGTGGGGAGATCCCCCGGGTGAAGGCTCAGATGAGAGATACAATATGACCGGTATACTTCCTTGATTCTGGAGAGGGACTATGGGAAGTACCATTCGCCCGACCCCTTCCAGAGCTGTAGGAACTCGGTAGATATTAAGGAGGTGAGAAGCTTGCGCGATGCCAAGGGTGTCCTTAGGGAGGATAAGGAGGGCATTCTTGGTGTCGTGCGGTCTTTCTACTCTGATCTCTTGTCGGAGAAGACAGAGAAAAGATGGATCAGTTTTTGAGGGAAACTCCTGGCCTTGGAGATCTCAGCGTCTCGCTTGAGTCCTTGGGCAGTGAGGTAACGGTAGACGAGGTCAGGATGGCGATAGATGGGTTATCTATCAAGAACGCCCCAGGCCCAGATGGTCTTACATCTGAGTTCTTTAAAATCTTTGGGAACATCCTGGCCCCGCGCCTCGTGGAGGTCTTTAATGAGAGCCTGGGCAGATGTTTTTGCCTCCCTCCATGAGGGTCTCTGCCCTTATTCTGTTGTCCAAGGGGAAGGATCAGTCGAGTGTTGAGAACTGGCGCACCATCGCTCTTCTTAATACCGACAGGAATATTCTGGTGAAGGTACTTTTTAATAGAGTGATGCAGGTTTCCGGTCGGTTGCTCTCTCCTTCTCAGAGCTCTTCTAGAAGGGAGCTGGAGAAGAAAGTCCTGCACTCCCACTTCTGGGTTCCGCTGTCCCTGAAGGACTGCTGGGTGATGCGAGTTCGGTGGGGATTTCCCTGATTAATTCAGGGAGAATCCCAATGAAGCTATGGGACATTTCCTGGCTCTCCTTTCACGGGAGACTCTATGTGAAAGGGAACCTCAAGTACAGAAATGCTGATGATCATGGCTGCCCACGGGAGGAATGTCTAGGGGCGGGGGAGACCATGGAACATTTCTTGCTTCAGTGTCCCTTTAACGTAGAGTTTCCGGGTCCCTGGGGATCCTCTGCCTTTCGGGGCTTAGTTACCCTGAATGGGTTTACGGGGCATTCAAGTCCAGGTGGAGGGCTTTTGATTTTTGCACCCTTTTTGTAGTCAGTCTAGAGGTCAGATATTTCACGTGGAATGCACGGTGTCAGGTGTCCATAAGGCATAAAATCCTTCCCTGTGAAGTGGTGGTGGTAACATTCTCCACGAGGTGTGGAAGCTGAGGGGTATGGAGAGACGTCGGTTGACCAATGCCAACTGGCTCAGGCTGTGGCGGGGCCTGAGACCTCCTTAAGGAGGTCAAAGTCAGGCGTCCTCTTTTCTAAATGGCTTTTCTCGCTGTCCTTTCACTCCCCTAGATTTTGGAAGCTAAGTATATTTTCAAGTATGGCTTACATGCACCCACAGCTCGTTTCTTTGTGGTGGTGTTTGTGTTAGTATGTTGAAATGCGTTTGGAGGTTAGTTTATGGTTTAGTGGTGGCACCCTCTTGTTTTATGTGTTTTATCTTTTTGTATATTTATATATTTAGGTTGATGGATTTTTCTGTGGGCAAATAGCCCCCTTTTTGGACTTTGAGTTTGGACCTAATATTTTATGAGAAGAAGGTGCCACCTTTGTAGAGTTGTGTAAAAATGTGTTGCAAGATCAATCAATAAAATATTTCCATCACATTCCCTGTTTTGCTCACACAATAAACTTGGTGGTGCAGAACTTTTTAAAAAATGACAGGGACGTGCAGGAGATGCTGTCTGTGGCCCGTAAAAAATCTGGACAGTTCCGGCATTCGGCAACAGCGTGTAGGAGATTGCAGCAGCTACAAGTGCAATTTAATTTGCCTTGTCACCAACTGAAGCAAGAGGCGGTGACAAGATGGAATTCCACCCTGTATATGCTTCTGTATATAGAGGAACAGAGAAAAGCCATCCACGCTTACTCCACAAGCCATGACATTGGCAAAGGAGGGGGGATGTATTTTGGTCATGCACAGTGGAGAATACTTTCCATGTTGTGCAAGGTGCTGAAACCATTTCAATTAGTCATCTGTGAAGTGAGTTCAGACACTGCGAGCTTGAGTCAAGTTATTCCCTTAATTAGACTTTTGGAAAAGCAGCTTCAGAAACTGAAGGAGGAGATTAAACAAAGCAATTCCGCTAAGTATGTCGGACTTGTAGATCGAGTACTTTATTCGCTTCGCCAGGATCCAAGAGTTATCAAAATCTTGAAATCGGATCACATTTTGGCGACTGTGCTTGATCCTTGGTTTAAGACCTATGTCTTCTCTTTGTTTCCAACTGACCCAGATCTGAAGAGAAGCAAGGAGCTCCTGGTGAGCAAGATGACAGCTCAAGTGTTACGTGACAGGACGGCATCTCCTACTTCCATTTCTCACTCAACTGCTGCTAGGAAAAACTTAGCTTTCCCAAGAGAGCAAGGGACGATGCAGATGACTCTGCACCAAATTTTGACACCTGGTCTGGTCTAAAAGAATTGACCAAAAAACGTGACACCTCTGCTGTAACTCCACCTGATCCTAGAATCAACATCCAAAGGATGGTGGAGGTTTATCTTCATGACAGCATAGAAATAGACACATCAGACTGTCCCTTTACATACTGGGAGGAAAAAAAGGGAATTTGGAGACCCATATACCAACTCGTTTTGCACTGCCTAAGCTGCCCACTCTCCAGTGTGTACTCGGAAAGAGTTTTTAGCACAGGCGGAAACCTTGTCAGCGATCGGCGTAGGAGGCAACTTCCTCAAAATGTGAAAAAGATGATGTTCATAAAAATGAACTTCAAGTTCCACGAGGAAGGCCTTTCCCACCAATTACTTCAAAATACTGAGACTTCTGTAACGGTGGATTCCAGCGGTGATGAATAATGTTTGAGTATGATGTACACACTGAAGAGGGTGAGGATGAGACTGAGGATGATGACAACAACATCTTGCCACAATAGAGTTAACTAACAGCACTGTTACCTAAGGTGGCTTAAGGCCATTGTTACCTTGTTTTGTAGGGGCCCAAACAAACCAAGCACTTCAGCCACAAGGAGTGGCACTTTTGTAGCTGAAGTGCTTGGTTTGTTAAAGTGTGCATGTCCTTTTTAAGATCCAACATAAGGATGGGTGGGAGGGCCCAAGGACAATTCCATCTTGCACAACATTTCTTTTCTGCCACTGCTGTGTGCCAATGTGTCCTAGATGTAGTAGGAACTGCAGAGTTATTGCTCTGTCGATTACCATCCAGCCAGATTGCTGCAGTATTTGTCCAAAAGTGTATGAAAATAATATTGTGACCTGTGAGGTGGTCAAAATTGACTGCAAATGACTTGAAATTAGTGTTATTGAGGTTTATAATAATGTAGGATCAAAAAAAGAGCAAAATTATGTGATTTTAGCATATTTTAACAATTTTTCCAAAAAAATACAGATCCAAAACCAAAACACACAATGGTGATTTTGTCAAAACCAAATCACGATGCTAGTTCAGATCCCAAAAGAACCCAAAACCACTTCACGGGGGTCAGTGAGCATCGTTATTATAAACTTAACCCTAGGTTCACCACCTTTATTTTCTTTACATATGTATCTTTATTAAGAATTAGTATTTATAATATTAATTTAACTTTCACAGATATCAAACAATAGCTACACCGTTATATGCATATAAATAGTTAAACCAACATTACAAACACATAACTTTTTAGATATATATTATTATCAATGATACTTATCAAATTCTTGTATCCTGGATCCAATTATTTGTCTGCATTTTAGGGATCGTTCCTGTAGTATAGAATCCTTTTCTGCAGCGTAGTGTATATTTTCTGTAGTATAGTATATTCCTATCCTTTTCTGTAGTGTAGTGTATGATTTCTGTAGTGTAGTGTATCCCTATAGAATAGTGTATTCCTATAGCATACCCTTTTCTGTACTGTAGTGTATGCGCATTGTCCAGGGGGCAGGCAGGCAACAGAGAGAATGAGGGAGAGTCATCGGTCTGGCTTTTATAGTGCAGACCCGGAAACTCCCAGCCTCCCCAGCGGCAATGTGTGTGTGGTTTTTCATCACACGCACGTGAACGCTGTGTGTGGGACAGGGGTGATGATGTGACTGCGCATCCGAGTAGGAGTGTCCATGCACGGGCCGAGTGTCACGCGCCAGGTGATCGGGTAGCGCAACCGACACCCGGCAGACTTACCTGTCTCCGGTGCTCTGCTACGTCCTGGGCATCGCCATCTTGAATTCGGGTCTGCGCATGCGCAGACCCACCGGCTTCTTTGAAACCCATTTTCCTCTCTTATTGGTGGATCCTTCAGTTTGAAAGGCACTTCCTCCTTACCTAAGGTGCCTGTTCTTTGAGTCATTCCCTGATGATAAGAAGTGGCTTCCCTGTGTGTCCTGTGGTATCTGTAAATTTAAAGCGGCGATTTCCGGCGAGTAGACAAAACCGGACCATAATACATTTACCCCCTGGTCTTTTCAAAACTTCCTGCATTCTCTTGATTGGCTAATTGCCTGTCAGCTCTGTCTATTTATCAATAATGATTTTATTAAAGTTTTTCCGTTTGGTTACATGGTAAATACAGAAACAAAAACAAAAGGACAAACATTGTAATTCACAAGGGAAGGGAGGGGGGGGACAATGGGGAGGGGAAGAGAGGGAGGCAGTACATATCAATACAAGTCAATAGCATAGAACAGTATCAAGCACAACAATTTACAGTTTTAACATATCATTTGAGATGCAGCATAGATGGTAGATAGACGCCCTTGGGTATTACTGCGGGGGGTTACACGTAGTGTCCCCGGAGGCGGGCAGGGCTACGGACTTGGAGACATAATGATTCCATGGAAACCATTTGATATGGGGAGAGGAGACAGAGGAGGAGTAAGGGACTCCCAACGTTTCCATGTTGCAACTTAACTGAACCTTAGAAATTATCTTGGCTACGGAGGGCAGTGTAGCTGATTTCCAGGCTTGGGCGATCACCCCACGGGTAGCTATAAAGATGTGGCCTATGAGATACCTATCCCCTGATAACACTTGTGAAGGGAAGAAATGTAGCAGAGCAACTTCTGGTGTACTAGGAATCGGGGTTCGAATGACTTTAGAAATTAAGGCGAACACCTCTGCCCAAAGCAATCTGACCTCCGGACAACTCCAAAAAACATGAAAAATATCCCCTATCTCTCCACATCCACGCCAACAGGTCCTGGACTGATCTGGCCAGATCTTATGCAACCTATCGGGGGTCATATAGAGTCTGTAAAGCATCATCATCATCATTTATTTATTTAGTGCCACTAATTCCGCAGCGCTGTACAGAGAACTCATTCACATCAGTCCCTGCCCCTTGTAAAGCATCTCCGAGTGGTTCAAACACCTCGATATCCTATGGGCGTTTTAAAAGATTTTATCCCATTGATCCGGTTAAAATTCCCGGCCAATATCCCACTTCCAAGCTAGCTTGGAGGAGGCTTTAATCAGGTGATTACTTGTGTTGAGGTGGGTGTACCAGAAAGAGATAGCCGCTCTGTTACTCCCAGTTGAGAGTCTGAAGAGAAACAGAGCTGGTGGGTGTTGTAGGGAGGAACCCCGTGGGTACACGGAATGTAACCAATGCCTAACCTGAAGGTACTTGTAGAAGTCTTGATTAGGGATGTGGAATTTAGCCCTCAATTCAGAGAAGGGTAGTAGCCCTGAGTCAGAATAAATCAGTTTGAGATTAGTAATGCCCCTTGAATACCACAGGGAGAGATTTCGATTGGGAATAAGTTTCGATACTGCAAGAAGGGAGAGATTAGAGGAAGAGAGGTTGACAAGGTTAGAGGTCTTTAGGAATTTATCCAGGATTGTAAGAGCATCGCTCGTGAGATGTGGGAGGCTAGCCTGAGGGGGTTTCCAGGATCTGGGAATCCAGAGAAGGTCAGCCAATGAAAATGCAATATTAAGGCCTCTCTCCAGGTCAACCCAGGATTTAAGGGAACCTGGGAGAGACCAGTTTTGGAGCTGAGCTAGGATGGCTGCTTTCTGGTATTTGACCAAGTCTGGTAAAGCCAAGCCCCCATTCTTTTTTGAGCGTGTCATAATTGTGTGAGCTAACTTAGGCAGTTTCCCCTTCCAAATATAAGAGGTAAGTAGGTTACATAATTTGTCCATATAAAGTTTGGGGAGCTTAAAAGACAAAGTCCTAAATAAATACATCATTTTGGGCAGGAGGGACATTTTAAACGCGGCTATCCTGCCTAGCCAGGAGACCTAATGATGTTGCCAAGCTTTTGCCAGAGTGTTTATTTGAATCACTAGTGGGCCATAGTTGGCCTCCAAGAGGGTGTCCAAATGGGGAGTTATCATGATACCTAAATAGGGCATGGAGAGGGACCTCCAAGAGTATGGAAAGGTCATCTTGAGACGACCCAAAAGGAGCTCTGCCAAGTTAATCGGGAGAGCATCCGTTTTAGTTGTGTTTAATTTGTAATAGGAGACTTTTCCAAACTCCTGTAGTAGATCATGTAAAAGAGGAAGTGAGGTCTCCGGGCTAGTCACGTACAGCAAGATGTCGTCTGCAAAAAGACATAGTTTGTGCGTGGTAGCAACTAAAGTGATACCTGGGAGTTAAGAGTGTTGCCTGATCTGCTCGGCCAAGGGTTCAATAGCTAAGAGGAAAATGAGGGGCGAGAGGGGACAGCCTTGTCTGGTACCATTTGAGAGAGTAAATTTAGCTGATGAAAAGCCGTTGCTGTAAACCGTTGCGGAGGGGCCCTTATACAGAGCTAATATTGATTGGAGTATTCCCCCACTAAAACCAAACCGAGCAAGAACTCCAGCCATATAGCCCCATTGAAGCCTATCAAAGGCTTTTTCCGCGTCTAATGACATGATTAACAGTTCATGGTGGTGTTTCTTGGCTTGCTCTAGGATATTAATTGTTCTGCGTGTGTTATCGGATGCTTGTCTTCCGAGAACGAAGTCTACCTGATCCGGATGGATGAAGGCCGGGATAAGGGGATTAAGCCTATTAGCGATCAGTTTGGCATATATTTTAATATCCGTATTAAGAAGGGAAATTGGTCTATAGTTCTGACATTCAGTTGGGTCCTTGCCGGGCTTAGGTATCGTGACAATACGGGACTCCAGCATCTCCGCAGGGAAATTCCCCTGGTGAGTGCCTGCATTAAATAACTGTTCTAGGAGTGGGGTGAGTTCGGTCTGGAATGTAGCATAAAAATTATTAATGAATCCATCGGGTCCCGGAGCTTTGTCATTAGGTAGGGATTTAATAACATTTGCAATTTCAGACTGTGACCATGGGGCGTTCAAGGAGATTAGAGAGTCAGAGATGTTAATTTTAGTTGGCTCAAGAAATTCTGAATTAGAGTTGGTGTCGGTTGAGGGGAGATATCACATTCACAGAGATTATATAATTTAGAGTAATAAGCTGCAAATTTATTGGCTATATCTCGTGGGTTACACGTTTTGGTGCCGGAGTCATCTGCTAGGAACTTAATACGATTTTGGGCCCTTTGTCCTCTCAGATTTCTCGCCAGCAACCTCCCTGCTCTATTCCCAGAGACGTAGTATTTCTGGCGAAGTCTACTCAAAGCTTGTTGAGTACGAAAAAGTAATACTTTTTGTAATTGATCTTTTACATGAGATAGGCGGGTCTTAAGGTCCACTGAGGGATGAATTTTATTTAACGACTCAAGGGAGGACAACTCTGCCTCCAGCTTCCTCTGGTTGCTAAGATATGCCCGCTTAAGTCTGGCTCCAGTCTGAATGGCTGTGCCTCGCAAAACAGCTTTGAGCGCGCACCAAAAGATAAAGACGGAGGTATCCTCCGGAGAGTTAGTGTCAATGAAGGTGTCGAGCGATTCTTTATGGGCAATCTTTGCCTCTAGAGAGGTCAAAAGATATGGGGCCAATTGCCAAGAACCAGGGGGAATTACTTGTTGTGGGTGCTGCCAAGACCAGACCACCGGGGCGTGGTCAGACCACGACATCGGGAGGATCCTAGTTGCCCTGGTATTCTGTAAAGACCATTTGTCTGACAAAATGAAGTCTATTCTAGAACAGGAATTATGCACCGCAGAGTAGTATGTATAATCTCGCTCTAAGGGGGGCGTGCATCCTCCAGACATCGTAGAGTCCGTACTCCACCAGTAGTCTAGTAGAGGCAGTTGAGGGGCCATTTGTATTATCAGCTGTGCAGGGGGAGATGGCTGTGATGATCTGTCTAATTTAGGATCGGATACAATATTGAAGTCTCCCATTATAATGAGAGTGCCCTGTTTATGTTTCTCAATTTCTCGTAATGTGGTTCTGAGGAAAGGGATTTGTCTTGAATTGGGCACATATAATGAAACAATTGTGACCAATTTACCCTCTAGCAATCCAATCACAATAAGATATCTCCCATTTTTATCCTTGATCTTAGAATTAAGAGTAAAATCAGATTTGGAGCTGAACAAGAGGGCTACCCCACTATGTTTAAAAGAAGCATTTGCGGTATAGCAAAGCGGAAATCTATGATCTTTAAAGGCTGGGGGAGCTCTAGCCAAAAATGCGTTTCTTGTACTGCTAAGATATCGGCTTTTTGCTTATAGAAAAAGGATAGAGCTAAACGTCTTTTAGCAGGAGAGTTCAATCCCCTTACATTTAGAGATAAAAACTTGACCATTTTGACTTACTATAACTCTTTTGGGACCTCGTGAAGGCAATAAGATTGGATTGCAGGAAAACATACTTGCCTAAGGGGGAAGGGGGACCAAGGGGAAGGGGAGAGACAAAGGGAGGATGGGAGGATAACAGGACACAAAAACAAACATAAATAACCCCAATGCTGGGGTTAAAGCAGTTGCCAAAGGAAAACATCATCTGGCAAAATCAGTAACTATGGGGGCATGGCCTTAGAAACAGTGTACCCACCCAAGATATTGACAGATTTGAATGGAAACAAAACCGAAAAAACACCTAAATATGAACAAAAATAAATACAATTATCACCTTTATCGTTAACATTACTAGAAACATAGAAACGTAGAAAATCCTGCTATCTATTAAAGGATTATATGGGTATCCTGAACAAACCTAACAATTACGGATATATATATCAACAAGATAACCTATATATTAACGTTCAAAGAGTCCCGATCAGCTCTAAGACTGCAACTGCTCACCAACCGAAGGTCTACGATCCATCCTCTCACTGGAGCTTCACTTCATTAGATAGATTGGGATCGGAAACCGTAGTGATGAAGGCCCTACTGAGTCCAGAGGGGATGATATAAAACTGGATCATTCCAGCTGGAGGCAAACCTTTGGGCAAAAGCAGCAGCAAAGAGCAAGGAAATGTCTGCAGTTCTAGATCTAGACACGGCTAGACCGTCCCAGCTCAAGACGGAGAGGCTGAGGCTGTAATTGAGGCTTGAATGTCCCAGGACTTCAGGAGTTGGATACCCTCTTCTACTGCGGCAATCACATGGGTAGAGTTGTTACGCTGGATAATAAGTTTAACTGGAAAACCCCAGCGGTATTGAATTTGGTTCTCCCGAAGCGCTTTAGTAATAGGCTGGAACGTGCGGCATTTAGCTACAGTGGCTGGGGAAAAGTCCGGGTACAGTTGGAGATTTTGTAAAACCTCTTCCGCTGCCTGTGTTCTGGCTGCCCGTAGGAATCTTTCCTTGATGTGAAAGAAATGTACCCGCATTTGCGTGTCGCGGGGTGCCGACTCGATCCCGCCTCTTGGTTTCGGCAATCTATGAATACGATCTA
The DNA here is from genome assembly GCF_038048845.1 of Mixophyes fleayi. Classification (NCBI taxonomy): domain Eukaryota; kingdom Metazoa; phylum Chordata; class Amphibia; order Anura; family Limnodynastidae; genus Mixophyes; species Mixophyes fleayi. The sequence goes on along the minus strand of NC_134406.1, from coordinate 135,371,671 downwards.
AAAGTAGATCTTGATCAGAGGCTTCAGGGAGAAGTTTCTTGAAAAGGTTTTTAGTGAAGTCCGGGAGTTCTGAGATTGAGATAGACTCCGGAACACCCCGCAGCTTCAGATTATTTCTCCTGGAGCGATCTTCCACATCAGCCAATTTGTCAGCCATCCCATAAACATAACTTTCCAATTTCTCATGGGACGAAATGAGAGCATTATGAGACACCGCAAACTTCTCCATCTTGTCTTCGATATGAGAGGTTCTCCCGCCCACTTCCGCCACCTGCTCCTTGACCTCCCGGATCGAGGAGCGCATTTCAGAAAGAACATCCGTTTTGAAAGAGTCAAACATCAGTTGCATGGATTTAATGGTGACAGGCGCGTCCTGGTCCATTTGTGATAAAACCGACACAGATGAAGACTGAATCGGGGCTGGCGAAGTTGCTCTGGATCCTGAGTCCTCTGGACCATTGTGTTTAGGGACCACTCCTGTGGAAGGTGAGGTTTGAGGCTTGAAGAACTGTACGGCAGAAGGAGTCTTCGAGGACTTATGCCTTTTAGGGGCCATAGTGAAGTCCAATCCCAGCTAGTGTAGAGATGGGGGTAAAAACTTTAGATAGATTAAAAGATGGAGCCGAGAGGTAAGGTAGTTAACGTAATAAGTGGCTAATCAAGCAGCGACATATTTCGAGTCAATAAAGGTGATAAAGGGTTTAAAGTAACCTGGGTGGGTCTCCCATTTCACGGTCAGGTTTGGCGCATCTTGGTGTAGATGTTGCCTACAGGCTTGAGAGATAAATACAAGACTTGGTTAGCCATATAGGCTAATCTGCTGGCTGGATAGGTCTTAATTTGTACACTCGCCACATCGATGAAGAGCCGCCCTCACCACGGTGATATGTGGTAGTAGGTCTGCGTTTGGCTGCACCCACCAGGGGCCACAGAGATGAGCTTCCCTTCTTGTTTGGTAATGTGGCCAAAGTGAGCTAGGGGAGGATGGTGTCCTGTAGGGTGACTTGAAATGTTTGGTAGTCTGTACCCTGGGTGTAAAGAGGAGGGCTGGCAACCTACTGTTCTGAGGGGCACACCCTGCTGGCACTGAAGCCTCTATTATTTTCCCTTCAGAGTCAGCCTGCGTGATGTAACTCACCGTGAAGGAGCGCGGCCAGCTTCATAGGAGTCGTCGCCTGCGATCCACCGACCGGAAGTCGCCTCCCGTGTACCGGAAGTCAGCCGTACAGGCAGGAGACACACCAGTGGTCACGGCTGGAGAAAAGAGAGTAGGCCCCGATTTGCAGGGATGCCGCCGAGGGGACCCCCGCTTCATAGCAGGTAAGGGACACTTCCCGATTCTGCTTCCTGCAGCGGCGCCGGTCCTCAGTGGCACTGTGAGACTCCGACAGGGGCACCGGGCCAGGGTAGTACCCAGCCAAAATGCTCTCCTCGGTGATCCCAGTTTTCAGAGGGGAGCCTTAGTAGGAGGAATAGATACAGTCAGCGCACGGGGTCTGTATACATTCCGTCGCTCCAGTTACCCAGATTGAAGCCGCGGGCACTGGGCAGTCCTCCGGTGAGATGGTAATCGGTCCCTAGCTCCAGACCGAGCTGAAGGATCCCCACAATGTTTGTTTAGATAGTAATACCGGTTAGGATGCTCTATAAATATTTATTATATAAGGGGAATCTCCAGGAGCTCCAAAAAACGTGCCTGACCAGGATGGCTGCCAGACCACGCCCCTTGCTCTGTCTATTTAAAGCATCTGCTTCTCTACTAAGGTGCCAGATCTTCAGGTCTCCTCACCTGTTAGGATGCTGTTCTTGCTGGCTCCCGTCTGCACATCACTATCCTGTGTTACCTGTTCCACTATCAAGACCTGTGGCATTATTGCAAGAACCTTGTGCCTCATCATCGGTCCCGTCCTCAAGCTATTTGCTTTTCAGGGATCTCAGTGCATCAGTTCTCTGCAGTTCACCACCTCTCAGTTGGAGTCCTTTGTTACCTGTTCCATGATCAAGACCTGTGATATTATTGCAAGAACCTTGTGAATTATTATCGGTCCCGTCCTCAAGCTATTCACTTTTCAGGGATCTCAATGGATCAGTTCTCTGCAGTTCACCACTTCTCAGTTGGTATCCTGTGTTACCTGTTCCACGGTCAAGACCTGCGGTATTGTTACAGGAACCTTGTGCCTCATAATCAGTTCTCATCTATTAGCTTTCTAAACACCTCAACGCTTTGGTTCACTGCCGTTCACCTGAACCTCTGCATTTATCGTCCAGCAGTCCTGCTCCACTCCACGGTTCCATCTCACCCTGCTCTAATTCCCTTAGAGGATCGCGACCTGTGGCTGGAGAGGAGCTAAGTCCAGAGATCCCTAGAGTGAATACCTCTCTACCGTTAGACTCCGCACCTCTCTGGGGGTAAGTCTATCTAGAGCGGGACTTCGAGGTCTACTCTAAACTCAGACTTCATGACAGTACCGAAACATCCTTTTTTACTGCAGCAACCATAGCCAACACCCATGGGCTGGCTTCTACCACTGGAGCAATGACACCCAATGCTGTCAAGCAATTTAATTCCATTATCACTTTATCCTTCTTGGCCAGAGGCACACGTTTGGAAGCAAATATTGTGGGAGAAACAGTCTTGTCTAATCGCATGTGATAGGTGACTGGGAGTTTCCCAATGGTATTGCAGTTGAACAGATTAGCAAAGTATTTTAACTCTGGAACCTCCTGTTGAATTACATGCACATCAGTACTTAAAGTTATTAACAACAGTTTTCTGCTGTCTGGCAAACCTAGGAGTGGTTTGACATTACCATCCACTATATGAAACTGCAGCGGGACGTTTGTGGAGCGCAGCAAGGCCAAACCTATGGTTTTGATTGCTGGGCCAGCATAAGCAATTAGATTCACAGTGTGGGAACAGTTAATAGGTGTTTTGGGGTTTTGCACGCTGGAGGAGTTCATGTGACATGACGTTACATTTCGCACCAGTGTCAATATTTATTGTAATGGCATTATTTATCCCTTTATCTATTATCGTTGTAAATATTTCACCCTTTTCGGCTTTGAGTTCAATACTCTCGCTGTGGAGACGAGGGTGTAAGTTTACTAAACTGCGGACTTTAAAAAGTGAAGATGTTGCCGATAGCAACCAATCAGATTCTAGTTATCGTTTATTCAGTACATTCTACAAAATGACAGCTAGAATCTGATTGGTTGCTATAGGCAACATCTCCACTTTTTCAAACCTACAGCTTGATACATTTACACCCGGGTGTTTTCTGACAGTGCATCTACAGTGTGAACTTGGTCAAGTGGGCTGTTGGAATGTGCAGTGTTAGTTGTCTGTCATCAGCTTTAAGCTTGAACCTGCACCAGCGTGCAAAAATGATTTTTGCCACGAACATCCCAGTGTTTATTGACAGCAGGACGTTTGTGGCTTTCATGTTAATGTCACTGCCATAATTCACAATGCGTATTTGTTGCTGCACATGTTTCTGTAAACTCCTTTTTGCACTCCATTGCTTTTTTGTGGGACTGCTTATGTAGCATGAATATGTGTATAGCAGTGTCCAGTGTTAATGTCTTCTCATGAAGTAGATGTGCATGAGTAACATCATTATAGGTCCCACACACAATCCTGTCTCTGATGAGTTTGTATTTACTGTATTACAGCTTACGCAAGTAACGTAGCGCATGCGCAATGAGCTACGTTACTTGCGTAAGCTCTAGGTACAGTATTAGGTGATTCCCCCACTAGCATGGGAAAATCACATTATACTGTAGTTATAGCTTACGCAATGAACGTACGTTCATTGTGTTTCGTACCTCCTACCTAGTAGGAGGTGTTTGCGGCGCCTCAAGATTTTTTTTATTTTACTTCAATCAAGAACACAGAGTCGGGATGTTACAAATATGGGGCCCTTCTGGCCGAAGTGATGCTGAATTTCTTCAAGCCATTTTGGAAGTACACATTTGCTGGGACTGGGGCAAGCATGGACTATTGGAGGTATAAATATTAAGGGCCTGGGGCAAGCAAGGACACTTTGGAAGAAGAAAGAAGACAGCTTTGGTGGGTATTTGGTTTTTTTTATTTTTATTAAATAGATGTGGTTAAAATGAGGGTGGTTAGTGTATTTATTGTGGGGTTTTTATTTTTAATAAATAGATGTGGTTTTTAAGAGGGTGTTGTTGTTTTTTTAACTTTTTTCTTTGTGGAACTACAGGTCCCAGCAAGCCAGGGATGTCAGGGCATGTTGGCACTTGAGGTTCTCCAAGTGCCAACATGCCCTGGCTGCCATGGGTATGCTGGTGCTTGTAGTTATACAAGCAACAGCATGGCCACATTTTTTTGGGCAACCTGGCTGGCTGGGACTTGTAGTTCCACCAAAAAAATGGCGTCCGTTTGTTTTTTTATACTTTATCGCCGTATTACCCTACTACCCACAGCCATGGGGTAGTAGGAAGAGCCCTAGTGCTATCAGCACTGGGCTGGTTCTTTCTAGGGGGGGGGGCCCACTTGTTTTTTTCAGCGGACCCCACTCCCTAGGGAATCCAGCCCAGCGCTGAACAGTCTAGGGTTGATTAGTCATTATGGCAGGGGGACCCCTCCCGCGTGTCCCCCTGCTATAGTGCCGCCAACCCTGGCTGGTTTGCCTAGTGCTGGTAAAGTGAAAATCGGGGGGACCCCACGCAAAAATTTTCCCCGATTTTCACGGGACCAGCACTAGTCAGGCAGCACTAGGGTTAAGCATAAATAGTGGGGGGATCTCACGCTTTTTTTTAAAAAAACTTTTATCTATTCTTTTACATTTTGACAGCTGCCGGACAGGGCAGTGTAACAGTGATGTGTTGACAACTCACTGTTACAACACAGGAGAGCTGCCAAACACAGGAGAGTTAGCTAAACTCAGGAGTGTTTACATCACCCAAAATCGCCAGAGATGACCAGCGATTTTGAACATGAGTGTCAAAATCGCAGCTTGATACATTTCCAGTTTTTTTTTCAAAACTCGCGGGTAAGCCCGCGATTTCTCGCGATTTAAACACGCTGGCAAACTCGCACTTTGATACATTTACCCCCGTGTGTTCTATAAATGGATGACAAGGTGTGCGGTGCACATGCCTTTCCAACCATTCAGAGACTCAGAGAACACACAGCGTCTCCTTTGATTGGTCAACATGGTGCAGCAATAGTTCTTGTCTGCCACAGACAGGCACTATACCAGAAGAAAAAAACAAAAATAATGCTGGACAGGCGGTATTTCCACCTATGACAAGTGATTCACGTTATTCAAGGGTTCAGGTGTCTGGACAACAAAATGCTGATGGTATTGCTGTTCATTGCAAAATACGCAGAGTGTTTTGCATGTGTTTCATGCGCTATGAGAGGTAGATTCTCATTGTTTCTTCCTGGCAAAATCCTTCATAAACAAATACACATACATACACTTTGAGTAAAGGACATACTGTGTGATGTAATTAAATTGTTAACCCTAATGTGTTAAAATAAATATTCTTTATTGAACTGTAACTGTTTTATAGATAACCAGGCATAAACAATGTAGACTAAAGGCCCTTAGATTGAGTGCGATCCAGGGCCCATTGTTGTAATAATCCACCATAGGTACAATGGTAAACTGATGTATCACAATTTTAGTAAGAGAACACCAACTTTAAGTTATCTCAATATTTATTCCAGGATTTGTAGTACTGTTGTTTTACTTTGTGTCAAAAACTAAACCATATAATACATTTCTTTTCATTGTTTTCTTTTGTAAATTCAGTTGACAGGAGAAATAAAAACACCAACATTTGTGATACAATTTAATGTATCACATTTTACTGACAAATATGAGATTATGCAGTACAAATATCTAATATAAATGGGGACTATTAGTGAGATCTACATTGTAAAGAAGGTTTTAAAGAAAATGTAACCTCATGGCTATGCTTTATCATGTGCCTTACCTGATCTGGTTTGAAATAAAATATAAGGGCCATAGCTTCCACTAAGTTTTGTTTTCAGTCTCTGAATTCAGTGTGTTCTTACCTGAGGCATGACTTACCACCAACAGAGATCTGAAATTGATACTTAAAAGCCAGAATGCTTTGACTACATTACTACATCAAGAAAGCATTTCAACCAAGAGGGGGGAGGGGTAGTGTGAGAAAGCTATGGAATTAATTGTAGTTCTGCTACATGGAACAAGAAAGCAGCACATAAAGTGGACATATTGTAGGACTTTAAATATATTGATTAGAATACTCCAGGAGGAGTAGTAAGACAAGTTTGCTGATTCAACATAGCTGGCCGCTATAATACTTGGCTAGGCAGTGTGGGGTCTATGCCAGACCTACAGCAAACAGCTTATAATGAGGTGTTGCTTTTTTCCTTTACCTGTAAGATTACAGCTATATTGCCATTGCATGATACTGGACAAAAATGTAGGATTAATATAAAAACAGTAAATTTTTATGCAGTTGGGATTTTTTTTGATAGTAGTGAACAACTCTTGTGGCAAGTTAGAGGAACTGTTCATTTCAACTCTAGCAACATGTAACTATGCAATGATACTTCAAGGGAACTGAGTACCAAAGAGATCTTTCCTTTTAGTGAAATGGCCACTACACTTTCAGGATTTAGATTTTACTGTTTTTTTAGGTGTGGGGTGTGAGGGTGTGGGGGATTAAAAAGTGTTTCTATTTAAAACTGCTCATCATTCAATGCAGGATTTGTTGGCTGATTGTTTAGTTGTATGTAAAAAATATGTGAGTATTAGGAGGATGGTAATGGTCGATGACATACGAATGCAATTATTATTATAATTACTTTGGTTAGTCTTGCTTCCTTGTATTTGAGGAGAAGGGCTGCCCTAGTATAGGAGTCAGAGGTTCTTTTTATTAAATATTTTTTTTCCTTTGTGGAAGTGATTGAAGAAGCAGTGTCTTCTGCTCCTGACCAGCATTTCTGTAGCTCACCTTGTGTTCCCATCTACATAGAGTAACTCTAGATGAAATCTAATAACCTCCCAGGCTATACTTACTCTTCAGTACTGGAAGCTGTAACTCTCGTAAGTTGTAGATCTGCATTCGTGATCTAACTACAGAAGAAGCCAATGCCTTAGAATCAGGGCCGCCGAGAGGGGGGGGGAGCGGGTACTAATTACCCGGGCCCGGCATGTCAGGGGGCCCGGCCCGGGCCCTTGCGCTGCTGATTTTTTTAAAAATATATATATTATTTCAAAACGTTTTTTTTTTTCCTTTTCTTTTCTTTTTTTTTTTTTTTCTTTTGCGGCGGGGGGGGGGGGGATGCTCGGTCGTTGGTGGGGGGAGCAGGCTAGTTTAAAAAAAGAAAAAACATACTCACCTGATCGCGGAGCCGGCATCCCTCCTCTCTGCTGCTCTGTGCTCCATTCAGACTGTCTGAATGCCGGGTGTGACATCATCATGTCATGCCCAGCATTCAGTCAGTCTGGAGCAATGGAGCAGAAAAGACCAAGAAAGGAGAAAAGGTAAGTGAAGGGATGAAAAAGAGGTGGGCACAGAGGGGTTAAAAAACGGGGGGGGGGGGGGGCAGCATGACAGAGGGGTTAAAAAATGAGGGGGGGGGCACAAAGGGGTTAAAAAACGGAAAGGCAGCATGTCAGAGGGGTTAAAAATGGGGAAGCAGCATGACAAAGGGGTTAAAAATGAGGGGGAGCACAGAGGGGTTAAAAAACGGAAAAGCAGCATGTCAGAGGAGTTAAAAAATGAGGGGGGCATAGAGGGGTTAAAAAACGGGGAAGCAGCATGTCAGAGGGGTTAGAAATGGGGAAGCAGCATGACAAAGGGGTTAAAAAATAAGGGGGAGCACAGAGGGGTTAAAAAACGGAAAAGCAGCATGTCAGAGGGGTTAAAAAATGAGGGGGAGCACAAAGGGGTTAAAAAATGGGAAAGCAGCATGTCAGAGGGGTTAAAAACAGGGGGGGGCAGTATGACAGAGGGGTTAAAAAATGAGGGGGGCACAGAGGGGTTAAAGACGGGGAGGCAGCATGACATAGGGGTTAAAAAATGAGGGGAGCCACAGAGGGGTTAAAAAACGGGGCAGCATGGCACAGTGGGGTTAACAAACAGGGGTCAGCATGGCACAGTGGGGTTAAAAAATGGTGGACAGCATGGCACAGTGGGGTTAAAAAGGGGGGGAGGCATGGCACAGTGGGATTGAAAAAGGGGGGGAGCAGTATAGTGTGATGAAGGGGAGCCAGATGAAGGGGGCAAAAGCAGCATGGAGGGCGCAGTGTGATCATAAGGCATGGCGATGATGAAGGGGCACATTATTGTAATATTGGAGCTGGAGGAAGGCCTAATTATTAATCGTGGATGGTATTGATTTAACGCCAGGGTTGTTTGGAATTATCTAAATGTAGCTCTTTTTATCCCAATAGGGCCCCCAGCATTCCAGGATCCAGACAAGCCGCAACTAGAGAAACATGCAGCAACAGGTGGTGAAAGTGAGAAGAACAGGTAGGAGAGAGCAGGACAGTATGTGAAATGTTGTGATTCTAGTAGGGACAAAGTCAATTTTTGGTGAGTGTTGTGCCCAATGTAAGGTGGAGGCCAAGACTGAACTCTTTGTGTACACACTGCATTTTTTCTATACTACATTTTGGTGCTAGATGTCCTGAAAGTCAGGAGTGCTTGGACATATGTGACGCTCGGGTGAATTGAGAGCCTAGTGATTTTGATGTGTTAGCCACGCCCCAGCGGTGCATTTGCCACACCCCCAAATACATGACCAAACCTCTGAAAATTTTTGCACCGCCGCAAGGCAGCGAATTTTTTTTACCATACTCAACTATGAGGGGGGCCCCATGAATTTATTTTACCGGGGCCCTGAATTCCTCTTTGCAGCCCTGCTTAGAATCAATAAGTGTTAATTTTACACAGTATTATATCATCTACAAATAATAATACTTTCTCTTCTAGGTTGTCTATAATATCAGTATTAAAAATATTGAAAAGGACTGGGCCAAATATCAATTTGAATATGTTCCATTTATAACATCTCTGCTCTCAGAAGTATCTATCCATGTACTCATGGATATCCATGTAGATGACCCTTGTCATAGTTCCTTTTTGACCAGACCATAGTGAGGTTGTAATAATATTGAAAACCACACCCATGGTTTCTGGTGGGGAGCAAATGAAGTCTATTAGCACCCAGCCTAGTACCGCTGGCCCTACTGTACACATCCCATGGTGCATTTTTCAGTGTAACTCTAATAACCCCATCATAGTATGTTACCTGCCCTCTGGGAACTGATTGGGATATGTGATTTACAAGCTTCCAGCCCATAGTTTATGCAGACACTGAAAAATGGATCTCTGGGTGAGGATGAAAGTAGGTAACAACAAAGAATACGGCTGGTGCAACTGAACAGACTAAGTGGAAAGAAACCAGGATGTTAGCTAACAGCTTGCAATAGCCCCAGGGAACAGGAACAGTAACAGGAGTAACAAATGAGAACAACAATATCAGGAACAGCAGCATCAATGACCAGCAAAGAGGGGCTGAGGGAGGCAGGCATAAATAAGGATATAACAGGTGTATAAACAGATAATATTAATAAAACACCACCAGTTAACATTAATACACCTCCCCAGATAATAGTAGTGCACCCTGTACCTCCATGTCTTGCTTTAAAGAAACTGCTCAGGTATCTGCACCACCCAGTGTGCAGAGCAGAGGAGATGGGTGGAGATCAAAGAAAAGGAGAAGGAAGTGGAGTGGAGAGGAGGAGAAGGAAGGAGAGCGGAGGTGAGTGGAAGGAACAAATCGTTGATCTGAGGTCCAGTTCAGGAAGCAGAGCAATAGAGGGCCAATTCACTCAAAGCCAAACCCGACCCTGATAGTCCCTGTCATATGGATCACATGCTAGTTGACATAAACTACATGCTGCTACCCTATGGGAAACATTTAGGAAATCTAGATAAAGGTTTCATTAGGCCCTTTAAATAATCACTTGGAGAGGAACAATTGTTTGTGTGAAAGAAAGATGGTGAACTGCACCCTTGAATAGATTATAGGGGCTTAAATAAAATCCTGTCAAAAATAAATATTCTCTTCCACTAATTTTGTAAATGTTCGATAAACTGACAGGAGCACTCCTCTTTCCAAAAATATATATGAGAGGAGCCTGTAACTTGGTATATATTCAAGATGGTAATGAATGGAAAATGGCATTTAATACCCACTTTGGTAAGTATGATTATTATTATTACCATTTATTTATATAGCGCCACTAATTCTGCAGCGCTGTACAGAGAACTCACTTACATCAGTCCCTGCAACATTGGGGCTTACAGTCTAAATTCCCTAACACACACAGACAAACTAGGGTCAATTTGTTAGCAGTCAATTAACCTACCAGTATGTTTGTGGAGTGTGGGAGGAAACCGGAGCACCCAGAGGAAACCCACGCAAACACAGGGAGAACATACAAACTCCTTACAGATAAGGCCATGTCGGGAATTGAACTCATGACACCAGTGCTGTAAGGCAGGAGTACTAACCACTTAGCCACCGTGCTGCCTATGTGAGTCATACCATTTAGATTGAGTGAAACACCAGTAGTGTTTCTATACCTGGTTAAACACATCCTAGGGTATATTTTTGTTATTGTCTACTTAGACAATATATTGATTTATTCTTCCTCCTTGGAACAGCATCAAGAACATATATGTCTAGTACTTCAGTACTTCAATTAAGAGAGATTCATAATTTTTAAACTAAAGAAGTGCGAATTTGACATTTCTCAAGTGTCCTTCATGGGGTATATAACCTCTGCATTACATAATCCATTGTTTTTAATGGAATTAACTAAAGTTTAAACCATACAAAACTGGTTTATGCCTACTTATTTAAAGACTCATAATAAAAGATTTAAAAGGCTGAAGTTCACTTACAACAACACACCTCACACATCATCTGGAGTTTCTCCATTTTTTTGTACTTACTGTCAACATCCCAAAAATTGCTCTTTTTCTGGTATCCAGGATTCTGACACCAAGGGTATTAAAGGAAGCTGTTGGTACTATCATGTTTCCACTGTATTATGTATTCTGTTTCATCTTGGTTGCTTTCTTGACATCAGCAGATCAGTTACTGTTGAAGTTTTGCCATCTCCCTAGTCATACTGGGAGTCTCTCTGAGGTAGGTCCTCATCTGTCCAGCTTCCAGCTCCATAGTGCCAGTGTTAGCATTTATACGCTAGCTTCCTTGTCTTGTACCTTCCACTTCATATGGTTCCTGACTCCTGATCTCAGCCTCTGCATTACGGTGACCTCTAGATCCTAATGCCTTGCTCAGCATTACGGTGATCTCTGGCTCCTTATCTCCGACTCTGCATCTCCGTTGGTACTGGCTCCTGGCTTCTGATTGCAATGATATCTGGCACATACTGCTCGGCTTAGTTTACGAACACCTCTTCAATCTGTAGCACGCTACTCACAGGTTTCTCTATTACAGTTACATACTAGAGTACTTAGTCTCATTTGCACTTTTCTTCCATCCACTTTGAGGGACTCTGGGCCTGTCCAGCTTAAAGTATCTCAAGTGTCCTTCATGATGTATATAATCTCTGCACAACATTTTTCAATGGATTCAACTAGGATTCAAGCAATAGAAGACTTTAATATGCCTACTAATTGTCAGGCCCTTGAAAGATTTCTTGGCTTTGCCGATTGTTATTGGAGATTTATCCCTTCCTTCTCTCTCATAGTTGCTTGTCTTATGCCATGACAAGAAAGGGGGCATATCAAGTAGTGTTATCATCTGCCTGCATGCATACTTGCTGCATCATTTATACCAGAGACTGTTTGCTATTGTGAATTAGTGTCAGAGATACATCTGCATTACCAGTGACTGTCTACTGCCAGATCTTCTGCAACACCATGTATCTCCATATTACCCTGTCATTATTGACAGTACAGTACTGTGAATCTGTCGTTCTTCCTTTTCTGCTTTTGTGATAACCATCTTTTATCACAAAACACTCTTAGTCTTCCTGCCATTGTATTCCTAACAGAGTCGCTGCACATCTTAGGATTGTTTGGAAGAAGGTAGTTCAATTGAACTACCGTTCAATTGGGAAAAAAATTTGATAGATGTCGGAGGGCTTATTAATGTCAGAGTTTCAGATAAAGTATAGCGGTCTACCCGAAATACAGAATCAGACTTAAGCAACCATGTCAAATTTGGGCCAAGGTATATTGGGCCTTTTAAATGTGTAAAGAAGATAAATTCTGTTTGTTACCAGCTGAATTTGCCTCAACATTTAAAGATTCCTAGGATCTTTCATTTTTCATTGTTCAAGCCAATTGTATCATTAGAGTTTTTAGGTCCATAACATCACCCAAATCACCCCCTGTCATAGTAGATGGTAGCTCAGAATTTCTGGTAGAGAAAATTTTGGACTCTAAAAGGATGAAGGTTAGATTCATTATCTGGTCCACTTTAAGGGATACAAGCCTGAAGAAAGATCATGACGAAAAACTTCCAGACAAGTTTAAGAAAGCATTTCATAGAAAGTATCTGCAGTATTGGGGTCCCTTAACCTTTCCTCTAAGGGAAGTTATGAATAGAGGTGAATACCGCTACGCTCATGACAATAGTGGAACAACGATTGCCAGAACCTTTCAGTCAGGCACCACCTATATTCCGACATGCAGTACTAATTGGTAAGCAATTCTGCTGGACTCTTAACAACAAGCCAGAGTTATTCACAGGTGTTGTTCATTCATATATTTGGAAACACATTCCTTAGTTGGGTAATGTGATCAGGGGACTTGTCTTCCAGACCTCACCTCATTGGCTCTCTATGCTATATTAGGCTTCCTCTCCATTACATCTGTGCTTGGTGGTAGTTTGTTCTGACTATGTGTGCTGAACCTCTGCTTAGAGTGTGCCTCTATGATGTGATCCAAAATGTTTACTGAACCTTGTTATTCTCTAATGCTCCTGACATCAGATTGTTATTGAGCGTGTGGAAGTCAAATAATTGCATGAAGTAAACCAAATTGATTAATATTGTTTTACCGTGCGATTGCGATTAATACGCCACGTGTTATGATGCAATCACAAGGATTCATAATACACATATTTACATTTGCACTTACATTTGTAAATAATACAGATTTTTTAAGGTTCCAATACACATTTATTTATTAGTAAAATGTATTAGATTGTTTATTTATGCATAGATAATACCATAGTAAAGGTATTTATGTTTCAGGTCTTGTAAAATGTAAAGAGTTTGGTCTCATATTAAAGCTTATTTAACCAGCATTAACCCGGTTTGGACAGAGTAGTGATCGCATCTAGCTGTCATTCACCGGACTGTTAGTGCCTCTAGTTTGGGACATGGGTCTCTCTCGCTCCTGCCGGCGCCTCTCCTGAGCCGCGGCCGTCCGCCATCTTGACTAAGATTGCGCATGTGCAGAAACCCTGAACTGTAAAACCTTGCCTCTAGTCTCATTGGTTAATTAATCACCTCTCAGTACTTAAGGCACCTGTTGCCCTATTACCTTTGCCTGTTCTTGGTTCTCATTCCCTTGAGACTCTGAAGTGTTTCCTGTTTCTGCTCGTGTTATCCGTTTGCTGTGGACAAGTCTCCTCTTCACATAAGTAGTAGAACTTACCCGCTGCAGACTACTCTCGCTACCTCCGTTACATGCCTGCACCTGGACAAGTCTCCTCTTTACATCAGTAGTAGAACTTACCCGCTGCAGACTACTCTCGCTACTCCGTTACATGCCTGCACCTGGACAGGTCTCCTCTTCACATCAGTAGTAGAACTCACCTACTGCAGACTACTCTCGCTACCTCCGTTACATGCCTGCCCCTGGACAAGCCTCCTCTTCACATCAGTAGTAGAACTTACCCGCTGCAGACTACTCTCACTACTCCGTTATATGCCTGCACCTGCACAAGTCTCCTCTATACTTCAGTGGTAAAACTTGCCAATTGCAGACCACTCACACTACTCTGTTACATGCCTGCACCTGGACAAGTCCTCTCTTCACATCAGTGGTACAACTTGCCAATTGCAGACCACTCACGTTATCCGGTTACATGCCTGCGCTAGGACAAGGCTTCTCTACACATCAGTGGTAAAACTTTCCAATCGCAGACCACTCACGCTACCCCGTTATATGCCTGCACCTGGACAAGTCTTCTCTTCTCATCAGGGGTGTAAACTGCCAATTGCGGACCACTCATGCTATTCCGTTACATACCTGCGCTGGACAAGTCTTCTCTACACATCTGTTGTGAAACCTGCCAGCTGTAGACCACTCATGTCTCCTTGTGATATAGCTATTACTCAGTATGGTACCTATGAGCTGGACTAAAGTCTATAAGTGCCTCTGTATTATAGCTGCAAGTCGCTGACTCTTCTACTGCATTGTCGATTGGTCTTTGCCTAACGTTATCCAATTATCAAGTACTGGCCTGCTATATGCTACCTGCGTGCTAAGGCACTTGGACTCTTTCCTCATTGTATCCTGCTTACTAATCTGCTGTACCATCACAGTTCCACGGGGCCAAGACTCAGCATTTATACTATTGACATTCCTTTCCTCTATTCTATTGTATGGTTCCACTGATTCACCACACTACCCAGAGGTCCGCACCTCTGGTAAGTGTAGCTACACCTGGTGAATTTTTGATGAACCTGGTCGTGTTATTTCTGCTGCCTCTAGTATTCTTCGATTACGCCAAGGATCCCGTTCAGTAGCACAGTACGTAATTCAATTTCGCACACTTGCCTCTGAACTCCAATGGAATAGTGAGGCATTGATAGCTGCCTTCTGGCAAGGTCTTGCTGACAAGATTAAAGACGTGCTGGCCTCCCAAGAGTTGCCATCTTCCTTGGATGCTTTGGTATCTTTGTGCAACAGAGTGGACATGAGATTCCGAGAAAGAAATTCCGAAAAGGAGTCTTCACCTAAAGTATCGGGTCGCCTGGCTTCTCGATTTCATCATCCCTCACCAGTGGAACCCATGGAGGTAGGACGTTCTACATTGACTTCAGAAGAGATCGAACGACGGTTGAAGAATAAGCTCTGTATTTATTGTGCTGATCCTAATCACTTGCTGAACTCATGTCCTAGAAAGTCGGGAAACGCGAGGCCCTAACCTGTTCTGGAGAGGTAAGGTTGGGGTCCCTGGAATCCTCTCCACACCTTATGAATTCTAAAGTTTGCTCGTTTGCTGTTACTGTTTCCACTTCTACTAAGTCTTTTACATCGCAAGCACTTCTGGACTCTGGAGCTGCTGGGAGTTTTATTTCAAGTTCCTTAGTGTGTCAGTGGTCTTTACCTGTGACTCCTTTAAAATCAGCTATTGCTGATTACGGCGATAGATGGTTCACGAATTATCAATGGAACTATTACTCAACGTACCATTCCTTTAACCCTTCAAATCGGGGCTTTACATCAAGAGCAAATTTCTTTTTTAGTTCTCCCGGTTATCACTAGTCCTATTGTACTTGGCTTTCCGTGGCTTCAATTCCATTCTCCACAGATTGACTGGAATGTTCCGCAAGTCATTTCCTGGGGTTTGGATTGTCATCATAGATGTTTGACTCAAGTGGTTCCAGTGAAAATAAATAAATCCTCTATAACACCTTGTCCACCTGGTCTTCCTCCTCAGTATACTTCCTTTGCTGATGTATTTGATAATCCCAGTCAGAACGTCTTCCGCCTCATCGGGCTTGGGATTGTCCAATAGATTTACAACCTGGCAAAAATCCTCCTAGAGGTCGTGTTTACCCCCTTGCGTTACCAGAGACCCAGGCGATGTCTGACTATGTCAAGGAAAATCTCCATCGTGGGTTTATTCGACCGTCCATTTCTCCCACTGGAGCGGGTTTCTTTTTTGTTAAGAAGAAGGACGGGTCTTTGAGACCTTGTATAGATTATCGAGGTCTTAATGCCATAACCATCAAAAATCGTTATCCCATTCCATTAATTACTGAAGTTTTTGATCGCATTAAGGGAGTTCGGATATTCACTAAACTGGATCTTCGTGGTGCTTATAACTTAATTCGGATCAAGGCCGGAGACGAATGGAAGACAGCTTTTAACACCAGGGATGGACACTATGAATATCTTGTCATGCCCTTTGGCTTGAGTAACGCCCCAGCTGTCTTCCAGGGGTTTGTGAATGAGATTTTCCGGGACTTGTTGTATATTTGTGTCATTGTCTATCTAGATGACATATTGATATTTTCTCAAGATCTTTCATCCCATCGATTACATGTGGCAGAGGTCCTTTCTAGACTCCGGAAAAATGTGCTATTCTGTAAACTGGAGAAATGCTCCTTTGAATTATCTCAGATTCCCTTCTTGGGATATATTGTGTCTGGAGTAGGTCTGGAGATGGATCCGGAGAAAGTGAATGCAGTGTTACATTGGCCCCAGCCAACTACTCTCAGAGCTATTTAACGCTTTGTAGGATTTGCTAACTATTATCAACGTTTTATTCAAGGTTTCTCCTCCATTGTCTCTTCTATTGCGGCCCTTACCCGTAAGGGTGCTAATACCAAGCAATGGTCTCCTGAGGCTCTTCAAGCATTTCAGTTCCTCAAGAGGGCGTTTTCAACTGCTCCTATTCTTCGACAACCTGATGTGATCCTTCCTTTTTTCCTTGAGGTAGATGCCTCTAATGTTGGACTAGGAGCCATTCTATCTCAGAAATCTGAACAAAAGAAATTCCATCCTTGTGCTTTCTACTCACGAAGTTTATTACCTGCTGAGAAGAATTATACTATCGGAGATAAGGAGCTATTAGCCATAAAGGTGGCTTTGGAGGAGTGGAGATACCTACTAGAGGGTGCTCGTCACCCCGTGACTATTTTTACTGACCATAAAAATCTTCTCTATCTATAGTCAGCTCAATGTATGAACCCCCGACAAGCAAGATGATCACTTTTTTTCTCTTGCTTTGACTTAATTATAACTTTCAAACCGGCTTCTAAGAATAAAAAAGCGGATGCATTGTCTCGGGCGGTGGCCCCTTCCTCTGACATTGAAGATTGTTTTGATCGTCCCATACTGGATCCTAAATGTGTCAGTTTAGCTGCTTCTTCCACCAATGTTCTACCATTTGGGAAAACCTTTGTAACACCACTTCTTCGTAAAAAGATTTTGTCATGGTATCATTCCTCTCGTTTTGCTGGGCATTCTGGAGAACGAAAAACATTAGAGATTCTCTCTCGAAGTTACTGGTGGCCCTCTATTAGGAAAGATGTCAAGGAGTTTGTGGCTGCTTGTGATGTTTGTTCCCAATTTAAAGTTTCCCATAGAACACCGGCGGGCCTACTTCAACCACTACCCATTCCTTCCAAACCATGGACCCATATAAGTATGGATTTTGTTACTGATCTTCCTCTCAGCAAGAAATGCAATACCATTTGGGTAGTGGTATATAGGTTCTCTAAGATGGCTCATTTCGTCCCTTTGATAGCATTACCTTCTTCTTCTACGTTGGCTGATCATTTCATCAAGGAAATATTTCGAATTCATGGATGTCCATCTAAAATCGTTTCAGACAGAGGAGTGCAGTTTGTCTCCAGATTTTGGCGAGCCCTTTGCAAAACCTTGGGTATCCAATTGTCACTATCATCGTCATACCATCCTCAATCAAATGGACAGACCGAGAGAGTCAATCAAGATCTAGAGCGTTTCATAAGAATTTTTTCTTCAGCCAACCAGGACAATTGGGTAGACTTGCTTCCATGGGCCGAATTCGCCCATAATAATATGTATCATGAGTCATCTTCTAAAACACTATTTTTTGTTGTATACGGTCACCATCCATCTCTCCCAGAATTTCCTGCCCTCCCTCCCACCCAAGTTCCTGCTGTGGAGGGTTTATGTCAAAAGTTTAAATCCATTTGGGCTCAGGTTAAATTGTCTTTGAAAAAGGCATCTTCAAGATATAAATTTTTTGCTGATAAAAAGAGGCGAGCAATTCCAGCACTTAAAATTGGAGATTGTGTATGGCTTTCTACCAAGAATATTCGCCTGAAGGTTCCTGCCATGAAGTTTGCTCCACGTTTTATTAGTCCTTATAAAATAATTCAAGTGATAAATCCTGTTTGTTTCAAGTTGTCTTTATCCAATTCCTTCCACGTTTCATTACTCAAACCTCTCATCGTCAACCGATTTTCTGTTCCTTCTTCGGTATCTCGCCCAGTTCAAGCTCAACAAGAGGAGGAGTTTGAAATTACTCATATACTTGATGCTAAAATCTCTAGGGGAGTCCTTCGCTTCTTAGTGCATTGGAAAGGTTTTGGTCCAGAGGAGCGCTCTTGGATCCGTACAGATGATCTTAATGCTCCAGCTCTTCTGAAAAAGTTTTATTCCAAATATTCGGGCAAACCTGGTTCTAAGTGTTCTGTGCCCACATTTAAAAGGGGGGGGGGGGGGTACTGTCACTCACCGGACTGTTAGTGCCTCTAGTTTGGGACATGGGTCTCTCTAGCTCCTGCCGGCGCCTCTCCTGAGCCGCGGCCGTCCGCCATCTTGACTAAGATTGCACATGTGCAGAAACCCTGAACTGTAAAACCTTGCCTCTAGTCTCATTGGTTAATTAATCACCTCTCGGTACTTAAGGCACCTGTTGCCCTATTACCTTTGCCTGTTCTTGGTTCTCATTCCCTTGAGACTCTGAGGTGTTTCCTGTTTCTGCTCGTGTTATCCATTTGCTGTGGACAAGTCTCTTCTTCACATCAGTAGTAGAACTTACCCGCTGCAGACTACTCTCGCTACCTCCGTTACATGCCTGCACCTGGACAAGTCTCCTCTTTACATCAGTAGTAGAACTCACCTGCTGCAGACTACTCTCGCTACCTCCGTTACATGCCTGCACCTGGACAAGTCTCCTCTTCACATCAGTAGTAGAACTTACCCGCTGCAGACTACTCTCACTACTCCGTTATATGCCTGCACCGGCACAAGTCTCCTCTATGCTTCAGTGGTAAAACTTGCCAATTGCAGACCACTCACGCTACTCCGTTACATGCCTGCAACTGGACAAGTCTCCTCTATACATCAGTGGTAAAACTTTCCAATCGCAGACCACTCAGGCTACCCCGTTATATGCCTGCACCTGGACAAGTCTTCTCTTCTCTTCAGTGGTGTAAACTGCCAATTGCGGACCTCTCAGGCTATTCCGTTACATACCTGCGCTGGACAAGTCTTCTCTACACATCTGTGGTGAAACCTACCAGCTGTAGACCACTCATGTCTCCTTGTGATATAGCTACTACTCAGTATGGTACCTATGAGCCGGACTAAAGTCTATAAGTCCCTCTGTATTATAGCTGCAAGTCGCTGACTCTTCTACTCCATTGTCGATTGGTCTTTGCCTAACGTTATCCAGTTATCAAGTACTGGCCTGCTATATGCTACCTGCGTGCTAAGGCACTTGGACTCTTTCCTCATTTTATCCTGCTTACTAATCTGCTGTACCATCACAGTTCCACGGTGCCAAGACTCAGCATTTATGCTATTGACATTCCTTTCCTCTATTCTATTGTATGGTTCCACTGATTCACCACACTACCCAGAGGTCCGCACCTCTGGTAAGTGTAGCTACACCTGGTGAATTCTGAGTAAAACTCCTAGTGCCCGTGACACTAGCGGTCGCAAGATATAAGCAATATGAGATTAATACTCAATAGCATTTTGTGTTTGGGTCAGTTTGAACTGGTTATTCAGAGGGAAAACACATAGACAACAGTTGAGGGAAGTTGCCCCTCACCCTTTGAAAGGATCAAATGAACTGACCTACGACCAGCAGGCCACTGGAATATCATTAACCCTGGACCAATGAAGGCCTCACTAAGTGTTATATGTATACATAGTGACACATCAGTTTTTTTTCTATACTGAAACTGCATACAGGTATTCCTCACTTAACGACCGACCTATTTAGCGACCATTCGGACTTACGACCCGTTGTTACGTCCGGCTCCGCCGCTCAGCAATAGGGGAAATTAATGACCTGTGCCCTTGCGACGGGAAGTAACCACGCCCTTAGTACCCGCATAGTTTCTTTCTGAGCTGAAGAAGACAAGACGCACCTGATACCCTTGCAGTCTCCATTGTGCGGTAAGTTAGCTCTACAGTACTTGAAAGCACTTGGTTCTGAAGTAATACTGCAAGAACATTAACTAAACATAATATCTTTTTACTAAAGGGAGGAATATAAAACTGCATATGCTGATTTTTTATTGCCATGCATATGTATACAGTACTGTACAGTATTTTCATCATTCAACTAAGCTGCTGAAACTATTTTAAAATGAAAATAATTTTTATTCTTTTAGTAACCAGATACATAGGACACTATTTATACGAGTGCCCCACATCCCCATTATGTAGTGCCTCTTTTGGGGTCCCCCAAACAAGACTGCAATAATTTGCCATACATGTCCTCGCTATTAAAGCATGTATATGTGCATGTGTAAGTTAGCTCTCATTCACACTCAATTAGTACATACAACATACAGCTGTACATACAGTATTTGGTTTCTAAATTTGAACCCTTGTGTGCACCCATAGATAAAAAATGTCCAAAAAAAGAAAGGCTATTGACCTTGAGATGAAAATGAAGATTATTAAAGACTATGAAGCTGGTAAAAAAGTGAAAGTGATAGCAGAAGATTTGGAGCTGGCACATTCGACCATTTCAACAATTCTGAAGGACAAAGATAGAGTGAAAGAGGCAGTGAAAGCCGCAATGGGATTTAAAGCCATCATAACAAGGCAGCGGAAAGGCCTCATTCATGAAATGGAGAAGTTACTAGCAATCTGGTTTGACGACCAGCTACAAAAAAGAATGCCGATGAGCCTTTTCATAATTCAAGCTAAGGCACGCAGTATCTTTGATACTTTGAAGGAGCGTGAAGGAGAGGAGAAATCAACAGAAACATTTATGGCAAGCCATGGATGGTTTCAACGGTTTTGTCGAAGATTCAATTTGCATAATCGGAGTACCTGTGGTAAAGGCAGCAAGCGCTGACTTTGAAGCAGCTAAAAAATTTGTTCACGAATTTGATGAAATCATTGAGAAAGGTGGCTACTGTATGGAACAGATATTTAATGTGGATGAGATCGGACTTTTTTGGAAAAAAATGCCGGAAAGGTCTTACATTCACAAGGAAGCAAAGACAATGCCCAGTTTCAAGGCTTTTAAAGATAGGATCACCCTGTTGTTGGGAGGAAATATCGCCGGGTTCAAGTTAAAGCCTTTCCTCATCTATCGCTCAGAGAACCCACGTGCATTTAAGCAGATTAATAAGCACACATTGCCCGTTTACTACCATTCAAATAAGAAGGCATGGATGACACAAGCTTTGTTTGAGGATTGATTCCTCAACTGCTTCATACCCCAAGTCAAGCAATATTGTCAGGGGAAGGGAGTTGTCTTTAAAATTATGCTCCTCCTTGATAATGCCCCAGGCCATCCACAACATCTTGATGATCTACACCCGGATGTAAAGGTGGTGTATCTGCCTAAAAACACAACTGCCATTCTTCAGCCAATGGATCAGGGGGCTATAGCCATGTTCAAAGCGCACTATTTGCGCACAACTTTTTCCAAAGCTGTAGCAGAAACTGAAAGTAATGAGGTAACCCTTCGAGATTTTTGGAAGTCGTACAATATTTATCACTGCATACAGAATGTTGATTCATCTTGGAAGGAAGTGTCAGAAAAATGTATGCAAGGCATATGGAAAAAATGCCTAAAAAGATTTGCAAATAATTTTGAAGTATTTGATGTAGACACACAGGTCGATGTCATAAATCAAACATCTGTGCAACTAGCTAGCAATCTTAATTTAGAGGTTGAAGTAGAAGATATTGAAGAACTAGTGGAATATGTTGAGGGAGAGCTGAGCAACGAAGACTTAATGGAGTTGGAAGCTCAGCAACACTTGGAAAATGATGACGAAGAGGAAAAAATGGAAGAAGTACAAAAGAAGTTCACTTTAAAAAAGTTAGCTGGTGTGTTTTCAAAAGTGAATGCAGCTATGTTACAACTAGAGGCTATGGACCCAAATGTGGAACGGTTCATGAAAGTGGAGCGGAAAATAAATAATGTTTTACTATGCTATCGTGAAATTTATGAAGAAAAGAAAAAAATTACTAAACAAACCACACTAAAAGAATACTTCCCGAAACCTACACCTAGGACCTCCACCCATACATCTACAGGTCCTTAGATATCCTTGCTGTGATCTCCCTGGGCCCTCTTTGTTATACAGTACTGTACTGTAATTGTTGCTGTTTGTGCAGCTTTACTGTACCAATGTTTCTTTTATGTTATGCAGTTACGCAAAGTAAAGCAAACTTCAAAATACAATTTTCTTTTGTCCATTTCTTTATTCAGAATCAATATAAATGATTACAATACATTTAGGTGTATATTACAGTACTGTACTCACTTAGCGACCAATTCGCTTAACGACCTAGTCGTTGGAACGGAACTAGGTCGTTAAGTGAGGAATACCTGTATAAGCAAGCTGCTCCCCCAGCTAGATTTTTCTGATCCTGTCTACATGTGACCATGACTGTATCCCCTGGGCCTGGGTGAAGCACTATAAGGAAAATGTAATGTATTCAGTGTGTATGTATATATATATATATATATATATATATATATATATATATATATATATTCCTGCTTTATTGTAACATATTTTATGCGTAATAATGGCTTGCTGTAAATCCTGCTATATTTTGCAATTAAATATCTTTGTGCTTTGGAACCACAACAATCGCATTGGACAATGTTTTATTGGTAAGAGATAAAATTACTTTAATAAGCGGCTGCCTGTCGCTGACTTTGGGAACTATATTGGACTTTGCTCTAACATACTACTCAGGTATCCTTTTGGTTACTGCCTCCAATCGTGTCCTATCCATCTATAACCTCACAATACCCAAAAATAATAAACCTCAACTACTTCTAGTCACGTCCTTTGGGCAACCAAGTATTCACAAGTATATCGTGCTTAACAATAAAGGGGGCTGCTATAGGTGAAGACCTCGTGAAGAGTTTCTAAGGGTCTCATCATCTCAAAGTTTATTGCTCTAACAGTAGGTTGGTGAGACTTTAGCTGAATTGTGCATCACCTTCATGGTATGAAGGCTTACTCTGAGTAAGTGGACAATGTACCTGTTTAATATGTGGAAGGCAAGGACCATTGGCCTACAGTGTTAGTTTGGAAAAGCTACCTGCTGTAAGCTCCTTCTGTGTTAAATAAGGTTTTAAATAGCCACATTTCAAGCTTTTTTTTCTTTATTAAGAATAATTTCCTTTTAAACAACAATTTCATATAACGAATGACAAAATTGACAATCGAAAAATATACAGAAAATTAAGTATTTTTACACAATTTGATGTTATTTTAAAATTGTATTTTGAATAGTGTCTTACAAGTTTTCCCATCCCTTTCCTGTTATATTTTTGCTTTTTAAACTGGAACTATACACTCCCTGAAGTATTTTTCCTCATATATAAAATACTTTTCTAACATAAAATATATTTTACATGCCTAAAAATAGGCATACACAATTATGTAATTTACTTTTATGTATTTAGCTTTCAAATTGCGGCTACTTCTTACTCTATATTGGCTACAATATATGTACAATCATAGCTTTCAGGTATTATAACATTATATTTCATGTTACACTACAGTCTGATAAAATGTTAGTACTTATTTTTCAACTGGATGAGTAAATCATTTCAAGTTACAGATATATTTTTAACTTTAAATTGATAAAAAGCAGCTGTCATCTCCCCATTGTTAACAAATGCCCCTTAACTCAGAAAATAAGCACGCCTATAATGTATGGGACTCTCAGGACCCTTTTTACTCAAACTAA
The DNA here is from genome assembly GCF_038048845.1 of Mixophyes fleayi. Lineage (NCBI taxonomy): Eukaryota > Metazoa > Chordata > Amphibia > Anura > Limnodynastidae > Mixophyes > Mixophyes fleayi. The sequence continues at coordinate 135,347,728 of NC_134406.1, read as the reverse complement.
AAAACAGACGCAGTGCAATAATAGTAAGAGGTCTGTTTGTTTTCTGGCACGCCAAATGACTTTAGATTTGGGTTAATCTAATAGAAACTATCATCCATAAGTAGCTACACAAAAGATTCACTGCAATTAGTCACTGTGGAAACCTGGGTAAGGTATGTTGAATGCCTGCAGCCTTGTGTCTAATCTTCAATCCTAAAATGTTAAATACACTCAACGAATAAAATTTATATTGGTGAAAAGGTAAATATTTTGTAGCCTTTTACTGCTCCATAACTCCCAAAAGTAAAGTCACTTTTTGTGGGATAATTCCGATGTTCTTTGAGTAAAGTGATATCACCTAATAATTTTGGCATGATGGTGAATTAGTAGCATGGTAAAGAGATCAGGCATGGCTTGGGGAAATCCCTGCTATGGCCATTTGTGTACTGACTTGTTATTGAGGATTGCTATATTTTAGGGTAAAGTTGCAAGCTTCATCTTTTTGATTTGCAGATAAGAAAGGTAGCTGATTTATGAGGGCTTAATGTCTTAAAATAGTACTGCTTCCTCTGAGTAGTTTTTTTAGAGAGTTTTATTTTTGCAAGGTCAAGTGAGAAATAACTTTCAACTGACAGTGAAAATATACATGAACAAACTAAAGAGGTAAACAAACAGTATCTACAACCAGTGTAGGTATCGAAGAAACTAAAATAAAAATTCTTACGTCAGCATAGGGTTACAAATAAATATAGAGAGTAGAGATGGGCGGTCTCGGTTTCCCGAAAACCAAGCCCACCCGAATTTAGGGTATCCGAGCCGGCTCGCGAGCCAGCTCAGTACTGTCGCGCGCGTTCGGGCATGAAAACGAGGCAAAACTTCATCATTGCATTGTCGGATCTCGTGAGACTTTCATTCTATAAATAATCCCCAAAAACAAGATCCGGCGCCATTTCACAGAGAGATACTGAATGGGTAGCAGGGTTCTTAGCAGTCTCCAGTGCAGTTAGGCAGCGTTATTAATGCAAGTGAAAGAGAAATGTTGGCAGTGTTCTTCCAAGTCTTCAGTCACATTGTACTGTGCCAGAGTTCACCCAGAATAGGAGATTGAAAATGTAATAGGCTGGCAATGTTGTTTACAGAGAAACAGAAAGGTTATCAACAGTGTTCTTGTCACTCTTCAGTCTCTGTGTCATTGCCTACACAGAAACAAAAGGGAAAGGAGGGACATAATAGAAACTTTGAAATATATACTTATAAAGGGTTTTTCAACAAGGTACATGAGGGTAACATTCTTCAAAGGAAGAAAAGTACTAGAACACGATGATATGTACTGAGGGAAGTAGATTCAGAGGAAATTGGAGAAAAAACTAGCTAGCTTCCTTCTCTCAGCTACATCCCAGCACCTGCAATCTACAGTCACCATTCTCATCCTCATCAGTGTGTACATCATTGTTGCTCACACAATATTAATTATTCCATGCTGTAAGACTATATTACAGAAGTCTCTGTACTTTGATGTAATAGCCAGCAAAGGACTTTCTCATGGAATGTTTAGTACATAGTAAGCCAAAGCTGTCATGGTTTTGGGGCAATTCTTTTAGACCAGAGCAGATGCTGAAATGTTGTGCAGACTCAGGTATCACCACCATTGGGTCTCTTGGTAAAGCTAATTTTTTCCTAGCTGCAGTCACAAAAGAAACTGAAGGAGTATACCTTGTGGTGTCATGTACCACTTGAGCTGTCAACAGTCTGACCAGCAACTCATTGCATCTCTTGAGATATGTATCATTTGGAAATAAATATAACACATAACTCTTAAACCTAGGGTCAAGCACAGTCAACAAAATGTAGTGATCAGATTTAAAAATGTTGATAATTCTTAGATCCTGGCAAAGCGAATAAAGTACATGATCTACCAGTCTGATATTCACAATTTTTTTTCCAAAAGTCTAATTAAGGGAATCAGGGTAGCTGTGCTGAACTCACTTTACAGTAGACTTTTTATATTACTTTCAGGACCATAAACAACACTGAAATTATTCTCCACTGCGCTGGACTAAAATACATTCCCCCTTTTTTCCCATGGGGTGTAGAGTAAGCGTTGATGGCCTTTCACTGTTCCTCCATCCACTTAAACATACAACGGGTGAAATTCCACGTTGTTACCACCTCTTGCTTCAGATGGTGACAGGGCAAATTGTATTATTGTGGTAGCAGCTGCAATCTCCTACATGCTGTTGGAGAATGGCGATAAAGTCCAGAAATTTCTCCAGCCACAGACAGCATCTCCTGCACGTCTCTGTCATCATCCTCATCAGCAGCAGCTAATTATATAGCGCCAGTAATTGTGCTGCGCTGTACAGAGCAGATGAGAACTAAGCAGAAACCATTATAAGTTATGTTAGTTATGTAGATGGTTACAAGATATAGTTATAAGTTATGTTAGTTATGTAGATAGTTATAAAATACAGTTATAAGTTATGTTAGCTCACCTCAGTCTCAACCCCATTTGGAGCTTACAGTCTAAAATCCTAACATAGACATACACACACAAACGCAGCCAGTTAACCTACTAGTATGTTTTAGGACTGTGGTAGAACACCGCAAAGGCACTGTTCTGCAAGATCTTGCATCGTCATGACTGAACTTACAAGAAGATGCCTCAAGGAAAGATGCAGAACTAGTACTCATTCAGGAAGGCCTGACTCTTCCCTTGCCACTGCGTGTGTGATGGCATGTTGGCAATTTAATTTTTTCCTGCAGTTAACTTTGCCTTGATTATAGGTGTTTTTTAATTTACCAAGGAAAATTGTGTTTTTTTACATTTTGGTTTCCCTCACTTTAAAAACACTATGCACCTCAGTCTTTAACATAGGCTTTAGCAGATGATGTAGAGGCATTCCTATCATCATGACTGGTGCCAGCAGCTGCTTGGTGCTCCTGGTCTGTTCTCAACTGATGTGAATCCATATCGATGGCACAGTACAATGTCACTACACTTTAAAGAACACTGCCAGGCCTATTAATAATGCTATGGCACAATACAATGTGAGTGGAGACTTTGAGAAATAAATTCAAGGCCGATTACTTCTGGGTCAGTGAGCATCTCTAGTAGAGAGTGACCATAAGTTTTTCTCATAGAGTAAAAAAGCGAATGGAGAAAGGCAAAGAGGAGAAAGAAAGAAAAGAAGAGTGGCTAATTACATATTAAGGGGGACAGATAAAAAGTTATGAGAATGATGAGTGAACCTGGAAAAAGGATATCCACTGGTCCCATACCTTGGTTGAAAGCTTTCGATGAATTGCGAATAATGCTGGTCATGTATTCCATTCACTGTGTCTGCCAGACTCTATTAATTATTTTCTAAAGGGAGCCGGGAGTTTGCTCCCGCAGTCCGCTGCAATTGGGCAAGTGGCTGCTGAGAGGATGTGTCTAACCAACCTATTCTGATGTCGGGTCGCTGAAGGGGCTCTCAGAGGGAGAAGAAAAATTTAGGCTCCAGGGGCATGCTCACCTGAAGAATTACGTGAATCAGATATTTGATCTCAGAACAGAAGCTTGTCAGTTTTGTGCACGTCCACCAAATGTGGAGGAAGGAGCCCTCGTGGGAGCACCCATGCAAGCAGTGATCAGAGGAGTCAGGAAGGATTCTATGAACTCGCGAAGGCAAGTAGTACCAGCGATACAAAACCTTATAGACGTTCTCTTTTATTCTGACGCAGATAGAACTGAAGGCAACATTCTCATGAATCTCCGACCATTCATCATCTAATAAGGTTTCACCAAGGTCGCGTTCCCAGGCAAGTTCATGGGGACCCTGGAGGCCTGAAGTTCGGGGAGCAAGTTCGTAGTATATTGTAGAGATGAGAACCTTTGTGAAGATTTGACATAGGCAAAGAGATTCGAAGGTAGTCGGTGGATGAGAGGGAAGGCGAGATTTGACTGTATTATGGAAGTGGTGTAGCTGTAGAAATTTGTTTTGAGGGGAAGTGAAAGCAAGATTGAATATCAGAAAATTGAGGGAAAATCATATAAAAAGTTAAGTGACTAAGATATATGACTCCCCGCAAGCGCCACTGCCAAATTGCATTAGAAGTAAGTCCTAGGGAGAAATCTGGTGCGTTAAATAATGGAATCACAGGAGAGGGGTGAGGTGAAAGACCATACTTTTGAGACAATGAGTCCCATATGGAAAGAGAGTGCGAGATAACTGGATGCAGTATGGAGCGATTCGGGCGACTAGCCCTGGGAGCCATAGGAGGGTGGACAGCAACAGCAGTCCCAAACCTTCAGCCTCAATTTTAGACCAGACTCTAGAATTTGCTGAACCACACCATAGAACGCATTAAGCAAGTTGGGCGGAGAGGTAGTATAGTTGGAAATGAGAAATCTCAAGTCTCTCTCCCCGCGAGGGCCTCCACAACTAGGATATTTCCCATGATGGGGAGGGCACAAGCACCCCTCCCCGCCAAAGGTAAGAGCTATGCTTTTAACTCAGGTCAATGCCAAAGTGGCGCAAGTTGTAGGTACATACATGTCTGTGGAACATGTAGTGGTCAGCATGCGGCATCAGAGTGCATCAGATTCAGATCAAGCGCTGGTAGAGGACGGGGTGCTACATCAGCAACTCATTGCTAAGGCTCAATGCCCAATTAACTTAAAAGAACTCGATAAATGGCTCAACCTTTACTGGGACAAAGAGTCAGCTACCTTATTAAGAGCCAGTTTTCATTTAGATTTTAAAATCCCCCTACAAGGACTGGTTTAGTCACCCATACATAACCACTGTCAGGATCTGCCTGCAAGCCCCTTGCAGTACATACTGCTTTGCTTGGCAGCTCCTGCCTTTTGACTTTATTAGTGTGTATTTGCAGCAGTACCTCTGATCACCAGAGGTGCTGCTATCTTGCCTTTCATGTTTGCATTAGGGGTTAACACTTTCTCCAATTATTCCATGCACCTGGGTGTGTTTTCTTTTCCCTTATATATACCTGTTCCTCCCAGCAGTCATTGCTGGTTATTGTTGTCCCATCCTGTTGTCACATCCTGACGTTATTATCTGTGGTCACTTCCTCCTGTTTGTGCTCCTGGATTTATGCTGCTGGAGATCTATTTCAACATACAACCTGCTGACCTGTTCCTTATGTGAACCTGGGACTTATCTGTGCATTTCCCTGTGCATGCTGCCTGGAATATTTCCTCACCTCCCATTTACCTGCAACTGCTGTATATCTGGTAAATTCTGCAAGCTATTATGTCATCAACTGTTCATACTCTCTAGCAATAAACATTGTTTGTTTTTTCACCTATCCATGGCTCCTTAGCTGTATTTCTACATTGATCCGTGACAACCACCTAATATCAGCCTTTGCATTCCCAGAGGTTCTTGATAATAAATATATAAGTGAAGCTAGGTCAGATGTTAGGTCCCTTTGCCCAGCCTCCCATTCCCAACTTAGTTTTATTCCCAATAGGTGTGGTCCTTAAAAAAATCTGAGGGTAAATTTAGGCTTATCCAACATTTGTCTTACCCAGAGGGTGCATCCATTAACAACGCCATTGATCCCACGCTGGGCACAGTCACGTACTAATCTTTTGAGGTTGCTCTGTCCTTGGTGCAAGAATATGGGAAAGGGGCTCTTTTAGCAAAAATAGACATAGAATCAGCCTTTCACCTGTTACCTCTCTACCTGGAATCCTACCAGTATATGGGCTTTAGACACCGTAGCGAGTTCTACATAGACCGCTGTTTATCCATGGGCAGCTCGATTTCTTGTGCATTTGTTTGAAAATTTTAGCAGCTTTCTTCACTGGTGCATTCAGGCTGGAACAAGGCACAGGTTGATAGCTCACTATTTTAATGACTTTTTGTTGATAGGGCCAGCCAATTCCTCTATATGCCTGGGTACGCTGCAGTCAGCTCAGGCTCTCTTTACAATACTAGGCATTTCCATCGCCCACGAAAAAACTGAAGGTCCAATTCACTGTTTACTCTTTTTTTTTTTTTAAAGATATTTTATTGAGTTTTACAATGCAGACAATGAGGGAAACAGGCAATAAAGGTAAAACAGAATTGCAATAAAGTTTCCATGTAATATAGGCAGTGTATTGTTATTAATATGAAAATACAAAAGAAAATTTAGGAAGAGTTGGTGGAAGAGAGAGGAGAGAGGAAAGATTAGGGATGAGAGGGAGAGGGGAAATCACTAGCCAAAGAGATAGGAAGAAAAGTAAGGAGAAGATGGTGAACCATAACAAAACTCAAGATTGGTAGTTAGGGCTCAAAGGCCAACTGTTTACTCTTTTTAGGCATAGAAGTAGATTCATCAACAGTACATGATAAGGGTCCGGTCATGCCCAGTGCGAAGGGTCCAGTCGTTACTAGACTTGTTTAACTTTGCATGTAGTATTATCTCCATGGACAGAGTATAAATAGCCATAGCCGGTAAGACTATAAGACTAGACCACATGCATCAGTTCGCCTCTCAGAAGAAATAAAGGAAGATCTGCTGGTTTGGCTAAAATTTCTCAAGGAATTTAATGACAAGAGGATATGGCTCACTCCGCCCATAGAAAATGTTAAACTTAATTTGTTCACGGGCACATGGTTTTGACGCATATTTAAATGGTCAATGGTGCGCCGAACAATGACCGGAGCAATAGCACCAAAGCAGGCTAGTCATGAACCTACTGGTACTAGAGCTGCTCCCTATTGTTGTTGCCATTGAGCTATAGGCTGAAGCTTTAAGAGATAGACATGTAGTTTTTTAGTCCAGTCTATCTAAAAGCAAAGCGCATCTTCCTCCCAGGCCATATCACTGTTACTTCACCTCATTTTACACTGTCTTGAGCATGAAATAACATTTAAAGCCTGTCATGTTCCGGGTACAAAAAATAGCATAGTCGATGCCCTATCTTGCTTCCAGTGGCGCAGATTTAGAGAGTTAGCACCTAAGGTCAACAGCATAGGCCTTCCCTGTCCCTCCTGTGTTTGGCAGATAATCAAGCCATCATAATGGTACTTGCGGAACTTAAGTTAGCTCAATCCACGTTACAGGCTTATCTGGCAGCTTGGCAACAATGGTCCCAATGCATAAGATCCTGGGATTCGTCAGAAACAGGTCAGAGGGATGCAATTATGGATTTTGAGAGGCAGAAATTCAACGAGGGGGCTTCTAAGACAAGTATGGCCTCTAGGTTAGCCGGGATTTCATTTATGGCCCCCCTTAACGGCACATTCTGTCTTTGCTAAGGGTTTTATGATATCAAAAGCATTAAAAGGCTGAGAGCTAGAGAGACCCACCCCAGCGAGTTCCTGACACCCAATTACAATACACATTTTAACCCAATTAATACAGGCTCTTAAAACAGTCACAATAGATAACTATGAACTCCTGTTGTTCAGCACCACTTTCACACTGGCGTTTTTTGGTCATTTTAGATTTTCTGAACTAGTAGCCCAATCTAAAACAAAGAAAGCATCAGGATTACTAGAAAAGCATGTGATAATATGTGATGACCACTTGACTTGCAAAATAGTTAAATCCAAAACGGACCAAGCTGGTAAGGGGTGCTGGTTACAAATCCGGGAGCATCACATTAGAGAAATTTGTCCCGTTGCACTAACTTTGAATTTTAATTTAGTTTGACCAGATAGCCGTTGTTTCTTAGTCCATCAAAATAGTGTACCGCTTATTACATCCGCAGCCTTATCTGGATCATCAGTGGATAACATCAAGGCACTAGGCCGATGGAAGTCAGCAGCATACAAAACATAAATTAAGCCTAATATTTGATTGACTTGTGTTGTGTTTATGCCAATTGTCTTTGCCTTCATTCTCTTTATTCACCTTCAATAACTACCTACCCCTCTCTCTCACCCCCCATTCCCATCTAACTCTCTCTTAACCAGTTACCCAAGGCTCATCCGCTCGCCGCTTTTACGCAAGGGCGCAAAGGAATTTTTCCTGTTTTTTCCCAGGATCAAGGCATGATTAGTTGTAAGCCTCCAGGGTTTTATTCTGGTTTTTACCTTTGGATTACCTACCTTAAACTCCCCTCTCCCTCCTCACCTCACTCCATACTATGATTCACGCTGGCACCGTCTTACATCTCCTGTGTCAGGCGCCGTCTCCGCACTGACACTTGGTGCAGGAGACGGACGTCTGCACCTTCTCAGCAACCACGTTCTGTTGCCTAGCAGCGGGACGCTATCTATGCTCACCTGTCTTCAGCCAGCATGTCTTACCGCCAAAATCTCCCTAACCCAATCAAGGTCTCACTTGACCTTGCAAAAATAAAACTCTCAAAAATACAAAAGTAACATGAACTACTCAGAGGAAGCAGTACTATTTTAAGACATTATACCTTAGGGTATATAAAGCAGCCTCTGACACATGTCTAGTGCCAGAGTATTTGGTTTCAGCCTTGCTCCAGCGTTTGTTCCTGTGTTGCTGTTATTTGGATTCTGACCCCGGCTTGTTCCTGACTTCTCCTTTGGTTCCTGATTCTGGCTTAGAGTGATATTTGGTATTGACCCGGCTTCCTGACCATTCTCCTGCTTCTGATTTGGCTTTATCCGTTCCTTTGGTTTTGACCCGGCTTGCTGAATTCTCTTCCATCCTGCATCCTGGTGGACTGTCACCGCTGCCTTAATTGTTACCTCGCCAGCTGACTGATACTGAGGGCCGCGACCCGTACGTCCCTTGCAGTAAAGTCCAAACCTCCTTGCGGGGGTTCCTGGTGAAAACCAGCGGCTCGGCACCTCAGTACTCAGTAGTGCCAACTGCTGGCAGGTATCATCAATTCCACCTAGTGTTTCTGACAGTATACTCTGGCCATGTCAAATGCCGAAGGCACCGGTGATCTCTCTGCTATTGACCTCCTGCAGCACCTGACTCGCCGAGTTGATCAACAAGAGGTTAACCAGACTCAGCTCCTCCAGTGCCTTCAGAGACTGGCTACACCCATGGATACCCTCCAGAGAACCCTGACTCCTCCCAGAGTATCTGTTGCTCCCGCACCCCTCATTGTAGACTCTTCTGCTTCAGTTGCACCTAATCCCACTGGAGGGATTCGCGTCCCACCTCCCAACAAATTTGGTGGTGAACCGAGAAAGTGCAGAGTGTTTCTCAACCAATGTGCTATCCAGTTCGAGCTATCACCAGGAAATATTTCATCTGAGCGAGCCAAATTGGCATATATTATTTTGTTACTCATGGATCAAGCGCTTGCCTGGGCCTCTCCCCTCTGGGAGCGTGATGACCCCCTGTTACAAAATTCATCTTCCTCCATACAAACCTTCAGAAAAGTATTTGAGGAGCCTGGTCGAGTTGCCTCTGCAGCCTGCAGCATTTCATTTTGAAGCTACGTCAGGGAAGCCTTCCCGTGGGTCAGTACGGGGTTCAGTTCAGAACTCTTGCCTCAGAACTGAACTGGAATAATGAGGCCCTTATAGCTACCTTCTAGCAGGGGCTGACAGATCGGATCAAGGACGAGTTGGTCTCCAGAGATTTACCAGCTACCCTAGATGATCTGATCTCCTTATGCATCAAGGTCGATATCTGGTATTTGGAGTGTAATCAGGAACGAGAACAATTTCGCCGGGCTAGTCCACGCTTGGTCCCCACTTTTCAGAACCCACCAATTCTGCCTGAGGAGTCCATGCAGATCAGGCGTTCTTGTCTAACTGTGGAGGAGCGGGAACAAAGGTTTAAAAACCATCTATGCCTCTACTGTGCTGACCCCTCTCACATTCTATGACAGTGTCCCAAGAGACCGGGAAACGCCAGATCCTAGTCGATGCCGGGAAGGCCGGTCTAGAACTAAATACAGCTTCCCCTTATTCCCCAGACAAGACGGACTTTTCGATGCCCATCATCATTCATGCTTTCCAGGGTCCGGTCTCCCTTCAGGCCTTCGTGGATTCAGGGGCAGCTGGAAACGTTATTTCTGCATCCTTAGCAGCTAACCTTCATCTACCCCTGGAATCATTATTGCAACCCTTGGTTCTGACAGCGGTGGATGGTAACAGTGTGGCCAATAGATCTATCTCTCAGGCCACCCGGCCGATCCGACTGCAAGTTGGTCGCCTCCATTTTGAATGGATCTCGTTTCTAGTCCTTCCACAGACTGTTAATCCGGTAATATTAGGACTACCCTGGTTAAGGGACCATTCATCCCAATTTGATTGGCAACATGCTCAGGTTACTTCCTGGGGTCCGCTCTGCGCTGATCGATGCCTCAATACCCTACCTATTAGATGTCACGCTCTCAGACCCAGTCTTGGATTGCCATCTGAATACGCTGCCTTTGTGGATGTCTTTAGTAAGACTGCCGCTGAGACTCTTCCACCCCACTGTCCTTGTGATTGTTCCATTGAACTTATTCCTGGAGAAAGGATTCCTCGTGGCAGAACATACTCTCTTTCCTTCCCTGAGACTCGAGCCATGACCGAGTATGTATCTAAAAACCTCGAACGAGAATTTATTAGAAAATCTTCCTCACCTGCCGGTGCAGGATTTTGTTTTGTAAAGAAGAAGGATGGTTCTCCAAGACCATTCATCGACCACAGACTACTCAATGCCATTACCGTGAAGAACAGGTACCCCATACCCCTGGTTTCCGAGTTATTCGATTTGATTATAGTTGCCACAATATTCACCAAACTAGACCTCAGGGGTGCCTATAATTTGATTAGGATTCGTGAGGGCGATGAATGGAAGACGGCTTTTAACACTCGGGATGGCCGCTATGAATAGCTGGTGATGCCTTTTGGCCTATGCAATGCCCCAGCGGTCTTCCAGGAGTTCATTAATGACATATTCCGAGACCTACTCTATCTCTCAGTCGTTGTCTATCTGGATGACATACTTATATTCTCCAGGGACTTAGAATCCCATAGAGGTCACGTCAAGGAGGTTCTCTCTCGACTACGTTCCAACCACCTTTACTGTAAGCTGGAGAAGTGTGTCTTTGAAGCCTCTCAGGTCCACTTCCTGGGATATATTGTGTCCAGTGCTGGTCTTTCCATAGATCCTGGGAAAGTGGCTGCCATTCTCAATTGGCCACAACCATTGGGTCTTAAGGCGATCCAACGCTTTATTAGCTTCGCCAATTATTATTGCCACTTTATCTAAGACTTTTCGACTCTCATTTCTCCCATCACTGCTCTCACCCGCAAGGGAGTAGCAAAATCATGGTCTGCCGAAGCTCTCAGTGCCTTCCAGTCATTAAAAAGGGCGTTCTCCTCCGCCCCTATTTTACTACAACCTGACTTGTCTCGGCCTTTCTTTGTTGAAGTTGATGCATCCTCCATTGGCATAGGAGCCATTCTTTCACAGAGAGATTCCGATGGAAAGTTTCATCCCTGTGGTTTCTGTTCCAGAAGATTTTCCTCCAGCTAATTAAACTATGATATCGGGGATACAGTATTATTGGCCTTTAAAACAGCCCTAAAGGAGTGGAGACATTTGCTAGAGGGGGCTGAGCATCCTGTTACTGTCTACACGGACCATGAGAACTTAACGTACTTGCAAAAAGCTCAGTGTCTGAACCCACGTCAGGCCCGCTGGTCCTTGTTTTTTGCCCGTTTTAATCTCATTTTGACCTTTCGATCTGGGGTTAAGAATATCAGGGCAGATGCTCTCTCCTGGTCATTTGATGATATAGATCTTCAACCCGCCCCCACTCCCAGAACCATCTTGGATCCTACTACCATTGTGGCCCTCACCAGAACTTCAACCAAGGTTCCTCCTCCTGGTCGCTCCTTTCTCACTTCCAGGCTTCGGCCCAAGGCTCTCAAGTGGGCCCATTATTCTCTGTTTGCCGGGCATGCGGGTGTCAAGAAGACCTTCTCGTTGATTTCTAGGCACTATTGGTGACCCTCTATCCAGGCGGACATTAAGGCCTATGTTGCCGCTTGTGGAATCTGTGCCAGACACTAGACACCTAGGCAGTCTCCTGCAGGACCCATGGTACCACTTCCTATTCCAGAGAGACCACGGACTAGTATATCTATGGATTTCGTCACCAATTTACCAGCTAGCCATAGATTCAATACTATCTGGGTGGTAGTGGGTAGATTTTCCAAGTTGGCACATTTCATACCTCTCAAGGGACTTCCTTCGGCTTCTATCCTTGCAAACCTCTTCATCAAGGAGATTTTCTGTCTTTACGGCTGTCCCCAGGATATTATCTCGGATAGAGGAGTACAGTTTGTGTCCAAGTTCTGAAGATCATTCTGCAAAGAGTTGGGGGTCAATCTAAAGTTTTCCTCAGTGTACCACCCTCAAACCAATGGCCAAACGGAGAGGGTCAACCAAGACTTGGAACAATTTCTCAGGACCTACTCTTCGGGTAATCAGGCTGAATGGAGTTGTTTCTTGTGTTGGGCAGAATTTGCTCATAATAACCAAGTGCATGTATCTACTAGTTCGTCTCCATTTTTTCTTACCTATGGGTTTTACCCTCTCCATCCTGAACTTTCCCAACCTGGTTCAGCGCTTCCAGCCGTGCAGAATCTCATTCAGGACTTTTCTCAAATATGGTCTCAGGCGAAGTCCAAATTATTGGAATCCTCCCAACGCTACAAAGCTAGCGCCGATCGTCGCCGTAGACCAGTCCCCAGACTTCGAGTTGGGGACAAAGTTTGGTTATCCACAAGGAGTTTAAGACTTCGAGTTTCCACCATGAAGCTCGCACCCTGTTATATCGGACCTTTTCAAATCACTCAAGTTATAAATCCCGTGACATTCAAACTCATTCTGGATTTCCGGATCCCATGGGGTTGCCAACAATATCTTGTTGACTGGAAGGGTTATGGACCCGAGGAGAGATCTTAGCGCCAAGTGCTGGCAGGTATCATCAATTCCACCTAGTAATTCTGACACCCTGTTTTCATGCTATTCTTCCTACTGTTCTTGGATGGCTCTAAGCCAACTTTGGTTGTTCTGGTCACCTTTTTATGTCAACATATGATGGCTAACACACTATTTCTACCCACAGTTCTTCCATTGTCAGCTAAACGCATTTGGATCGTGAGCCATTCATACATATTTTGGGAGGCCAGACATGAAAAGGCTAAAGCAGGGCTTAATAACCTTTCTGACATTGAAATTAGTTGGCTAGGTAGACGGGGTCTCTGCTGGCCCGACCTCCTGCTGAGGTTAACTATAAAGATAGAGCAATGGGGTGTCCCTGACATTTTAGTTATTCACTTGGGTGGTAATTACCTATGCAAAGGGAAGTCATTTGATCTAATTATACAGATTAGATCGGACTTGGAGCATATTAAACCCAGATGGCCGACCAATACAATAGGCTGGTCCGCTTTCATTCCAAGACTCACCTGGAGATCAGTTAACACACAAAAGACTGTTTTAAAAATGTTGAGGAAACTCAATAGTACTATTCGTAAAGTAACTAGGAACCTTGGGGGTTTCATCATTGATCACCCATCAATAAAGACAGAAAGAGAATATCTTTATAGGAGTGATGGAGTTCACCTTTCAGATGAGGGAATAGGTATAGTCATCAAGAGTATTTTAAAGGAGCTGAGGGTATTTGTATGCTCTGATTGTGGTGGGCTGCTTGGCCCGTAAGGCTGCAGCGTGGTAGGAAGGCACTGCGACCAGCGGCTGGTAAATATCATTATTGACTGCAGCTCGCTGTCCCCTTTGAGGCAACAGTTACTCTTTGGTCCTTCATTGCAGAGGGTCCCTTGCCCGGCTCATTGAGGGAGGGCATTGTGAGTTAGTTTCTTTGGTGAAACGAGGTTTTAATATCGCCTTAACCAGTCTGAGACTTGTTTCTCACAAACTGTGGACTATAAAAACATATAGTTTTTCTAGACCTTTGGTTCCGCATATTTGGCAGTCATATTTAAACTTGTATATATTCTATTTGAAAGTAGTTAAAATGTCTACCAGCATGTTTTTCTTATCTTGCAGACTAGTCCATTGTTTCAGCCTAGGCAAAAGAATTATTGTCCATCAGTACTGTATGAATGTACATCACACCAGGAGGTCTCTTATATTAAGATAGGGAAAAGGTCCACAGGTAGAGCTCTTTGTTTAATTAGAGAGGACTGCATTGTGTATTTAAAATGTATTCTGTAACTCTGCTGTATAGCCACAGAACAATACCTATCGTTAACTATATCAAGAGTGGCTCATCTGCTATCCCTTTGTCTGTATGTTTATCTGTGTAAAGGAAAATACAGAAAAGGACCAATCAGGCAGGTCCTGTAACTCCAAGGTAAATCATTGCTGCCTACAAATACCAACTCCAGAGAACAGCAAATTGTCATTCACTACCGAGTGATAGCTGAAGTCAGGCTGGCGCTTAGATCTAGACCTCTGCCCCTGACAGGAAAGGGACAATCAGTCCCTGGAGTACTAACTTTGCCCTCATCTACCTCTCCAGGTCTTGGGAAGCTGTGTGTCCACCAAAAGCGACAGTGACTCAGGCCAACTACCTTGCTGGTAGCCTTCAAGGAGAGAGGGGGAGAGCTTGAATAGACAGCAGTCCCTGAGAGTGGCTAGGATACCGTTGAGGTATTTTCATTATACCCTGTATATTTTCTGTGCCAGACTGTAGTGTTATTTGCTGCAGATTATATTTAAAGATATTTATTGATGTTTGGTGCTACCATTTTGTTAAATTAACTTATTTATTTTATTTTGGATATTTGCCTGGGTGATTTTGAACCTTGGATAGGTACCGGGTAGGCCAGCTGTGCAGTGCATAGAGTTACATTAAACCCGGTATCATCACACTTCCTGCTTTGAGTGGATACGCCATTATCCACACCTGGTATTGGGTAACAGTTTGTAGCTGTCCCGCCACCAAATTTATTTAATAAAACTGTGACCTTCTTTAGCCACTTTATATATGTCTCTGTGTCTTTATTTTAGATAAGATAGTTCAAGTTATGTAAAGGTTTTGTGAAAGGGAAGAGGGGCATACACAGTGAGCTATTTAAAGTATAATAAACATTTTAACTAAAATTTAGTTGAATAAAAATAACTGTTAAAAAGATAATACAATTTATTTAGTAATAAAAAATGTGATACAATATAAAAATATACATAATAAGTAAAAGCAGAAGTGGAATTCTTGATCCAGTCATCCTAATCGTATTTACACCTTTTTTTTAATAGCACAATGAATAAAGTGGTAAAATATTTAATGATGGTTTAGAGGCACTGAATAGTGTCCACTGTCCAAGCAGAATGTGACAGGCAGAGACCTAAAGCAATAAAAAAAGATGGATAAAGACAGAAATGAGTTTCATGTTACTTTATGTGAGCTAGACCACAACATTTGAACAATAAGAAATAAAATATAAACAACCCAATTATGCTTCAGATTGACCTTTTCTAACATGTTAATTCTAACATAGGAGCGTCCAGTGGATTATATATATAAAATGATGTAAGCTTGCCAAAAATTGCTATAGTAATTCAGAAACAAGTAATCGCAAATGTACACGAGTGCACATTGTTAGAAGTTAATACCTAAAATGTTGTAAAAATGTATTCTAATTCAGCAGGGAGTCCATCCATCTAAATTTAGCTATGATGTGCCTTTTGGCTTTCCCCCCACATAATATTTAATTCAGTTTAGTAAGGGATCCTAGCAATATTTCCTGTGAGGAACATTCCATGTAATGCAGTTAGACATTTCTCATATTAATACATGCTACCATCATTATGTAATCAGCAACTATTTGTTTTATGAGGTTTACTTTTACTCTTACACTAGGATTCCTGAGTATGAATGCCCAGAGTGGACTCTTTCCTATAAGATTCCCAGATTTATAGTACTTGCAATGCAGCTTTCTGGAGCAATGTGTGAACACAAAACAAAACAAACTCTATATTTCCAGTTCAGTGACATAATTTCAAGCATGGATGCATTTCAAAAGGAAAAATGGCAGGTATCAGACAGGAAAATCATTAACGTTCATTCCAGTTAGAGATGCTCACTGACCCCCCTGTTTTGGTTTTGGTTTTGGATCTGGATTACCGTTGTGTTTTGGTTTTGCTAAACCTCCCTTGCATGTTTTGGTTTTGGTTTTGTTTTTGTTTTGCAATTTTGTTTAAAAATCAATGTTTTTGGGCATAAAATAACATAATTTAGTGCTCCACCTGTTTCTTGGAAAAGTAAGGTAATTCAAAAGCTAATAAATTAGGAAGAAAACAGTTTAATCCCTGGTAGGCCATCCTTAATTCTGCACACAAACCTGGTTGTCTTCCTCTTCATCTTCCTCTTCCTCTTCCTGCCAATTGGCAATGCAGCCATCGTCTTTGGGTGTATATTACACCCTACACTTATAGTTAAATATATAAAGAAATGGACAAAGGCAGTTTGGTTTCAGTCTCTATAGCCCCCCCCCCCCCCTCCACTTGTAGTTAAATAGAAAAAGAGCAGCCTGCATAGACTGAACAATATAAAAAATTAACGGACCAAGGTAGTTTGGTGGCTGTCTATGCCCCCCCCATCCCCCGCCCTCCACCTCCACTTGTAGTTGAATAGAAAAAAAGCAGCCTACATAGACTGTAGAATTAGAATAGAAAAATAAATGAACCAAGGTAGTTTGGCGGCTGTCTATGACTTCCCCCGCCCTCCACTTGTAGTTGAATAGAAAAAAAGCAGCCTGCATAGACTGTAGAATTAGAATATAAAAATAAATGGACAAAGACAGTTTGGTATCTGTCTGCATCAGACCCCCTCTCCACTAGGAGTAAAATAGAAAACTATTCAGCCGTTATAGAGTCTAGAATATAAATAGAAATTGAGAAAGGCAATTTGGTATCTGTCTGCATCATAATCATCAACATTATCATTAGTGCCCTTGTCACCTACACAAATCTCCCCCTCATCCTCTTCTAATTCCAAAGTGTCATCCTCAATTGGTGTATCACCGGCTACACTCGGGCTGTTAAGGCACACACCAGCAGAACTGCTGAAAGCACCCTTCTTTATGGGTAGACTGTCACTAACAGCATGCTCACGATTAGACATACCACTGGTGGATGGACTCTCCACTGGGATTGGTGTCATTTCTGATTCAGAGCATACATTATCCTCTAATGCCTTACTGTTTTCTTGCAGCTCGGCTTTGACGCGTAACAGTAGTTGGGCACCACTTGTAGGCTTAGTAACATTTTTGGTTCTGTCACTAATAGAGAAAGGTGAAGGCCTCATTCTCTCTTTGCCACTGCGTGTGTAGAATGGCATGTTGGTAAAAAAATTTTATCGGCACTTAACTTTTCCTCAGTTACACTTCTTTTTCGCTTCAACACGGTAATTTTTTTTTTGGTGTGTGTTTTTTTGACTGATTTCAAAAGACTGTGTAGTTTGACATCGCCTTTCCCAGATGACGTACTAGGAACACTACCTTCAGGACTGGTGACAGAACCTGATTGCTCATTCTGCTCATATGTGGACTGCTTTGGATCCATTCCAAATTGCTACAAATTGTTTTAAATACTGCTGACAAATATGACTTTTGACAGCCAGAAAAATTAATGCAAAAGAATGGAGGACACCCATAAGCACTTGGGAGTGCTAAATATATTTTTTTAAAACTGCTGCCAAATATGACTTTTGACAACCAGAAAAATTAATGCAAAAGAATGGAGGACACCCAAAAGCACTTGGGAGTGCTAAATATATTTTTTTGACACTGCTGTTAAATAGGACTTTTGACAGCCAGAAAAATGTATGCAAAAAAATGGGGGACACCCCAAAAGCACTTGGGAGTGCTAAATATATTTTTTGACACTGCTGCCAAATAGGTCTTTTGACAGCCAGAAAAATGTATGCAAAAGAATGGGGGACACCCCAAAAGCACTTGGGAGTGCTAAATATATTTTTTTGACACTGCTGCCAAATAGGACTTTTGACACCCAGAAAATTTTATGCAAAAGAATGGGGGACACCCCAAAAGCACTTGGAGTGCCAGAAACTGAATAAAACCCCTCCTCTCTTCTCCTCTTACTGCTGTAACAACTGGTATTAAGATTAGAATGATATTGAATAGAAACAATAATGTGTCCAATTACTGCTCTGTCCCTGCGCTGATATAGCCAGTGTGACCTAACCCGCTTTCTCCCTCTGTCAAATGGCGATGGATTGCTGTGAAGGCGGGTACAGGCCCGGCGCTCCCATTAGGCAAGGTTAGGCACTTGCCTAGGGCGCCGGGCTCTGGAGGGCGCCTGGAGGGCGCCACAGAATACTAAAAGACTTTAAAACTGTGCGGAGACCGCTGACCATACCTGTTACGGCCGCCGTACAGCATTCAAATGCACGGGGAGGGGGGGAAGAGGCTATTTTGTCACCACCGCCGCCTCTCTGCTCCGTCTCCGCCCCTCCACTTACTAGTGTCAGTGAGTGGAGGGGAGGAGACGGAGCAGAGAGGCGGCGGTGGTGAGACAAGGTAAGGAGAGGAGGGAGGAGGGAGGAGGGAAAATGGCGGCAATTTTTGCGGGGGGGGGGGGGGCGGCGATTTTTGCGGGGGGGGCTCCGCTTTTTTAAAAATTCCTAGGGCGCCATGGACCCTAGCACCGGCCCTGGGCGGGTATTTATGCTTTTCAAATCTCGCGAGAACCGAGCTCAGAAAAACGAATACGTCACAATGACATTTTGCCTCCATTTAGAATCCGAAAGGGCGGGAGAGTACCGAGTGTGCTCGGCTTGGTACTCGGGTAGGCTAAATTCGGTAGGATTCGGATCTCAGGTCCTTCAATAATAATGCTTTTTAGAGGTTAGTTGTGTCCCTGCACCAATCAAATTATTGTTATAAAATCAATAAATCCCTTAGAAGTTAATATAAAAATAGTTTTGCATTGTTTTATTTTGAACAAAGACGAAACGCGTTGGGACTCCGCCCACATTTCATCTATTGGCCAATAGTAACCAACCGGAAGTGACCTTAGACGCGCAGGCCAGGACCGGAAGCGAGCGACACGCGTTATGTGGACCTCTCACTCACCCTCACAGTAGTGGAATTGATCACCCACTGCTGTCTGGATTATCTGGAACACTACTCTGCACGCTGCAATCCAGCAGCAGGACCGCTACAAGAGACTTACTTTATTACTCCCAGTCATGCAATCGCAAGTTTTGGCCCCACCAATTGTGATTTATATATCAATCAATACCATCCTCTATTAGGTATACTATCTTCAATACACCCTCCGTTATTGGAAGTTTGGACCTTATTTGAACACTATCTTTACATCATATCGGCAGTACCTAATACATTACTGTTATTTGGACTTTCTGTTTTTAGCAACTCAGGAATATGCACATTTGATTTTGTGATCTATCCACTGTTAATAGATTTCAGTGCTTGTTTTATCCACCATGGCTTATCCAGGGGAGTACTTGTGTATACATATTCATTGTTTTATCCTGTTGTTATTTACTGTTGTTTTTACCTCATAGTTTGATTACTTAGGGACAATAAAATAAGTATTTATTGATTCATAATAGAGGTCATGTATACATTTTATATAATAGAATCATTGTTTTTATTTAGTCAGTGAGCGCATAAGAAAATCTCTGCATGTTATTGTATTACTAGGGAGGGATCCCTGGCTCTGTTTGCAGCTCCTGCAATCACCAGGAGGTGAGCGCATAATCTCCATCCCTTTTTCCATATCCTATTCGACACTGGGCAGATTTGATCCCAATCCATTGTGTTTGATTTGCTACAATATGGGCAAAGACCCTTGAACGCAATTACTGGTTATCACTGACTTTCTCAAACAGGACCAATAATTAGATGAATCTCTGAAGAAGCACTGATTCAGGGATGATTTCAAAGATGTTACTCAGGATTTGATACACCTAAAACTGACATTTAAGTCTATGTTCAAAGTGCTGGACATGTCATACAAGATACATAATTGTCTAATGCTATATAATATAAATCCACAAGCATATTTTGTCATTTCTGTAATAACACCCTTCGTCCTTCATATCTGAATTCAGAGAACTGGGGATAGCCTGAGGTTTCATATGCATATATATCCGTGCCATCATGTGACCATTTCTCCAATAGGTGCTTGGTGAAATTCACTACCCATTTTTCATGGCCTTTAGATTCGGGACATAGTGGGCTACCAGTGACAAGACTACTGCATGACATTGTTGTTCATGAGTTGTGGAATGCCATGAGCTGCAAAGTGTCACTTAAGTTTTGTAATAACTATTGTACTGGTGATATTGGGTCAATATCAAACCAGCCTGAGTATAAGTCCACCAGTACTCTCTATTCTTTCTCTCTCCCTTCGAAGATCCATCGCAGAGAGGGCCATGACATATCAGGGATCTCATGCAGGTGCAGTGGTACTTATTTTTGATGAGATTTATGCACTTTGCAGGATGCATAGCAGGAAACCTCTCTTTAAATGTCACTGTAGATAGATGACAAGAATATGGTCTCCCTTGCTCTCTGCTTTATTGCCTTCATTCCAGGGTGCCATTGATGAACTTGCCATTCCTGACGATATGTAACAAATCATCAGTAAGCGTTTCACGTCTAAATTTCTCAGTTCTCCTTGATGAAAGCACTTAAAGAAGCATGATGTTATACTTCTCTTTCAGGTCATCATGCTCAGTGTGAGGCAGATATGCACATGGAAGGATATCTTCAACATAAAGTTCCATATCATGTTTGTATATGATAGCCAGGTTGATTCACTGAAGCTTAACAGCATTCTCTGAATGTGTGAAGATGTTGTGTGGAGTGACATTTTTAGGATGATGATGATCTGTTTACATTGTTGTCTAGTGGCCATAGATGTAATTGTGGAACTTCTGGCATGTAAATGCTAATGCCAACAAATCCTTTTTGATTTGTGCATAGAGTGATTCTGTCTCTGTAGGGCTCTGGAAGCAAAAGCTAACAGGCTCTCAGACTCAGAATTGCTTTGTCAGGGTTCATAATTAGATCAATTCCCTTATCCTTTTATGAACCTGGCATAGGCATTCGTCATGCTCTTGCATGGACCCCAGACCAATATGTCATCAACAATGCAATAATGATTTCACATGGCTTTCCAGCACAGAGCTGCTCCATACATCTCTGGAATACTTTCCTGACTGTCAAAATTTCATAGGGCATAACCAAAATGGCAGGGATATGAATGTGGCTAGCTTGGATGAATCCCCATCCAACAGAATCTTCCACAATTCACACATTGTATCCAGTGTGCCTAAAATTGTCATGTCAGTCATCTCTGCTATCACTTGCTCTACCATTCTTCTAGCAGCCCTATTCAGGTGTACTGGGTCAAAACATATCCTCACTGTGCCATCTTTATTTGCTGCAGCTACCATGGCTAAGGTCCATTGCATTGCTTGTTCAATGGAGACAATAAACACAAGTCTTGTCATTCTGTTTAGATCTACAATGACACAGCAAGTGGTATTTTCCTGGGTGCATAGACTGTAGGAGAGAATGAGTCATCAAGTCAAAAGTGATATATCACTGGTAGTTTTCCTGTTATGTTGTAGTCAAATAGATCTGTGAACTCCTTGAACTCTGGAAGTTCTTGCTGGATAGGATCTACCTCTGCTTTGAGCTGCATTTGGCCAAGCTTGATGCTGTTGAGTAGACTTCACAGACAACGATACGGAATTGTAAATTTGTACCAGTGAAATTGAGATTGGTTGCGCCCATTGTCTTAATCATTTGACCGCCATATGCGACAAGGTTGACCTGTCTTGAATGGTTTGTTTGCCCATGAGGGTCGACCTGATTTTATTATTATTAGTCTTTATTTATAGGGCGCCACAAAATTTCAACAGTGCTGTACAGATAACAGACAATGGACCATACAGGGTAGTACAATACAGAACAGTGAACAAAAATATCAGTACTTCAAAAGATCCAAACATAGCTAGCATAGTGGAGTTGGAGGAGAAGAAAAAGGTAGAGAGACAGGAGGGAAGAGGGCCCTGCTCATAAGAGCTTACACCCTAAAGGGAGGGAAAAATACGGGAGGCACAATGAGGCGTCAGAAGAAAGAGGAGCGAGTAGCGGAACAGGGGATGAGAGGGGAGGAGATCAGGAGTAAGGGTGGTATGCTTTGAGGAACATGTGAGTTTTGAGTGCCCGATGGAAGGTGCACAAATTAGGGGACAGTTGGATGGAGCGTGGGAGGTTGGGAGGTCATTCCAGTGGAGGGGGCCAGCCCGGGAGAAATCTTGGATTCTGGAGTGGGATGAGGTGATCAGAGTGGAGGAGAGGCAACTGTCATTGGCTGAATGCAGGTAACAGGATGGAGTGTGAATGGAGAGAAGGTTGGAGATGTATGGGGCAGTGGAGTGGGATAGGGCCTTGTAGATCAGGGTAAGCAGTTTGAAAAGGATTCTGTAGCGGAAGAGGAGCCAGTGAAGGGCAAGGCAGAGAGGGGAGGCAGAAGAAGAGCGGCGGGAAAGGAAGATGAGTCTCGCAGCCGCATTGAGTATAGACCTGAGGGGGGCGAGACGGGAGCGAGGGAGGCCGGTGAGGTGAATTTTGCAGTAATCAAGACGGGAGATAATAAGAGCATGGATGATGGTTTTCGTAGCATCCTGAGAAAGGAAGGGCCGGATGCGGATGATGTTACAGAGTTGGAAGCAACAGGATTGGGATAGAGAATGATTGTGGGGGGCAAAGGAGAGAGAAGAGTCAAGGGTGACGCCCAGGCAGCAGAGTTGAGAAACGGAAGAGATGGTAGTGTTGTTAACAGAGATTGAAAGATCAAGATGGAATGAGAATGAGGACGGAGGGAAAACAATGAGCTCGTTTTTAGAAATGTTAATTTTGAGAAAGCGTGAAGACATCCAAGAGGAGATGGCAGAGAGGCAGTCAGATACACGAGAGAGGAGGGGGGGGGGAGATCAGGAGAGGAGATGTATAGTTGAATATCATCGGCGTAGAGATGACATTGGAGACCGAAAGAGGCGATGAGATCATCCAGGGAGGTAGTGTACAGTGAGAAGAGTAGAGGTCCAAGAACCGAGCCCTGAGGAACTCCTACAGGAAGGGTTGAAGGGGGGTGAGGAACCAAAAATGGATACAGAGAAGGAGCGGTTGGCGAGGTAAGAGGAGAACCAAGCTAGGACAGAGCCAGAGAGGTTGAGAGGAGGGGGTGATCAACGTTGTCGAAGACTGTGAAGAGGTTAAGGAGGATTAGCAAGAAAAGTAACCCTTATATTTAGCCGAGAAAAGGTCATTGGAAACTTTGGCCAGGGCGGTTTCAATAGAGTGGAGGGGCTGGAGGCCGGATTGGAGATGGTTGGAGACCTGATTGGAGACCTGATGTCGCATAAACTTGGACAGAATGTTGCATTTCGACCCAGTATCAATTTTTATTTTAGCAATTATGCTGCTTTAGAGATTTGTAATGATTTAATTTTTTTCTGATATTAAGTCTGCACTTGCACAGTACATTGACTTTCTACTTTGGTTACAAGTTTCGTGTTTGTTTCTTGGTGTAGCCATTGCTTGGTCCTTTAGCAGGCAGCCTGCCGAGATCTGCCTTGATATACAGCACTTTGCATAGTAGTTCCACTGTCTGCATCAATTGCAATTCTTGTTGAAGGCTGGACATTTGTATTGTTTAGGTGGGTGATGCAATTACAGATTTGGCTCTGCATGTGTTGAAGTGGTACATGGTGCACCAAGCATATTTCCACCTCCCTCTTCAATTCTTTTATGTTCTTCTTTGATTGTTTATTTGTAATTATAAAAGCCACACACAATCATGTCTCTTATTAGCTCACTGGTGATTTTATCAAAATCACATTGATTTGCTAGTAATTTGAGTGTGAACAGGTTTGATTCTTTAAACTCTCCTTGTTTTTTATTTGTAGTGTTAAAGAGATGTTTTTCTATTTTTACATTTTTGCACTGGAAGGCACATTTCTTCAAAAAAAAATTTGCAGTATTTCAGGGTCTTCTTTATTTCCCCTTCCTCAAAAACAAATCTGTCTGATTTTTAATGCCTTTTCACCAGCTAGGTTGAGCAGGATGTATGCATGTGCCTTTTTTTAAATTTTTTTTAAGAGTCCACTGGCAGATCTGAAATACAGCACAGCTATTTCACCTCAAGCTCTTGGTATGATAATACCTGACACCTGTGATGCTATCATCGAAGTTCTCTTTGAACAGTATATGAAGGTTGGTAAAAAGCAATAATATTCATTATAAAAAAAATAGAAGTTTATTACCATATATAAAATGTATAAAATACATTTAACTTGTAAAGTTAATAATTATTTGTACCAGAGCAATGGTATATAATTGTTGGTAGTGCAAAATTTTGTTTGTGTCCATTCCAGATGTGTCCCCAGCGTAATGTTGCATGCTACCTGATGCTATTAGTGTTGATGTCATACACGGTTGAGACATTACGCTTTGTCCGCCCATGGCAGCATGCTGCAACTGTGCTGTATGAAATGTGTATGATTGTTTGTGTCTGTGGTTAGACGGGGAAATAACTGTGTCCGACCACATCTCTTCAGGGGTAGCCCTACACATGAGGTCGCACAGCGGCCTCTCCATTTCATCTTGTATTTGCTTGCTACTATTTTTCATTTTGCTAGCTATTGTTGCTCCCGTGAAATCAAATGTGTCCTATTCCTTTCTTTTTGTCATCAAAGTGTTAGTGCAATCAAGCATTTTTTCTGCTAGTGCATCACTTTCTTGTCCCTTAGTCTATGTCTCTTTTGCTTCTGAATGTTTTTTGCTTGTGTACCAGCTGGGTGGGGTACGAAATTTCGGAGGTGGTGTCCCCGACAATGACAGAAGAAGTTTCCGGCAGTGTGAGAACAAATCACGATTCCTAGTAAGAACGGCATCCGACTTGTTACACTTAAGCCTAAGTGTAATACTTAGGTCGAATAGGAAGCGGCATTGCAGCTTTAAAAATAGTGATACAAAGGTCGCAATTGAAAATGACGTACAAACAAGATGCCGTTCTTACTAGGGATCGCGATTTGTTCTCACACTGCCGGAAACTTCTTCTGTCATTGTTAAGGTCAGTCATCATTTCTTCTAAGCTGGGGAAGTAATTTTTGTTTTTTTTCCTTCGTGGTAGTCACTATCAGTGTTATCAGCACCGGTAAAGTGACTACCACCATACCAGCTTTGGTCACGTCCTGGCAATCAGCAGTAAACTGGCTTTCATGTGCAGTGCTATTACTTGTTGAATCTTCCTGGCCTGCAGCATCCAACAAGAAAGAAGCACAGGCTGCAAAATACCAAATTAAAAATAATAAGTATATGCAATTGCATGCATGTTCAAATGTAACCTACTTACACGTCTTTATGTTTCAGTTTCCATCAACAGAGGAAGACTGCAAAGTGATAGCCGAAGACTTTGAGAGGCTATGAAATTTTCCAAATTGTGGCGGGGTCATTGATGGCAAACTTTTGCAGTTTGTCCCATCAATCTATTCTACTTATCCAGCTATCAGAATATTCCTTTTCAGGATTTGTATTGAATTGAACATTTCCATTATACCTATTATCATTATTGATAAGGCAGTACCATCTATTCTCCTCCTCTCTTTTTGTGGTTAACCTCATTGTCATGATTCATGTCATTTTTTGTGATATTTGAGTTCCATGTGAATTATTGATTGTTTATATTTTTATTAAATTACTTCTGTTTCACTGTGACACTCATCTATGACATTTTACTCTTGATTGATATTTGTATCAATTGATACATTTTTGGGTTGAGTTCTTCCAAGCGCTGAATACCCTCCTGTGTTTTATTGATGGCAAACATGTCAGAATTATGCCACCATCAAACAGTGGATCTTTCTACTTCAATTATAAAGGAATTTTAAGCATTACTTTAATGGCCATAGTGGATGCGAACTATGAATTCTTATTTGTGGACATTCGAAAAAACGGCAAAGTCTCAGATGGAGGTGCATTTGAGCATACTACCTTCCATAACAAACTAAAAAACTATGCCCTTAACATTCCATCTCAGAGTTGCACACAATATGGACTAAACTTTGAGTTTCTGGCAGATGATGCCTTTGCATTGCACAACAATGTATTAAAACCGTACCCACAAAGAAGCCTGAGCATTGAAAGGCGTATATTTTTTTCCCCAACAATTTATATTGAAGAAGTTTGGATATGTATAATTGACAACAATATTTGAAATGTTAACCATTTTCAAATTCAATAAACATACATGTACATATGAGTTTTTACATGCTTTATAGGCGCGTAAGGAGGAAAATTGATAAATCTAGTCTGTCATATTCCAGCAATGAAACTTTTGCGTAAAAAAATAACTCTATTGTCTACCTTCTGCAAACTTTAGGGTAACCAAATGGAAAACCGGAGGCGTGTGGAAGCCCCCAAAAAAAGAAATGTAAGCTACATACTCTCCTGTATCTCGATCGGAGGGTCCTGAAGAAACATTCTAGTTTCGTACCAAAGTGTTTGGTGAAAACATTCTCTAAGCTCTACCCACAATGGTATAGGTAGTATGTTGATACAGCTCTCCCAGGTTTCAAAAAACTTAAGGGTTATCGTGCCCTTGTGTAGTGACGCCTCCAACCAGTCCATTCTCAGGAGAAAAAACATTTTTTCCTTGAACATATCTATTGTAGGGGGGGAGTTCTGTAACCACATATGCAGAATGGTTTTCCTGGCCGCAACGGTGATTGCCATCAGCAATTTTTTGCGCCCAACAGTGCCCACTCAGAGGTGAGCGGTAGGTAGTTCACCAGCTCTGTCGTTTGAGAATCTCCATATGTGGATCCAGAAGGCCTTAATCACGGGGGAGGCCCATAAACAGTGATATAGCCTTGTCAGCTTGGGGTTTGTCACATTTAAGGCATCTAGAAATATCAGAGAGACCAATTGTGTGCCTGCAATGTGGTGATAAGTATCCTCTATGAAATATATTTAGGAACATTTCAGTGTATATGGAGGCCGGGAAAAGTTTAATCGAGGTAGCCTTCAACAATAACTTCTCACCCAGTAGAGGAAAGTAGGTCAGACTCCTACTCAAACTTGATTTGAGTTTATTATGGTCTAGGATAGTCCTCAAGAAGGCATAATTTGAGGATATTGCCCCTCGCTTATGAGGAATAGCTAATAACAGAGTGTCAAGGGGGTTGCCCAGTCAACTGCAGTAAAGAGGGAGATTACTTAAAGGGTGTAATGTTGGGCTTGAATGAAGGAAAGGCCACATGGGCCTAAGAAGGGGAATAATTCCTGTGCTCTATTATAACGGTATGTTGTTTTGTTGGTTTTGTCTAACAATTGACCGACCATTCGCAGTCCATCTCTCCCCATCTAGTAAAGGCGTGAGTTCTTATGCCATTTTGGGATTCAGAATTCTTAAGTAAGGTTAAGTGGATGGATTTATAAGGATTAAGGTGTAGTTTGTTTCTTAAAATATGTCATATTTTCCTGACTGAGGTGATAAAGGGGTTTTCAAGGACATAGGAAGGTAGTTATTGGTAATGGAAGTGAAGAAAAGCCCTGATATGATTCTCCGGGAGAAACAGTTTTTCTACCTCTAGGCTGGTGTAAGTGCTCTGATCCATTAGCCAATCTAGAATATATAAAGAATTCAATTGATATTAGACATCAACCGAAGAAGGTAGTATGTGGGGCACTCCTGTCCATAGAAATTGTGTCAAATAAAATCAAATATTTGGTGGATGTGTTTTGATTCTCTGCGTGATAGAACAATAAAGAATCTGCTAAATATATTTATAACATATTCAACTGGAGACTATTTGACAACTTCAATCTTGTACCCTGCGTTATTGACCCAAGCCTATCTTTTTCCTTTAGTCAGTGAAGGATGCAACATTAAAATAAAAAATAAAGGGGGCGTGGCCTGGACGAGCATGGAGTAGCTTCTGTCTCCGGTAGGATAAATTTAATTAAGATGATGGTGCAGCTAAAGTTTACTGGGTACTGGGTAGACTTCCCTGGCATAGTGAGGCACCCGTGGGTGGCTAGCCAGCATGAAGTGGGTATCATTGGGCCAGAAAACCCAGTATCTTCACAATAGGCATTAGAAGAAACTGTATGTTCAGATTCAGAAATAACACAAATCTCTGAGGAGAGTCTATCCACAAGTGCTGTGTGAAAGCCTGACCTTTCTGACACTGTACTTATAAAGAAGACTCCTTTCGGCATTTCTGCAGATGTGTGGATGAGCAGCCCAAGTGTAGCCGGTGATACACAGATTGAGGATGCCACTTTGGAATTGCAACAGGATGAGGGGGGTATTTGTGTAGCTGATGAGGGCACTAATGAGGATGTTGATGAGGATGATGTTGTTTGTGTAAGTCCTGCACCAGTGGAAGCATTTCTGCCAAGTGTTAAGAAGAAGGTCATAGTCATTCCTGGACATAAGACCAAAAAAATCACCTCTTATGTGTGTAATTATTTTTACCCAAATCCTGACAACAGTTGTCTAGCCATTTGTAGTGTTGGTAGGGACCCTAACCATATAGGAACCTCATCCATGTTACGCCATTTAAAGCAAGTTCATGGCAAGCTGTTGGGAAAATCTGAAACTTATGCTAAACAAATAACAACAAGCAGTCCAGCATTTCCAGGTATTTCTTCTCTAACCTAGATCCTGGCACCTGCAATCTACACCCACAACTCCTTCCTCATCAATATCCTAAGTAGTGATCAGAGTTAGCTCTGCATCCAAATTGCTAAGGCTAAATGACTCCTTCCCTATCCAGGATTCTTCAGAAGAATTCTTGAGCGTTAGTCCCACTGCTGCTGCTGCTGCGGGGAGTGGATCTTCATCCCAGAAGCAGACCAAAAAGAAGACTACTAGTAGTTTACAACAATTGACTGTTAA
Organism: Mixophyes fleayi; assembly: GCF_038048845.1. NCBI lineage: Eukaryota > Metazoa > Chordata > Amphibia > Anura > Limnodynastidae > Mixophyes > Mixophyes fleayi. The sequence continues at coordinate 135,318,874 of NC_134406.1, read as the reverse complement.
ACAATCTTTTGCAAGAGGCATCAAGTACAAAAGCTGTCACCCAGTCGCAAAGCGTGTCACAGACGCCATAGAGACTATGCTAGTATTTGATCTACGTCCAATATCCACTATTAATGCAGCTGGTTTTAGACTTTTTAATTGAGGTCTTGTGTCCCCATTACCAAATTCCATCACAATACCATTTTACTAGAAAAGCTCTTCCTTACCTGATAATACCACCAATATTGTGAGAGCTTTACAGTTCGGTGAATTCCATCACATTCCCTGTTTTGCTCACACAATAAACTTGGTGGTGCAGAGCTATTTGAAAAATGACAGGGACGTGCAGGAGATGCTGTGTGTGGCCCGTAAAATATATTTCCGGCATTCTGCAACTGCATGAAGGAGATTACAGCAGTTATAAGAACAATTTAATTTGCCCTGTCACCAACTGAATCAAGAGGTGGTAATAAGGTGGAATTCCACCCTGTATATGCTTCTGAGGATGGAGGAACAGCGAAAGGCCATCCATGCTTACTCCACAAGTCATGACATTTGGAAAGGATGGGGAATGTATTTTACTCAAGCACAGTGGAGAATACTTTCCATGTTGTGCAAGGTGCTGAAACCATTCCAAGTAGTCACCTGTGAAGTGAGTTCAGACACTGCTAGCTTGAGCCAAGTGATTCCCTTAATTAGACTTTTGGAAAAGCAGCTTGTGAAACCGAAGGAGATGAAAAAAAGCGATTGCGCTAAGTATGTTGGACTTGTAGATCAAGTACTTTATTCGCCATCCTAAGGATGGTGGAGGATTATTTTAACGACAGCATAGAAATGAGAGTCCCTTTACGTACTGATAGGAAAAAAGGGAATTTGGAGTCCCATGTACCAACTCGCTTTGCACTACCTAAGCTGCCCACCCTCCAGTGTGTACTCGGAAAGAGTTTTCAGCACAGCTGGGAACCTTGTCAGTGATCGGTGTAGGAGGCTATTGTGTTAGGATGATGTACACACTGATGAGGGTGAGGATGAGGCTGAGGATGATGACAACAACAACGTCTTTCCACAGTAGAGTTCATTAACAGCACTGCTAGCTTAGGTTCCTTAAGGTCATTGTTAACTTGATTTGTGCAGGCCCAAAATAAACCAAGCACTTCAGCTACAAGCGGAACTCCATGTTGCTGAAGTGCTTGATTTGTTAAAGTGTGCATGTCCTTTTAAAGATCCAACAAAAGGGTGGGTGGGAGGGCCCAAGGACAATTCCATCTTGCACCACTTTTTCTTTCAGCTACTGCTGTGCTACTGCTGTGTGCCAATGTTACCTACATGTGCTATATTCTGTTTTGTGCTTTGCACAACTTAGCTTTCGCCAAGACGCCCATTGAGGATACAGACTGACAACATTATGACATCTGGTCCGGTCGACTGTAAAAGAATTGACCAAAATTAGTGAAACCTTTGCCGTAACCCCACCTGATCCTACTATCAACATCCAAAGAATGGCGGAGTATTAATATTATTATTTTTTAACAGTATAAAGACAACCGTTTTATTAACAAAGAACAACGTTGCTTGCAGAAGTAATGCAAGCATGGATGTCTAAATAGTCGTGTATATGTTTTACTCAAACCTTCCAATTTGCTGCTGTTTCATCATTATTGCACAAAGTGTATGTAATCTGCACTTTACGTCAAAGGTACCTAATTATTTTTACATTTTTTGGGGACTGGTGCCGATGTCAGTGATGACCTTGCTTTTTGCTGTGAATGTCAATTGCTCTTTTTAGTGCATTGTCTGAAACAAGATCCGATATACTCATGTCAGAGTGATCCCAGACAATTTTTGGACACCTGGCAGATTTACGCATCTGAAGTTTTCAATCATCCTTTCAATTGCTTCACACTGGTACGTGTGACCACATACTTTGTTTTTCATTGGGTTCAACGCCTCCAGCCGTGTTACAGGAGTGTTCAGGGTGACGGCAATCTCCTCGTCTTCATCTTCCAAAGCTTCGTCTGTGACTCACCCATTTGTTTTCTCAGGTCCCTTAGCTGTTTTTTAAACTGGACATATTTATCGTCCTGCTTTAGGGCCACCTCTGTATTATTCTTCTGAAGCGCAGTATATCTCTCGTGTGCGAGCTCTCTTAAATCAGGGATCTCATCCGGTGGGTCACGTTTTAACTTAAGTACAGTCTCCTCAACTGCATCTATATATTGCTTTAAATCTCTGTTCAATGCAGCATATTCCAACATGACAAATTCCATGCTGCCCACATGTTCCGTGTCACAGTCTATCTGAAGCAGATCTAATGCCACTCCAGTTGTAATATCCATTCCTGTGTCTACATAAGTTTGGCAGTTCTTCAGGAAGGAGAGGGAGGTATAAAGAGAGTAAAAGGAGATTAAAGATGCAGCAGGAGCAGAAATGGTTTAATAATGTAGAGTTCATTGACAGCACTAATATTCTGATCTGTGAGGTGGTCAAAATAGACTGTAAATTACTGAATATTAGTGTTTTTAAGGTTAATAATAATGTAGGAACAAAAAAAGAGTAAAATTATGTGATTTTAGCATATTGTAGCAATTTTTCTAAAAAATAAAGATCCAAAACCCAAACCAAAACACACGACGGCGGTTTTGCAATAACCAAAACACAAACTTATTCCAGATCCAAAACACGGGGGTCAGTGAACATCTCTAATTCTTGCAGGTACTTGGATGCACCCAGGACTTGAACTGAAAGTAGTAAAAGTTTATCTCAGGAACCAGATAGTGGTGATGTATTGAGAAAAGTACACCAGGTGGTGTACAGAGGATAACCAGAACCGATGCAATTGGTCGTGGGCAAGCAGCAAGCAGGGATACCAAGGTGAAGCAAGATGGGCAGCGAGCAAGAAGGTTCCAAAACTCAATAAGGCCAGCAGACAAGGAGTACCCAGGAACAAACAGGGTCAGGCAGCAGGCATTCTATATATACATCCTGTAACATACATCTTAAAAACATTATTAAACTATGGACATATCTCACGCAAAACACTGCAAAAACTTTAATTTATGCAGTCATCATCTCCTGTATAGACTATTGCAACACCAACCTGATCTTCTCCAAATCAAACTCTCAACCAATTTTTACCTTTGCAGTCTAACTGGACCAATATGCAACATGTGCAAAAACAGAATTAATAATATTCCCACCCAACAATAGAAGCTTCTTGCCTGACATCTCTATTTCTGTTGGCAACATGACCATAAATCCCACCCCGCAAGCCCGCTGCCTATGTGTAATCCTTGACCCAACAATTCTTTGTTCCGCACATCATCTCTATATTTACATCATGCTGCATACACCTAAAAAACATTTCCAGAATATGTACATATCTCACACAAGACACTGCAAAAAATTTAATTTATGCACTCATCTCCCACATTGACTATTGTAATTCCCTCCTTACTGGTGTCCCCAAAATCAGACTTGACCCCCTACAATCTATTTTGCACGTGGCGGCTAGATTGATTTTTCTCGCAAATTGTTTTTCATCTGTGAGGCACTCTGTCAGTCTCTACATTGGTTGCCTGTTTCTCAAAGAATCCAATATAAAATGTTTCTACTAACATACAAGGCCATTAACAAAATTGCACAGACATACATCTCCTCACTTGTTTCAAAATATCTCCCAACTAGACACCTCCGTTCTGCACAAGATCCACTCTCATTACTTCATCCCATTCTAGGTTACAGGACTTTTTTTGGGCTGCACCCATTTTATGGAATTCACTCCCTCATACCACAAGACTTTCTTCTAGTCTTCAAACCTTCAAGTGTTTTCTTAAAACCCACCTCTTCAGTCAAGCTTATAATATTCCTCTACCACCTTCTTAATATCCCTAGGTTACCGCATTAGCACCCTCTACCCATCTAACACAAGACAACAACCCTCTGACCAACATAGTTGTTTGACTGAGCATACAGCCCACTAAATACTTTGTAAACTTTGCATTTTAGCTCTACAAATATTCAATATGATATAGCATTTATCCTTGTTTATCAAACTCTCATTGTCCCATAGATTGTAAACTTGCGAGCAGGGCCCTCTTACCTCTCTGTATGTATGTATTACCCAGTATTGTTTTATTTCTGGTTGTTCCCAATTGTAAAGCGCTACGAAATCTGCTGGCACTATATAAATAAATGTTGATGATGATAGAGTGCCACAAGATTTCCGCAGTGCTGTACAGAAAACAGACAGTAGACCAAACAGGGTAAAATAGTACATAACAGAAAACAAAAATGACAGTACTTCAATAGCTCCAAACATTGCAAAATGGAGTTGGAGGACAGGAATAGGAAGAGAGACAGGAGGGAAGAGAGCCCTGCTCGTAAGATCTTACATCCTAAAGGGAGTGCAAACAGACAGGAGGTACCATGGGGAGTCAGAGGGGATCAATCCCAAAAGGAGCGTGCAGCAGAACAGAGGAAGAGAGTTGACGAGATCAAGCATGGAGAGAAGGTTAGGTGGATGGGTGGTAGGCTATGAGGAACAGATGAGTTTTAAGTGCCCGTTTGAAGGTGCACAAATTAGGGGACAGTTGGATGAAGCGTCGGAGGTTGATCCAGTTGAGTGGGGCCGCCCGGGAGAAATCTTGGATTCTGGAGCGGGATGAGGTGATCAGAGAGTAGGAGAGGCGACCGGCTGGCCGAACGCAGGGAACGGGATGGAGTGTGAAGAGAGAGGAGGTTGTAGTGTGAGCAGTTTGAAAAGGATTCTGTAGGGGAAGGGGAGCCAGTTTAAGGCAAGGCAGAGAGGGGAATGCAGAGAAGGAGCGGCAGGAAAAGAAGATGAGTCTCACAGCCATGTCAAGTGTAGACCTGAGGGGGGTGAGATGGGAGAGGGGGAATGATGAGTGCATGTATAGTGGTTTTCGAGGCATCCTGAGATAGGAAGGGTCGGATGCGGGTGTTGTTGCAGAGTTGGAAGCAACAGGATTGGGTGAGATTGGGTGAGGGCAGGGGCGGATTGGCCATAGACCTTACCGGGAAGTTTCCCGGTAGGCTGATAGCCTAACGAGGCCGCCCAGAGGAAGGGGCATGCCGGGGAGCAATAAACACCATTGGTGTTCAGTGGGCACTTACAGAAAAACCAAAGTATGGTCTTAGTATATAGATGGGGAAGGCAGTCCAGTTCAAGAAAATTTGTTCATATTTGATATTACCAACTAGGTGACAGTTAAAAATTATATTTCTAGGCAAAATAAGACTTTATTATACCAATTAGAAATAGGCGAAATATTAAAAACAAAAAGTGGTGAGAGGTATAGAAAAGAGATATTAAAATGTAGTTAGACCATGGAACATATTGGCCCATAAATATATCTTATAATTATTTCCAAAAAAGGAGACATAAAATATATTGGATATAAATTGGGTATAGTAACTGAGTACTCTTCAGTATATACCAACACATGAATAGGTATATATATGTCTCATCAGGGGCAGATTGGGAACTTAAAGTGGCCCTGGAAAAAATTATTGAAGTGGCCTCATGTGGGCTGGTCCAAAATAACTATAGGTGGGGCCAACACAAAAGTAGGCGGGGTTTAGAAATACTGGAATTTGGTTGTAGTACCATTTAGGAAAACCTAGATGTGATGACTTTACACACAGTGGGTCATCTCTAAAGCAATGCAGGGCAAATGCTGCCAGTCCTGTGTCATAAAATGAAATGAATCCTTTTACATTATTTGCGACTGGTTTATGCCTCTGTGAATACTATTATTTTAATGTTGGGGCTGGAGGAAGGCCTAATCATTAATCATGGGTGGTACTGATTTAATGCTGGGGGTGGCTGTAATTTTCTAAATGTACCCATTTTTTTTTTCAAATAGGGCCCCTAACATTCCAGGATCCAGACAAGCAGCAACTAAAGAAACCTGCAGCACAGGAGGAGAAAGTGAGAAGAACAGGTAGGAGAGAGCAGCAAAGTCTGTGAAATATTGTTATTCTAGTGGGACAATCCCAATTTTTGGTGACTGTTCAATGGTGTACACAACAATGCAGGTTTTTTGTCTGTAGGAGAGTGGCCTGGCCATGCCCAATGATGCATTATCAATGGTATTTTAATTTGCTGTATCATTGCTAGTTTTAGCGTGCGGTATCATTGCTAGTTTTAGTGTACGTTATCAATGGTATTTTTAATGTGTGATATCATTGCTAGTTTTAATGTGTGGTGTCAATACCCATTTTAATGTGGTGTTTTGATGATTGTTTTAATGTACAATATTTTAGTTTGTGGAAGCAATGATTTATCTTATGCAGACAACCTAAGCGAGCCCTCTGGGAGAGCTGTAAGTGTCATACTGTAGGCTGTAGGTGACGTAATGCAGGATGTGTCACTATGCCCTTATTATAAGGATTATTATTATTATTGCATTTTTGAAACACAGTACACATATTTTTATATTATATATAGAGAGAGATTTAACTGGTAGTTTGCATCTCATGCCATCAGGGAAACAACAGTGCGTGAGGTGCTCATATGCTGCTCTGGCAGACTGATCAAATACGATTGTGCCAACATCTTTCGTAATAGTTAAACTTATTAAATCAAGTCAGGAATGTTTCAATGAAGGGAATTTTGGAAGTACGTGTTAGTAGGCAACTAAACAAGTTGGAGCACAGAGGCATAAACCAGTCGCAAATAATTTAAAAGGATTCATTTCATTTTATGACACAGGACTGGCAATGATATCACACATTAAAAATACCATTGATAACGTACACTAAAACTAGCAATGATACCGCACGCTAAAACTAGCAATGATACAGCAAATTAAAATACCATTGATAATGCATCATTGGGCATGGCCAGGCCACTCTCCTACAGACAAAAAACCTGCATTGTTGTGTACACCATTGAACAGTCACCAAAAATTGGGATTGTCCCACTAGAATAACAATATTTCACAGACTTTGCTGCTCTCTCCTACCTGTTCTTCTCACTTTCTCCTCCTGTGCTGCAGGTTTCTTTAGTTGCTGCTTGTCTGGATCCTGGAATGTTAGGGGCCCTATTTGAAAAAAAAAATGGGTACATTTAGAAAATTACAGCCACCCCCAGCATTAAATCAGTACCACCCATGATTAATGATTAGGCCTTCCTCCAGCCCCAACATTAAAATAATAGTATTCACAGAGGCATAAACCAGTCGCAAATAATGTAAAAGGATTCATTTTATTTTATGACACAGGACTGGCAGCATTTGCCCTGCATTGCTGTAGAGATGACCCACTGTGTGTAAAGTCATCACATCTAGATTTTCCTAAAGGGTACTACAACCAAATTCCAGTATTTCTAAACCCCGCCTACTTTTGTGTTGGCCCCAACTATAGTTATTTTGGACCAGCCCACATGAGGCCACTTCAATAATTTTTTCCAGGGCCACTTTAAGTTCCCCAATCCGCCCCTGGGTGAGGGATTGAATATGGAGTGCAAAGGAGAGAAAAGAGTCGAGGGTGACGCCCAGGCAGTGTAGTTGGGAAACAGAAGTGATGGTGGTGTTGTTAACAGTGATAGATCAAGATGGAATGAAGATCTAGAAGGAGGGAAGACAATGAGCTTAGCATTGTTAATTTTGAGAAAGCATGAAGACATCCAAGGGGAGATGGTGGAAAGGAAGTCAGATAAATGAGACGGGGGAAGAACAGATGTATAGTTGAACGACATTGGCGTAGAGGTGATATTGGAGACAGAAAGAGGTGATGAGATCACTCAGAGAGGTAGTGTACAACGGAAAAAAAGAGTAGCGGTCCAAGAACCGATCGTGTGTGTTTGGGGGGGGAGGGGGTAAACCAGGAATGGATACAGAGAAGGAGCGGTTTGTTGAGGTAGGAGGAGAACCATTTGAGACAGAGCCCCAGAGGACGAGAGAAGAAAGAGTATGCAACTGAAGGGTTGGTCATTGGTGTCGAAGGCTGCAGAGAGGTCCAGGAGGATGAGCAAAGAGAAGTGACCCTTAGATTTAGCTGAGAGAAGGTTGTTAGTAACTTTGTTCAGTTTTGATGGTTTCAGTAGAGTGAAGGGTAATTTAGAGGTAATGGGCAGAAGTGAAAAGGGGCGGTAGTTAGAGAGTGAGGTGGGACCAAGATTACTTTTTTGAGAATGGGAGAGATAAGGGCATGTTTAAAGGAAGAGGGGACGATGTCAGTGGAGAATCATCGGGTTTGCATATGGGTGATATATTTAGCAGGAACCTATGGGCATTACCTCACATCCCTTGAGGAAGTCACTTGATAACAAAATGATGATCTCAAAGCAAGCAGCCGGCACCGCATCCCTCACAGACCAGTCTGTCTTCCTCTAATCTACTTGGAACTTCTACAACTAGGAATCTATCCTTATTTACCTTCGAGACTGCAAGTATTTGGTCATAGCACCTTTATCTGTTTTGGAACATTTATGTTACGAGCCTATCTCCAACAAAGGAACTTTGGACTATAGATATCAATACCGATGTATTAAGAATTTTCACCAACTTTGTTGTTTGTTGTTATAGCGATTTTATGTATTGCAATTCTGAGTAACATTTAGATAAACTGTTTTGAATAATATTGACTTTATCTATTATTTATCCTAATTTTTCAGCAATGACAGTTTGCGCAGATATCAATTGCAAGAGGTATTTGACACACAGGGAAGCCATGCATAATATTGCTCATTAGCACTGGATTACCATCCTGTTTATAGGTTCTATTTATAACATAGGGATTTCCCACGGCTTGAACTCAAACTCACCTGTCAACATTATGGCATCTCCTGTAGGTGAGTCCCTAAAGAGCTGGACTATCTTTTCACTGATTTCTAGTTTGCTTCTTGGGACTCAAACCAAGCCCCAAAGGCGCTACATGCTTAGTATAGTGTTAAAGCTTTCTGTGCTTGTGGTTTTTGAAATGCTATACAAAATATACAGAAATAGAGATCTCTGTGTTCATGGGGTCTATTTATTAAAAGTAGAAAACACCTATATCTGGCAAACAGGTGTTTTCACTGGAGATAAGGCGTTTTCCTATCTTTCAAGGGCTACCAACGTGCTATACCGACAGTAGCCTGCAATGAAAAAGAGATTTGCCATGTTTCTGCTTAGAAAACTTGCATGAGTAAGGACCACAGTGGTACATGTACTGTTGCAATCCTCTTTTCGCTATTTCCATCTCAGGATGTCGATAGCAGGAGATAATGATTGAACAAAATAAAGCATTTTTTCAAAAGGAAATATTTTAAAATAATGTTTTTCTATTTTTTACATTTTGCTTTCTATTTATTTAATTTTATTCATTAAGTAGAACCGAAAGCCCAAAGTCAACTAGCTGGGTAACACATGCATATATGCCCCAAAACTGAATCAAGAGAAGCGGTAAGTAAAGCCTTACTGCTCCCAGCCAGTGAAGTCATCACAACATGTATGTGAATTCCCTTAGCCATCAGCTGCAGACAAGAATGCAGTACTCACTGGTTGACTGTCTCCATAGAATTTATGGCATCCTAATTGTAGGACAGTCATCACCTTAAATGTTATGACAGCAGCAATGAAAGGATTAATTATGTTTGTTGATATATAAAGTAGAAATAAGGGGTCTTCGATCATTACACAGTGCAGTTAGAGGACCATGATCATTACATTCTAAGTCTATGACTTTCTGCTTAGCTACATTCCCTTGCTCAAATCATGAACCTACCACTGTCACCTTTTCCTCCCATATGCAATCTTACAAGTTTACACTGTCTCCCATACTCATGTCCTGAAATTCTGTGCTTGTATAGTGTACAGAGTCCAAGGTGCAAGGATGCTACCGAGACACGATTTTCATACTGCATGCAATTGGAGTTGTTCAGCTGTATTCCACCACAAATTAAGTTCTTATCTTGGGGGATAAATGAAATCCCTTAAGTGGTTAAGTGGTTGCTAAACAGTACATTGTTGGGTCCTGGCTGCCCCTGATTAGATGTGTTTAAGGTACATGTAGTGGAGAGAAGAGAGAAGCAGTCAGACAATTAGACATTTTCATGGGTACCAAAGAGCCTTTGCATACCACCGCTTCACCTACTGCCTTCATTGTAAAACTATTAAATTCTATTCAATTACATTTTCCAAACAACCACTTCTAAATTTCAATAATAACATTTCTAAATTTCAACTTCGACCACTGGCTGTAGTCAGGGCCGGATTTACCGCTAGGCAACCTAGGCACCTGCCTAGGGCCTAGCGGTTCTCGGGGGGCCCAGCTGGGGGGGTCAAGAGGAAAAAAATAAAAAATCGGCCCCTCCCCCGACTCATGGCATCCCTTCCCCCGCGACTCGTGCGGGGGGGGGCACGAGTCGGAGGATGGGGGGTTGGGTTCCTTGAGACTGGGGAGGGGCTACTGTGGAGGCTGGTCTCCACTCTCCCTCCTCTGTGTGGCCTGATGTGTGTCACATGGGACGTGCACCACATGACAGGTGCTGTCCCATGTGTGAAGGGGAAAGACTGCACAGCTCCTAGATGTAAAAAGGTAAGTTGGGGGAGGGGTAGGGTAGTATATTAATAGTGTGTGTGTGTGTGTGTGTCTATTTGTATTATGTGTGTGTGAGGGGCCATTGTCTGTTTGTATTATGTGTGTGTGAGGGGCCATTGTCTGTGTGTATTATGTGTGTGTGAGGGGCCATTGTCTGTTTGTATTATGTGTGTGTGAGGGGCCATTGTCTGTGTGTATTATGTGTGCGTGAGGGGCCATTGTCTGTGTGTATTATGTGTGTGTGAGGGGCCATTGTCTGTGTGTATTATATGTGTGTGTGAGGGGCCATTGTCTGTGTGTATTATGTGTGTGTGAGGGGCCATTGTCTGTGTGTATTATGTGTGTGTGAGGGGCCATTGTCTGTGTATTATGTGTGTGTGAGGGGCCATTGTCTGTGTGTATTATGTGTGTGTGTGGGGCCATTGTCTGTGTGTATTATGTGTATGTGTGGGGCCATTGTCTGTGTGTATTATGTGTGTGTGAGGGGCCATTGTCTGTGTGTATTATATGTGTGTGTGAGGAACCATTGTCTGTTTGTATTATGTGTGTGTGAGGGGCCATTATCTGTGTGTGTTATGTGTGTGTGGGGGGCCATTGTCTGTGTGTATTATGTGTGTGTGAGGGGCCACTGTCTGTTTGTATTATGTGTGTGTGAGGGTCCACTGTCTGTGAGTATTATGTGTGTGTGAGGGGCCACTGTCTGTGTGTATTATGTGTGTGTGAGGGGCCACTGTCTGTTTGTATTATGTGTGTGTGAGGGGCCATTGTCTGTTTGTATTATATGTGTGTGAGGGGCCATTGTCTGTTTGTATTATGTGTGTGTGAGGGGCCATTATCTGTGTGTGTTATGTGTGTGTGTGGGGCCATTGTCTGTGTGTATTATGTGTGTGTGAGGGGCCACTGTCTGTGTGTATTATGTGTGTGTGAGAGGCCACTGTCTGTGTGTATTATGTGTGTGTGAGGGGCCACTGTCTGTGTGTATTATGTGTGTGTGAGGGGCCACTGTCTGTGTGTATTATGTGTGTGTGAGGGGCCATTGTCTGTTTGTATTATGTGTGTGTGAGGGGCCACTGTCTGTGTGTATTATGTGTGTGTGAGGGGCCACTGTCTGTGTGTATTATGTGTGTGAGGGGCCACTGTCTGTTTGTATTATGTGTGTGTGAGGGTCCACTGTCTGTGTGTATTATGTGTGTGTGAGGGGCCACTGTCTGTGTGTATTATGTGTGTGTGAGGGGCCACTGTCTGTTTGTATTATGTGTGTGACAGGTGCCGTCCCATGTGTGAAGGGGAAAGACTGCACAGCTCCTAGATGTAAAAAGGTAAGTTGGAGGAGGGGTAGGGTAGTATATTAATACTGTGTGTGTGTGTGTGTATGTGTGTGTGTGTGTGTGTGTGTGTGTGTCTGTTTGTATTATGTGTGTGTGAGGGGCCATTGTCTGTTTGTATTATGTGTGTGTGAGGGGCCATTGTCTGTGTGTATTATGTGTGTGTGAGGGGCCATTGTCTGTTTGTATTATGTGTGTGTGAGGGGCCATTGTCTGTGTGTATTATATGTGTGTGTGAGGGGCCATTGTCTGTGTGTATTATGTGTGTGTGAGGGGCCATTGTCTGTGTGTATTATGTGTGTGTGAGGGGCCATTGTCTGTGTATTATGTGTGTGTGAGGGGCCATTGTCTGTGTGTATTATGTGTGTGTGTGGGGCCATTGTCTGTGTGTATTATGTGTATGTGTGGGGCCATTGTCTGTGTGTATTATGTGTGTGTGAGGGGCCATTGTCTGTGTGTATTATATGTGTGTGTGAGGAACCATTGTCTGTTTGTATTATGTGTGTGTGAGGGGCCATTATCTGTGTGTGTTATTTGTGTGTGGGGGGCCATTGTCTGTGTGTATTATGTGTGTGTGAGGGGCCACTGTCTGTTTGTATTATGTGTGTGTGAGGGTCCACTGTCTGTGAGTATTATGTGTGTGTGAGGGGCCACTGTCTGTGTGTATTATGTGTGTGTGAGGGGCCACTGTCTGTTTGTATTATGTGTGTGTGAGGGGCCATTGTCTGTTTGTATTATATGTGTGTGAGGGGCCATTGTCTGTTTGTATTATGTGTGTGTGAGGGGCCATTATCTGTGTGTGTTATGTGTGTGTGTGGGGCCATTGTCTGTGTGTATTATGTGTGTGTGAGGGGCCACTGTCTGTGTGTATTATGTGTGTGTGAGAGGCCACTGTCTGTGTGTATTATGTGTGTGTGAGGGGCCACTGTCTGTGTGTATTATGTGTGTGTTAGGGGCCACTGTCTGTGTGTATTATGTGTGTGTGAGGGGCCATTGTCTGTTTGTATTATGTGTGTGTGAGGGGCCACTGTCTGTGTGTATTATGTGTGTGTGAGGGGCCACTGTCTGTGTGTATTATGTGTGTGTGAGGGGCCACTGTCTGTTTGTATTATGTGTGTGTGAGGGGCCATTATCTGTGTGTGTTATGTGTGTGGGGCCATTGTCTGTGTGTATTATGTGTGTGTGAGGGGCCACCGTCTGTGTGTATTATGTGTGTGAGGGGCCACTGTCTGTTTGTATTATGTGTGTGTGAGGGTCCACTGTCTGTGTGTATTATGTGTGTGTGAGGGGCCACTGTCTGTGTGTATTATGTGTGTGTGAGGGGCCACTGTCTGTGTGTATTATGTGTGTGTGAGGGGCCATTGTCTGTTTGTATTATGTGTGTGTGAGGGGCCACTGTCTGTGTGTATTATGTGTGTGTGAGGGGCCACTGTCTGTGTGTATTATGTGTGTGTGAGGGGCCACTGTCTGTTTGTATTATGTGTGTGTGAGGGGCCATTATCTGTGTGTGTTATGTGTGTGGGGCCATTGTCTGTGTGTATTATGTGTGTGTGAGGGGCCACCGTCTGTGTGTATTATGTGTGTGAGGGGCCACTGTCTGTTTGTATTATGTGTGTGTGAGGGTCCACTGTCTGTGTGTATTATGTGTGTGTGAGGGGCCACTGTCTGTGTGTATTATGTGTGTGTGAGGGGCCACTGTCTGTGTGTATTATGTGTGTGTGAGGGGCCATTGTCTGTTTGTATTATGTGTGTGTGAGGGGCCACTGTCTGTTTGTATTATGTGTGTGTGAGGGGCCATTATCTGTGTGTGTTATGTGTGTGGGGCCATTGTCTGTGTGTATTATGTGTGTGTGAGGGGCCACCGTCTGTGTGTATTATGTGTGTGAGGGGCCACTGTCTGTTTGTATTATGTGTGTGTGAGGGTCCACTGTCTGTGTGTATTATGTGTGTGTGAGGGGCCACTGTCTGTGTGTATTATGTGTGTGTGAGGGGCCACTGTCTGTGTGTATTATGTGTGTGTGAGGGGCCATTGTCTGTTTGTATTATGTGTGTGTGAGGGGCCACTGTCTGTGTGTATTATGTGTGTGTGAGGGGCCACTGTCTGTGTGTATTATGTGTGTGTGAGGGGCCACTGTCTGTTTGTATTATGTGTGTGTGAGGGGCCATTATCTGTGTGTGTTATGTGTGTGGGGCCATTGTCTGTGTGTATTATGTGTGTGTGAGGGGCCACCGTCTGTGTGTATTATGTGTGTGAGGGGCCACTGTCTGTTTGTATTATGTGTGTGTGAGGGTCCACTGTCTGTGTGTATTATGTGTGTGTGAGGGGCCACTGTCTGTGTGTATTATGTGTGTGTGAGGGGCCACTGTCTGTTTGTATTATGTGTGTGACAGGTGCCGTCCCATGTGTGAAGGGGAAAGACTGCACAGCTCCTAGATGTAAAAAGGTAAGTTGGAGGAGGGGTAGGGTAGTATATTAATACTGTGTGTGTGTGTGTGTGTGTGTGTGTATGTGTGTGTGTGTGTGTGTGTGTGTCTGTTTGTATTATGTGTGTGTGAGGGGCCATTGTCTGTTTGTATTATGTGTGTGTGAGGGGCCATTGTCTGTGTGTATTATGTGTGTGTGAGGGGCCATTGTCTGTTTGTATTATGTGTGTGTGAGGGGCCATTGTCTGTGTGTATTATGTGTGCGTGAGGGGCCATTGTCTGTGTGTATTATGTGTGTGTGAGGGGCCATTGTCTGTGTGTATTATATGTGTGTGAGGGGCCACTGTGTGTGTGTGTGTTATGTGTGTGTGAAGGGCCACTGTGTGTGTGTGGGGGGGGGCAGTGTATTTATATTATGTGTGTGTGAGGGGCTGTTTGTGGGAGGGAAATAGGTTTATTTTTTTAAATGGTAACACTATTAATTTAATGTTCTGGTTGGAGGGAGGCCTACTAATAAAATGTGTGTGCTATATTGATTTAACACTGGGGCTGGTTGGAGTTCACTAAATTTAATGTACCCATTTTTTTCCCAAATAGGGTCTCCAACATTCCAGGATCCAGACAAGCAGCAACTAATCTAAAGACACCGCAGCCACAAGTGATGAAAGTGAGAAGAACAGGTAGGAGAGAGCAGCACAGTCTGCCAACTATCCAGAATCTGGTGGGATTTATATTATGAGGAGTTCTGACTTGTTTAAATGTTGCACTATGGGATTCATGCAGAAGACTGACATATTAACATGATTATTACATTCCAGCACTTTTTCATGTTTCTGTAGGTAGAGTGCTGCAGTCAGTAACTGTAGTGGCGGACGGTGTATGACGTGGTAGTGATAGGAGACTGCTGTTTTTTCATCACTGGGCTTACTAACCCTGAACTACAGTTTATTGACATGTTCATTATCTTTAACTAAACTTAGGCGTTAATCATAAAGTACAATTTCTGTGAATTGAAAGGTAAGCTGTGGTGGAAGTGGGGTGTATATAGTAGTAGGCCATACCGCTACTTCTCATGCTGCCTTCATTGTAAAATAATAAAATTCCATCCACTTGTTTACATTCCCATTACATTTTTCATACCGCCACTTCTAAACTTCCACTTTGACCACTGAGCTTAATATTGATCGTATGGAGCATATGACCAGCATAATTCAAAATTCTGGTAGATCCTTTGACAAAATATGGGATCCATGGACATTATTCTTTAACTGCTGGGACCACAGTGTGATGCATTATAAAGAGGGTACAGTGTGATGAAAGGGACAAAAATGATGGGCCGCATGGTGATGCAGGAGGAGCAGCGTGATGTGCGGCGGCACATAGTTTACCCTTCTACTTAACTATAGGAGTATATGCTATGCTAAAAAAAATATAATGGTATGGATTGTTTCAGGGAGGCAGGGGGGTGTGGGGGGGCTGGGGAGGGTCATGTGGGGGGCTGGGGGGGGGGTGCATGTGGGGGGCCCCAAACCAATAACTTGCCTAGGGCACCATGAGGTCTAAATCCGGCTGTGGCTGTAATTATAAAATATGTGTTTCTCTTTTATTCTCATAGATTGTAAGCTTGCAAGCAGGACCTTCTTACCTCTTTGTATTACCTAGTATTGTTTATTACTGTGTTTGCCCCCAATTGTTAAGTGTTACGGAATTTGCTGGCGCTATATAAATAAATGTTGATGATTGAACACTGTATTGTGATGCTGTGAACAAATCAGTTTTTTTTCTTTATGAACATTATGAAAATACAGAGTTACTCTGGATTTTTGTTAACAAATAAATGATGGTTATGATTTGCAGGATTAATGTTGTTGATGTATATTCTGAAAACATTTTCAGAAATGTTATTTGTAAATTATTTTTATTCTCTCATTCTCAATGTAACAAGCAGAAAAGTAAAGTTATTCTCTGAATTTTAGCACACAAAACCTGAAGTGCTTTTGATGATAACATGTCATAGTTTTGAACCATGGCAGAGATTAGCAACAGGTTATTGCATCGTTGCACATAAGATATTAGTGTCTCTTAGCAGTAAAAAATTATCATCCATTACTGCTCAAGTGTAATGCTTTTCTAGTTGGTGAACCCTGGTAACCTGATTCTACCCTAGCAGCCATTATTCTTCAGTCATTATTCTTCACCAGATAAAAATCTCTTATTCTGTCAATGTTAAGCTCTAAGTAAAAACAGCTGAAGTGCTACTATTAAGCTGACCAAACATTGTTTTCATCCACGTTATTGTTTAAGTAGAGTTGTAAATCTGTCAGTAACTTCTTTTAAGTTGTATTTAAATGTTGTCAGTCTTTGACATTACTAAATATTATGCATTATATATTATATAACTTTTATATTACGTAATAAATTTATACATTTTTGGCAAAATGAGATCAAATGGCATCTTTCTAAATAGGCTGGCATTGCAAAATTCCAGTACAAATTCTCAAAATCTGCTCTTTTGCTTCCAGAAATTTCTCTGATGTTAAGAAATCACAATTTTGCATCTTCGTCTTGTACCAGTGTACCGGGATGATCGACCCACTCACTTCAACATGCACACTTACCCTTCAATTCCAAGTGACACCTCTGCAGTCTAGAAGTGCTTCTAATTGTGCGGACAGGTGGAAATTTGTTATACGCCATTCCTGCATCTGGGTTGCACTTGCATGCAGACCCTTTTTTAATGACTGAGGCCCTAAAAATCGACATTGGTATTTCTTATAATTATAATAGTAAAGTAGCTGTGAATTATATCCAGTCACTTCCATTGTGTGCCTAATTAGAAATTAAAACATTTTCCGGTTTGCAGATTATGGAAGAATGTTGTTTATATATTTTTAAACGTGGAACACTAGATTTGTTAACGTGCAAAGCACTAAACTGGTTAACGTAACTGTTTTTCACCTTCATAGTAAACACAATTCAGAGGAAATCAATAAACTTTTAAAATATTTTGGATATGGAAACCCCATAGTCTAAGAGAAACTCATTCCTGTCTGCACCTGTAGTGCCTGTCCCAGGGCTCTAAGCCTGGAGTTTGAAAATAAATACATTAGGATGGGTGTTTGACTTGAAGAACAATGTGAATTGATGCAGTTTTTTATAGCTCCCAGTCCAACCATATCCTTGGTTCACATTTCTATCTAATTGCAGATGATTACCTCTAGCCATGATGAAATATGGCCATCTGCAAAGTGTAATGTGGCTGAAAGATTGGAGAAGTTCACCTATCATGTAGCCTTGGTACTCTGGATATGTCCCCCATCTTTCACAAGTTGTTGAATATTTCATATTTTCCTCTGGATGCCTGTCTGAGACAGGCTCAAGTGATGTTACTGACTAGCGCCTCATACTTACTTCAAAGATAGAGGGGCTGCAAGATGACTATCACTAAATGTACTACAGTATCAGAGGAAAGGATCTAAGTGGTAGAGGATGTGTGCAACATATTACCCATGCAGCTGACAGATCTAAGGACGCAGCTTGATAAAATGTGTAAAAAATTTAAGATTTAGAGAACCCCTCTAGAAAGAGCAAATTACTGCTTGTGGTTGTTAAAAGGTATCCCTATCAAACCCCTGTCACAGGAGCTCCCTCCAAGCTACTGAAATATCAGCTAACCTTCACTCAAAACTGGGCTACAATATACCCAAGAGATAAGGGGACTGACTATGTGACCAAAACCTGCTATAAACTGCATATATTTAATATCTAATTACATAACTATATTAAGAATTTTATATATTGGGGGTATTTCTGTTGTTTGTACTACTACAATCATTGTGAAAAGTTTTGAGAATGACACAAATATTATTTTTCACAAAGTCTGCTGCCTCAGCTTTTATGATGGAAATTTGCATATACTCCAGAATTTTATGAAGAGTGTTCAGAGGAATTGCAATTAATTTTCTCTTTCTCCCCAAAACAACATTTTCACTGCATTTTAGCCCTGCCACAAAAGGACCAGCTAAAATCAGGTCAGTGATTCTCTCGTTAACACAGGTGAGAGTGTTGACGAGGACAAGGCTTAAGATTTGTCATGCTGTCATGCTCTGCCATGCTGATTGAGTTAGAATAAAAGAATGGAAGCTTTAAAAGGAGGGGGGGTGCTTAAAATTATTGTTCTTCCTCTGTTAACCATGGTTACCTGCAAGGAAACATGTGCAGTCATCATTGCTTTGCACAAAAAGGGCTTTACAGGCAAGGATATTGCTGTTAGTAAGATTGCACCTAAATCAACCATTTATCGGATCATCAAGAACTTCAAGTTGTGAAGTAGGCTTCCAGCAAGCGCCAGGACCGTGTCCAAAAGTTGATTCATCTGCAGGATTGCGGCGCCACCAGTGCATAGTTTGCTCGGGAATGGCAGCAGGCAGGTGTGAGTGCATCTGCACGCACAGCAAGGTGAAGACTTTTGGAGGATGGCCTGTTGTCAAGAAGGCCAGCAAAGAAGCCACTTCTCTCCAGGAAATACATCAGAAACAGACTGATATTCTGCAAAAGGTACAGGGATTGGATTGCTGAGGACGGGGGTAAAGTCATTTTCTTTGATGAATCGCTTGTCCGGAGAAGGAAAGGTGAGCGCTACCATCAGTCCTGTGTTATGCCAACAGTAAAGCATCCTGAGACAATTCATGTGTGGGGTTGCTTCTCAGTCAAGGGAGTGGGCTCATTCACAATTTTGCCTAAGAAAACAGCCATGAATAAAGAATGGTACCGAAACATCTTCCAAGAGCAACTTTTCCCAACCATCCAAGAAAGGTTTGGTGACGAACAATGCCTTTTCCAGCTTGATGGAGCACCTTGCCATAAGGCAAAAGTGATAACTAAGTGGCTCAGTGATCAAAATATCAACATTTTGGGTCCATGGCCAGGAAACTCCCCAGACCTTAATCCCATCGAGAACTTGTGATCAATCCTCAAGAGGCAGGTGGACAAAAAAACCCACACAAATTCTGACAAACTCCAAGCATTGATTAGACAAGAATAGGCGGCCATCAGTCAGTATGTGGCCCAGAAGTTGATTGACAGCATTCCAGGGAGAATTGCAGAGGTCTTCAGAAAGAAGGGTCAGTATTGCAAATATTGACTCTATGCATAAAATTAATGTAATTCTCAATAATAGCCTTTGAATTGCTTGTAATTGTACTTCAGTATACAATAGCAACATCTGACACAAAGGTGTAAAAACACTAAAACACTGAAGCAGTAAACTTTGTGAAAACCAATACTTGTCATTCTCCAAACTATTGGCCATGACTTTATTCATACTTATATTTTGATTTTGTATATTTGTTGACACATGCATTACCACCAGTGTAGTGACTAATGCACTTTTAGTTTCAATTATATTAACCTGATTTATAATGGATTCTATTAAAGCTGATTATGTAATGTGCATGGACTAAGTGTATGAAAAGATTATGGAGTGTCTACAAAAAGTACAGGCCTGATTTAATACTGGCACATTAAACTCATTTAACAGGGCCTAAAATATTGGCCCTATAAAGGCTTTCGATTGGTTAAGCCTTTCATTCTTTTATTTGGTATATGTCAAGGCAGCCACCATACTAGTGGGCAAGCATTTTTCTTTTTTTATGCTGTGTTAACACTATCTTCTATGATTGATGCATTATGTTCCTTTGCAAATTAGTATATGTGTTTCTCCTCGCTCCCTTTTAACCTCAGATTCTTATTTTAAATATGACAAATGTTCACAGTTGTATGGCAGGCTTTCCATTCTGCCAAGTGGTAATTCTCTTGTCATGCAGCCTTATCAGTGTACTTTGTCCCAAACTGGTTACACAGTGTGGATACCTGGACCTGGACTCTGAGCAATAACTGGAAGAGATACATCTGAATTACCTAATTTTCTGGTGTTAGGGAACCTGGTCCAGTCATGTTCCCCTTGGAACAAAAATGCCAACAAAGATACTCTAGCTCTCCAACTAATTATTTATTGGAGTGGCAGCACCTCATTAATATTCCACTTTTGCCTTTGATTCTGCAAGTGGTTTGAGTTGTTATACAATCATCCAAAGGCCAAGCTCAGTTTCCATAGTTCTGATTCGTACTGCTTTTCCTTGCAGCAGGGGACCCATTAGGGGTTTCCAATTGTCCATCCCTAGTTTCAAACACTTTTAACCCCTAGTGGAATGTATTAGAGCTAGCCCTACATTCTGCAGCTTTAGGCTGTGACAGATAAAATATCACTGTATGATATTATATATTGTAGTATATGGAAAGTTCAAGTGCTCCAGTGCATAATGTTCTGGAGCTGGTCTTGATGTTTGAGTAGCGTACAAATTTATTAGACTAAATCTATTGTTATTCCATAGAACAGAACAGATTTTAGCTGTCATTTTGTAGCATGCAATAAATAAATGAAAGCTAGAATCTGATTGGTTGCTATAGTCAACATATCCACTTTTTCAAACCTGAGTTTAGTAAATATTGTCCTTAGTGATTATAATGGAAATTAATCTAAAACACAGAAAACAGTAAAACCTTAATGGTAACTGAAGGACAGTGTTAAGAAATAGAGATTGAGATATACAAATCTTAAATTTTAGAGTCAGCACTAACAGGAGGTAATGAAGTAAAATATCGTAGAATAATAAATCTGTTAGAAGGTTATACAATTCATTCCTTCCTCTCCCATCCCCCACCCTGTAATTCATTCCCCTCTCCCTGACTGCTTGTGTAATTGATTTCTCCTTTCTTTGCCCCCGCACACTGTAATTCATTTTGCCCTAACTCTACCTTGTAACCAATTGTTCC
Organism: Mixophyes fleayi; assembly: GCF_038048845.1. Lineage (NCBI taxonomy): Eukaryota > Metazoa > Chordata > Amphibia > Anura > Limnodynastidae > Mixophyes > Mixophyes fleayi. Next base: position 135,297,767 of record NC_134406.1, on the reverse strand, counting down.
TCCCTTATCCTCCATACCCACATTCACTCACCTTATTACTGCCCCCTGGAATTCAGCGGTAAGTCAATGCCAGAGCTGTGATTATCACACAAATCATACTGCTGGCTGTTGCTCCTTTATGTCAGGGATTGGGACCAGGGTACTTTATGGTAACATCACAGCACACTGTCCCGATAATGTGGCATCCACTTGCTATTTACCAGGGCTAATCGTCTATGACACCATATCAGTACTAGACATACTCAGGCTCAGTTCCTCAGGAACCGAACACACTCAAACTTATTGGATCCGAGTACCGAGGTGAGTCGGCTCGGTACTTTCGCGCTTTTTCAGAATCGAAAATGAGGCAAAACGTCATTGTTACTTCATCGGATCTCGGATCTTGCGAGTTTTGGAATCTATAAATACCGCCCTCCACGGCGATCTAGCGCCATTTGAGAGCGGGACACAGTAGGGGTAGTACAGAGTGTAGAGCAGTTGGGCAGGCAAAATTATTTGCTAATTCTCATTGCAGAAAAATACAAAAACTAGTGCTGTCAGGGTTGGTGTAATTCTGCAGTCAAATTCTACTGTGTTATATAGGTAACACAAAAAGGAGAGCTGTGTTGCTAATTGTCATTGCTGAAATACAAATACTAGTCCTTGCAGGCTCTTCTTCCGAATTTGCACCAAAAAGTGTACAGTGTTATTTACATCCAAAGACAACTTGTCCATTGCTCCAATGCTAATTGTCATTGGTAAAATACAAATACCAGTCGTTGCAGGCTCTTCTTCTGAATTTGCACCAAAAAGTGTACGGTGTTATATACACCCAAAGACAACTTGTCCATTGCTCCAATGCTAATTGTCATTGCTGAAATACAAATACTAGTCCTTGCAGGCTTTTCTTCTGAATTTGTGCCAAAAAGTGTACGGTGTTATCAAAATGGATTCATAGCAGTACACAGAAGAGCAGGAGCACCAAGCAGCTGCTGCCACCAGTCATGATGATAGTAATCCCTGTACATCATCTGGTAAAGCCTATTTAAAAGTACATAGTGTATTTAAGTCAGGCAAACAAAAATGTAAACAAACACCTTTTACCTTGGTCAAGAAAAAAGAGCTGGATTCCAGGCAAAGTTATCTGCAGAAAAAAACTATAATTGCCAACATGCCATTCTACACACGCAGTGGCAAATAAAGAGTGAGGCCTTTGCCTTTTTCCATAAGTGCGAGATCTGAAACGTTTACTGAGCCATCTTCTTGTAAAGTCAGTTGTGACCATGGAAGACCTTGTCATTCGGACTCCAAAAGTGTTGCCCAAATACTTTTATGTGTAAAATCCGAGCTGGAAGAAACCAGTAAGGCATTAGAGGAAAATGTATGTTCAGATTCAGAAATGTCACCAATCCCTGAGGAGAGTCCATCCACGAGTGCTATGTGTAATCGTGACCACTCTGATAGTGTACCCATAAAGAATGCCCCTTTCAGCATTTCTGCAAATGTATGCCTGAGCAGTCCGACCGTAGCCGATGATACACCAATTGAGGATGCCACTTTGGAATTGCAACAAGACGAGGGGTATATTTGTGTAGCCGACAAGAGCGCTAATGAAGATGTTGATGAGGATGATGTTGTTTCTGTAAGTCCTGCACCGGTGGAAGCAGTTCTAGCACGTGATAAGAAGAAGGCCATTGTCATGCCTGGAAATAAGACCAAGAAATCCACTACTTATGTGTAGAATTATTTTTACCCAAATCCTGCCAACAGCTGTCTAGCTATTTGTAGTGTATGTAAAGCCACAGTCAGTCAAGGGAGGGACCTTAACCATCTAGGAACCTCATCCATGTTATGCCATTTGACGCAAATTCATAGCAAGGTGTTGGGAAAATCAGAAAGTTATGCTAAAAAAATAACAACAAGCAGTCCATCATCAGCTATTACCCTTCTCTCACCTACATTGTGACGCCTGCAATATACACCCACAACACCGTCTTCATCAATATCCTCAGTAGCGATCGGAGTTAGTCCTGCATCCAAGTTGCTAAGGCTAGATGACTCTTCCATTATCCTGGATTCCTCAGAAGAATTCTTGAGCGTTAGTCCCACTGCTGCTGCAGCTGGGGGTTAATCTTCATCCCAGAAGCAGATCAAGAAGAAGAGTACTAGTAGTTTACAACAATTGACTGTTAATCGTTTTCAAGAGGAAGCATGTATGAAAGCTGTCACCCAGTTACAAAGCGGATCACAGACGCCATGGCGACTATGCTAGTGTTAGATCTGCGTCCACTATTAATGCAGCTGGTTTTAGACAGCTACTTGAGGTCTTGTGTCCCCATCCCTAAATTCCATCACGACACCATTTCAATAGAAAAGCTATTCTTCACCTCTACCAGAAGGTTTCATAAAAATGTTATTATTGGGCTGCAAAATGCCATTCTACCCACTGTATACTTAACCACAGATATGTGGACAAGCGGAACTGGACAAGCTAAAGATTATATGACTGTGACAGCCCACTGGGTTGGTGATTACCCAGCATGTACCCAAGTACGTCACATTTGTCAGAGGCAGGCTACTCTGTGTATCATTGGCTTCACTAAGAGGCATACTGTTATGACTGCCTTTGTTTTGTATCTTGCAGCAGTACCTATAATCCATCAGAGGTGCTGCTGTCCTGCTCCTGAACTCTGCAACATGCCTGAAGGAGTTAATCTCCCTGTCTGATGCTAATTAGAACTGCACCTGTTGCATTGCTTTAAGTATCTGCTTCTAGCTGTGCTCTGTGCAGTTCATCCGTTGTTCCTGGCTGCTGCTAACCTGCTCCTGTTCTGTTTGGTATATACCTGCTGGATTGTATTTCTGTGTATGACCCCTGCCTGTACCTTGGACCTTGCCTGCTTGCTTGAGACCCCAAATCGTTTGCCTGTACCTTGGATCATGCGGTTTTGCCTGTTGCCCTGACCTTTTGGACAGACTTCTGGACCTCGCCTATTTTGCTTGATCTCTGCCTGGCTATTTAGATTTGTTTGTCTGGTCTCTATTTGATCCCTGGACTCTGTCTGCTTTACTGGACAGCCTTGTGCCTTCTGGACTGGGGTAAACTTATTATACTTGTTCCTGCCATTTTACTATACAGTCTCTTTTGGAACCTGTTATCCGTGGATTTGAGTTATTTTTCTTAATAAATTTACCTGAATAAAGACACTTTGCCTTACACTTCCGTTGCTCTTCGTGAATGCACTGGGATTCATAACATGATGAACTGCCATACAATCTGGGCCTGCTGATTGCACGCCCACTGCCTTAGTCCTGGAATTCCTAGTGTTTTTGCATTTGAACTCTGTGTTTGGCTATTAGACATGTCAGTAAATCCACAATTACAAATGCTGCAAATGGACATTGTTCAGCTCCGTTACCAAATCGTACAGGTTTCCACTTTACTCCAAGAACTGCTTAAAACCTTTCCTGCTGCTGTGTTAAGTAGTTTCAACACTAATTCTGATTTAAAAGCAACAAACTCCTCTAGTGAAAGCATGCAGACCGCAGAGAATTCTCCAAGAACTTTTTCTGACATTGGTGCTGCATCTATGGTAATGACAGCGGTCCCTACCATTTGGGATTCTAAATGACCAAGCTACCTGCGTCCCCCTCTCACTGAGGAGGAACGATGGCGCAGAAGGAAAACTATGCCTCTACTGTGCCAGTGGCGAACATTTCTTACAAATCTGTCCGCTCCGCAGACCACAACATCCTATGGAGCAGCCTTCAGTGTGCTCCTCTCCAGACCCTGGATTGTTCTGCACGTCACCTCCTGTTGCTTTACTTTAGCCTATTCTGCCAGTTCCAGTTGCCGCCTGTCCTGCGGTGCCAGTTCCAGTTGCCGCCTGTCCTGCGGTGCCAGTTCCAGTTGCCGCCTGTCCTGCGGTGCCAGTTCCATTTGCCGCCTGTCCTGCAGTGTCAGGTCCAGCTACTGCCCGTCCTGTGATGCCAGTTCAAGCTACCGCCAGCACTGAGTCTCCAGCCATTGCCTCCTGTTCCGAGGTGCCAGCCTCTGCCTTCAGTCCTGAGTCCGCTGTGTCCGGTCCTGAGTCCGCTGTTTCCGGTCCTGAGTCCGCTGTGTCTGGTCCTGAGTCCGCTGTGTCCGGTCCTTAGTCCGCTGTGTCTGATTCTGAGTCCGCTGTGTCCGGTCCTGAGTCTCCTGCCGCTGTGTCTGGTCCTGAGTCTGCTGCCTCCACTCCCGAGTCTTCAGCCACTGCCTCTACTCCCGGGTCTACAGCCGCTGCCTCTACTCCCGAGTCTTCAGCTCCAGAGGGGGCGCTGCCCTTACAGTCTGCTCCAGAGGGGGCGCTGCCCTTACAGTCTGCTCCAGAGAGGGCCCTGTCCCTCCAGCCCGTTCCAGAGAGGGCCCTGTCCCTCCAGTCCCCTCCCAAGTTGCCTGTCCATGCTGTTCAGCCCGAGTTGCCTGTCCATGCTGTTCAGCCCGAGTTGCCTGTCCATGCGGTTCAGCCCGAGTTTCCTGTCCATGCGGTTCAGCCCGAGTTGCCTGTCCATGCGGTTCAGCCCAAGTTACCACTTGGTGCTGTCTGCTCTGAGGCATCTCACAGTGCTGTCTGCTTTGAGGCATCTCACGGTGCTGTCTGCTCTGAGGCATCTCACAGTGCTGTCTGCTCTGAGGCATCTCACAGTGCTATCCAGTCGGAGTGCTGTGTCCAGCCCGGGCTTCCCGTCACGTGTGCCCAACTTGCCGTCCCAGCTGGGGACTCCTTCTCGGACGTTCCAGTTGAGTACTCTCCAGAGACTGCTATTGAGCCTGAATACCCAAAAGCCTCTTCTGAGTCATCAGATCCTCCTCCAGTCTTCTTTGATGCAGACATCAAACAGTTTGTTACAGTACTTGAACTTTCCATGAAACAGTTTCAGGAATGTCCGGATTAATTCATTGACCAATTTAACCAAGTGGGTTCAATTATTATAAAACTCTGTTTTAGAGAGGAGCCATAAACCTGGGACTTCTCATTACTAAATTCCGATGACCCCATTATTCATAATACCATGACTTTGTTAATGCTGTTTGTCAGAAGTACACTCCATCCACAGTCAAGTCATCTGATCACAATTTTTCTGTGCCCATTCCAGCCTGTGCGTCAGTTCCTGCACTTGTCCATAAGACCTCTATGGTTAACAAGAACGGAAAAACCCTTGCTTTGCCACTTCAGTCACAACAAACACCAACCTTGGTGACTGGCTTTTTGGGCATATCATCATCTGGTGATAAAATAAAAGGTCCTATCCCGACTCTAGGCTGGGACTCAGACTTTGAAAGTGAATTTGTGGAGGATACTAGAGAGTTAGTGGACGAACTTGCCAATTCTTCTGCTTCTGAAGAATTGGGTCTTCTCTGTACTCCATTAGAGAAGAGCCCAATTGTGTCTCCAGGGAGACCTCATAAAAAGAAAAAGAAGAGGAGAAAAACCTGAAGGGAGCATGTATGGAGCGTCTGGAATCCGCTCCTTAAAGGGGGGGCTATGTTATGACTGCCTTTGTTTTGTATCTGGCAGCAGTACCTATAATCCATCAGAGGTGCTGCTGTCCTGCTCCTGAACTCTGCAACATGCCTGAAGGAGTTAATCTCCTTGTCTGATGCTAATTAGAACTGCACCTGTTGCACTGCTTTAAGTACCTGCCTCTAGCTGTGCTCTGTGCAGTTCATCTGTTGTTCCTGGCTGCTGCTAACCTGCTCCTGTTCTGTTTGGTATATACCTGCTTGATTGTATTTCTGTGTATGACCCTGCCTGTACCTTGGACCTTGCCTGCTTGCCTGAGACCCCGAATCCTTTGCCTGTACCTTGGACCATGCTGTTTTGCCTGCTGCCCTGACCTTTTGGACTCTTGATCTCTGCCTGGCTATTTGGATTTGTTTGTCTGGTCTCTATTTGATCCCTGGACTCTGTCTGCTTTTCTGGACAGCCTTGTGCCTTCTGGACTGGGGTAAACTTATTATACTTGTTCCTGCCATTTTACTATACAGTCTATTTTGGAACCTGTTATCCGTGGATTTGAGTTATATTTGTTAATATATTTACCTGAATAAAGACACTTTGCCTTACACTTCCGTTGCTCTTCGTGAATGCACTGGGATTCATAACACATACAGCTGACAATCTGTTACAAAAACTAAGTGATGTCATTGCAACATGGCTTATCCCGCTAGGACTGTACTCAGGATATGTAATTTCTGATAACGCCACCATTATTGTGAGAGCATTCCATCACATTCCCTGTTTTGCTCACACAATAAACTTGGTGGTGCATAGCTTTTTAAAAAATGACAGGGAAGTGCAGGAGATGCTGTCTGTGGCCCGTAAAATATATGGACAGTTCCGGCATTCGGCAGCAGCATGTAGGAGATTGCAGCAGCTGCAAGAGCAATTTAATTTGGCCTGCCACCGACTGAAGCAAAAGGTGGTAACAATTTAGAATTCCACACTGTATATGCTTCTGCGATGGAGGAACAGTGAAAAGCCATCCACGCTTATTTCGCAAGCCATGACATTTGGAAAGGAGGGGGATGTATTTTAGTCAAGGGCAGTAGAGAATACTTTCTGTGTTGTGCAAGGTGCTGAAACCACTTTAAGTAGTCACCTGTGAAGTGAGTTCAGACACTGTGAGCTTGAGTCAAGTTATTCCCTTAATTAGACTTTTGGAAAAGCAGCTTGAGAAACTGATGGAGGAGATTAAACATAGCAATTACGCTAAGTATGTCGGACTTGTAGATTAAGTACTTTATTCGCTTTGCCAGGTTTTAAGAGTTATCAAAATCTTGAAATCAGATCATTACATTTTGGAGTCTGTGCTTGATCCTCAGTTTAAGAGCTATGTCTTCTCTTTGTTTCCAACTGACCCAGATCTGAAGAGATGCAAGGAGCTCCTGGTGAGGAAGATGACAGCTCAAGTGTTAAGTGACAGGACAGTATCTCATCCTTCAGTTTCTCACGCAACTGCTGCTAGGAAAAAACTTGGACTTCCCAAGAGACCCAGGGATGATGCAGATGACTCTGCACCAAATTTTGACATCTGGTCTGGTGTAAAAGAATTGACCAAAAAACGTGAAACCTCTTCCGTAACTAAACTTGATCCTACTGTCAACATCCAAAGGATGGTGGAGGATTATTTTCACAACAGCATAGAAATAGATACATCAGACAGTCCCTTTACATACTGGGAGGAAAAAAAGGGAATTTGAAGATTCATGTACCAACTCGTTTTGCACTGCCTAAGCTGTCCACCCTCCAGTGTGTACTCAGAAAGAGTTTTTAGCACCGCCGGGAACCTTGTCAGTGATCGGCGTAGGATGCTACTTCCTCAAAATGTGGAAAAGGTGATGTTTATAAAAATGAACTTCAAGTTCCACAAGGAAGCCCTTTCCTGCCAATTACATCAAAATACTGAGATTTCTGGAACCGTGGATTTCAGTGGTGATGAATTAATAATGTGTGAGGGTGATGTACACACTGATGAGGGTGAGGATGAGGCTGAGGATGATGACAACAACATCTTGCCACAGTAGAGTTCATTAACACCACTGTTAACTTAGGTGTCTTAAGGCCATTGATACCTTGTTTTGTTGGGTCCCAAACAAACCAAGCACTTCAGCCACAAGAGGTGGTACTTTTGTGGCCGAATTGCTTTGTTTGTTAAAGTGTGCATGTCCTTTTTAAGATCCAACATAAGGGTGGGTGGTAGTGCCCAATTCCATCTTGCACCATTTTTCCTTTCAGCTACCGCTGTGTGCCAATGTTACCTACATGTGCTGTATATTGTTGTGTGCTCAGCAAAAATCTTCGACAACCATTGATGATGCAAATGACTCAACACAACATTTTGACATCTGGTCTTATCTACTGTAAAATAATTGACCAGAATTAGTGACACCTCTGCTGTAACTCCACCTGATCCTACTATCAACTATCAATATCCAAAGAGTGGTGGAGGATTATTTAAAAAAAATTTGAAAGGTATAAAGACAATGGTTTTATTAACAAAAACAACATTGCTTGCAGAAGTAATGTAAGCATAGATGTCTAAATCGACGTGTATATGTATTACCTTCCACTTTGCTGCTGTTTCATCAAGTGTTTGTAATCTGCACTTTACATGAAAGGTGCCTAACGAGATTATAATTTTATGGTAATTGGGGCTGATTCGAAGCTCACTGATGAACCAGATTTTTGCTTGGAATTACAATGTCAGAACATATGAAACAAAAATCCTGCGCTGAGCTAATTTATAGAGCCATAGATAAGTCAAAGCAGCTGAATAAGAGGTAGGGTAGAAGCCAAATAAAAACAGAAAACCATGTGAAGAAGAGAACAATCTTACAGCGTTTGGATAAATGTGTAAATACTACTGACTCAACACGGCAGATAATACATAAAAAAATGGGAATGATAAATCCAATAATTTAATCAACACCAAAATTAGTACAATTGAATACATAACAACTTCAATTAAAAAGAGACCGGTCTCATTGCACTAATGTAGAAAGGGAATGGATAATCCTCTATAGAGTAAAATCAGAGGATGAGTATTATCTCAAAAAGTTTAATTGGCCCATTGATATAAATACATATAATACATCTAGATGTAACAAATTGGGAAATAGTCAAAATGAGATGCAGTATAAACCCAAATTAGAATAGATAGTAATTAGAACTTCCTGAACAGGTAGTGTGAATGATTCAGATCACATGCTATGTATAGCGTTTCAAATGAGTAATAAAAAAATCACCCTCTGTATTGATATGCAGAAAAGAGTCTCATATGATAGTATAATAATGTTCTCAAATAGTAGATACTATTAAAAAAACAAATCAATGCATACCATCGTTGATACAGTCGGATGGTTGGAGACAAAGTATCTATGCACTTGATATACGGATTAATCCAAATCCACTGAACATCCGTGATGGAGACTGAACAAACATCACGGACTGGTAGATCTCCACTTCCACAGATGAATTCCGTATAGATTTCTGAAAGCACTAGTATAGCGACGTGATTAACACAGTAGGAGGATTGTTAAATGTTGTATCTTTACACTCCACGTAGGGGATGGTCCGACTCCGCTTGATATCCACAGTCCGCCCCCACAGAGAACCTCCTTACGAAATCAGCGCTGATGACTGCTCGTTAGAACAATATTGTAACAAACTCCAGGGTCTACAACCTGCTCCTGCAGGTAGCTGTAATGGTTCTTGATGGAGATTTTAATAGAATGAATAGGCATCAACTCAGGGTCTCCTCTTACTCCCAACTGCTGACGCGTTTCGTTCAGCTCAGATAAACTTTCTCAAAGACAAAGTCTTAGACTATCAGACCCACCCTGTCTGTTTGCTGAGAGGAAGCAGCTTTTAAATCATGTAAGTAAACCAATTTTAAACTACACATATGTTTTTACCTGGTTTAATCTCCACCTAGGTACATAACTGTGCCAATGTTTTACTCTACTTCCCTGCTTTCTCTGCATATTGCCAGCTAAATGCCTCTTTTTGTTACATATCCCTCCCCCTAGCGTCTCCAAGTAGGGGGGCGCGGACTTCGCGAGGAGTGCATATTTTCGTGACAACGCATCCACATTTTTGTGTAGAATCCCAGTTCTATGTTCTACTGAGAACTTGAAAGGTTGTAGTGCCAAGAACCAGCGGGTTACCTTGGCATTTACCTCCCGGTTGTTCTGCATCCATCGCAATGGTGCATGGTCTGTTATTAGGGTGAACTCTCTGCCTAGGAGATAATAGCGCAGAGCTTCTGTAGCCCATTTTATGGCGAGACATTCTTTCTCCACAGTGGCATATTTTTGTTTCCTTGGAAGTAACTTACGACTTAGGTACAGGACAGGATTTCCTACTCCATTCTTCTCCTGTGACAAGACTGCACCTAAGCCAACACCAGAAGCATCAGTTTGGAGGAAGAACCTCCAGGTAAAATCTGGTGCTTGTAGAACTGGAGAGGAACAAAGAGCTAACCAAAGATCAGACCAGGCGGTTTCTGCAGAATCAGACCAGGTTAATCTATCTGGACAACTTTTTTTTAACATGTCCGTAAGTGGAGCAGCTCTAGTGGCGAAGTGGCTTACAAACCACCTGTAGTAACCTACTAAGCCTAAAAAGGTTCTTAACTGTGACTTTTTCTCCGGTCTTGTCCAATTTTTGACTGCCTCCACTTTGTCTAGCTGGGGTTTTACATGCCCTCGACCAACAATGTACCCCAAATATTTGGCTTCTCTCATGGCTATGGAACATTTCTCTGGGTTAGCTGTTAACCCTGCGGACCGTAATGTAAGACCCGCCTCAACTTTGGCTAAATGTGATCCCCAGTCTGGGGTATAAATCACTATATCGTCCAAGTAAGCAGCTGCATAAGCTGTATGAGGTCGTAGCAATTTATTCATAGCCCTTTGGAAGGTGGCAGGTGCCCCATGCAACCCAAAGGGTAGGACTTTATATTGATAGATACCATCAGGGGTGGAAAATGCAGTCTTTGGCTTGGCCGTGGAAGTCAGGGGAACTTGCCAATAACCCTTTGTTAGATCAAGGGTTGTTAAATAATTGCTACCAGCAAGATTTTCCACTAGTTCATCCACACATGGCATCGGATAGGCATCAAACTGCGACATACTGTTTAGGCGCCTAAAGTCATTGCAGAACCTAATTGTCCCATTGGGTTTCGGGACAAGCACAATGGGACTATTCCATTCACTAGTGGACTCTTCAATTACATTTAACTGGAGCATCTTCTCGACCTCCTTTCTCACGTCCACCCGTCTGGCTTCTGGAATACGATATGGCATCTGCTTGACAATGACTCCTGGCGCAGTGACAATGTCGTGTTCGATTAAGGTAGTGCACCCAGGAATGGAAGAGAAGACATCCCTGTTCCGGCGAATCATTTCTTCAGTCTGTTGTCTCTGCTGAATAGACAAGGCTGGCTCTATGGGCACTTCAGACTTTTCAATGGCAGTACTCACTACCTGAGGAGAGGTTTCCTCATCATGCCAGGGTTTAAGGAGGTTCACATGATATATTTGCTCCTCCCTTCTCCTACCTAACTGGTGAACTCTGTAATTGACAGGACCGACAGCCTCTAGAACTTCATATGGACCCTGTCAATGGGTGAAAAGTTTGCTTTCCTGGGTAGGAACCAGGACTAGGACCTTGTCCCAAGGCTTGAAAGATCGAACAACAGCACTTTTGTCATAACTTTTTTTCTATCGTTTCTGAGCCTCTTTTACATGTTGCTGCACAATGGGCCCTATCTTTCCTAGCCTCTCATACATTTGGGACACAAATTGTACCAGATTTGGCTCCCTGGGACCTTGCTGCTCCCACCCTTCTTTAATCATATCCAAGATACCCCTGGGCTGTCTCCCAAACAATAACTCAAAGGCACTAAACCCTGTTGAAGCTTGAGGTACCTCTCGGATGGCAAACATCAAATAGAGAATAAAAGTGTCCCAATCTTTTTTCTCTTGAGCCACTGCTTTCCTGAGCATGTGCTTTAATGTGCAGTTAAAGCGTTCCACCAAGCCATCTGTTTGTGGATGGTATACAGAGGTGTGAAGCGCCGTAACCCCTAGCAACTGGCACATGTCCTTCATCAGTTTAGACATGAATGGAGTACCCTGATCTGTGAGAATTTCTTTGGGTATTCCCAAGCGTGTAAACATCAATACAAGTTCTTTAGCTATGGTGTTTCGTAGGGGAATTGCCTCTGGATACCTGGTTGCATAGTCAAGCACCACTAGTATATATTGGTGCCCATGTGCAGATATTTCCAGGGGCCCCATAAGGTCCATAGCTATCCGTTCAAAGGGAACTTATACTATTGGTATTGGAATGAGAGGTGCCCTGTACATGGGTTTGGGACAGGTTTTCTGACAAATGGGACAGGACCAGCAATACTTTTTCACTGCCATGTGTACACCGGGCCAGTAAAACCTAAGCAGAACTCGTTCCCGTGTTTTATCCTCCCCTAGGTGTCCCCCACAGACATGTGTATGTGCTGCTTTTAACACTAGGGTTACATGGACCTGAGGAACCATTAATTGTTCTATTTTTTCCCCCTGTACATTAGCAACTCTATACAGGAAATTATTTTTAACAATAAAATATGGTATACCTTCTGCAGGCTGGGCGGCTTTCGCTACCCCATTTACCTCAGTCACACTTTTAAAGGCATGTTCCAAAGTGGCATCACTAAGTTGGTCTCGAGCAAAGTCCTGCAAAGGAAACAAAACTGGTATTGCGGACCAGTCCGTATCCTCACTGACAGGCGGGGTGGGCTCATCTGCGACATCACCGACCAATGCTAGTTTGGACTGTCCATGTTTCCCCACAGTTGGATGCTTTTGTGGAACTCCTGCTGTGACTCCCAGCATGGCATTTCCGGTTTGGCGGTTCCCAAAGATCGATGTCCAGATGCTGTGGATTCTTAGGCGGTTCCTTTAAGACCGGGCTTCCGACCGTTGCATCAGTTGCCGGCATGTCCGGCCGGATCCGCTCACCGAGGACATCATTAAACAGTGGGAAGTCTCGCCCCAAAATGAGTGGATATGGGAGTTTAGGTGTTATGGCAGCTACCACCATAACAGTTTTGTCTTTGAGTGTGACTGGTAGTATTGTTCTCTCATACTCCTCTGTTGTGCCATGTACGCAAAGAACTTTCACTTTGGGTAACCGAGAAGTTATGGTTTCGGGTAAAGCAGAGCTGGAAACCAATGAGAGTTCACTCCCTGAGTCAACCAAGGCCAGAACAAGGTTTTGGTTGATTAGCACAGTCACCCGGAACAAACAACGACTTCCTGATGTGGGACTCATGGTAAAACAGCTTGGAAATGTAGTTCCAATATATGCTACAGAACAGTCCATGGGTTCCTGTAGTTTAGGACACTCTGCCTTAAAGTAGCCTGGCTCACCACATTCAAAACACTTCAGATTAGACAGCTGTGCACCTGGCCCTCTGTCCGTAGCAGTTTTGCCATTGGGCCCTGTGGCAAGGATTGTCAAACCTGGCTTTTGGCGTGGCAGCGGCTTTGGCACAAATGCAGGTTCTTTAGTCATTTGCTTTAGCGCACAAAACTTTTCTACCATGGTGGCAAGCTCTTCATATGTTTGTGGGTCTGATTGAAGAACCCACCTTTGCATATCGCGGTTCAGCCCCCAGATGCAGTGATCTATCGCCAGAACTTCAATAATCCGAGAAGGCGAATTCTCCTCAGGCTGCAGCCACTTCTTTAAAATTTTAGAAAGCTCAGCCACTTGTGCTCTGACCGGTTTTTCTTTATCATAGCGCCATTGGTGATAGCGCTTGGCTCTGCCTGGCCCGGAAACTCCAATGCGAGACAATATCTCAGACTTTAGACACAGATAATCAGAGGCCCGTTCCTCATCTAGATCCATATAAGCTCGCTGAGCTTCACCGGTCAGATATGGCGCCAGTCTCTCAGCCCAATCTTTAGGAGGCCATTTTGCCCTTTTTGCAAGTCTCTCGAAAGACACCAGATATGCTTCTACGTCATCAGCTGGTGACATTTTCTGGAGAACAGGACCAGGTGGTTCATTTCTGTCATGCCTCACCTGGCTTAACTCTTCTCTTAAGAGCCTTGTGTTTTCCACCTGTGCCTCGGCGACTTGTAACATCTGAGCTTGCTGCTGTTGCTGCGCAGCGGCCACATTTACGAGGGTTCTCAGTACTTCCTCCATGTTGACGTCTGCGCGGGTTGGGTAGCGGAAACTTGCTTCCCGGAGCATCCAACTCCTGACACCACTTGTGGCAAGAACCCGCTACTGCAGAAGCACACGCGTACAACTTCTTCCTTTTTATGGTTCTTTATTGTCAGGATGGTAATAATGTTTTGACACTGTATACTTGCACAGCAATTATGGAGACCCTCAATGCTTACTATACATAGTCCAACTCTCCTTCCAGATCAGCCAGCTAGCCCAGCGTTGATCTTCCTGAACAATGAAACAAGCAGGGTTTTATACCTGACACTCCTCCCACAGGCCTAGCTTGATGGACAGGTGACACACCCACCTTCTCTTTAAAAGGAAACGCCCATCCCTGGCTTTGTTTAGACTATCAGACCCACCCTGTCTGTTTGCTGAGAGGAAGCAGCTTTTAAATCATGTAAGTAAACCAATTTTAAACTACACATATGTTTTTACCTGGTTTAATCTCCACCTAGGTACATAACTGTGCCAATGTTTTACTCTACTTTCCTGCTTTCTCAGCATATTGCCAGCTAAATGCCTCCTTTTGTTACAATATATATATATATATATATATATATATATATATATATATATATATACATATATATATATATATATATATATATATACTGGGAAGAGGACAAGGACCAGGTTTTAATACACAAATCTATCCTGTTTTAAAAAAACTATGCTGTGTAGCCATAGTACTATACCTGTCCCTAATTATATCAAGAGCAATCTGCTATCTGTTAAAAGATAAACACAGAAAGGGATCAATCAGGCAGGTCCTGCAACGTCTGAGAAGGTAATTTCTGCCTTTAAAAAGAAGCTCCAGAGAACAACAAAGTGGCACTCACTACCCAGTATTAGCTGAAGTTAGGCTGGCGTTGAGATCTAGATCTCAGTCCCTGACAAGAAAGGGACAATCGATTACTGCCTTTGCCCTGATATACCTCTCCTTGTGGAGCTGTGTGTCCGCCAAAATTGGAGTGACAGTGACTCAGGACCAGTGCTTTAAAGGAGAGGGGGGAGAAGCTTGGATGCATAAACAGCAGTCCCTGAAAGTGACTAGGATACTGGTGAGGTGTTTTATACCCTGTATGTTGTTTGTGCCAGATTGTAGTGTTATTTGTTGCAGGTTATTATTTAAATATTATTATTGCAGTTTGGTGCTACCATTTTGTTAAATAACCCTATTTATTTTTTTGGGGATATTTGCCTGGATAGGTACCAGGTAGGCCAGCTGTGCGGTACAGATGATTACATAAAACCTGGAATTATCACAGTGACCTGGATCTCTCCAACAAATATAGTATCTCCATTCTGAAAGAGCCAATTTCATGGCAAGACGTTCCATAACCCAGATGGCATAATTTGTCTTGACAGTGAGGAATTTTGAGAGAAAACAATGCACAGGGATGCAATTTCTTTTGAGGTGGAGATTTTGTTAGCAAAACTCTGGAAGACTGCAGGGGTTCCACCCCAAGACTTTCCATCCATTCCATACTTCCAATCCCGCCAATCTTATTCACATATCTCCATTACCACTCTTCCCTTCATCTGTGCACTATGGTTGCTGTCATTTATCGCCCCCCAGGTCCAGTTTACCAATTCCTTGACCACTTTGCAGCCTGGCTTGCCTATTATTTCCTATCCTTTGACCTGCCTACACTCATACTAGGTGATTTCAACATTCCCATTGATAATCCCATTGTCTCTTCTGCCACTAGACTTCTTTCACTTACTTCCACCTTTGGTCTCTCCCAATGGACCTCATCTCCCACCCACTGCGATGGGCACTCTCTTGTCCTTGTCTTCTCCCGCTACTGCTCCATCTCTAGTTTCTCCAATTTAGCCTTCCCACTCTCCGACCACAACCTCCTTTCCTTCAGCCTCACCTTACCTCATGCCCTTCCCCCTGCACCCAAATACATAGTAAAACCTAAGTACTCTTAACCCAATTTACTTCACATTTTCACTAAAACAACTATTTTCTCCAATGATTACATTGTCCTCTCCTAATCAAGTTGCCTCTTTCTACAACAAAACACTCACTTCAGCCCTAGACAATGCAGCTCCAGCTTCTACATATAGTATCTGACGATCCAAACCCCAGCCATGGCACAACAAACAGACTCGCTACCTTGAAAAGTGCTACCGTACTGCAGAGAGCCACTGGACGAAATCATGTTCCTATCCCAAATTCCTCCACTATAAATTAATTATTTCATCTTACAGCACTGCCCTTTCAATTGCCAAATAAACATTCTTCAAATCATTAATATCAACTAAGTCTTCTAACCAACGTCGCCTCTTTGCCACCTTCAACTCACTTCTCTGTCCACCTGCACCTCCTCCTCCTTCCTCCTTCACTGCCCATGATTTTGTCACCTATTTCAAAGGCAAAGTTGAAACCATTTAACAAGATACTTCCTCATACCAAATTTCAATCACTCAATTCACTCTGCCCACCTTTACCGACACTCCCCAATCCAGCCTCAATTCATTCTCTCTAGTAACTTGTCACGAGCCGCGGCGGTACGCCGCATCCTGCCATGAACTAGCAGCCGGGCGTGTGTTTTAGTTTCTATGCTCTATTATTATCCTTGTGGCATAGATGTAGGAGGGTGTAGGGACAGCCTCCAACACCAGGGGGAGCTCTTATATGATTTAAACTGGTTCACTTATATTTTTATACATGCTTCCTGGTTATGTTATTACCTATGCTAGTTCTAGCTAGTAATTAATTAGCTGCCTCCTGAGGCTGATTGTCAGCCCTATCCTCCTCTGTCCTGATTGGCTCTTAGTACTATTTAAGGCAGTGAGATCAGAGCCTTACTGACGGTTATAGCGGCCTGTTTCAGTACTGCTGCCTGCTCCTTTGTTCCTGTGTTTGGTGTTTAACCTAAGATTGATTCTCCGTGTATGACCCTTGCCTGTTCCTGGATTCTGAACCTGTGCCTCTGACCCTGATCTACTGCCTGAACACGGATTCTGATTCTCTGCTAGTGACCCTGATCTTTCGCCTGTCCCTGGATTCCGAACCTGTGCCTGTGGCCTCTGACCTTGGTTTGTTCTGTGGATACGCTGTCTGCTGCCGGCACTGACTCTTCTTGGACCCCACGCTGCTGTCCGCCATAACACTCTATTCCTGGGTTCTCCTTAGCCAATACACAACTCTCGACCCTCTGTTAGTCTGCGGCCAAGTCTGTTCCCACACTAGGGGCTCCAGTGAACACCAGGCTTTCGGAGCAGACTCCGGGTTTTGTTGTACCGGCTGGAGGGGTTCCTCACATTATAACCGGCCGTGAAGATTGGTGTTATATTGCCAGATCCAGGCGATTTTGCAAGTAGTACAGGGCCTATCCCAGCGCTTGGCAGCTCAAGAAGAGGCTTCCAGAAACTTACAGCCTCAGCAAGCCTCCGCTGGCGTCATACCGGAGCCAAAAATGAACTTGCCTGACCGGTTCTTGGGAAGCAGGTCTGCTTTCCGCAACTTTAAGGAGAGTTGCAGGTTATACTTTCGCCTGAAACCACACTCCTCCGGTTCCGATCAGCAAAGAGTAGGGATTGCTATCTCTCTACTCCAGGGCGAACCTCAGTATTGGGCCTTCTCTCTTCCACCAACCAGTCCAGCCTTACAGACCAAGGATGCCTTCTTCCAGGCCCTGGGGTTGCTATATGATGACCCAGACAGGGTGGCCTCAGCTGAGTCTCATCTCCGGGCATTAAGGCAAGGACAACGTACCGCTGAGGAATATTGTGCGGAATTCCGGCGATGGTCCACCGATAGTGCCTGGAATGATCCGGCACTGCGGAGTCAATTCCGGCTGGGTCTCACCGAGCAAATTAAGGACTTCTTGGTTCAGTATCCGGTACCCATCTCTCTGGAAGATTTGATGCAGCTCGTCATTAAAATTGACCGTCGAGTTAGAGAGAGGAAAGCTGAATGGGAGTCGTCCATACCTGTAGGCTCACCACCCAGTTCTAGTGCCACGTTGCCGGATTCCCCTGAACCATGCAGCTGGGTGCTTACCGCCTGCCTCCGGAGGAACGCTCCAGATGACGCTCACTAGGTCTTTGTTTATATTGTGGCCAACCTGGCCACCTCGTACGCTTCTGTCCCAGCAAGTCGTGAAACACCAAAGCCTAAGCGCTGGCGAAGAGGTGCGCTTAGGCCTACAAATTATCTCTTCAGAAAACTCTTTGTTGGTTCCTGGACATCTAGCCTTTCGTGACAAATCCGCAGATGTGACAGCTTTCCTCAATAGTAGTGCAGCAGGTAATTTTCTGGATATTCACTTGGCTCGGACACTTGACATTCCGGATATCAAGTTAGGTTCAAGCATTACCACCTGTGGTTTGGATGGTAGCCCCTTGCCTGGGGGTAGAATTTTCGCAAAGACTCCAATGGTTCGGCTGTCTGTAGGAGCCCTCCATGCGGAGGAACTCTCCTTCTACCTAATTACCTGTCCCTCTGCTCCATTGATTCTGGGGTATCCTTGGCTTCGCAGCCATAATCCCCTTTTTGATTGGAAAAGAGGGGAGATCATCCGTTGGAGCCCAGAATGTTCCATTGCTTGCCTGTCTCTACCTCTCCAGCCTATTCCTGAGTTACTACCTGCACCCTATCAGGAGTTCAGTGATGTTTTCTGCAAGAAGAAAGCCGACTCACTTTCGCCACATCGGGATTATGATTGTGCAATAGATCTGGTACCAGGATCCAAGTTGCCCAAGGGGCACCTCTATTCTCTATCTATCCCTGAGACCCAGGCCATGGAGCAGTATGTGGAGGTAAACCTGCAAAAAGGATTTATTCATCCTTCTAAGTCCACCTTTGGAGCTGGTTGCTTCTTTGTATCCAAGAAAGATGGTAGCCCTAGGCCTTGCATTGATTTTCGTGGTCTGAATAACATCACTGTTAAGAACACGTACCCTCTGCCTTTGATCTCCGTCTTGTTCGATCGGCTTAAGGCAGCCACCATCTTCTCAAAGATTTACCTCAGAGGTGCTTACAATCTCATCCGAATCAGAAAAGGGGATTTGTGGAAAACAGCCTTCAACACCCAGTCAGGACACTATGAATATCTTGTTATGCCATTCGGTTTATTCAACGCTCCGGCAGTCTTCCAAGACTTAATCAACGATGTGTTGCAGGAATTCCTTGGAAAATCAGTGGTCGTCTATATGGATGACATCCTAATTTACTCACAATCCTTGTCTCAGCACCGTCAGCATGTTCGTGAGGTCCTACTGAAGTTATGTGAACATCATCTCTACGCTTAATGAGAGAAATGTGAGTTTGAGGTGTCCACTGTGGCCTTTCTGGGGTATATCATCACTTCATCAGGGTTCGCGATGGATCCCGCTAAGGTTCAGGCAATACAAGATTGGGTCCTCCCTACTAACCTGAAGGCGGTCCAAAGATTCCTTGGCTTCGCTAATTACTATCGAAGATTCATAGCTTCATTTTCCTCCTTGTTGGCTTCTATCACTGCTCTCACCTGAAAAGGAGCCAACTCAGCTGAATGGTCTCCAGAAGCTTTGGCGAGTTTTTCAGCCCTCAAGGCCGCATTTATGTCAGCACCAGTTCTTAGTCACCCAGATCCAGAATGCCCATCCATTGTAGAGGTAGACGCATCAGATGTTGGTGGAGGGGCCGTCCTCTCTCAGAGAGACCCTCAGACTAAAAAATTGCATCCCTGTGCTTACCTGTCTAGAAAGTTTTCACCCGCAGAGAATAATTACGGCGTTGGAAACCGTGAATTATTGGCTATCAAGGGGGCCTTAGAAGAATGGCGGCACTGGTTAGAAGGAGCCACACATGAAATTATGATCTTCACTGATCATAAAAATCTCCAGTATATTCAGATCGCGAAAACCTTAAATCCCAGGCAGGCCCGCTGGGCTTTGTTTTTTACCCGGTTTAATTTTGTCATTACCTTTCGTCCTGGTTCAAGGAACACCAAAGATGATTCATTATCCCGCAGTTTCATGGTGTGTCATCCTCGGTCTCCTGATCCACAGTCCATTGTTCCCTCAACTTCTGTTCATATCGCCTTAAAGCAGGACCTTGGAGCTACTCTTCGCCGGTTCCAAAGAATTGCTCCAGCTCAGACACCCGCTAATAAATTATTCGTACCTGTTCATCTCCGAAAGACTGTTCTCATGGAAGGCCATGATAACCGCTCGGCAGGTCACCCAGGAATCCAAAGGACCATTGAAGTTTTGTCTCACTGGGTTTGGTGGCCTACTTTATCTTCAGATGTAGAGAACTATGTCCGTGCTTGCCCAGAATGTGCTAGAAACAAATCTTCTAGGATTCGTCCTTCTGGTCTATTGATGCCTCTACCTACCCTAGGTAAACCGTGGACCCATCTTTCGTTGGATTTCATAGTCGATCTCCCACGGTCTTCCGGTCATAACACCATTTGGGTAGTTGTTGACCGTTTCAGCAAAATGGCCCACTTTGTTCCATTGCCCAAATTGCCGATGCAAAACTTTTGGCCACATTGTTCATTTCACATATCTTCCATCTCCACGGCCTCCTGGATGACATTGTTTCAGATCGAGGGTCCAGGTTCATTGCGCAGTTTTGGAGGGTATTTTGCAATTCACTTGGAATCAAAGTCAGCCTGTCGTCTGCTTATCACCCTCAGTCGAATGGTCAGACGGAGAGAACTAACCAAACTCTTGAGCAATTTTTACGCATTTATGTATCGAAGTTTCATGACAACTGGTCTTCTCTTTTGCCTTGGGTGGAATTTGCATATAACAACTCTTGCCATTCTGCAACTGGTACATCCCCTTTCTTATGTAACTACGGGTTTCATCTAAAGGCGGATTCCCTCTCCTCTGACCATGTTACTGAGACTTTTGCCTTTACATCTCAGCTAAAGTCCATCTGGAAAAAAGTACACTCTGCTCTACGTCAAGTCTCTTGCTGGTCCAAAGTCCTCGCTGATAGTCACTGTGGTCCTTGTCTATTAAAAGTGGGTGATCGAGTCTGGCTCTCCACTTGAAACATCAGGTTGAAGCAACCCTATAAGAAACTAGGATCTTGGTTTATCGGACCGTTCTCTATTGTGGAAAAAATCAATCCGGTGGTGTTCAGACTCCAACTTCCACCATCCTTAAAGATTCCTAGTACCTTTCACTGTTCCCTCCTGAAAAAGGTGTTTCCTCCCAGCAAGTTCCATCCTCACTCTGCAAATAGACCTCGGCCTCTGCTTGTGAAAGGTGAGCATGAGTTCATCGTGGAGAGAATCCTGGACTCAAGAAAAGTGCAGGGTCAGGTACAGTTCTTAGTGCACTGAAAGGGTTACGGCCCAGAAGAGCGAACTTGGATACCACAGAAGCGTCTCCATGCTAAGAGACTCAATAAGGAATTCTTTAAGAAATTTCCCACGAAGACTGGGTGTCGGGGTTCCTTGACCCCTTCTCAAGGGGGGGGTACTATCACGAGCCGCGGCGGTACGCCGCATCCTGGCATGAACTAGCAGCCGGGCGTGTGTTTTAGTTTCTGTGCTCTGTTATTATTCTTGTGGCATAGATGTAGAAGGGTGTAGGGACAGCCTCCAACACCAGGGGGAGCTCTTATATGATTTAAACTGGTTCACTTATATTTTTATACATGCTTCCTGGTTATGTTATTACCTATGCTAGTTCTAGCTAGTAATTAATTAGCTGCCTCCTGAGGCTGATTATCAGCCCTATCCTGCTCTGTCCTGATTGGCTCTTAGTACTATTTAAGGCAGTGAGATCAGAGCCTCACTGCTGGTTATAGCGGCCTGTTTCAGTACTGCTGCCTGCTCCTTTGTTCCTGTGTTTGGTGTTTAACCTAAGATTGATTCTCCGTGTATGACCCTTGCCTGTTCCTGGATTCTGAACCTGTGCCTCTGACCCTGATCTACTGCCTGAACCCGGATTCTGATTCTCTGCTAGTGACCCTGATCTTTCGCCTGTCCCCTGGATTCCGAACCTGTGCCTGTGACCTTGGTTTGTTCTGTGGATACGCTGTCTGCTGCCGGCACCGACTCTACGCTGCTGTCCGCCATAACACTCTATTCCTGGGTTCTCCTTAGCCAGTACACAACTCTCGACCCTCTGTTAGTCTGCGGCCAAGTCTGTCCCCACCACTAGGGTCTCCAGTGAACACCAGGCTTTCGGAGCAGACTCCGGGTTTTGTTGTACCGGCTGGAGGGGTTCCTAACATAACTGAAGACGAAGCTTCTGCACTCATCACCATCACGTCATCATCATCACCATTTATTTATATAGCGTAACTGATTCCGCAGTGCTGTACAGAGAACTCATTCACATCAGTCCCTGCCCCATTGGAGCTTACAATCTAATTTCCCTAACATATACACACACACACACACACACACACACACACAGACAGAGAGAGAGATAGACTAGGGTCAATTTTTTTTATATAGCAGCTAACTAACCTACCAATATGTTTTTGGAGTGTGGGACGAAACCGGAGCACCCGGAGGAAACCCACGCAAACAAGGGGAGAACATACAAACTCCACACAGATAAGGCCATGGTCAGGAATTGAACTCATGACCCCAGCGTTGTGAGGCAGAAGTGCTAACCACTTCGCCACCGTGTTGCCCAGTCATCATATCATCTCCTCCTACAACTTGTCCTCTCGACCCTATTCCCTCCCAACTACTCAGCTCCCTCTCCTCCACTGCATGCCCACCTCTAACTCATCTCTTCAATTTGTTTCTCTCCACTGGCACATTTCCATCCTCCTTTAAATATGCGCTCATCTCCCCTATTCTCAAGAAACCATCTCTCGATCCAGCCTCTTTCTCCAACTACTGCCCTATTACTCTCCTCCCCTTTGCCTTCACATTACTTGAGAGATTAGTGTACAAACTCCTGTCTCACTTTCTCTCCCCTAATTCCATTCTCGACTCTCTGTAATCAGGATTCTACCCCCAACATTCCGCTGAAATTGCTCTCACAAAAGTGACCAATGATCTACTTATTGCAAAATCTAATGGTTATTTCTCCATACTTATTCTTCTGTACCTCTTTGCTGCTTTTGATACTGTTGATCACCCTCTTCTCCTACACACCCTTCACTTCATTGGACTTCGTGACACAGTTCTTTCCTGGTTCACTTCCTACCTATCGAACTGCTCCTTTAGTGTTTCTACCTCTGACACATCCTCCACTCCCACTATCAAGCTCAACATGTCCAAAACAGAGCTTATTATCTTTCCTTCTGCCAGAGTCATCACCTTCCCTCAAATCTCCCTCACTGTTAATAACACCACAATTTCCTCAGTCTCCCAAGACTGCTGCCTTGGTGTCACACTTGACTCCAGCCTCTGCTTTATTCCTAACATCCAGGCTCTCTCCCAGTCCTGTCAACTCCACCTTAAAAACATTGCCAGAATACGCCCTTTTCTTACTCAACATGCTACCAAAACCCTTATCCATTCTCTCATCATCTCCCGTCTTGACTACTGCAACCTCTTGCTATCTGGCATTCCAGACACCCATATAACCATACTTCAATCCATCGTAAATGCTACTGCAAGACTGATCTTCCTCTCTCACCGCTCCACATCTACTACACCACTTTTCAAATCTTTACACAGGCTCCCTGTGTCCTCCAGAAACAAATTCAAATTACTCACCATTATTTACAAAGCCTTCAACAATACTACCACTGCATACTTCTGAAATTTCATATCAAAATGCTCTCCCTCCCACTCTCTTAGATCCTCCTCTGACCTGCGCCTTGTCTCGCCTCTGATAACCACCTCTCACTCCTGCATACAAGACTTCTCCCGTGCTGCTCCCCATTTATGGAATTCCCTACCACTCTCAATCAGACTTTCCCCACAGTCTTCAAATCTTTAGATGCTCTTTGAAAACATAACTCTTTTTTAGAGATGACCTATCACTGCCCCTTCATCACCACACCGTTGCCCCTCTGTTCTTTTATTTACCTTTCTGTTGCCTTCTTTCTTCTGTTTTCCTCTCTTCCTCTTTTGTTTTCTTTCTTAAGGCTTCTGTGTAACGGACTTACCTGATCCCCGCCGCTCCGTCCGGAAGCCGCACTTCCGCATCCAGGACCACGTGACCGCACCCGGAGGCGGTCACATGACCACATCTCAGAGGCGGGGATTTTGAATCCCCTTCAGCATAAAAACCTCACTCTGGCACTCGCTGAGTGTCAGAGCAACACTTACCTGTTCCTGGCTCCTGTTCTTCGTGGATTGCAGTGTCTTCCAGTTTCCAGTGTCTACCTGTGTGCTGATCTCTGCCTGTTTGACTCCCCTGGTTCTCCTTTCCCTGTGTACCGACCCGGCTTGCTGACCATTCTCCTATTATTGTGACCCGTGTACCGAACTTGGCTTGTTGACTCCGAATTGCCTTCTTATTCTGCCTGACTCCATTCCTGTGTACCGAACCGGCTTGTTTGACTCCGCTACCTCCACTTCACTCCGCTGTACTACATCTTGGGGCGAACCTGGGGACCGTGACCTGCGACTCCTGGCAGCGAAGCCCACCCCGCCTTGCGGCGGTTCTTGGCGAACACCGGGGAGATCGTTAGACTCCGCACCTCAGGTAAGCCAGCGCTAATCAAGATCAGTATATAGTATCCAGAATCTGTTACATTCTGGCTCCTCTCTGAGCCTCTCCTCGCTGAGCATGTCAGACATGATGATGTCACACCTGACAGTCAGTGCAGGGAGGAAGATGGAGGGCAGAGGGCGCCTAGCATCACTACCACATGTAAAGGTAAGTCTTTTTTTCTGGGCCAGTGGAGAAGTGGGGATGGAAGGTGTAAGTGAGCGCCTCTTAGGCTTGGAGCCCCCCGACTTGCTTGCCCCACTTATCACATTTCACCGGCCCTGGGGCTCTCTGTCCTTAGCTGTTCCCACCTTAACATTCATTTGTCTCTAGTTATTTGATGCTAATTCCCATCCAGCCAGGGTGTCATAAACAGTGTGAGCATGCTGATAATTTTATAACTACAAGCACCAACATACCCATGGCAGCCAGGGCATGTTGGCACTTGGAGAACCACAAGTGCCAACATGCCCTGACACCCGTGGCTGGCTGGGATCTGTAATTCTACAAAATAAAATGTTTAAAAAACCTCAACACTAAACACCCTCATTTATTCCACATACTTTGATTACAAATAATAAATCCCCAATATACTCACCACTGATGTTTTCATCTGTCGTCAGCAGTTTTAACCCTAAAATGAGTGTAAACCATGTCCAAAATAAATTTGTATCCTAAAGTCCTTGCTTGACCATGTCCAAAATAAATTTGTGGTTATAATGAGGGTGTTGTGGTTTTTTAAACAAATGAACGACATTTTGTTTTGTGGAACTACAGATCCCAGCCAGCCGTGGGTGTCAGGGCATGTTGGCACTTGTGGTTCTCCAAGTGCCAACATGCCCTGGCTGTAATGGGTATGCTGAAGCTGATGTAGTTATACAAGTATCAGCATGCCCACACTATTTATGGCACCCTGGCTGGCTGGGACTTGTAGTTCCACAAAACAAAATGTCGTCCATTTGTTATTTTACATTTATATTGCCGTTATTACCCTACTATCTACAGCCCACAGGGGTAGGAAGAGCCCTAGTGCTTACAGCACTGGGCTGGTTGTCCCTAGAGGGGGGGGGGCACTCATTTTTTTTGGCGGACCCCACTCCCTAGGAAATCCATCCCAGCCTGTGCTTCGTGTGTCATTATGGCAGGGAGACCCCTGCTATAGAGCCACCCAAACCAGACTGGTTTGCCTAGTGCTGATTATGTGAAAATCGGGGGGATCCCACGCAATTTTGTTCCCCAATTTTCACACAACCAGCAGTAGGCCGGCAGCACTAGGGTTAATAGTGGCAGTACGGGGGACCCCATGCTTTTTTTTTTTTTTTTCTTTGCTTTTATCTAACTTTAAACATTTGACAGCTGCCGTGACCACCGATTCTATTGGCAGACAGTGTAACAGTGATGTGTTTACTATTCATGCTGCTAGAATGCAGCGTGTTCTATGTAGCAATTTTTAAAGCAAACTCAGGAGAGTTTGCTTAATCGCAGCTTCATACATTTGAGACTTGTGTAGCTAGAATGGCAAACAGTAGGGAGTTTGATCTCTATCGATTTTGGAAATAGCGGTTTTGTAAGAATCACAACTCTGGCGATTTTACATGAAATCTCAGGTTCATACATCTGCGAGTTTCAAATCTCCAGAGAAAATCAATAGATTTGCAAAATCGCACCTTGAAACATTTACCCCCTGATCTCATCCTCAACCTCTGAGTGAATTCAGCCTTATTCTGTTGCTAATACATGGACTTCAACCATTTACTCTCTGAGTGAGTGAGATTCATCCTGTTTGCTGTTGTATGGATTCAAACCATTAACCCTTTGTGTGAATTCAGCTTCATCTTGTTGCTGTTATATGGACTTCAAACCATTAACCCTTTGTGTGAATTAAGCTTCATCCTGTTGTTTTTATATGGACTTCAAACCATTAACCCTTTGTGAAAATTCAGCTTCACTCTGCTTACTGAAATAAAGACTTTGACTATTTATTCCTTGTGTAGATTCACATTCATTCTATCTGTTCTTGAACAGTTTCCAGCTGTTACCATCGGTGGAGCACCTCCGCTCATCAATCTATTCCTGTCTCTCCTACTGGCTATCTGGGGTAGTAGGTTGTTGTTCTGAGTCATCCACTTTCTGGAGCCTTCTCTGTGTCTCGAGGTACCGACTTCCAGTTCCAGTTGTCCAGGGCAAGCTCCAGGCTTATTCTGCTCAGGAGGTTGCCAACACCCTGTATAGTCTCTGCCTGAGTTCTGAGTCTTCCCAGTCCCAGTTCTGGTATTATTTTACCCTGAGTTCTTTGGCGGTATTGAGTCTCTGCTTGTGGGGTCAGGTCCTCCCTGTGTTAGGAACCCCTCTAGCCGGTACAGCACAACCCGGAGTCTGCTCTGCCAGTCAGGTTTTCACTGGAGCCCCTAGTGGTGGGGACAGACTTGGCCGCAGACTAGCAGAGGATGCGTACCAGCTAGGGAGAACACAGGAAAGTGAGTGAAGTCCAGGCAAGGGTCGAGGGCCGGCCGCAGACAGGGAATCCAATAAACAAGCCAAGGTCAAGGGTCACGAGCAAACAGGAAGGTCGGTAAACACGCCAGAGGTCAGGGTCACAAGAAACACAGGCAGGGTCCAAATCCAGGCAAGGGGTCATACACGGGCAATCCAACAGAATATCCAAAGGACAGAAACAAAGAGCAGAGCAGGTCAGCAGACTGGTAACAGAAGCTATAACCGGCAGTGAGGCTGCAGACCTCACTGCCTTAAGTACACAGATGGATCAATCAGGGCTTGCCCCTGGATATGCACACTTGCAGGCTAATTGCCTGCTATACAAGTAACCAATCAGGGCTTGGCCCTGGCATGCACACTTGCAGGCGAATGCCTGCTAATTCAGCCCACAGGCTGACTATTTTGCGCATGCGCCCGGCTTCCAGCACTGCCGGGACGCAGCACTACAGCCCGGCCGTAATGACGTCCCGGTCGTCAAGGTGATGGCCGGGATGCCAGGGGGAGCAAAAAGCGGGCCGCGGCTCGTGACACCCTGTTCCCAAGTCCAGGTTCCAGTCCATCGGGTCCTGATTTCAGTTGTTTATTCCAGAACAGCATTCCTTCTCCTAATGCCTGGTATACAGGAATAGAGGTTCCCCTATGAGCAAGACACTCATCCAGCCTCCCAGTTTCAGCTAAAATCCTAGCACAGCTAGCCCCAAGGGTCCCGAGACGGATCCCAGAAACCCTATTGCCATGACAGTTTGTGTACATCTCTGCTCTCTTGGGCTCAGGAGCTGCAGACAACTTCATGTCTGCTCAGTTAGCCAAGCAATTAGCCATTCCTCTGGTCCAGATGTCTCCAGCAATCTTTCTAATAGCTGTAGATGGGAGTCGTATTCCTGGTGGCAAAATCTCCTGCCTGACATCTCCAGCAAGCTTGCAGGTCCTGCACTCTGAGATCATTCAATTCCTAGTGATTCCCGAGGCCACCAATTCCATTGTTTTTGGTTTCCTGTGACTCCAATACCCCGTCTGGTCTTCTCCCCAAGTGCTCTCCTGGGGCGTGGAAGGCACTAAAACCTGTATTCAGGAGGTATTGCCTCATCGCAATACCTCCAACAAAGAGACTCCTGTTATTCCTGTGCCCTACCAAGACTACATGGATGTCTTTAATAAACGGGCTGCCAGAGACTTTACCATCTCACCAGGTCTGGGACTGCCCCATAGACTTGATACATGGAATGATTCACACAGGCTATGTTCGAATATATCATGGAGAATTTAGAAAGGGGCTTCATTTGCTCATCTTCTTCACATGCTGGGTCCAGATTTTTTTTGTTAAAAAGAAGGATGACGGCCTTCGCCCCTATATAAACAAATAACATAACTTAACGACATCGCTGTAAAAAACAGATACCCGCTGCCTCTCATCATGGAACTCTTTGATCGGGTCAAGGGAGGTACCATCTTTACCAAACTTGATCGCAGTGGCGCCTATAATTTGATTCGGATTAGACAAGGTGATGAGTGGAAGACAGCATTTAACACCAGGGATGGACATTATGAGTTATGCCCTTCGGCCTCAGTAATTTCGCTGCAGTCCTTCAAGGCTTCATGAACGAAATTTTCCGAAATCTCTTGTACAACACCCTAGTAGTTTACCTAGAAAACATTATTAGTTTCTCTCCAGATATCAAGTCTCATAGAGCCCATGTCAAGCAGGTCCTTCAATGTCTCCATAAGATCAAGCTGCACTGTAAGCTGGAAATATGCACCTTTGAGGTTAACTTCATTCCTTTCCTGGGTTATATCATCTCAGGAACTGGTCTACGCATGGATCCAGACAATGTACAAGCCATTATATATTGGCCTCAACCTACCACCTTGAGAGCAATACAATGTCTCTTTGGGTTCGCTAATTAGTACCGGAAGTTTAATCTAGTCAACTCTATGGTAGTAGCACCTATTACCGCTTTAACCCAAAAAATGTTCCAACCCTACTAAGTGGTCTCTTGAAGCACAGACAGCTTTTCAGCAATTAAAACACGCATTTGTTTAGGCTCCTTTCCTCTTCCAACCTGACATTAATCCATTCTATCTGGAGGTTGATGCTTCCTCGATTGGTATCGGGGCCGAACTTTCTTAGAAGTCTCCCGATGAACAATGGCATCCATGTGGATTATTCTCTAAGAAATTTCTCCCAGCTGAGTGGAATTATGCTATTAAGTTGGCACTGGAAGAAGGGCGATATTTGTTGGAAGTGGCTCGTTATTCAGTGACAGTCTATACAGATCATAAGAACTTGTTGTACCTGAAGACTGCACAGTGTATGAACCCTCGTCAGTCTCACTGGACACTGTTCTTCTCTTGGTTCGACATTCATGTTGCCTACCATCCTGGCTCTAAGAACTGTAAGGCAGATGCCCTGTCACGGTCAATAGTAGAGAATGAGAATCCCAATCCTTCTGAACCATGATCTTTCATCAGTCCTATGCGCATTGCAGCCTCCAAACCTGAGCCAATTCCTCCTCATGGGAAAACTTATGTGGCAGAACCCCTAAGCAAGAAACTTCTCCACTGAGCACACTGTTCTAAATTTGCAGGACACGATGACGTGCGGAAGACACATGCTCTTATACAAAGGAGTTATTGGTGGCCTACTCTTCTTAAAGATGTTGAACTGTTTGTCGCAGCATGTTCTAGCTGTGCTCAACATAAGATTTCCAGGAAAGCTCCAGCTGGCTTGCTACTACCCCTGCCGATTCCTTCCTGTCCATGGGCCCACAAATCCATGGATTTCATTACTGATCTGCCCCGTTCTAACACCTTTAACTCTATATGGGTAGTGGTTAACAGATTTTCAAAGATGGCACACTTCATCCCACTCCAAGGTCATCCAGCTGCTCCTATACTTGCCAAAGTTTTCATCAAGGAGATTTTCCACTTACATGGATGTCCTGAGGAGATCGTGTCTGACGAAGAAGTTCAGTTTGTAGCTAAAGTCTGGCGTTCTTGTGTAAAGCCCTTCAAGTTAAACCGAACTTCTCTTCCTCATACCATCCACAGTCCAATGGTCAGACAGAAAGAGTCAACCAGGATCTAGAAACTTTTAACAGGCTCTATGTATCCTCCTCTCAGGACTCTGCTTCCCTGGGCAGAATTCTATCACAACTCACACTATCATGAGTCATCTTCTTCTACTCCCTTTTTTTATGGATTTCATCCTCGAGTATTTTCCCTGATACCTGCAACTTCTGTGCCAGCCTCTGAAACAGCCCTGGGAAAATTTGAAGACAACTGGCGGCAGGTCCGTGAATTCTTACTTAAAGCCTCTCACAACTATAAGATTCGAGCGGATGAAAAACGTAGAGCTATTCCTGACCTGAAAAAAGGACACAGAGTTTGGCTATCTACCCGCAATCTCCGCCTCAGAGTACCTTCCATGAAGTTCACCCCTCACTTCATCGGTCCATTCAAAATCTCCAAACTAATCAACCCTGTTTCCTAAAAACTTCAGTTGCCAGAGTACCTCAAGGTACCAAACACCTTTCTCATTTCCCTTCTAAAACCACTGGTGTAGAACAGATTTTATTCTCCTAAAGCTGGTTCACCCCTGTGAGGACACCGGGGTTGGAACCAAAGCTCACTAGATACCAGGTCCTCTAGGTTCACAGGTCACACAGGTAAGGAGACAGGAAAGAAATAATAATCCCTTTTATTAAACAAAGTGCACACACTTAGTATATACTTAGTAATACAACAGTGCTCCCAAGGAGAAACCCCACCAAATAAATCAAGTGTCAGAAAATCACCAGTGCAAATAAAAACTCCCCAACAAAGTCCCCAGCAGTCCCCAAGCACAAAGTCCCAGCAGGCCCAAACTCTTGGCAATAAAATCCACAGCTGACAATTCAAGTGGGCCAGGGATTCTGATCCGTATGGTGGGTCGGTGTATCTTGCTGATCCCAGCCGCTCGGCCAACTCTCCACCAGCTTGGTTGGACCCTGGATATTAGTCTCCTTACCGATGTAGGCTCACCAATTCCCCAGAACCTGTGAGTGTCTCCCGATGGAGTAGTAACAGAATCAATCCTAGAGGTACACTGTCCGATCTGTGTGAAGAAGCTCCTGCTTCGAGCATTCCTTTCTGGCCCTGATAGAACATGGTTACTCTCAAACAGTCCAAGTCCTTGCTGTCCCAAGATTTTCCAATAACAGCCCCCCTCCCCCAGACAGTTCCTTTTTGTCCCTTCTCACATCCTGGCAACCATCCTGGGTCAACCCCCGCTCATTGTCCTCTTGTGATTGGTGGTGTGAAGAGTTTGGGTGGTAACAGGGGTGGAAATAGAGCATAAAATCAGTCGTCTCCCACCTGCGGTGATGGTGTCATTCAGACTGTGTTGCAGAGGTGCTAGAACAATAGTTAGCAAACCGGGAGAGACTCCCACCTGATTTTAGATAAGTTCCTAACCCTCCTCTTTTTAACCCCATACACTCTTTTTTGATGTCACAGAGTCCACATCTGTTTCACTCTTCCTGTGAGCTGCCTCCCCCCTCCCTTTCCAGACACCACAGCAATAACAGATCTGGCCACCGGGCGGCATTTAATAACAGAGTGGGTCACGGTTGTTCAATTGGCCCACTGAGGACAGACCGGGTTGGCACGATATATTCCAACTATAAGGTCCAGGTCTATCACAACCCCACACTCTGACTGAACAAGGCAAGGAATATGAGATAAAGGCCATCATGGACTCTCGCTTTCGACATAATCACCTGCAATATCTGGTCAATTGAAAAGGCTACGGCCCTGAGGAGAGGTCTTGGAGCAAAGCCTCTGATGTTCAAAAAATTCCATCATATTTCCTGCAAAGCCCCATCTTAAGTGTCCAGTGGCCACTCTTGAACGAGGCGGGTACTGTCACAAATTGGGGTCTTAGTCTTTTTACACCACTCGTTGCACCTGTTGAATCTGAACAACGGATCTCATCCACCAATTAGCTTCCTCTGCAGACTATAAGAGTCTCCTCCTACACTCAGCAAATTGCCAGTGCAACACTTTCCTAGTTCCTGGTTCCAGACTACCACGGTTGCTGTTTGTTTGCTGCTTCATCCTGCCACCTGTATACAGAGATCAACCATCAACCCCTTGTGTGAATTCAGATTCATCCTGTTTGCTGCTTCATTTTGCCTGCTGTATACAAATTTCAACCATTTACCATTGAGTGAATTCAGCCTCATCAAGTTGCTAATACATGGACTTCAACCATTTACTCTCTGAGTGAGTTTAGATTCATCCTGTTTGCTGTTGTATGGATTTCAAACCATTAACCCTTTGTGTGAATTCAGCTTCATCTTGTTGCTGTTATATGGACTTCAAACCATTAATCCTTTGTGTGAATTCAGCTTCACTATGCTTGTTGAAATAATGACTTTGGATATTTATTCCTTATGTGGATTCACCTTCATTCTATTTGCTCCTGTACAGTTTCCAGCTATTACCTTCTGTTTAGATCCTCCTTTCATCAATCTATTCCTGTCTCTCCTACTGGCTATCTGGGGTAGTAGGTTTTTGTTCTGAGTCATCCACTTTCTGGAGCCTTCTCTGTGTCTCGAGGTACCGACTTCCAGTTCCAGGCCTACCTCAGCTTCTGAGTTGTACAGGGCCAGTTCTAGGTTTATTCTGTTCAGGAGGTTGCCACCCCCTGTATAGTCTCTGCCTGAGTTCTGAGTCTTCCCAGTCCCAGTTGTGATACTGTATTCCTCTGAGTTTCTGAGTTCTTGGTGGTATTGAGTCTCTGTGTCACAAGCAGGCATCCTGGCGTGATCTAGCAGCGGGGCGCGTGCTCTAGTTTCTATGTTCTGTTTTTATTCTTTGGGATTATCCTTGTTGCATAGATGAAGGAAGGTGTAGGGACATCCTCCAACTCCAGATGGAGCTCTCATATGATTTAAAATGGTTCATTTATATTTTTATACATGCTTCCTGGTTATGTTATTACCTATACCAGTTCTAGCTAGTAATTAATTAGCAGCCTCCTGAGGCTGATTGTCAGCCCTGTTCTCCTCTGTCCTGATTGGATGTCAGTACTATTTAAGGCAGTGAAGTCTGAGCTTCACTGCCGGTTATAGCTTCCAGTTCCCTGTCTGCTAACCTGCTCCTGTGCTGTTTGGTGTAAACCTTCTGGATTGAACTACTGTGTATGATCTTTGCCTGTTTCTGGACCTTAAACCTCTGCTTCTGACCCCGACCTATTGCTTGAACCTGGATTTTGAACCTCTGCTTGTGACCCGATCTTATGCCTGTCGCTGGACTCAGAACCTGTGCCCCCTGACCTTGGTTTGTTCCTTGGATACATTGTCTGCTGTCAGCTGACCCTTGCCGTGACCCCACGCTGCTGTCTGCCATAGCACTTTCTTCCTGGGTTCTCCTAGGCCAGCACACACCTCATGACCCTCTGTTTGTCTGCAGCCAAGTCTGTCCCCACCACTAGGGGTAACGGTGAACACCAGACTTCAGAGCAGACTCCGGGTTTTGCTGTACTGGCTGGAGGGGTTCCTAACACTCTGGTCATGGGGTCAGGTCCTCCCTGTTCCTACGTCCAGCTTCCAGTCCATCAAGTCCAGATTCCAGTTGTTTATTCCAGTACGGAGTCCAGTCCAGCATTCCTCTTCCTAACGCCTGGTATACAGAAATAGAGGTACCCATATGAGCAAGACAAGGCCTCCCAGTTTCCACTAAATCTCTGCCACAGCTAGCGCCAAAGATCCTGAAACGGATCCCAGAAACCTTGTTGCCTTGACAGTAACTGCTTTATTACTTGTGACATGGTTTAGATCGCTTTTTTGTGCATATGGAAATATTACAATACATGTTGAATAATTATTTTAGAAATGCAATCATGGCACCCGGCATGAGTATTGAGCTCATGAAGGATTTCATTGAGACCTACAGATCCCATTTCCTACTTCTCCATGTTCCAGCCATAAAATACCACCATTTACTCTACAGCTGTACTTAGATGCACAGATATACCAGAAGCTAATGGCTGCCTTATTATTAGTATGCTATATATATTGGGGCACTGGCACCCTTCTGTTGATGCACACATGAACATCATCTTGCTTTGTACTTTTCTTTGTCAGGATTACAAAGTAACTCATGACATAAAGTTCCACATACTTGCTTGTCACCCTAATGCTAAATTCACAGAGACCAGCATCCTAGACACCGGCCAACTTATTCATCTTTGGTAACAGTGAATAATGAACAACTCAGACTTAAATAGTTAAGCCACCTTGAGCCTGATTCAGTAGGGCACGTAGCTGCTTATTATGACTGTATCATACGCAAAAACACTCTGCACATGCCCAGAACAGACAAATATGGCTGGGAAACAGAGATAAACGATTGTGTAAGTATTGTCAGTGTGACAGTAAGCTTAACAAACACGAACTACAGCGGCCGACTTTGGGGAGTGAACTGGGTGGGGAAGGGGTGTTTTGCCATAGGCAATCCCCAATAGGGATGAGTTTTATAGATTATCTCCCGCACAAGAAGAATTTTTTCATTTTTTCATTATTATTTGGTTATTTTTCAAATATTATTGCATATTATAGGATACACACAAATAATATCACAATGTTGGTAATTATAATTGATGTATAAGTAGTAATGCTAGGTGCTACTTCCAGTAGTAATAAATAACCATAGAAGAAAAAGAGAGAAAGTTACTACTAACACGGAAGGCACACTAGGAAGATGGATTGTTGGTTCTAATTGTGAGCAGACATTCTGCATGGATTAAAGAGTAGGTAAAGGTGGATAGAAATAATAAATGGACACCACACATAAAAAAATATATTTTATTGGTATGTATCAGGGCTGGACTGGCCATCTGGCACTTCTGGCAAATGCCAGAAGGGCCGATGGTCAGTAGGGCCGGTTCGATCAGTCAGTGCACTGACACTTCCTGGTCACAAGTGCCGCGTGCAGCGCTGCGCGGCACATGTGATCAGTACAGGTCCTGGAAGGCAGCTGAAGAGCGGACAGGAGAGAGCTGAGAAGAAGGTAAGTAAACAAAACCGGGGGGGGGGGGAGAACATAAAAGTTGCCAGACAATAACAAGGGGGGGACATAAAAGGTGCCAGACAATAACAGGGGGGGAACATAAAAGGTGCCAGACAATAACAGAGGGGGGGGAGAGGAGAGGTGCCACACAATAACAGGGGGGGGGGGAAAGGAAAGGTGCCAGACAAAAACAGGGGGGGAGAACATGAAAGGTGCTAGACAATAACAAGGGGGGGAACATAAAAGGTGCCAGGCAATAACAGGGGGGGGGACATAAAAGGTGCCAGACAATAACAGAGGGGGGGGGGAGAACATGAAAGGTGCCAGACAATAACAGGGAGGGGGGGAAGAGGAAAGGTGCCAGACAATAACAGGGGGGCAGAGAACATAAAAGGTGCCACACAATAACAGGGGGGGTGGAGAGGAAAGGTGTCAGGCAATAACAGGTGGGGGGGGAGGAGAACATAAAAGGTGCCAGACAATAACAGGCAGGAATGGGGGGTGGAGAAAAAAGGTGCCACACAAAAAAATGGGGGAGGGGAAAGGTGACACACAAAAAACGGGATAATATGATTTGGGCCACTATTGTGTGCCATAATTTCAACTGGGGGCACTATTGTGGCATAATATCAACTGGGGGCACTGTTGTGGCATAATATGATTTTGGGGCACTACTGTGTGGTAAAATATGATTTTGGGGCACTACTGTGTGGTAAAATATGATTTTGGGGCACTATTGTGTGGTAAAATATGATTTGGGGGGACTACTGTTTGGTAAAATATGATTTTGGGGGACTACTGTGTGGTAAAATATGATTTGGGGGGACTACTGTTTGGTAAAATATGATTTTGGGGCACTACTGTGTGGTAAAATATGATTTTGGGGCACTATTGTGTGGTAAAATATGATTTGGGGGGACTACTGTTTGGTAAAATGTGATTTTGGGGGACTACTGTGTGGTAAAATATGATTTTGGGGCACTACTGTGTGGCATAATATCAATTGGGGGCATGTACTCAGGCATAAGGGAAGGAGGAGAATGTTAATATAATGTGGGAGGTAGGCTATTAATTTAATAGTGAAGTTTAGGTGGGGGCTAATTATTTATTAGTGCTATTTTATTTGTGGGGTGATGTGGGTTAATTTTATATTAGGGCCTAGCAATTTAAGATAGGGTGATTGGACCTTTAATTTAATGATGGGGTGGTTTGGGGGCTATTAATTGAAAGTGGGGCTGTTTGTGAAAAAAAATGTGAATATGAATTATTTAATGGCAGTGATGGTTGCGGGAAATAGGTATATTTATTAAATGTAAATGCTATTTCATTTATTGTTGGGGTTGTTTGGAGGGAGGGAAATAGGTTTATTTATTAGCAGCAGCAGCTATTTATATTAAATGTGAATACTAGTATTTTAATGTTGGGGCTGGAGGGAGGCCTAATTATAAAACATGGGTTGTATTGATTAAACACCAGGGGGTAAGTGTATGAACGTGCGGGTTCTTCAACACCCGCGTGTTCAGGGTGTTCGGCGATTAAATTTCAAGCGGTGTTACATTGTAAAGAGAAACTTTCCTTTACAATGCAGCGCCGCTTGAAATTTAATCGCCGAACACGCTGAACACGCGGGTGTTGAAGAACCTGCACGTTCATACATTTACCCCCAGGTCTGGTTGGAGTTTTCTAAATTGCATGTACCCATTTTTTTTCCAAATAGGGCCTCCAGCATTCCAGTATCCAGACAAGCAACAATTGAACTAAAGTCACCAGGAGCCAGATGTGGTGAAACTAACAAGACAGGTAGGAGAGAGCAGGACAGTCTGCCAACTGTCCTGAATCTGGTGGGGAAGTCCCGAATTTTGGTAACTGTCTTGTTTAGTGAGATTTGGGCCGACTACAAGGACAGTTGGGAGGTATGTCCCGCTTCACACTGTACTGCTTGTGAAGGCAGAGCTGCATGCAGCTAACAGTATTGCACACAGTATTGCCTGTGTATTTTTCTAACATTTGTCTAAAATGATAGCCATGTTACATAATAGGGGCTCCCTGTCTTAAATACCCCAGGCCCCCCAAGCGTTAATCTAGCTTTGGTTAGCAGGAGGGAGCGGATAGCCGCTCCAAGTCTCTGGATAGGATACAGCCTACAGAGCAAGCCGAGGAGCTCTAAGTCTCACATGATTTGGTAATCTTGTGAGACTAAGAGCTTCTCTGCTCACTCTACAGGGTTGTCATAATGTGCCTCGGGGGTGGCGTGATAAATGTAATGTTTATATTAATGAATGTATCATGCCCCATGTTGGCCACACCCACAACACAATGTGGTCACGCCTTTTTCGGTGCCACCACGCAGGCCCACCTTGGTTTCTTTCCTGCTGGAACTGAGGTGGGCCTGTGGACTATAAATGCCAGGGCTGATTTTTTGTCCCAGTCCGGCCCTCGTATGTATTAAAACTAAATTGTATCTCACCATCAAAAAACCTCCATATTATATTAATAAACAGATTTTTACATCCATCTTGAATATATTAGCCTGTCCCAGACTCCGTTATTTTAATATTTCGCTTTTTAACAATTTAGTTTTAATTAGAGATGGTCACTGACCCCCGTGTTTTGGTTTTGGATTTGGTTTTGGATCTGGATTACCGTCGTGTTTTGGTTTTGGTTTTGGTTTTGCAAAACCGCCATTGCGTGTTTTGGTTTTGGTTTTGGTTTTGTTTGGTTTTGTTTTGCTATTTTGTTGGAAAATACATGTTTTTGTGCCTAAAATAACCCAATTTAGTGCTCCAACTGTTTTAGAGATAAGTAATCTAATTGTTGAGGTAATAAATCATCCAAAAAAACTGTTTAATTCTTCGTTGGTAGGCCTTCATTTATTCTACACACAAAACAGATTGTCTTCCTATCCCTCTATGCATATTGGCAATGCAGCCATCGTCTTTGGATGTATATTACACCCTACACTTATAGTTAAATATGTAAAGAAATGGAAAAAGACAGTTTGCTTTCTGTCTCTATAGCCCCCCCTCCACTTTTTTAAAAAAACAAAAAATTCAGCCATTATAGACTGTACAATATTAATTGACATGGAGAAAGCCAGTTTGGTTTCTGTCTCTCTAGGCCCCCCTCCACTTGTATAAAATACTAATAAATTCAGCCGTTATATACTGTACAATATAAATTGAAATGGACAAAGGCAGTTTGGTATCTGTCTGCATCAGATCCTCTCTCCACTAGGAGTAAAATAGAAAACTATTCAGCCGTTATATAATCTAGAATATAAATAGAAATTGAGAAAGGCAATTTGGTATCTGTCTGCATCATAATCATCAACATCATCATTAGCGCCCTCGTCGCCTACACAAATCTCCCCCTCATCCTCTTCTAATTCCAAAGTGGCATCCTCAATTTGGGTATCACCGGCTACACTCGGGCTATTAAGGCACACATCAGAAGAATGCTCACGATTAGACATCCTACTGTTGGATGGACTCTCCACAGGGATTGTTGTCATTTGTGAATCAGAGCAAATATTCTCCTGTAATGCCTCACTGGTATCTTGCAGCTCAGCTTTGACGCGTAACAGTAGTTGTGCACCAATTGTAGCCTGGGTAACTTTTTGGGATCTGCCACTAATAGCCAAAGGTGAAGGCATCATTCTCTCTTTGCCACTGCGTGTGTAGAATGGCATGCTTGCAATTTTTTTTTTATCGTCACTTAACTTTTGCTCAGTTACACTTCTTTTTCGCTTCAATACAGTAAATTTTTTTTTGGTTTTTGTTTTTTGCACTAATTTGAAAACACTCTGTTGTTTGACATCGCCTTGGCCAGATGACGTACTGGGAACACTAACATCAGGACTGGTGACAGAACCTGGTTGCTCATTTAGATCATATGTGGACTGCTTTGAATCCATTCTGAGCGCAAACCACTGGGGAGTGCTAAAAATTATTGAGTAGATACTGCTGACAGATATGACTTTTGACAGCCAGAAATATTAATGCACAATTAGGGAGGACACCCCAAAAACACTGAGGAGTGCTAAAAATTATTGAGTAGATACTGCTGACAGATATGACTTTTGACAGCCAGAAATATTAATGCACAATTAGGGAGGACACCCCAAAAACACTGAGGAGTGCTAAAAATTATTGAGTAGATACTGCTGACAGATATGACTTTTGACAGCCAGAAATATTAATGCACAATTAGGGAGGACACCCCAAAAACACTGAGGAGTGCTAAAAATTATTGAGTAGATACTGCTGACAGATATGACTTTTGACAGCCAGAAATATTAATGCACAATTAGGGAGGACACCCCAAAAACACTGAGGAGTGCTAAAAATTATTGAGTAGATACTGCTGACAGATATGACTTTTGACAGCCAGAAATATTAATGCACAATTAGGGAGGACACCCCAAAAACACTGAGGAGTGCTACAAATTATTGAGTAGATACTGCTGACAGATATGACTTTTGACAGCCAGAAATATTAATGCACAATTAGGGAGGACACCCCAAAAACACTGAGGAGTGCTAAAAATTATTGAGTAGATACTGCTGACAGATATGACTTTTGACAGCCAGAAATATTAATGCACAATTAGGGAGGACACCCCAAAAACACTGAGGAGTGCTAAAAATTATTGAGTAGATACTGCTGACAGATATGACTTTTGACAGCCAGAAATATTAATGCACAATTAGGGAGGACACCCCAAAAACACTGAGGAGTGCTAAAAATTATTGAGTAGATACTGCTGACAGATATGACTTTTGACAGCCAGAAATATTAATGCACAATTAGGGAGGACACCCCAAAAACACTGAGGAGTGCTAAAAATTATTGAGTAGATACTGCTGACAGATATGACTTTTGACAGCCAGAAATATTAATGCACAATTAGGGAGGACACCCCAAAAACACTGAGGAGTGCTACAAATTATTGAGTAGATACTGCTGACAGATATGACTTTTGACAGCCAGAAATATTAATGCACAATTAGGGAGGACACCCCAAAAACACTGAGGAGTGCTAAAAATTATTGAGTAGATACTGCTGACAGATATGACTTTTGACAGCCAGAAATATTAATGCACAATTAGGGAGGACACCCCAAAAACACTGAGGAGTGCTAAAAATTATTGAGTAGATACTGCTGACAGATATGACTTTTGACAGCCAGAAATATTAATGCACAATTAGGGAGGACACCCCAAAAACACTGAGGAGTGCTAAAAATTATTGAGTAGATACTGCTGACAGATATGACTTTTGACAGCCAGAAATATTAATGCACAATTAGGGAGGACACCCCAAAAACACTGAGGAGTGCTACAAATTATTGAGTAGATACTGCTGACAGATATGACTTTTGA
Source organism: Mixophyes fleayi (assembly GCF_038048845.1). NCBI lineage: Eukaryota > Metazoa > Chordata > Amphibia > Anura > Limnodynastidae > Mixophyes > Mixophyes fleayi. The sequence continues at coordinate 135,257,478 of NC_134406.1, read as the reverse complement.
CAGCCAGAAATATTAATGCACAATTAGGGAGGACACCCCAAAAACACTGAGGAGTGCTAAAAATTATTGAGTAGATACTGCTGACAGATATGACTTTTGACAGCCAGAAATATTAATGCACAATTAGGGAGGACACCCCAAAAACACTGAGGAGTGCTACAAATTATTGAGTAGATACTGCTGACAGATATGACTTTTGACAGCCAGAAATATTAATGCACAATTAGGGAGGACACCCCAAAAACACTGAGGAGTGCTAAAAATTATTGAGTAGATACTGCTGACAGATATGACTTTTGACAGCCAGAAATATTAATGCACAATTAGGGAGGACACCCCAAAAACACTGAGGAGTGCTACAAATTATTGAGTAGATACTGCTGACAGATATGACTTTTGACAGCCAGAAATATTAATGCACAATTAGGGAGGACACCCCAAAAACACTGAGGAGTGCTAAAAATTATTGAGTAGATACTGCTGACAGATATGACTTTTGACAGCCAGAAATATTAATGCACAATTAGGGAGGACACCCCAAAAACACTGAGGTGTGCTACAAATTATTTAGTAGATAATGCTGACAGATATGACTTTTGACAGCCAGAAATATTAATGCACAATTATGGGGGACACCCCAAAAGCGCTGGGGAGTGCCAAATATGAAGAAAAAATAATAAACCTCTATCCTCCTCTCTGCACTAGCGATTTTGGTTAGAGCAATTGCAAGAACAATATGGTATTCTCTGTCCCTGCTCTAATTAGCCTATGACTACACCCTGCTCTCTCCCTCTGTCAAATGGCGATGGATTGCTGTGGAGGCGTGTATTTATAAAGTTGAAGTATCGCGAGAACCGAGTCCCGAGATCCGACGACGTCACAATGACGTTCGGCCTCGATTTGGATTCGGAATGGGCGGGAGAGTACCGAGCTGCTCAGCTCGGTACTCGGATACCCAAAGTTCGGGTGGGTTCGGTTCTCGGAGAACCGGACCCGCCCATCTCTAGTTTTAATACATACCAATAAAATATATTTTTTTATGTGTGGTGTCCATTTATTATTTCTATCCACCTTTACCTACTCTTGAATCCATGCAGAATGTCCGCTCACAATTAGAACAAACAAGCCACCTTCCTAGTGTGCCTTCCGTTTTAGTAGTACCTTTCTCTCTAATCCCCAATAGGGGCATGCCAAACTCCAGAGTGCGCACCCACGTCCGATTTAAGCCCTAAACACATTAAAATTATTTGATTTTTTGCCGCATCTGATGCTCAAGTTAAGAGGCTAATCTAAGTCCCAAATAGTAACGCTGGCAGTCTGGTATGCATGCTGTCAGATGAGTTTGCAATCATACTGAAATGTAAAATTTATTTTATGTTCAGTAGACATTAACAACATTCTAATAAATGTATTTAATTGAAAAATTAAAAATTAAAATAAAAATGTTTAAACTGTTTTATCATTAATGCCTTTAGTATTACAATGTGACATTAAATCAATATTTGTTTGTTTCCTGTGCAATGCTTTGACAATTTATATCCACATGCTTGAGTATATTGGCATTCTGATTTTTTGGGAGGAGTGTATTTATCCAACGCTTACAACATCAATATTATTTTATTGCTTTATTAAATCTTTTTTTAAAAGATGCTTTCATGGTTTTTTTTTATCAAAAAATGTTTTTTATTATTTTCCTCTAACATAACTATAATGATCATGATGAGGCCACTTGTACCTTTGTACAAGTATGTTATAACTTTTTAGTGTAAACTACAAAGAAAAATGGAATCACTCTGTAATATCGTGCATGTTACAACAATGCAAGTGGTGTTTTTTTCTTTGAAAGTGTCAGCAATAATGCTAGCTTATCATGTTTCCCAACTAACAAACCTACATGATCTTGGACATGCTCTAAATCAATTAAAAATATGTACACACATTTTAAAGTTAGTTACCTCTCCAATGTCACATGGTTAAGCCTAGGTGCAAATTACTAATTTAATGATGCTTTGTTTGCCCTAAGTAATTAGGCATTAAGGAAAGTAAGTTTTAAAAAATATTATCATTAGGAGTGGGGCTCCAGGGTGGAGGTCAAGGTTGCTGGTGAGGAGGAGGTAAATGCTGACACGAGCCCTCCTGAAATGGTGTTGACAGCCCGCTACAGGTAATATGTATTAGCCACCTATGTTTAATGTAAGTAATTTGTACAATCTGGAATAAATGTTACTTTTTAAAAGTCTATTAGATGACAGAGTGTTTTTGACAAATCAAAACAAGTGTATTTAAAAAAACAACCGAAACAACCTAAAAGCACACATCATAGTAAACCAAAATTGCAAATGATCAAATTTTTCTCTTCCGCTTGCCCCCCGGTTGTGTGCTCTGCTTTTGACAAGTTTTTGGTGATCCATGATCTGGAAGGCTGGTCTGGAGCTAAATATGTTGCTGGGGGTAGACATAAGGGGCTGGGGTTAGGCAGAGTGGGCTGGGAGGGATGCAGAGGGGGCTGGGAGGGATGCAGAGGGGGCAGGGGGTGAGATGTGGCTGGTGGTGAAGTAGAGGTGGCTGAGAGCGAAATGTGGCTGGTGGTGAGGTAGAGGGGCTCTGGGGTGAAATGTTACTGGTGGAGATGCAAAGGTGGCTGGGGGACGAGTTGTGACCGGTGCAGATGCAGAAGGTGCTTGGGGTGAGATGTGGCTGGTGACGATGCAGAGGGGGCTGGGGTGAGCTGTGGCTAGTGGGGATGCAGACAGGGGGCTGAAGGGTGAAATGTGGCTGGTGCGGATGCAGAGGGTGCTGGGGGTGAGATGTGGCTAGTGGGGATGCAGACATGGGGCTGGGGGTGAGATGTGGTTGGTGGGGATGCAGAGGTGGCTGGTGGGGATGCAGATGGTGTTTGAGGGTGAGATGTGACTGATTGGGATGACAGGGGGGGCTAAGGGGTGAGATGTGGCTGATTGAGGCTTTCATACAAGTGAAGTAGTGTCTGCTGCCAAATGGCCTCTGCTTCATCTCTCTGAGGCTCCTCCATATCACAGAACTCCTCCACCAGTGCCTGGGTTTCCTTCTCCTCATGAGCTGTAAAAAGAGGAAAAAGACAAATGTATAGTTATTCTGAGCATACCGACATTTGCAATATATAAATAACAATGTAAATTTTTGGCAATACATTTAGCTGTGTTCTAAGTTTGAAATATTACCTCATATATTTTTTTGGAGGGGGGGGAGGGGAGAATTAACCGGCACTGTATCAACCAGCACATATGAGGGGTGGATTATTAAATATGCATCATTTGGATTCTGATTTGATTTTTAAAGAAAATAATCCTTTATGTTACACACTGTGGACTGAATGTACACAAGGATGTCAATGTTGAAAGAAAAGTGGCAAGGATTTTTTATGTATATTATAAATTTAACAATAAGCCAGATAATGTTTGGAGGCAGGGGCTATTTTTTTTACAATCAAAAACATGCAATTCCCTGAAACACTGTATAAATAGTTACAATGTACCTCTGGGAGATAGAGATTCTAAGGGGTTGCAGCCTGTGTCATTACGTACAACCCCCTTGCACACTCTGCTCATCAAAGCAGGCCAATCCCATGATCTCCTGAGGAGTCAGCTCAAGGTGTGCTGGGGGACCCCCACCAGTTCTTTGGGCATGCCTCTGCTGGTCACTGAGTTTATCTTTAAGAGTCTTGCGAGCTGAGAAATAAGAAAAGATAATATTTTACAATAGGCAAATGGCTAATATTTGCTTTGATTTTTGAAGTTATATATACATTAATAAATTTTGTGCTAGGACTATTTGACTTACCAAAAAAAAGCAAATTTTTAGAGGAAGATTTTTCCACAATTAAATACAAATTAAAACAATAATCCTTCCTACAAACCAAAATTCCTTTCTAGCTTCTAAACATTTTTAAATTATTGTGAAGAATAACCCAACCTGTACTAGGGTTGCAGATAACAAAATATGAATTAGTGGCCCAAAGATACAAAAAATACCACATTTTAATCTTAGTCATTGTGCGATGAATTGGAGCCACGGCATTGACCTGCACTGTAATCTCTTCCCAGATCCTGGCTTTAGCTAGGGCAGAAAGCTGCTGGTTAGCAGAGTGCAGCTTCTCCACCACCAGCTGGACCAGAATCTCGGCCTCAGTCTGGGCCCTGCCTGCTCCTCATTCAAGATGTGTTAATTTAGGAAAGACAAAAGACAGGCATTAAGAAGAATACTTAAATAAGTGTTCTTTTGTCAATCAACTGCTACCCGTTTTCCCTGGCCAACCCACAAATATATATCTATATCTATATATCTACTGTATATGTAGATAGATAGATAGATAAATAGATAGATAGATATATTTGTTGTGTGGTCGGGGGGGGCAGTTGAAACAGTTATTATATTAGACTTCTGGCTCCTGCCGTGTTTCGCATAACATGTACCTTTGCAGAGTTTCAAGTTATGTAAAACTTCAGAACTTTATACATTTGTGTTACGACAACATGTGCGACATAAACTCATAGAACTGGTAGAAGAGGTCTTTACCTTTAGCAGCCGCCTTTCCTGTAGAGACTGGTTATGTTCACAGGTACTCAGATGCCCCGAGGACTTAAACTCAGAGTAGTATAAGTTTATACTCACATGGCTGCGCACAGCTACAGGAGTTAACACACGGAACAGAGGCAGGTCAGCGATCTGCAGACTGGAAGGAGCACGGAGGAGATGTAAGGCACCAGCAGGGTCAGGGTCACAGGCAACGGTTCAGAATCTGGGTACAGGCAATGGATCAGGATCACAGGAAATGGTTCAGAATCTGGGGACAGGCAATAGGTCATACACAGGTAGTCAATCCAAAGGTTCAAAACCAAACAATAGCTCAGGAGCAGGCAGCAGTACTGGAAACAGGACACTATAACTGGCAGTGACGCTCAGTCCTCACTGCCTTAAATAGTACTAAGAGCCAATCAGAACAGAGTCCTGCAAGCATCCCCAGGACTAGCTTAATTTATTAGTAATGGTGGTGGCCAATGAGGATAAAGGTACCCAGCTAGTAGTAATCGACAAGGTGGCTGCCTAATAAATTACTGGCATACAGCCAGTAAAAAAGTAATAGGATCCCCTTAATTAGCCACTATTGGCTGAGTCAAACAACCCCCTGTGCGCACGCGCCTGGCTATGTTACAGCTGGCCAAGCACTGCAGCAGGTAAATGCAGGCATCCTGGTTGTGGCCTAGGCAACCAGGATGTAGGGACCGGCAGTGACGTCCCGGTCATGATACGAAGGCTGGGACGCCAGAGATCAGGGGCGGGGAGTCACGGTGGTGCCCGCGGCCGCCGCGGCTCCTGACAGTGTCCCCCCCTTAAGGTGGGGTCAAGGAACCCCGACATCCAGGCTTCGTAGGTAATTTTTTAAAGATTTCCTTTATGAGTCTCTCAGCGTGGAGATGCCTTTGTGGTATCCAACATTGCTCTTCTGGGCCGTAACCCTTCCAATGCACTAAGAACTGGATCTGACCTTGCACTTTTCTCGAGTCCAAAATTCTCTCCATGATGAACTCATAGTCGCCATTCACAAGCAGAGGCCGAGGTCTATTTGCAGAGCGATGATTGAAGTTGCTGGGAGGAACTGCCTTTTTCAGGAGAGAACAGTTAAAGGTGCTAGGAATTTTTAAGAATGGTGGAAGTTTGAGTCTGAACGCCACCGGATTGATTTTTTTTCTCAATAGTGAATGTTCCGATAAACAGAGGTCCGAGTTTCTTACATGGTTGCCTCAATCTTATGTTCTGAGTGGACAGCCAGACTCGATCACCCACTTTTAACAGACAAGGACGACGGTGATGATCAGCGAGGACTTTGGACCTGCAGGAGGCTTGGCGTAGAGCAGAGTGTACTTTTTTCCAGATGGACTTTAGCTGAGATGTAAAGGCAAATGTCCTGGTATCACTGACAGAGAAAAGAGAATTCGCCTTTGGATGAAACCCGATGTTACATAAGAAAGGCGTTGTACCAGTTGCAGAATGACAAGAGTTTTTATACGCAAATTCCACCCAAGGCAAGAGAGAGGACCAGTTGTCATGAAACTTAGATACATAAATGTGTAAAAAATTTTTAGAGTTTTGTTAGTTCTTTCCGTCTGGCCATTCGATTGTGGGTGGTAAGCAGACGACAGGCTGACTTTGATTCCAAGCGAATTGCAGAAGATCCTCCAAAACTGCGCAATGAACTGGGACCCTCGATCCGAAACTATGTCATCTGGAAGGCCGTGGAGACAGAAGATGTGTGAAATGAACAACGTGGCAAAGAGTTTTGCATCCGGCAACTTGGGTAATGGAACAAAGTGGGCCATTTTGCTGAAACGGTCAACAACTACCCAGATGGTGTTATGACCAGAAGACCATGGGAGATCGACTATGAAATCCATCGAGAGATGGGTCTGCGGTTTACCTAGGGTAGGTAAGGGCATCAATTGACCAGAAGGACTATTCCTAGAAGCACATTCCGGGTAAGCGCGGATATAGTTCACTGCATCCGAAGATAAAGTAAGCCACCAAACCCAGCAAGACAGAGCTTCGATGGTAATATGGATTCCTGGATGACCTGCCAACCATTTGTCATGGTTTTCCATGAGGACTGACTTTCGGAGATGAACTGGTACAAATAATTTATTAGCAGGCGTCTGAGCTGGAGCAATTTTCTGAAACTGACGAAGAGTAGCACCAAGATCCTGAGTTAGGGCGACATGAATGGAGGAAGAGGGAACAATAGGTTGCAGATCAGGAGACTGAGGATGGATGACATGCCAAAAAACTTCGGGACAATGAATCGGCTTTGGTGTTCTTTGAACCTGGATGGAAAGTGATGAAGAAATTAAACCGGGTAAAAAGCTAAGCCCAGCGGGCCTGCCTGGGATTCAAGGTTTTCGCGGTCTGGATATACTGGAGCTTTTTGTGGTCAGTGAAGATGGTAATGACATGGGTTGCTCCTTCTAACCAGTGCTGCCATTCTTCAAAGGCCCACTTGATGGCCAACAATTCATGGTTTCCAATGTTGTAATTGATTTCAGCGGGCAAAAATTTTCTAGAAAGATAAGCACAGGGATGCAATTTCTTATTCAGAGGATCTCTCTGTGAGAGAATATCACACCCCCCCCCCCCCCCCAACATCTGAAGCATCTACCTCCACAATAAATGTGAGTTCCGGGTCTGGGTGTCTAAGGACTGGTGCAGAAATGAAGGCAGCTTTGAGGGCTGAAAAACTTGCCAATGCTTCCAGGGAACATTCGGCTGGGTTAGCGCATTTACGGATGAGGGCAGTGATCGGAGCCACCAATCAGGAGAATGAGTCTATAAATCTTCGATAATAGTTGGCGAAGCCAAGGAATCTCTGGATCGCCTTCAAATTCGTGGGAAGGACCCAGTCCTGAATTGCCTGAACCTTACTGAGATCCATAGCGAAACCAGATAAAGAGATGATGTACCCCAGTAAGGTCACTCTGGAAACCTCGAACTCACACTTCTCCTGTTTTGCATAGAGGTGATGTTCACGTAACTTTTGTAGAACCTCATGAACATGCCGGTGCCGAGACAAGGATTGTGAATAGATTAAGATATCATCTAGATAGATGACCGCCGTTTATCCAAGGAATTATCGTAAAACATCATTGATTAGATCTTGGAAGACTGCCGGAGCATTAGATAAACCGAACGGCTTTACAAGATATTCGTAGTGTCCTGACTGAGTGTTGAACGTTGTTTTCCACTCATCCCCCTTTTTAATACTTATGAGATTGTAGGCACCTATTAGGTCAATTTTTGAGAAGATGGTGGCTGTTTTGAGTTGGTTGAACAAGACAGAAATTAACGGTAGAGGATATGTGTTCTTAACAGTGATATTGTTTAGACCACAGAAGTCTATGCAAGGCTGCCATTTTTTTGGATACGAAGAAGCAACCAGCCCCTATGGGAGACTTGGAAGGGCGGATAAACCCTTTTTGCAGGTTTTCCTCCACATACTGCTCCATGGCCTGAGTCTCAGGGATAGATAGGGAATATAGACGCCCCTTCGGCAACTTAGAACCTGGTACAAGATCAATTGCAGAGTCATAATCCCGATGAGGCGGAAGAAAGTCAGCTTTCTTCTTACAGAAAACATCCCTGAAATCTTATAGGGTGCGGGTAGCAGTTCTGGGTTAGGCTGGAGAGCTCTAAGAGGAAGTGTCAGACAAGAGGAAGAAAACTCTGGACTCCAACGGATGATCTCCCCTTTTTCCCAATCAATAAGGGGATTATGGCTCTGAAGCCAAGGATACCCCAGAATCAACGGAGCAGAGGGACAGGTAATCCGGAAGAAATGGAGCTCCTCTGTATAGAGGGCTCCTACAGATAAGAGAACCAATTGAGTCTTAGCGAGTATTCTACCGACAGGCAAGGGGTTGCCATCCAAGCCACAGGTGGTAATGCTCGATTCCAACTTGATATCCGGAATGCCCAGTGTCCGAGCCAAGTGGATATCCAGAAAGTTACCCGCTGTACCACTATCGAGGAAAGCCGAAACATCTGAAGAATGATCTCCGAAGGCTAAGCGTGCAGGGACTAGCAAGGAATTTTTAGAAGAGATTATTTGAAAACCTAAACACATCTCTTCACCAGCACTTCAGGCATTTCCCGACTTGGCAGGGCTGGTCCAAACTAGGTGGCCTGATTGACCACAGTACATGCAGAGGCCCAGGGAGCGTCATCAGGAGCATTCTTCGGGAGGCAGACGGTAAGCACCCAACTGCATGGGCTCAGAGGTGTCCAGAAAGGTAGAGCAAGGCTTAGGTGGTGAGCAAGGAGGTATAGCTGACTCTCTCTCAATCTTCCTTTCTTTGATTCGACAATCAATTTTAATAACTAATTGCATCAGAGTTTCAAGTGAGGATGGTGCAGGATACTAGACAAAGGAGTCCTTGATTTGATCCGTAAGACCTAAACGGAGCTGGCTCCGAAGCCCCGGGTCATTCCATTCACTATCGGTTGCCCAGCGTCTGAATTCTGCACAATATTCTTTTGCAGAATGACGTCCTTGCCTTAATGCCCGGAGATGTAATTCAGCTGAGGCCACTCTGTCAGGGTCGTCATATAGTAGACCCAAGGCCTGGAAGAAGGCATCCACGGTTTGCAAGAAGGGGCTCGTTGCTGGAAGAGAAAAGGCCCAGGACTGGGGATCGCCCTGAAGTAAAGAGATTACCACACCGACTCTCTGCTGTTCAGAGCCAGAAGAGCGCGGTCTTAAACGGAAATATAACTTGCAGCTTTCTTTAAAGTTGCGGAAGGCGGGTCTGCTTCCAGAGAACTGATTGAGCAGGTTTAGCTTTGGCTCTGTAATGGTATCATAGGAGGCCTGTTGAAGCTGCGGGCTTCTAAAAGGACTCTTCCTGTGCTGACAAGCGGTGTGATAAATTCTGTACTACTTGTGACAAGAACTGGATCTGATCAGCTAGGATCTGGGCCGGAGAAAGGTTCAGCTCGCTGTCATCCATGATGGAATTACCTCCAATCTTCACTGGCCGGTTATAATGTTACGACAACCAGTGCGGCATAAACTCATAGAAGTGGTAGAAGAGTTCTTCACCTTTAGCAGTCACCTTTCCCGTAGAGACTGGTTATGCTCACAGGTACTCAGATGCCCCCAGGACTTAAAATCAGAGTAGTATAAGTTTATACTCACACGGCTGCACACAGCTACAGAAGGTAACACATGGAACAGAGGCAGGCCAGCAATCTGCAGACTGGAAGGAGCACCGGAGGAGATGTCAGGGTCACAGGCAATGGTTCAGAGTCCAGGTACAGGCAATAGGTCATACACAGGTAGGCAATCCAAAGGTTCAGCACCAAACAATAGCTCAGGAGCAGGCAGCAGTAGTGGAAACAGGACGCTATAACCGTGAGTGAGGCTCAGTCCTCACTTCCTTAAATAGTACTAAGAGCCAATCAGAACAGAGCCCTGGAAGCATCCCTAGGACTAGCTTAGCTGATTAGTAATGGTGGTGGCCAATGAGGATAAAGGTACCCAGCTAGTAGTAATCGGTCAGGTGGCTGCATAATAAATTACTGGCATACAGCCAGTAAAAGAGTAATAGGATCCCCTTAATTAGCTACGCGCCCGGCTATCTGACTGCTGGCCGGGCACTGCGGCAGGTAAATCCAGGCATCCTGGTTGTTGCCTAGGCAACCGGGACGTTGGGACCGGAAGTGACGCCAGAGACCAAGGGCGGGGAGTTGCGGCAGTGCCCTCGGTCGCCGCGGCTCCTGACAATTTGCATGGCAAACGTATAAACAAAGTATACCCATACAAGTAATATATGCTGTCAAAGTGACCTAAGCTTGGAAATCAATTTTTTTTTTGTTTTTTACAGCTCAAGAAGACAGCAATATTCCTGACTCTCCAGTAACAGTTTCCAGGTTCCTTGACCTGGTTTTGACCCCTACCTGCTTTCCAGACCCCCTTACCCGGTTTCTAGCCCTCCTCAACCATTTTCCAACTCCCATGCCCTAGATTCCAGCTCTCCTGCTCTGGATTTCAGCACCCTTGACCCAGTTAAACATCCCCATCCCTGCTTTGTCTGTTATCTAAAATATAAAAATATTAAAAAAATATATTAAAAAATACCAAAAAGGAAAAAGAAAAATGTTATATTAATTTTAAAAAACTATTTTTTTCGGTTGTTTGTTTGTTTAGTAAAAAAGAATTGTTGCTTAAATTGTGTGTGTGTGTGTGTGTGTGTGTGTGTGTGTGTGTGTGTGTGTGTGTGTATATACTTTTTGTAAAACAAATTACAGTAATAATAATAATAATAATGCATGAAAATATTTTATCCCTGGTGCACTACAGGTCCCAGGTTGGCTAGGCTGCCATTAGGTAGCACTAGTGCTATAAGCACAAGCATACTCCATGGCTGCAAGGCCATGCTGGGACCTAGAATGCCCAAAGAAACATGTAATATAACACAGACACAAGTGTAAACGTAATTTTTAATGACATAAAATACACACATATTATTGGTCACCTACATAAAGGGTCTCTCATCTGTAATACATTGTGTGATTCAAATAAAACCAAAACCCTGGTATATTATGCAAAATCAGCTACCCTGCAAAGGAAGATCTTTGCAAATACATTATATATATTATTTAAAATGTATATTACTATACATGATTATACATTGCAATAAATAAATAAATAAATAAATAGTTGAGTTGAGCTGAGTTGCACTGCTTTGAGTTGAGTGTCGCTGTGTTGAGTTTATTTTATAATAAATAGCCTTCAGTTTACTTTTGAGTTCTTAGGGAAATACAACATTCTGTATATGTAATGTAAAACCAGAACCTTAAATAAAGTAAATAAATCTACTGCAAACTAAATTAAAAGCTGGCATGAAGTAACAGACAGGCGCATGTGCATAATTTATTATCAGCCTCCTGAGGCTGATTGCCACCACTGTGCTGCTTATTGCTGATTGGCACTTATGTGTATATAAGGCAGGGAGGATTTTGCCTCCCTGTCGGTTATAGCGTGGATTCTGTCTGCTGCTGACCTGCTCTGTTACTGTGTTCTGTGGATACTCTGCAGTACTCTTTGATTGACCCTCTGTTGGGACCCCTTGTTATTGGACTCTGCTTGAATTCTGATTGCTCTAAACTTTGGATCTGTTCCTGGGATATTTCTGCTTGCTGTCAGCCCTAACCATTTTGCCTGTCTCTGACCATTCTATCTGCTACGGACCCTGCACATCAGCCTGCTTTGACCACTCGCTCAATTCTTGCTACCGCCTCCGACCTTTCAGCTGTGGTATTGCACATAAGCTTTCCCTATGCAAGAATTAAGTTCTGGGGGCAACCAATACCTGTGAGTGCAGCAAGCTCTACAGGAAAGGCGGCTGCCATAGGTGAAGACCTCTGTCATCTGTTCTGCAAGCTTATTTAAAAAACCACTAGCTGTAACAATAGCAAGATCTGGTAATCAGCTGCAATGTGGAATCCCTGTTAGCAGCTCAGGAAGCAGGGTGAGCAAGGTTGCTCAGCAACAAACACACAATAGCTCTGATATTAAGTAAAATTTGGATTGGATTTCTGAGACAACAGGGCAGCAAAACAAAACACAGGGAAGCAAAAACATAACAGGTTGCAATGCCAACAACCAACTGGTAACCTTGGCATTTACCTTACTGTTATTCTGCATCCACCTCATTAGTGCATGATCTGTTATTAATGAGAATTCTCTGCCTAAAAAATAATAGCGCAGTGCTTCTGTAGCCCACTATATGGCAATACACTCATTTCCCAAGGTTGCATATTTTTGTTCCCTTGGAAGTAACTTCTGACTTAGATACAGGACAGGATTTTCTATTCCGTTCTTCTTCTACTAAAAGACTGCACCTTAACACCAGACACATTGGTTTGGAGAAAGAACCTCCAGGTAAAGTCCGGTGCTTGTAGTACTGGAGAAGAACAGATGGTTAAACAAAGATCTGACCATGCAGCCTCTGCAGAGTCAGACAAGTCTAACCTGTCTGGACAACTTTTAATTTTACATGTCTGTAAGTGGATCAGCTATAGTGGCAAAATGGCCTACAAATCAACTGTAGTAACCTACAAAGCCTAGGAAGGTTCTTAACTGTGATTTCTTTTCTGGTGTATCCCAATTTTACACAGCTTCCACCTTGTCTGCTTGAGGCTGGGCGGCTTTTGCCACATCATTCACATCAGTCACATTTTTAAATGTATGTTCCAAACTTGCATCCTTAAGCTGGTCATGAGCAAAGTCCTGCAAATGAAACAAAGCTGATATTGCGGACCAGTCCATATCCTCACCAACATCCCCGATTGTCATGAACCAATGCTGCTTTCGACTGTCCAGGCTTCCTTGAATGGTGACACTTTCGTGGAAGTCCTGCCGTGGCCCCAAGGATAGCATTCCAGGTTGGTAGTTCCTAAAGATCAAGGTCCAGACAAGCTGGATATGTCAGTTGCTGACATATCCAGTCATATATGCTCACAGAGGACCTCTTTACAATGTGGGAAGTCTCGCCCCAGATTAAGCAGATACGGCATCTTAGGCACTATGGCAGCCACCACCATAACGGTTTTATTTTTAAGTGTGACCGGCAGCAGTCTCTCATATTCCTCAGTCGTCTCATGTATGTAAAGGACCTTCACCCTTGGCAATCGAATAGTTATGGTCAGGGTAGAGCTGGACACCAACATAAACTCACTCCCATAGTCAACCAAGGCTAGGACAAGATTTTGGTTGATACACACAGTCACTCGGAACAAACTAAAACTTCCTACTAGAACAACAGCTTGGATAAGCATGTCCAATATGTGCGACAGTCAGAACAGTCCATGGGTTCCAGAAGTTTTCAACACTGGACCCGAAAGTGGCCTGACCCCCCACATTTAAAGAACTTCAAATTAGAAACCTCTGTGATCAGCCCTCTGACAATAACAGTTTTACTATTGGGCTCTGTGGCAGTGATTGTCAAACCTGGCTTTTGACGTGACATCAGTTTTAGCAGAAAACGCAGGTACTTTGGCCATTTTCTGAAAAGCACCAAACCTCTCTACCACTGTGGAAGTTCTACATAAGACTATGGGTCCAACTGCAGCATCCTGCTGTGCAGACCACGATCCAGACCTCGGATGCAGTGGTCTGTTAGCAATATTGCCAAAACTTCAACAATCCAAGTAGACAAAGTCACCTCTGGCTACAGCCATCTTTTAAAAAAATTGGAAAGCTCTGACAATTGTACTTTGACTTTTTGCCTTCCTCATAACACCACTCATAATAGCGCTGTGCTTGGCCTGGGCCCGAAACCCCAATGGCATTGACATAGTGCCATGTGTCACCATGTATACAAGTTACCCCAACAGTTGTAGGAGTTTACTAACCCTGCTTTTACTAGGGTAATTAAACTTCCTGAGCCTAATAATGCTTCTATCTGTTTACCCTCCATAAAAATTATAAACATTTATTTTTCTTGCTCAATCAGAGGTAAAACCACTGCTTAGCATCTTTTCTCAGAAGACCCAGACTGGGCCTTGTAAATGGAGACCAAAATTATCTCTCCATTTACAGCCACACACACACACACACACACACACACTCAATGACCACTTTACAATGTACACTTTTCTACTACAGGGTAGTACCCCACCTTTGCTCCCAAAGCAGCCTCAGTTATTCATGGCATGGATTCAGCAAGGTTCTGGAAACATTCCTTATTTATTCTGGCCCATGATAACATGATTGCATCACTCAGTTGCTGAAAAATTGTCACCTGCAGATTCTTGCTACAAATTTTGTTGTCCAAAATTTAAAAAAACCTTCAGTACAAAACTAAATCTATTAAAGAAAATGTGGTGTAGCTTAAAGAAGTCCAATCTGAAAACATTAGCAAAATACAAATCATTAAAGATAACTGGAAGAGCTTTGACTATGACTTTGAGACACATTCCACTCGGTATTCAGAAAAAGAAAAGGAACTAAGTGATCTAGATATAATATTTTACCAGAGGTCCAAGTGACAAGATTTCAGGAAGTTACTAATCTTCTCCAAGACGACTGGCGCAGACTGTGAATATAGCCCACTTATCTCTGCAGTAGACTAAGGGGCTAAAAAGTCATCTGCATCAGGAAGCTGGGTTCTGTCCTCATCTACTGCTCCACCGAAAGTGGTGCATACCAAGTATGTGGCAGCAGAGGAACTGATGAGTACACCCCACCAGCACCTAGTTCCCCAACCGTTATCTCCAGTGGATTCTGGCAGGACTGTTCCAGAGAAAAAGGGTGCTGGGTGGTGTAATGAACTGAAATGTTCAGAGACTGTAGTCTCAGAACATGGAGATTGGGTAGTTATGCAAAGAAGAATCCTGCCTTGTATGAGCTTAGGTAAACATGTGATCAGATGTTTTAGATGTGATGACATAGGCCATATTGCTGCTAACTGTCCACTCACCTTTCAATCTATGCAATATGATAATGCTTATATAAATTGTATCTTTGTTTGCCTAGTTAGCCTGCGCTGCAGACTGCCAGATTGAGCCAGACAAACAAATATATTACATTACTGTAGAAGAAAAACCACTAAAGACTCTGCTAGAATCTGGTAGTATGGTTGTCCTTGTTAAAACCAAATTGGTGAACCCTTTAAAGTGTCAAAGGAAAACTGTTGGGGTAACATGTATACATACGTGATATTATGTTACCGCGGAAGTGAACAGAGAAACACAGTGGGGTTATGTGTTAGTCACTATGGGATTAATTCCTGGTTTGGGGCTTGATGTGATATTGGGGAGAGAAAGGTTTCCCTTTTTTAAGTGTGATTTGAGGGCAGCAGTAAAGCGCAGGATGATGTACCTCCTACTAAAATAGGAAATGCTGTTGAACCTGTTGACCTGGTGCCCGGTATTGATGTAAGAAAATATAATTTGATCTCAGAGTGGTTAAAAGACCATACTCTGGTAAAATCTAGAGAGATTGGAAAAGTGGTTAATGAAAACCCAATATAGTCTCATAGTAGGTTGTTGTACCTTTACATGGCAATAAGTCAAGGGTTGCTATATCAAATGTGCAAAAAAAGAAGATATTTTTGAATGTTTGATAGTTCCTAAAGCATATAGAAGTACAGTGTTAGACCTGGCTCATAGTTGCATAATGGCAGAGCATCTAGGGGTAGAAAAAACAAACTTTGCAGTGTTTTTTCTGGCCAGGGGTTTGTAAAGATGACTACTGTGCATCCTGCCCCGATTGCCAGTGCCATGCTTCCAGACCTCCTTATAAAAGTCTGTTTGTCCCACTACCTGTTGTTAAGGCATACCCACCAGGGTAAAGCAAGCCAGAAAGTAAGCTAGTAATGCTAGTAATCAGGAGTTGCACATGCAAGGTGCTGACTAAAAGCTTCTTGAAATTTTCTTTTGGCTTTTAAGCCTTGGGAGGAGGTTGGATTAGAGTCATTTCAAATGGTGATCAATTAGCTCTATATGTGTTGTATGTGTGTGAGACACAAGGTCCTTAACAAGAGAAGGTGTTCCTGTGTGTTTAGTTAGTGCCGGACAGGCAAGGTATTTACTTTGAAGTTTTATATATTTTTTTCTGCTTAATAAAACTGGCTGAGGCCAGTTGCTCCAAAACCTTGGACTTACGTGACTTCTCTGCTGCTGTACACTACCAACTACCCCAGGAGATGGCACCTGTATCCCTAACCCATACTTACCAACTTTCTGATCTTCAAATCCGGGAGCCTGCGGAGGAGGTGGGCGTAACGGGGGCGGGGCTCCAAAATGCACGCCATTTTGGACCCTCCCCATGACGTAATGACGCAAAACGCATCATTTGACAACGGGGGGCGAGGCCAAATGCCGCGATTCACCGAGAACTAGGAAGTGGGCAGAATTATCCAGATGCGGGAGATTGCCACCCTCTCCCGGGAGTCAGTGAGACTCTCGCAAAATGCGGGAGTCTCCCGGACATTCCGGGAGAGTTGGCAAGTATGCCCTAACCCGATTACTATATATATATATATATCTGTTGCATACAGTATTACACTATTTTATTTTTTTTCTACTTTATCATACCACAGAGTTTTAGTGGTTTTCCAGTGACTCCCTTATTATCGTGGATTTGGAAACAACTTATATCATTGGAAACCTCAGCAGTTTTATAGATATGCCTGACAAGTTTGTTATCTGGTACGCTTAATATTTACTAGTGGTGATCACACCTGGGATATCAGTGTGTTGGCACAAGCGTCTTTTCTGATCACCATCTGAAAATCACAATATATCTTCACTATATCGCCAGTGGGCCTCCATTTCTATCACACTCTATCCTTATTAAACATTGATTTTATTGTGGTAATACACTATGTGGCGCCCTGTTTCTTCTACCCCTCTTTTTAGATTTTCCAGATTCACCATCTGTCCTTGGAACTGGTTGCCTCCTGCAATTTGGACTTTGTGTATACTTTATTTATGTTTATCACTAGACAGTGATTCGGTACACAGAACTGGGTTATGCGCCCCTGCATTGGGTATCTGTTGTGTGTGTATATATATATATATATATATTAGCTAGTAGCCAGACAGCTAGGATTTTGTTTATATTTTGTTTTGTTTACAAGCTGGTGAATAAACTGACTGTGGCTGTTATCCTGAAACCTCTGGACTTGTGTGGTTTACTGCTGCTGTTCACCGCATCTTCCCCAAGGAGATAGTACCTATTCTACTGATTATACTACATATGGTGGAGAATTGGCTTGCAAAGATCTGCGCATGTCAAGAATCGCAGCAGTTTTGGAGATACTTGCAGAAACCAGCTCTATGTCTGTGATCGGAAAGTTTAAAGGGGACAGACATCGTGGAGAAATACATGCATGTCTTGTCATGTGGATAAAAGCAGCTAAAAATTGGAATGTTTATGCACAGCAACAGTGGGAAACAAAGAACCACGTGGATGTGAGTAATACATCCTACTGTGAAATACTGATTACACAGAGTTGCTGCATATATGATGATTTGAGAGGAGTTAAATGTTGTCAGTGAAACTGGCTATTTGTGTGTCTGCAAAGACCAATGAGACACAGATTAAAGGCAAAAAAATCAAGTGTTTCCATGGACTGAGTTTAATTGCTCTAAAGCAGGTGTATTCATTAAGTCTGGGAAGAAAACCCAAGTATATATTGCTGAAGATTTGTATTTCTGCAAAGCACAAGTTGGGTGTTGCCTGGTTCTGTGCATAAGCAAAGAGCAAGAGACTTTAAAGAGAAAAGTTTATTAAGAGTCTTTATCAGTGTAAAGTGGATGTTTCTGTGTTGAAACAACAAGAGGCATGCAAATGTGTTTGCAAAACTATTGAGCAGTAGTTAAAGGGGAAAAAAAACACTTTTTGCTCTGCAAAGGAAAAGTTTGAGACATATGCCTATGGTTGTAGTGCCACACGTCTTAAGTCAAGTGAGGTGCTCCTTCTATAAAGAAAGTGCTTTGTTTGTATAAAGACAAAATTGGCTGCTTCTCAAGCGACAGTGGGCAAGAAAAGGCAGAGAAACCTACTGTCTCAACCTAAAAAGAGACTGTGAAAATTTAAAGAAACAGGCACCCAATTTTGAGAAAGTACTCTATATGCCAGTGTTGGCTAACCTGTGACACTCCAGGTGTTGTGAAACTACAAGTCCCAGCATGCTTTGCCAATATATAGCAGCTTATTGCTGGAAGGGAATGCTGGGACTTGTAGTTTAACAACACCTGGAGTGTCACAGGTTAGCCAACACTGCTATATGCCAAAGTCTTATGAACCCTAACTCCTGAAATCGCCAGCGGATTAAGAAGTCTATATTCTGCCCTTTTCCTGCACCGGGAGGTAACATGGAAGATATAGTCAAAGCGTTGATATAATTAGGGGTGTGCACCGGGCACTTTTAGTGTTTTGTGTTTTGGGTTCTGATTAGCTTGAGGTTTTGGGTTCTGATTTGTTTTGCCAAAACACCCGACGAAAGGTTTTGGTTCTGATTTAGGGTTTTGGGTTCTGATTTATTTTTAAAAAAGCATAAAAAGTGCTAAAATCCCGGTTTTCGGTTTTATTTTTACTCCTACGCTATTATTAACCTCAATAACATTCAATAAGAATCATTTCCACTAATTTCCAGTCTATTCTGAACACCTCACAGCTATCTGGACTGTGTAGTGGAGTGGCCCCAGTACCCAATTTGGTACTGTGGCCACAATACCTCCTCCAACTGGTCTGAATTCCACTGCACAGATGGCTGCTCCTACATCCTCTGCAGCATATAGAGGGTGTAGTTCCAGCGCGTCACTACCTCTTGTTTTCGACGATGACAGGTCATTTTCATAAATTTTTGATTTGGCAGCAACAGTCAACGTATTTTAATATCTGATACGCATCTATCTGGACTGCGTACTGGAGTGGCCCCGGTACTCAATTTGGTACCGGGGCCACAGTACCTCCTCCAACTGGTCTGAATTCCACTGCACAGATGGCTGCTCCTACATCCTCCAACTGGTCTGAATTCCACTGCACAGATGGTGGACACCGGATGCACGTCTAACACCAACATAGCTGTTAAGGCCGCAGTTATTTTTGGGTACAGCAGCAACAGTGAACGTAGTTTGACTTTTAAATAGCAGTACCTATTATTTTGGGTACAGCAGCAACAGAGAACGTAGTTTGACTTTTAAATAGCAGTACCTAGTATTTTTGGGTACAGCAGCAACAGAGAACGTAGTTTGACTTTTAAATAGCAGTACCTATTATTTTGGGTACAGCAGCAACAGAGAACGTAGTTTGACTTTTAAATAGCAGTACCTAGTATTTTTGGGTACAGCAGCAACAGAGAACGTAGTTTGACTTTTAAATAACAGTACCTAGTAGTTTTGGGTACAGCAGCTACAGAGAACATAGTTTGACTTTTAAATAGCAGTACCTAGTATTTTTGGGTACAGCAGCAACAGAGAACGTAGTTTGACTTTTAAATAGCAGTACCTATTATTTTTTAACAAATTTATTTATTTTTTTTTCAATTATTTTTGTATAATTTCTTTCTAATTTTGTTATATTTTTAAAAAATTATTTTTGTATAGGTTTTTTATAAAAAATTTTTTTTATAACTTTTGAATAATTTTGAAATAACAATGCCCTTAGCAGAACAGAGCACAGGACACAGGCAGCACCACTGGACTCAGCAGGACAGAGCACAGGACACAGCACCACTGGATTCAGCAGGACAGAGCACTGGACAAAGCACAAAGAACCACTAAACTGATCAGGAGCTCCCTAACTACAACTTTCCTCACGAGTGATCACAGTCAGAATGAAGATGGCGCCCGCAAGGTGAGTATTTATGACATCCGAGTCTCGCGAGATCCGACGCGAGACTTGGATGTCATAGCCTCGGTTTGGCTCCGTTTGGCGCCCGGAAGTTCCCGAACAGTGCTCGGATCCTGTCGGATCCGCACTGTTTGGGTAGGCTCGGATTTGCGGAATCCGAGCCCGCTCATCCTTATATATAATCTTCTGCAGCTTAGCCGGAAGCTACCAGGGTACAGCAGGCCACTAATGCAGCTCAGCAGGAAGCTACCAGGGCAGCTATTGCAGCTCAGCAGGAAATTAACAGGCTACAGAAGAAAGTCAATGGAGAGTCCAACAGGTGATTTCAAGCCATTGAGGAGTCCCAGCAACAAGACATTGAAACCCCGAAGACAGAGTGGCGAAAAGCTCTGGTGCCTGCAGACAGGGAGAAAAAAAGGTCAGATGCAAAGTGGGACACACTTAAGAAGGAATTTGATGAAAGTAAAAAGCAGTACTCTTACTCGGGAAAAGGAGAAGCTGCAGGCGGAGAAAGTCCTGCTGCAGCGGCAGATTGAGAAGTTAAAGGGGCAGATGAGAAGCAGTCATGTCCCAGCACAGCTGCACGCAGAAACCAAGAGAGCCTGCGAGGAGACCATTGCTCAACTAAGCCAAAAATTAGCAGAGTTAGAGCAGAATCACAGGAAGGCTGAGATGGAACAGGGCAAGTTACTGGTGGAGAAAAAGACACTAAAGGAGGGTATGATGCTTCTCCAAGCATCCTCCACTCCTCGCCAGGATCATGAAAAAGATATGAAGGATATGCAGTTAAGGATCATACAACTGGAGAAGCAGTTGACAGATGTGTCACAGAAATGTGAAGAGGAGGCAAACAGAGCAAGCTATCTCCTATTATAAAATGCCAGGCTGCGGGAAAACTACATACCACTGACAACACACCTGCATGTCTCTGCCGCAGAGTTGGAGAAAGCTAAAGCTGAGCTAGCCGTGATCAGGAAGCAACTGTAGAGTGAGACAAAAGACCTGACTGAGATACGGACAGAGCTGTAGAGAGAGGTTACTAAGCAAGCAGCCCTGCAAGCTCAATTGGACAGGGAGATGGCTCTAAATTCAGAGTTGCAGACGCAGCTGAAGAGTGTGGTTGGAAAAGAGACAGGCTTTGCAAGAAAGGCAGAAAAGCGAGGCTGCAGTAAATGCAGAGTTGCAATATCAAATAACTAAAGAAGCTATCATACATGTAGATTTGCAATCACAGTTGCAGAAATTGATAGAACAGATGTGTTCTGACTATGTGATGTGGAAGGAACATGTGAAGAAAGTGTCAGAGCTGCAGAAATGCGAAGAACAGATGAAGCAAGAGTATATAAAGGCAATGGGGCCTGATTCATTAAGGATCTTAACTTAAGAAACTTATTATTTCAGTCTCCTGGACAAAACCATGTTACAATGCAAGGCGTGCAAATTAGTATTCTGTTTTGCACATATGTTAAATACTTGGGGTTCATATATGTATATATGTGTTTTCTGGTATATCATCCAATTATGACATATATCTCATCTGTTACAAGTAAATTCTGTATGTATCAATGTGCAGAATTATATATAGGATCATATCTATCATAGATATGTAGATACTTATATGTGTATATATGTATGTAATTTTATTATGAGTTCTTTTGGATGCATAATGTATTTTTGATTTTATTAATTTTATTATTATTATTTTTTATACTTATTTTTACAATGATTATATTATATATTTCATATATATTTATTTATTTTTTATATAACATTGTCAATATGGGTTGCTCCTACTTATAAACTAAACACAGACTGGAATACCTTGACCCAATAACTTAAACAGGTGTCATGAATTGATCTTAATGGAGAGTTTTTCCTACATAAAGACAAGCTAGAGGAAGTCTCATCTACATTGATTGAAAAAGTCTGCAGAGGCAGACGAAACGCGTTGCAGAGACTTTCTTATTGCTTAGTGCTTGTATTTCTACACAGTGCGGAGATTGTGAGGATTATCAAAGCATCTGTGCACAAAGCTATTCTCCGAATTTGCTTTCAAGAGGAACCACTATTACTGGAGGTAATTTTCTGCCCGGACAGATTTGGTGCGCACTATTTACAGAACTAGCTGAACTCAGCAGCCGCTGGAGCAGTAAAGAGGCGAGTGATTTACTTTCCGTCTCCCAAAAGCGGGTAAGCTATCTTTGCCTATAATACAACATGGGCCATTACCTCTAGACACTATTCTCTTCTCCTAAAAATGGGGAAGATATTTATGCCCAAAATACATCGTGGGCTATTACCTCTAGACACCATTCCCTTCTCCCGGAAAGCGGGTAAGACATTTATGCCCAAAATACATTGTGGGCTTCCATGTAGGACTGCTAATTGAA